>NC_090924.1:47980079-48625627 GCF_040938575.1 Ambystoma mexicanum | reverse complement strand
ACCAAATACTTTTTATTTCGGCTCCGGTTGGGTTTTATCGCCATTTCTTTTTGTTAAAGTCCTTCTTGTGTTTTACTTTGCGTGGCAAACCAGGTTTGCCTCCTTTGTTCGTCGACCTTTGGCGGGCTTCTGTCAAGAAGCCCTCCTTTGGCGTATAGGTGTCTAGGTGGGCTGAATGTGAGGGAGGGGTTTAGTCACCCCCTGCACAGGGTCTCCTTGGAGACCCGAGTCGCACTTTCTATTGATTGGCTGAGGTGGTTGTCCGGGCTTTTGCTGCTGCTGGCTTCATCCCTGGGCAGTGCAGATCGCTCCAGACATCCGCCTTCTTGTCCCCACAACTGAAGCTTCAGGAACCATGAGTCTGCCGGAACTACCAGGAACAACCGCCGTGGTACCAGCTCTTCTTCATAAGAATAAGGTACTGTGTCCGACTTCGAGGAACTAGGGTGAACCCTTTTCTCCTCACCAAAGGCTTGTCCTTATCTTCCTTCCCTCTTATAACTTTTGCTTCCCTTTTGACAATATCCAAGTTCTCCTGGCAATCTCGAATCGTGAACTTTTCTAACCTTGTGATCCTCGACTACAGGACCCCTGTCCCATTGACACTGGCGCAGGCCTATTGACTTTTATCTACATTTTAGAAAGTGTCTATTGATTCTATCTGCCTCTACAAAAGTATTGCCTATGATTTTTGTCCCACACTCTCTTGTGTTAATTCATGTGCTAAGTGTGTTTGACTACGGTAACATTTCTGCTCGCGGGTACGCTTCTCTTTCGTAAGACCGAACTGTCATTACTGTCAAAAAGTTGTTGCGTAATAACCCCCGGTAACACCGGTCTGTCAAATCCAAAGGTCCTTACATTGAATTGTTCTGCACAAGGGGAATTGGTTGTGTGTAGTGTATTTGAAATGTGTTTTTAATTTAATAGAAGTGAAGTGTTTTGTGAAAAGATGGTTTAAAATAAATGTAATTTTACTTTTTAACCAAAAACCTTGAGTCAGTGTTTGCTTGAGTCACAGTAATTGTAGTCCTTTGTGTAATCTCTACTACTGCTCATTTGCTCTTGAGGTAAGTCTGGCTGCTGCACTTCTGCTATCACTCTAACCGTGTAGTACAGGCTTGTACCAAAGGTGAAATTGTACTACCACATGTCGTCTTAATCTTGTATAGTGGTCCCTAAGGGCACTGGCCAGGATTCTGCCTAACAGTTATCTCTTTCGAATGCCATAAAGAGGGGGGATCCACGGCCTCAGAAATCTCTGAAGTTGCCTGTAGGCGAAGTGTTACTTTGTGTTTGCTGTTATCTTTTCTGGTGCTTGGGTCTTTGTTGAGTGGTAAGTCTTGGCAGTCGCTTAAATCGTGTACCATGTGCTGGATTTCCACTCCCTTCCCTCCTGGTGGCCACACCTTCATTTCCCCTCCACCTTGGATCCCACTGCTACCTCCCCCTCTTGGTCCTTGGTCCTGTGCAGAGTCTAGACTTCAGTGTACTTCCAAATCCTCTGGATTGCCTCACCCCGTGCTAGGCTGTTCAAAAGGTTTCCGAATCATCATTGACCATTGCCTTCAATTTGTCCATTAGGAACATGTGTTTCAGTTTGTCTTTCCATTCTCTTTTACTGGGGGTATTTGTGCTCTTCTATTTTTGTGCCAGGGCCACCCTTCCCGTCCGTAGCATTGTTTCCCATATCCTGGGGTATCTGTAAACCTCTGAGGCTTTCGGTGGGAGGCCAAGTAGCATGGTTAACGGGTCATGTGCAAGTAGTTCTCCGGTGACCTCTTCCATCCACCCCCTCAAGTCTCCCCAATATCTTTGTATCAACAGACAGTACCACCACATGTGTCCCCTTGTACCCGCCTGGCCGCAACCCCTCTGACATTTTGGTGAGACCCCTGCAAACATCTTTGATAACTGTAGCGGGGCTCAGTGCCATCCCTGTAAAACTTTTAAGTTGTGTTCCATGTCTGCCGTAAAGAGGTTTCAATGAAAGGCTATTTTAAAGACCTTCTTCCATGCCTCCTCAAGGAGAAACTCCCCCGTCAATTCGTCCCAATAGTGACGGAACCCTCTCCTTTCTGTGAGGTTGTTGGTGTTCAGTATTTTATATAGTTTAGACACCATCCCCTTCCTAGAATCGGTTGAGTCTTGTGCTTCCTCGAAAGGGGTTAGCGTTCTCGAGAACCTTTGCTCCCATTTTTGATCACACAGTATGCCTTTTAGCCGAAGGTATTCAAATATGGAGATCATACCAGGGCCCAAGGCCTCTGTCACTTCCTTATAAGACAGGAAATTCCCAACCTTGAACAGTTGACCCACGCTCTCCATACCTTTGTCTGACCATTGATGCGTGTTTCTGAATCCTCTGTTTCCCAGCCTGATTACTGCGCCCCACTGGGATTTCATTGGGGATGGCCATGTCGTGAGATGAGCAGTATGTTTCCCCTCCCTCCAAATTGACCATAGTACCCCTAGCGTCGGGTGATGCAATAGATTACCTAGGATGGTTTTTCGTGGAGCCCAGAGGAGATTTTGGACCTTGAGGGGGTGTGCGTCAATATCCTCCAGATAGGTCCGGTAAGTGTTTGTGCTATTGTGCATGTGCTCGAGAAGTACCCTTAACTGGGCTGCCCAAAAGTATAAGCGGAGGTAGGGTAGACCAAAACCCCCTTCCTCCCGCGGCAGAGTAAGGATTGTTCTCTTGGTCCTCTGGGTTTTCCCCTGCCAAATAAAAGCTTGGATTGCTTTCTGGAGTTCACTAAAGGTCTAGTCGGGGACTTTCGATGGGAGGGACATGAAAATATAGAGGAGCCTCGGCAGGATGTTCATTTTCACTGCTGTCATGCTATCGTACCAAGATAGGATCATATTGCCCCATTGCTTCATGTCCGTCTTGACCTCTGCCACAATAGGGTCATAATTGTCTGATGCCATATTCTTGAGGTCCCTTGTAAGATAAATACCCAAATAGCAGATAAAGGTTTTCTCTACGCTAATACCCAGGAACTCATTTAGGAGGTCTAGTGTTGGGTCCTGAGCTCTAATAGGGAGTAGCGTGGATTTTGATTTATTAATTTTCCCAAAGGTTTCAATTAACAAGAGTAACGGGGGAGCGATAGGCTTGACCTTACCAGGTATCCCAGAATGTCGTCTGCAAACAACAATAGCTTGAATTCTACCTCTCCCCTCTGTATGCCCCTAACGCCCAGGTTCGTTTTCACAGCTATGGTGAGGGGTTCCATTGCAAGGGCATATATTAGTGGGGAAATGGGGCAACCCTGCCTCGTACCCCTAGAGAGGTTGAACTGGGCCGAGAGCTCTCCATTCACCACACCCTTGCTCTGGGGGCCCTATACAAGGCTGCTATACACTTTCTGATGTGTTCCCCAAAGCCCATCTTTTGGAGGAGTTGCATCATGTATCGCCATTCGACTCTGTCAAAGGATTTTTCTGAATCTAAAGAAAGCAAGCTTGCGTTGAGATCCAACTCTTGTGCTTAATGTATCAAGTCAATTGTCTACCGGATATTATCCGAGCCCTGACGCCCCCTTCTCAACCCCACCTGGATCCCGTGGACTAGAGATGGCGTGATCCCCTCCATCCTCTTGCCGAGTACTTTCGCCAGGATTTTAACATCCGTATTTAGTAACGAAATCGGTCTGTAGGAGGAGCATTCGGTGGGGCCCTTTTCCTCCTTGGGTAAAACCACTATGATCACCCCCATCATGGTCTCGGGTAAGATGTCATCTGCCAGACCCCTATTAAATACCTTAGCCAGATAGGGAGCCAGTGTGGAGCGAAACCTCTTATAAAATTTCACTGAAAACCCATCTTCCCCTGAGGGGGGGGGGGTGCCTCCTTTCATTCCCTTGATTGCCTGTATTATCTCCTCCTCCATTGGGGTATCTAGGATCTCGGCTTCCTCTCTACCGAATCCTGGGATTTGGATTGTTTTTAGGAAGTCCTCGACCTTGGCGTCCTCAGCCTCAAATTCTGACCTATATTATTTCTCATAGTACCTCCAAAAGGCTGCTCCCATACTCGGGGTATCATAACTCAGTGTCTCCGTCTCTGTTTTCATAGCTCTCACCATCCTACTTTTCTGGGCCTCCCTCAGTTTACACGCTAGAATTTTGTCTGCTCTGTCCCCTTTTTCATAGTAGTTTAGTTTGAGTAGATAGAGACTTCTCTCTGTTCTATTCAGGAGAAGCTCCTTCAGTTGGGTCTTGTATTGCTCAAGGGCTATCACCTGTTCTGGAGAGATGTGACTGCCCGGGGATCGGCCCGGCTGTAATCCTGCTATTTTCTAGCAGAGGGTTTTTTCCTGCGCCTCCCTTTCCCTTTTCTTTTGTGCACCCATTTTGATGAGGACTCCCCGTATTGTTGCCTTAAATGCTTCCCACACGATGTGATGACTGACCTCCCCGTTGTTGTTTAGGGCAAAGTACTCCACTATGTTGTCTAGGACCATTTTTGCTGTCACCTCATCTTTAAGGAGGGCATTGTTGCACTTCCACCTTCCATTTCTTTGTCGGCCCCACCCCCCAACAAGGTGATTCTAACCAGGTCGTGGTCAGACCTGGGAACCGGTTGTACTCTGTGGTCAAATACATAGGGGAGCAGGGAACTGTCTCTCAAGATATTGTCAGTCCTGGAGAAGGACTTGTGTATCTTTGAAAGGCGGGTCACCAATGACTGTGCTCGGGAGCTTATCTTCCAGGCCACACTTCAGGTTGACCCTGCAGAAGCATTGTGACGTGGGGTCGTCAGGTGCCTGGGGTACATTGGGTTTGAGGTTCTTTCTATCCCTCAAGGGGTCCAGGACCATGTTGAAGTCCCCTCCCATGATCAAGGTACTGTCAAGGGTTTTGACCCATGTTGAATTATTAGACGGGGTAGATGTGGGGATGAGCTGTCGCCGCCCATCATTCTATCCCAGAACAAAACTAAATCAATAGACTGGGTGGATGTGGGGATGAGCTGTCGCCGCCCATCATTCCATCCCAGAACCAGGAAAATGCGCGGTTGTGCGCACACCAAAATGGTTGTCTAACCTGCCGCCCACCAGTGCCAGCATGATGGACCGGAAGCGCCAGGGGTGAAAGGTGGAGTCAAAGGAAAAATAACAGTGTTGTTAGACCAAAAGCACTTTAAAATCACCTTTGTTTTCCTGAATGCAAGCTCAAAGTGCCGATTTCAAACATTGCAGGATATTCAAAAATCTTACTGAACACCAGCAGACATCTGGCAGAATGAAGTGTTGTGTGCATACAAAATCTGTGAAGATGAAGAGCCCAAAACAATGTTTATAACAAAACTGGCTGAGCTGGGGATGTCAGCAGCTTAATTGAAATTGGATTTAAAACCACTAAATTGTGGTTGTGGTTTAAATGAAATGAGTGACCTACTTTTGAGTGTCACATAGTTTGCAACTGTTAAATGTCATGGTTTTGAACTTAGAATCAGCATTCTAGCTGCATGTGTAAAAATTGTAAGTTTGATTTAAACTGGGAACAAACTGGGAACAAACAGGACATTTAGCTGAAGCTTGGCTTAAAGAAATTGAATTCTGCCTGACAACTACCCCCGACAGGAGTTGAACTGGATCAACAACTCTTCCCAGGCCTGGCTGCATCCTGCTGCCCCCACCAAAAGGAGATCACACCTCTCTGATTCAATTAAGGGAGGGGTACCTGCAGACTGCAGGAAATTGAACAAAGCCCTGTCCTGGACTCAAGCAAATGTTATATTGGGGGGGTCGTAAATGGCTTCCTCTGGGGAGAAACTGAGAGGGGCAGTGCCTGTGAGAGCAAACTGAGCTTGGGGGAAGTGGATAAACCAGTTATTCCACCATGTGATGTGGGAAGCCACACCCCTTTTTGACAAGGGCATAATTTTAAAAAGATAGATAACTCATAGTGCGGACTTGTCAAAATTATATAAATAATATCATTATTCTGGGGATTTTTCCGTGCACATTTTAAAAGGCGTTAGGACTCTGTACCATGTTCTGAGGCAGAACCCCGCTATTTATTGATATTGCAGACACTATGTTTAAGCTAGACAAATGAAAATTTACTGGAATGTGTGTAGAAGGGGGGTGTACAGTTGTGTCAAATCTGGAAAGTTTTAAAGGTCGTTATCTGGATGAAACGGGGCAGAATTCTGTCAAAAGTGGTCATGACATCGTACAAAGACAGGGATCTGATGATTTGGTACTACAGAAAATATGTTAACTGGACCTATAATACTAGAAACATGGTACATAGATAAATGTGTGTTTGGATCAAATATAGATTTGTGTGCAATTTGACAGGGGAAGGATCCTCGGACCATAAAACCTACAGCATCACTCTGACTCACATTTCCTTCCCCCAATCAAGCGAGAGAGGAGGAATTGGCCAATGATAAGTGAGAGGGGCAAGTTTAGTTATGACCAACGCACACACCCACTTTCCAAAGACATAAAAAGGACCACTGAAAGACAGGCAGGACATTCACTTTCCACTTTCTTGCGGGACGCTTTGCCGGGAGACTTCAGACTTCACATCCAGAGATCCAGACTTCAAATCCATCAATCTCCAGAGATCAGAAATTAATTTCAGAACTTAAAGCAAAGGCCTAAACCACAAGCTGAGTTCTCTTCAGCAGGCCTCAAAACCAACCAAACTATTCAACAGCCGGGCGAGCTGTTTGAATTCTTTGCCAAAAACTTTTGCAAGAACCTGTAGCAGTATCCAGAAAGCAGTGCTGTATCCAGAACCAGAGAGAACCAGAGACCAGACGCTGTGAGCAGAACCGCCAGAAGTCCCGTTCAACCTGTTGATCAGATCCGTGACGAGGCCCATTCCTGTCCAAAAGATAGTGTGAGTACTCTAGGACTGTGCCAGACTAATCTTTTAGTTTAAAATAATCGAATTAAAACTATTTTAACCTATTTAGAACTACCTCATAGGAATCGTGTGTGTCATTCTGTCCTTTTTCAAGCTGAAAACTGTCACCTGTCATTTTGAACTTTTAAATTTCAAATCCGAAAAACTACTTTCACAAAATTGTCCGTATCTCCGGAACCGTTTGTGCTAGGAGCGAAATTTATCTTGAAGCTAAGATTCTAGGCTTTCCAACGAACCTAGAACCGACTTGCTACTCCTTATAGGGCCTCTGTAATTACGTTCGACGCACGCGATTAAATTTTGCCAATTTCAGCTACATGTAAAAATCAGCAGCTTCTTGCTTTCCTTTGCTAAAATTCGTTTTAACCTGCTAGTTACTCATACAGCATTGCTAAAGTGAGCCTGAACTAATATAAACTAGATATCACCCACCCTGAACCTCTAGAGGGAATTAAAAGCATTTTTAGCACATTTCTCACTTCATTGTCATCACATTCAAAGCATTTTGGGCCTGTGTTTCAAACTTCTACCTGTTTTCCTCTAAGCTTGCGAGGGGGGAACTGAATTATATTGTTTGCATTCCAGAGAACTGTATGCTCTCCTTTTTATCTCCTTACATTGCATAGGGGGGGAGTGAATTGTTCAAGAAAAAGTGATCATATTATCTTTTGGTTGAAATCATATCAAGGTTATTTCTGTGTTGTATTCTGTCTCACCTTGCCTTTCCTTGAACCATATAAAGCATTCCTTGCCACCTTATTCTTCTTTTCCTATTCATAAGTAACCAAGAACTGTGCTACTGTAGGGTTACCTATTGCTGATTACTGCTCATATTCACAAGTGTGCTATCCATTATCGATGTATTTATAGAAGTGTGATATATATATATATTGTTTAATTTTTCAAATAAACCTTTTAAATTTGCAAAACAAATCGACTTCTTGGCTCAGTGGGGTCAGGGGGATTCTAAGAGAGGGGTGTTATACAAGGGTTCATCATCCAGATTATAACTTGCCATAAAAATATATAAATAAGGGCTTCCCTTGGGCATCCCAGACAAGGCACTGACTTAGTGGGATTGCTTGATTGGAGTCACTTACAGTACCATGTGTGAAAAATTGGAGCTTGTCTCTCACCTTTTTCCCAAAACTGCGCCTGGGCTTCATTGGGTCCATAGACTGCTGCCAGAGTCAACGGGGTTCCCTGGAGTGTGCCCTTTACAAATAGATATTGGCCCTCTGGGTCTCCGAGTATGGACCCGGTTACAAACCCTGTGTCCCTTGCTAACAATATTGCCACCCCTCTCTTTTTAGATTTGTGGGAGGCGTGTTGGCACTCTCCTATTCCCCCCCTCTTATGTTAGGTTCTTTGCCCATGGCCCATGCGTTTCTTGCAAAAATAGGATATTCAATCTCGCCCTTCGAAACTCTCTACATATTAGGGATCTCTTAGTGGGGGTATTCAGCCCTCTGACATTCAGCGAGCCCACTCCCAGCACTGGAAGGTGTTCAACCATAGTTGTAGACAGTGGTGCTTTTAATGGTAGTTCCCAAAGCATCAGCTTGTCCTAGTCCCCATTGCTGTCATTCCTCTACTGAGGAGTGTCGATTGGCTGAGATCTTCTGTGAATTATTGGGTCCCCTTCTCCTTCTCCTCTTCCCCTCCCCCACACCCCCTGAGTCAAACTTAAACCCCTCTACCCTCTAGATCCCCCCAGGTGGGGCCCAACCCCAACTGCCCCCACTACACCCCAAATTCTGTCAACCATAACTCCCTCTATCCCCCCTCCCCATCACCCAGCCTGATAGTTCGACTATTCCTGGTACTTAGCCGGACACCAACTTGCTCATCATGACCGACCGCTGTGAAATCTGTTATCACCAATGAGCCCCCTGTCCCCCCTATATCAGTAAGTCCCCCCCATTGTGGACACCCCATGCTGTCATGATCACTGTTTCCAAGGAGCCAGGACCAGCCCAACGTCCTTGGAAGCAGGCCCCTAACCCTAATCCTAGGCACCAGCCAGTCCCTACTGGGACCTTTTGGACCCTGTCCTGGCGCCGGTGGCACCAGGCTCATCAAAACCATCGGTCCCGGCACTGGAAGCGCCGGGCTCATAATTGGTGTGAAAGTGCTTGGGTGGACTTACCTGCAGCAGACCATGCTGCTTACTTACCAGCCACTTAGAAGCCCTCTGTGAACAGGAACTACTTTCTTACCTGGGTGGGGCAGCTCCACTCCCTGGATACAGCACTTGAACTCTTCTGGAAACTGGAACTCTTTTCTTACCTGGTCGGGGCCGTGGAAGAAGACGCCTCATCACTCCAAGGCTATTTAAACCACACCCGATAGATGAAACGTGCTTCGCGTTATTCTGCATCTGCAGCAGAACGCTCACCGAGTCTGTTCCAGCCTTTCCTCTTTCGATCCTGAACCTGCAAGAATTATACTTACCATTCCTGTATCCAGTCAACATCAGCACCTGCAAAAGACAAGAAACAACAGGTTAGCAAGACAAACTTTACACACAGTGCTTTCTCACCTGATCCATCAGCAGCGGCCGTGTCTTCACGCTGCACCTTCGCCTGCAAAGACAAAAGCATTGTTATACTTACCGGCACGCCGTGAATTCCGGATTTCTTCATTCTGCATCGCCGCCTGTGAAGACAAAGTATAGTTAAAACTTACTAGCATTCCGCTGACTCCGGCGCTGCAAACCAACATCTGAAAGACAAAAGAAAAAGACATTAAGCAGGTATTTACTCACGCCCATCACGCTCGTCGCAATAAAACGCCTGCGAATACTCCGGCGTCTCTTTAACACGAACTAAGCTGCAAGGAAAGAGACAGTTAGAGCGCTTTCCATACTTACGAATTTCCAGGCGCTTCACTCCATCTTCCATCCCAAGAGTCCTGCAATACATAAGGGAAAAGCATTATACAGAGTCTTCAATATTAACGTGCCACGCATTTAAAGACTATAAAGACAAAAGGTGTCCAGAAACTCACCGCTCTTGCAGATAACGACGGTAACCTTCCTCTGAATTCAAGAGGCCAATGTTTCACCAGTGAAGGAACTGGCAACGGCACCCTGCACCAGACGCAGATGGAGAGCCCAGCTTTCACCTATCTAAGGTGAGCACGTTGACCTGGGGGGGCTCTACAGAAAAGCTGGGAAGAGAGAGAGAGAGGGACATTCAACAACCCAGGCCATTAACCCCCATATTCTTTCACCTGCAGAAACCTCACTTTTCGAGTTCGACACACAGTGCGAAGAGGTTCGACCCCAGAAGCCAATCGAGTCCTGCACATCACTTTTCGAGTCACAGACACCTTCCTGCCAAGACCCGCGCCTCCGTGGGAATCAGGTGAGCGTTACACATACTTGCTGTACTCTGGGAGCGATGTTGTGTCCCGTTCCCATTACCTGGACGTTGGGTCATGGTGCCCCTCCTCCTTCAGGGCTCCCTCCACCTCTGTCTCTTTCCGGGGGAGGGGTGTTCAGCTTCTTAATTTTTCTGGATCCTGGGATCTTCCTCCTGTCTCTTGGCCTCTCTGTTCCACTCGCTCCTGCAGCTGCTTCCGCTGTGGGTCCTCTCTGGGTCTCCGGTGTCTCTACATAGACTTGGATCGCTCCTGTAATGTCCTCCTCTGTGTTCTTTGTCCCATATATTCAAACAACAGAGAGAATGGGTAGTGTCTTCGTTTGGCCAGAGTATATGCAGAGAGGTCTTGAAAGATTGTAATCCTCGCATTGCTGTATGTGATGTCCCGGGTCTTCCTGGCCTCCTCTAGCACCTTTGTTTTTTTCTGTGTAGTAGTGAAAGCAGACTAGGATGGAGCAGGGGCCTCCCGCTCTGCCTCCCGCTCTGTGTGCTCTGTCTATTGAGGGTTCTGTGGTTGCTTCGTTCCCGAAGAGTAGGCAGATCACTTCTCTGCCCACTCTACGTAAGTCTCTTTCCGTCTCCCCTTCCATCTCCTGGAAGCCAAAAAAAGATTGCTCCTCTTCTGTCTGTTCTCAAAATCGTCCATTTGCTGGGCTCTCTCCTCATCCCTCTTCTCTCGAGCTGCCAATCTCATTTGTGTCTGCGTTTCCTGGATATTGGACGTTGATTGATTAGTCTCTAGCTGGAGCAGCCTATCCTGCACTTTATCTACTCTTTGGTGCATTGTTTCACATTTTTGGGCAATGTCTGACCGCATGTCTCTTATTTCCTGCAACACTGAGGCAAAGCCTTTTTCCATCGATGTGGCGGTTTTCGCTGCACACTCGGTCTGCTCCATCTCGCCTCCCAGGACTGGACTGCTCCGGGTCCTTGTCGCCTCTTGGAATCGATATTCGTGAAGGGCTTCTTTCCAGCTCATGTGGCCTCCCTGCGAGCTGTGGGAGCGTAGTGGTCACTGTTTGTGTGCGGGTCTGCTTGACTCCGTCTAGGTTCAGTGCCACATGTGTGAAAGGCGTCCACCGGATCCTGTAAGGTATTTTCTGCAGGGCCGTGGAATGTACCTCTAGGGACCCCCTGACGAGGTTTCTGCACCTGAGGAGTGTTCCGGGGGGTTAGTGTTGCTGGCCAGAGATCGTGTGTGTCCTCCCATAAAATCCTCCAGGCGGGCACACGCCCCAGGCCCGGGCTTGGGGGCCACCACCACAGATTATTGTAGGTTTCGGGGACAATCAGTGCGACTTTTTCTCTTCTTGTGGAACTCCCCACCTACTCGGCTGCTAGAATCATGTCTGGGACTTTTCTGGGCTGGCACACGCCCTGGGTGTGGGCTCAGGGGCCACCACCCAAGGTGGTGTAGGCTCCCAGGGTTTCTCTTCCTATTTGTTTCCCCTTGTCCAGAGGGCTCACTGGCCACACCCTGAGTTACCCCCAGTGGTTGCCTCACTCTGAGTTGACACATCCAATGGGGGCTGTCATCCTTCCACTTGTCTCCTCCTTGAGCTCTATCGACAAGTGCCTCACGAGTTCCCTCCCCACCTTCCAATGCAGCTGGTATAATGTTGGCTGTGGTCTTTTATTCCCTGTAATCAGCTCCTGCCGGCAAATCTCTTTATTCAGTGTGTGGCCTCAAGGCCTGTCATGCACAGGGAGCACTGTGATGGAGGCTTCTCCTTTCCCCTCCCTCCTTCAGACTTGTCAATGCTGCTTATCTCGGGGGTCTCAGGCTGACTCCTTGTCACCAGAGTTAGTTGCACGTATGTGCTAGTGGGGGACAGCCGATATCTGGTGCCTGATGGTCACCTGCTCTACTCCCCCAGGCCAACCGTGGGGGGTCTTCTCCTGGCAATGCCTCCATTGCTCCACCGCGGCCCGTCCATTGTGTCTACAGGGAGGGGGGCTGCACGTTGTGCCGGCGGTTCCTTCTACTCACTGCCTCCGCTCTGTTCCTCTGCGTATGCTCATCCGTATCCCTCGTCTGGGAGCCACCGCCCGTTCCGGGCCTGCTGGTTGCTGGTCTCCCCTTCTCTCTGGTCCCAAGCTGAGGACCCACGGTCTCCCGCGGGTTCCCCCGCCTGATGCTGCTGCCTCCTCCGTCGGTGGGTGTCGCGGCATGGGGGGCTCCTTTTCAGGATGTGGGCCGGGCCGCACCTCTGACTCCCCACTTGGGTCCCCACCGTCTCTCTCGATCTCCTCACCGTCACGTAGTCGCCTTTATTGCTTTGCCGGCTGGGCAGTGCTAGCTCCTATACACTGATCCCTTGTCACCCGTCATTTACTGGCGGTTGCTTTGCTATGCCAGCCGGATGTCCCTCATTCACCAGCTCTTGGTTCACTGTGCCGGATGACGGCGCACCACCACCTCTGTATGGGCACCCCCCTCCTCCCCTTCTAGGCATGGACTGGTCCCTCGGTGCTGCGGGTGAGGAGGGGGGTCTCCCTTGGTGTGGGCTTCTGCACACCACACGTTTCCCTTGCAGGTTGCTCCTCAAGTCCTCCCGCCCGGCCACCCGGCCTGATCTCAGGCGTACTGTCTCTGCGGTCCCTCTCCTCTCAGAGTCCTTGTCCGAGGAGGCCACTAGGATGCCCCGGGCCTGATGTGCCGTCTGCTGCTTGGGTCCCCTGGGGACCACGGCCTTCCCCGCTCCACCTCAGGCTCCCACTCACAGAGCCGCCGCACCAGCCGGAGCTCCTCCCTTCCCGCTCTCGGGCTCCGGGGGGGGGTCTCGATCTCCTGTTATATGGGGTCCCCGGGCCTCAAAGTTTCTCCCTGGGGTGCCTCAGATCTTCACCTTCTAAGTCGTGTTAGTCAATCACCTTGGGGGGGACATAAGAGGGGCTCAGATCCCTAAAACGGCCCAGCCAAGCAGGAGCACCGCACTCAGGCTTCTATTGCCTGTGCGCCCCTGGTGGCCTCCCCGAGCATTATTTAACATCTACATTCAGCCTCTTGTTCTGCTCATCCGCTCCCAGGGCGTCAGTTCTTACTCATATCATCGTCCGGCTGGACTCTGCCCAGCCGGACATAGCATCTTAGCTTAGGAGCTGCCTGGGAGCGGTGGTTAGGTGGATGGGCGACAATTGACTGAAACTTAATGGGGATAACTTAATGGGGATAACATTGAGGTTTTGGTGGTCCCAATTCTTCTCTATACCCTTCTGTACTAGTGTGTTCCTCGGCCTTCTGGACTGCTGAGCTTGGCACCTGCCCCACACCTGGAATTTAACTTCTCTTCCTCATTATCCACCTGTGCTCAGGTGGGTGCTATTTGTAAGGCTGTTTATTTTTAACTTAGAGTCTTGTGCAAAGTTTTACAATTTCTCGCAGCCAATGTTCGGCCGGTGGTGACAGATTCCCTGGTTCTCAGTCGACTAGGCTACTGCAATTCCTTATTCCTTGCTCAACCCCTATATCTACTTCATCAATATAAGCTTCTTCAGAACGATGCTGCTTGATCTCTACAGGTACTTTATATGGTTCTCATATTTCACCGGTCCTTCATTCACTTCACTGGTTAACTGGTTACCTGTACTGCAACAAGTACAGTTTTAGTCACTCTCCATGGTTCACAGGATCTTCTCTAGCCTGGGAGCAGAATATCTGCAGGATAAATTCTGCCCCTACCAACTGGCATGTGTGCTTCATTCCCAGGTGCCTGCCTCCTGCTGGTGCCTCACTATTGCTTGAGCGGGTAGGTGGCCATTCCTTCTCGGTGGCTGCTGCCAAATTTTGGAATTCATTCCACTTACTCTTCGCACCACAAGTAATCATTGTGTATTTTGGTGCGCTCTTAAAACCTACCTGTTCTAAAATCATTTTGTATGCCTTTAAATCCTGTTGTTCTCCTTTCAGAGGCAGTATGCTTCGGTGTTTCTGCGCTTTATAAATATAGATAACATAACATAACATGCCCAGGGTATCATGGAGCCGTTTTATGAGAATGGAGTGGTTGACCGTGCCGAAGGCAAAGGAGAGATCAAGTAGAATGAGGACAGCTGGAGAGTTAGAGTCCAAGGATGCAAGAAGTTCTTCACGGGTGTTCTGGAGAGTAGTACCGTGCCTCTGGATGCTCAGAATCCAGATTGATGGTCTTGGAGACTGCCAACAAGTTCTGTGTGTGAGGAAATTCGGGGGAAGGTACACTTTTCCAGGAGTTTCGCAAGGAAGAGGGTGATAGAAATAGGGTGGTAGTAAGCTGGACAAGCAGGGTTTTTTTCAGGAGGGGGCACACAAGGAAGTGCTTGAGGGTGGCGGGGAAAGAACCAGTAGCAAAAGAGTGGTTGCAAAAATCAGCAAAGGTGGGGGCAAGAGAGCCAGTGTTGTCCTTCATGGTTCTGGAGGAGCAGGGTGAAACCTGTTTGTAGGAGACCTTCATAGAGCGGACAACTTTGGGACCTCATCAGGTGTGACAGGGGAGAAGGAGGAGAGAGAGTAAGAAGGAGGGTGGGAGGCCATAGGAGGCAAGGGGCAGAGAGATGGTTTGGGGCAGAGGGTAGCAAGGGTGTTCAGAGTATTTGTGGTGAAGTGCATGGACACCGCAATGCAGAGGGACTGGGAAGGAAGAGGGGGTGGGGAGAAGGCGAATGGGTTGATTAGAGCCCTGTAGATTTTAAAGAGTTCAGCCATGTTGCTTGATACACCAGATACCTGTGCCTGGATGTGGGCCCTTGGCATGGATGGAGAATCTGTATTGCCTTTGGAGCATGCAGCAGGCCAGTTTGGCAGAGGGTAAGCCTGTGGTTTGCCACTTCTGTTCTGCAGCTCTGCACATGCGTTTCAGGGCTGCAAGTTCAGAGTTGTGCCGGGTATTATTCTTAGAGGCAGGTTTCAGGCGGATCCTCATAACTGGGGCAAGAATGTCAAGAGCCTTAGTAATGCCCAGATGGGGGTTGCTGAGAGCAGAGTCAGAGGTACAGTGAGGGGTGAAGGTGGATGAGAAGGCAGCAGCTGACACACATTTCATTGGACAGATGTTTGTGAAGAGGTGGGCAGGGCAGGAGTAGGTGCAGTCAGAGGGCCAAGGGGGCCCAGGTAAGAAGAGAGGAGAGAGTGGTCTGACCACGAGAGAGGTGAGATTAAAGTGGGAGAGAGCGAAATACGAGAGTGGTTGAGGGCATCAAGAGTGTGTCTTCCTGATTGGGTTGGACCACACTGGTGAATGGAGAGGAAGAGGGGGGTGCAAATGTCAAGGAAGAGGGTGGATGCTGTAATAGAGTAGACCAAATGGATGTTGAAATCACCCAGGAGAAGATGTTTGGAGGTTGTAGTGAGAATAGAGGAGCAGAAGTCAGCTCATTCAGAGAGGAAGAGGGTGGTAGGGCCAGGGGGCCTGTAGATAGTGGTAATGGTCAGAGAGGAGAAGGGAGAGATGACCAACTTGCAGACCAGGTTCTTGAAGGAAGTCTGAATGTGTATGAGGGAGGCAGGAACCCACTCAGGGAAGATTAAGGCAACCCCACAGCCATCATGGTTAGGTTGTGGCTTGAAAAGGATTTTGTAGCCACCGGGGAGAAGGGAGTAAAAAGCAGTGACTGAGCTGGCATTGAGCCACATCTCGGTGAGAGCGAGAATGTTGAGGTCCCTTTCTTCAAGGAGGCAGATGTCGGCAGAGTGTTTGTTGGTTGAACAGGCATTAAGTGTGGCCAGGTGAAGGAGGTCTCCGCCTTTTCAGGTTTTCCAATGAGAAGTACAGGGACGTGCTATATCAGTCAGATGGGGAGGGACAGAGAGAGCAGATGGGGGAGAGGCAGGTGAAGGAAGGAAGTTAATGATGGGCAGCAGGCATCACTAAAAGAGAGGGAGGTTGGGTTGAGGACCCACAACCAAGATAGTGCCAGTGTGGTAGACATTAATGATACAGCTTCAGGATGATGAAACGCCCGCTAAGAGGAATTCCCACTTGGTGCCACCATTAATGGGAGAGGATGTGAAAGGAGAGAGAGTAGAGATGTAATGAGGAGTCCATAGATTGGGGAGGGAACAGAGAAGAGGATATCGGTGAAGAACTGTCTGGAAGTTGTGCTGACATAGGTATCTGAGACAGGTAGGCCAGGGTTGGCACTCACAATCTTTTTTTGCACGTTTTCCTTCTTGACTTCGTGAGAGAGGGAGGGTAGGTGATAGTGTAGCAGTTAGAGAAGATAGGGGAGATGGTGAGTGCCATTAGGGTGGCAGAGGATAGTTGAGGAAGGAGGGGTGGCTGCACTGCACAGTCATGGCTCAAATTCACCAGGTGGCCTAGTAGTTACAGATGGGCACAAAAATTCAATGCATAGTGTGGGCTGCAAGATTCGATTTTCAAAAAAGAACACAAAATGCAGTGCACAAAATGGGTGCAACGATGTAAAAACACACACACCTACTTTCGATTTTCAAAAGGAAACACAATATGCAGTGAAATGAATGGGTGCAACAATAAAAAAACACACTCCTAGATTCGATTTTCAAAAAAGAACAAAAAATGCATGCAAAAAATGGGTGCAACAATGTACAACACACACACCTGGATAAGATTTCCAAAAAAGAAGACAAAATGCAGTGAGAGAAAGTAGAATAGGTGAGGCAGAGAGGGCAGAGTGAGATAGGCACAGTTTTGGTTCAAGGTGAAAGTGGAGGAGGTAATTGAAATGTTCAGCCATCACTCACCGATAGATCAGCAGCAAGCGTAGAGGTGCTGGGGCCCAAGTTCATGGGAGAGCAGGTTGTACACAGGAAGCTGCTTCATAGTTTGTAGTGGGGGCAAAAGGTGGGGGACCCTCCACACCCTCCTTGGCCCAGGCAGGCACAGATAGGAACCCTAGTGGCGTGCTTGGGAGTGGCCCGACTTCCGCCTGCCGGTGCAAGCAATTAGCCCCTTATGTGTGGCCTGCCTAGAGAATGCTGCAGCTCAGAGGCTCTGCAAGCGCGGCGGCTGTGTTAAAATAAAAGCAAAATGCTTTTTTCCACCAGCCCAACTGGGCAAGCAGATGCTTTACTTAGTTAAGTGGAGCCAGTGACTCCAGGATCAGATGGCAGCCCTTCGGTGGTCTCCCGCAAGATATATGGTGTTTGGGGCGCTTGCCGCATACATTTTCATTTTACGTTTAAATTTTCTTTTTTTCATTATTCTGCTGCAAATGCTAAGTCGAAGCCCATCACGGCTCACCTTGTAGTCCGCACTGCTCTGGCAGCACAGGAGGCGTGTCAGGGCCTGCAGATCCCTCCCCCAATGCACCTTGCTGTACGTGCTTGAAGAATGGGGGAAGCCGACATGTTAAAGTAAAAACGAAATACATTTTTCCACCAGCCCAACTGGGCAAGCAGATGCTTTACTTAAGTGGAGCCAGCGACTCCAGTATCAGATGGCTGCCTTCCGGTGATCACGAGGAATGTCTATGAGGAAGGGCTATGGCATAGGGGCATATAATTAGAACTATAACAAAAAAGTGTATGACAAAGGGCTATGCTTAAATAGAAGAACTATGATGGAGGATTATGATGAAGGACTGTGATGAAGAAGAAAGATTGCAATGAAGAAGCAGCACGATAATGAAGGACTATGAGGGACAACTGTGATTAAGGAGGACTAACACATTTGACTTTCACTAAGGAGAAAGACTAGGTCCAAGAATGTTGACATTCTTAGTCAAATGCCTAAGGACAAGGAATATGACAAAGGATTATGACAAGGGAAAGAAGGAAGGGGAAGAAGAGGGCAAATGAGTAGAATATGATGAAGGACTATGGCAAAAGACGTTGATGAATCAGCACAACAAATTTCTATGAAAAAGGGACTATGCCAAAGGACTTTGAAGAAGGAGAATGACAATGGAGAAGGATTATGATGAAGCAAGACAATGACACATTTTTATTAAAAAAGAATGTGTAAAAGAGATATGCCAATTGAGAAATAAAGGGTTGAACGACTATGATGAAGGAGAACAACAAGGACAGAGGATTGTAATAAAGGAGAAGACTAGGAGGAAGGACTATACTGAAGGACAATGACTATGATGACGATGGAGGGCCAGGACAATTAAGATGTACTATTATGAAAGACTGTGAAGAAGGACTATGATGAAAGAGAATCCGTACTGTAGGATGAATGATTTTGATAAAGGAGAAGGACAGGGATGAAGGCCTACAACAAAGCATCGGGAATAAAGAAAATGACTATGATGAAGCAGAATAACAAGGGTCATGTACCAGAATTAAGAAGTAGGGCAAGGATAACAGACTAGGAATAAGAAGAAATACTAGCAGGAAGGTAAATGCTGAGGTTGAAGGAGAAGGACTAGGGCTATGGAGTACAAAGAAGGAGAAGGACTAAGAAGAAAATAGGCTAGGATTAAGTGGAAAGACTTTGATGAAAAAGAAGGACTATGATGAAGTAGAAGGTCTTTGAAGGAGGATTATGATGAAGGAGGACTACCATGTAGCAGAATGAAAGACTAGGAGTAGGATGAAGTAGAAAGACCAGGGTGAAGGGAAGGAGCTAGGATGAAGGACACAAACTAGGTCAAAGGATGAATGAATAAGATCAAGTAGAAGAATTAAGATGCTGGATGAAGGAGGACAAGGATGAAGCAGAAGGAAAATGAGAAGTACAAGTATAAAGGAATAGGTCGAAGGAGAATGACTATAATGACAGACTACGATAAAGACTATGAAAAGCACTGGGACACAGAACTGTGATAAGGAGACTGACTATGATGAATGTCTTTGAAAAAAGGAGATTTTCTTCACCAATTTGGTGATGTCACTTGGGCAGTGGTACCCAGCTAATACGATCCTTGGACAGGCAGACATCTACTCGTTGGAGTCTTTTCCCCAGCTTCAGGGTTAAGATACCTTTTGAAATCTCTACTGGTTTATCACAGAGGGGCTGCTTTTAAGTTGGTGTCTCTATTTGGACTTACAGTATACCAATATTTTATCAGGCAACAAGGGACGTATGTAGATGAAGGCGGGGGGAGGTTTCTACCCCTCATACTGGAAAGGGACAGGTGGGTTCTAAACAGAATATAATGCACACAGTATCAGAAAACAGAATATTTTGATGCATCCTGATAATGGAAAACTATTAAATAGGTAAGTTAGTAAAACCAGTAGTAAATTGCAGAACTAGGATAGAAGGATGGACTGGTGGGAACAAAGCGGTAGAAAAACTAAGGGATGATGAATGCTTGTATAAATAAAAGACCAGGTATGGGACTTAAAGTGACTTCAGCTGCAGCTCAGCTCTCCCATGTGAGAAGGTGCTTAAGGGGAATGGTCAGTGTAACCTTATGACTCAGCAATTGAATGAATGCATTTCCTACCTCGGGCTCATCTGGTGGAAATGACCAGGTGTCCCCCCAGCCAGCTGTCCCACCACAACATCCCTTTGTAGACATGCAAGCTGGTTCCCATCTACCTGTTCTGCCACTGCAACAGCATCTGCTGCTGGGCCCTCACGCTTATTTAACAAGTGGTGAAGAGTGAGATGTGCCTTCTGGGGCATCTCCTTTTGGTACTTACACAACTAGAAGCAGGGTGTGGTATGGCTCCATAAAGCACCAACTCCAGACATTTACCGAGGACTACTGCTGATGGGGCAATCTAGACTTCCCAAATGTAACACAAGCAGCCAAAGACTTTATAGCATAAATGCAGACTGTTATCCATTGTTATGATGCATTTAGGGCAGATATTAATCAACTTATGTGACTGATTTTTCCTGCTGCAGTATGACAACATTTGACTAAGCAGAGCAACTGGCTACCAATTGACCCTGGTATCAGTGCACCATGTAACGGTTTATTGAGAAGCCACCCTCAACACAGGAGTTCCTTCCCTCCCCACTTAAGTGGTTATGCAACAAACTGTTTAACAGATTTTTTTTTTAGCCTTATCTCAGACACACATCATGCCCCTTGGATCCCTTTACCCTGAGCCAACAATGAGCCAAGAACCAGGCCGGTGTACAGGAAATATATTGGTATTTATTTAAATTAAAAGTAATAGTAATTAGCACAAAATGTCAAAATACCACTTTATCCATGGCACAACACAATCAACTTCTCTCAGCATAAACAAATCACGAAAGTAAGTTAAAAAGAACACCACCACAATTCTTCCCTTTCTGTAAATTTCACTTTCTGTCGTTTCTATAAAAAACACAACATTTATGAATATGTAAGTTATTAAGCATATCCCTAATTTCAGTTTCCACCCGCTCACCAACTCTAACATTTGGTACATGTTCAGATCAGCCAGAAACCTATTTTAACTGGCCCTTACAGTTCCCAGAGTCACAGAAAGATGAATTATATATCGCCAAAATCACCTGGAAATTACATAACAAATGGGACATAGATGTAATCCATCCACCTTATGATGGCCCAGGATGATTTTTCTTGAAATCCCTGCTTTCAGAGCCAGCAGGTCTGGAGAACACTGAATGTTGACACCTTTAGTAGGACATTTTTATTGCGGTTGGTCATTAGATTGGAAATGTGACATTCAGGCTGCTGGAAGTGGGAGGTGCCCCTGTGAAGTTTTGCCCACAGCCAGCAAAAAGGTCTGCCTTGCACTGACATTTTTCTCATGAAGACAAAGTGGCTCTTCAAATGTCACTGGATTTTGTGGGTGAAACATAATATACATTTCTCTTTGTCAACCCACACATCATGTTTTGTTTTCCTGACATTTGTCTGTGAGTAGTGATATTTTTTCACTTTGCTTTTTTTCGAAAACCTTTTTTATTTGCACACACATGCGCAGGCCGTTTTTGTTGTGAATGTTTAAAAAACTTGTTTTCCATGTGACAAGGATCTTTGATTCCTCCTTCTTTTGTAAAATTCTGCTTATCCATTGATAATGACAGGTAGGTCCCTTTCCACATGGATCTTGAATTTTACTTGAAAAACAAAAACAAATGTCAGGCCGTTTTTGTTTCAGTGTTTAATATCTTGCTATTCATGTAAAAGGGACTTCTGTTTGGGGCCTTTAAATGCACCCCACAACCACTACATAATGCAAGAACAAATATTTTAACAGCAATCCCTGAGGTTTGCCCGATGAAAACTGATTGTGAAAAAATGCATAATTGAATACAGAAAAAGTGATAATCTCCAACTGATTTCTGAGATAGACTTCTAGCCAACATTCTTGCATAAACAAGCCCACAGACACTAGACTTAAAGTGACAGATGCTTATATTTAGGGTTTGCAACCAAAAATACAGCATCAACTAAAGAGTATCCATGTGGGTTGACAGATTAAACCTCAACTACCAAATCCCTTTGTAGCAAGCCAAGAACAGAAGCAGGAGACTACACAAGCCAAACATAAGACAATACAATTAAGGCAAAGCACTGCCAAAGAAAATGTGCAAGGTTTGTTAAAGGGTCAAGGAAGAGGAGCTGTGAACACGTTTAAGGGTGCAGCACTGAGTAGAGGTACTAAATGCAACTATTATAAATTGTAGTGTCACTGGAAGTTTGAATGTCTCAATAGACCACAGTGAAGTGTTCTCACTCCCGTTCCTCAATCCCCCCAATTTCCTAAATCCTGTGCACCAGACTTAAACCCTCATAGCACTACCACGCTAACTGATCCAAGAGATGATTCATATTTTTACAGCCTGGGAGAGAAAATAACCTTGTAATTCCTTCAATTCGTGATTATCAAGAAGAACCTTTTGTGCATGTGTGATAGAAGAGCATTCTGTGCCTCTGCTCAAAGATACTGGAGCAAGTCAGTCAGCCCTTTAGTTTGTAGCCTTTCCTGCTGCACTTCTTACAAATCCTTCAGAACAATTGGTATCTCTAATAACACTCTTTTGCATTTGGTCACTAAGCCTATATATGCCACAGAAAGAAAACATGTTATTGCTGGCTGCATGATTGCTTGTCTAAAATAAATTATTTCTGATATCAAAAACCATAACAGAAATGATTTCTTTCTGAAGTCTGAGGGCCCCTACAGGACATGGGGTACCGCACGGATTGTTGGGGCTCCCGATATACCAATGCCCAGCATAACAATGAAGTAGGTCACATATGGAATGTAAAGCCCATCCAAACTAGGGAGATCCCTCCAAACCCCCCCTGAATTCCCCCACTATCCACTATGTCTTGAATTGGTGGAAGGGTTGGCGACTGTCATTAACTCACAATTGCAAAAGGGAATTATCGTCACCATTACCAGTCTGTGCACCACTCCCAGTCTACCTGGGATGAAACCCAGAAAAAGCACACATCACTCTTCCCAGGACCTATTTGTTGTACACTCTACGGGACTGACCTCTTTTTCAGTAGTGCTCAATCTTTCTCTATCCTTTCCAGTATTCTTTCTTCTACCACCTGTTTCACTGCAATGGATATGTGCAATTTTTTTTATACTGAGCCACCCAGACAATAGTTATTTGTTTGCTTTAACATACCCATATTTGCAATACACTTGGACTATGTTATCACAGGGATACACAGACTGTTTAACCTTGTTCATCACTAAATTGAAAAAAGATCTAGATTGCAATTCTTCACCTGGAAAGTCTGTGCTTTGGCAATATGTCAATGATTTACGCTTAGTATCACATTCTCCTAAAGCCTGAAACAAGACGGGCTCGTGTTAAAGAGTCAGTTTCTTAGGATGATCTCCTGTTGCCATCCTCCCTGGGAGGGAATCCACAATGTGTAAAAGACAGGCACAAATAACGACTAGCCAATATTATGTTGTTTTATTCACCCATATTACAGGCTGACAAAAGAATTCCTAATGACACAATGTTATGCTAATAGGAACCTCTATTTTGATAGGCCAATTTACTTAAATGTCAAACACATCACTTAGCTTCCATTGGACATAAACTCTTCCTGAAACACATGATCATTTTCTGTCCCAATTACCAAATTTATGCTAATCATCATGACTAGTTGCTTTCCAAATTTCACTAAACCATTAGATATATTTCACAACCGTGAAACAGGAAAAAGCAGGGTTTGAAAATAATCCACATTTCCAGATTTCTAGCACATTATGTCCAAGGTCATCCCGCCTTGCTTATCTGCTTGAACCCACTGCCAAGTTTTAGTTATAAAAAAACCCTTTGAACACCAGAATTAGAAACAGTATATTCCTACCATTTAAACGGCTGAATCAATGCATCCTGGCTTCTGCCCAATGAACTCCGTTATTTGCACACAACACTATATTTTCTGTTTGCTCAACACTTCTAAATCTTCATGGGGCTTTGAGGCCTGTAGCCATATGTAATGCAATGGCTGACTTTTGCTGACCTATATTCTACATCAGAAATCTATATTCTGTTAATTATGTTGTGCGCTATGTAAGAATGTCTTTATGTTTTCTGTTTGGCCTAAATACATGTGTGTAGTGTCACCTATTTTTGAATGTACCTGACTATAATAAGGGCAGCGTGGCTGTCTCTATGAACAATGTTTCTGATGTTTTCATGGTTGGAAATAAGGCCAGGACACTAGCTCTTGAATGACAATTTCAAATGTCTATTACCAGCGAGGGGGAGGATCTATTCCTATTTACTTGTATTTTTGACAGCCTTGCAATTCAAGGTCATAACGCCTCCAAATAAAAGCTACAATAATGTCAGGCAAGTCTACAATGTTTGGATCCCAGTATTTCTGCAAGGACCTGACATTTGAGAAACATCCTTTTGGGAAAGGCTGGATATGACCAAGAGTAGATGTTAGGCTTTGCCATCTTTGTTAAGCTATTACAAAATCATATGCACTTTGACACATCATAAACCTCAACATGGTTCTATGAGGAAGAGAAGGCATTCACAGCTATTATGGAAGCTCTCAACAGGTCACCATTTTAGGACTGGCCAATTACAAGTAGCCTTTTACACTCTTCTGTTATGAACATGATGGTTTTCATTTAGAATAATGTAGCACTGTACTGGGCCCTGCTGCTGATGGGTTTGTTTCCTCTTTATGGTCTGTAGCTACTTCTGCCTTGGAAGTACAATCCTTGAAATGCGTGGCTTTGGGTTCCCCAAATAACTGATGTGATATCACACTTTGGCTCTGCATTGCTGTTTATTACCACTTCAAATAAAAACACAGCACCTACCCACTTCCCATCTTACAAGGAATGGACTGATTATTTTAAATAATGTCCATATTACTCTTACTTGCTGTCCTATTTTCAATTATGCCTCTTAAATGCCCACCCCAGATGCCATGAAGCTGCATAGCTGTATTTCTTTCAGCTCCAATCGTACACAACCCAGAGCATGTCTCCGCGATGCCCTTTTAGATGGTTCATGCTACTAAGATACTAAAGACAAATTGGTTGCTGTTTATGCTGTGTGTTTCTCTCAAATTGTATTAGATATTGCATAACTTACTGTTCTCTTTTCAGATAGCTGATCTTGTTGCTTTAATAACGAGCATGTAGTTTAGTGAAATAATTGTTACCATATACACTCACTATTCTTTAGGAATTGTAGGTGATATTAGGCAGTTATGGAAAAAAGCAGGGATTCATAACCTCTGTGAATTCCCCCATTAAACATGATATTCATGTCTCTGCCCTTCTTGATACTCTTATGTTATCCATAGAAATTGCTACTGTCAAATGCATGTCTCACCGGTCCTTTCACAATGAGTCTACAAGAAGAGCTTCCATTTGCACTCTTAGAGGATCTTGCTAGGATACAGGGCAATGCACCGGAAATTGAAAAACAATAATGGAATTATGCATGGGGTCTTTTACACCCCAATCATCTCTGGTGCACCTCAGATGGCTGCTTTGTTGTGCAATGGGTGATTTTGCTTTAAGTCATCAATGGGATGCCTCAAGTCCTCCTCCCACTTGGAAATATATCCATGAGGGGCCCGAACCTGTTGGAGTTCAACACCTTATACAATGATGT
This sequence comes from Ambystoma mexicanum, assembly GCF_040938575.1. Classification (NCBI taxonomy): domain Eukaryota; kingdom Metazoa; phylum Chordata; class Amphibia; order Caudata; family Ambystomatidae; genus Ambystoma; species Ambystoma mexicanum. The sequence continues at coordinate 48,600,406 of NC_090924.1, read as the reverse complement.
GAGTCTAGATCCTGGGGGATCGCCTATGAATAGATTCTCAAAGTTGGTTGTGTTTTGCTTCCTGCGAGCAGTCATATTAGCCTGAGTCATCCTGTCAGTAACATAAATGTATATATCCATATTTGTCTGAGTCGGTAACCATAAAGGCCTGCTTACATTGGTCAGATTAGAGATGGTAATCATCTCCAAATAGTTGCACCAGCCTGTGTAAGCCACCCTCAGACCACCTAAGGAACTAGCTTCATTCTCATCCCCAGGGGGGATTCACTATTTCCCCATACCCCCATCATAGGAGAGGGAAAGGTAGTTGTGGCATATCGCAGCACAGCTTCATCCCAATACTCCATTGTTGCCCTAGATGTTGGAAGTCCCTGCTTTCCCTGTCTTTGCACTCTCAGAGAAAGCCAACAACAGCGATGTAAGGGAGTCCCCAGGGTGTTCTCTTGTACATCTACCCAGTGTTTTGGGCTGTGCGTGGATGTCTGGCTTTCAAGAATGGGTGCTATTTAGACAGCATAAAGCTAGCTCTCGATGTCAAGCACCGATAACCACCCGCGCCCTTTTCTGCCATGATCGTGTGTCTAGCCACTCTCAGAAACCTCCTCATCCAGATGAACCTAAAAACATGTGATTGCAAGTCTTTCAACGCTTCCCTAGGGATCCAAATTGGCAGGGCTTGGAATGTGTACAATAACTGTGGCAATAGGGTCATCTTGACAGCTATTATCCTTCCAGGTCAGGAGATTTCAGAGGTACCCTATCTCATCAGGTCTTGCTTGGCCCCAGTAAAGAGTGGTAATATATTGGCAGTATACTTTGCGGTTAAATGGACACCCAGATATTTTAGGGAATGAGAGGCCCAGGAGAAAGGAAAATTTGACTTCAACCGCTCAACTGTTGCTGGCGGCACTGATGTATTAAGTTTTGTTGATTTCGTACAATTAATCTTGAAGTCTGAAACCTGTGGAATCTTTCTAAAAGTGAAACAATATAGGGCAACGAGAGCTGGGAATCCTGCATTTAAAAAAGAAGGTCATCAGTGTAAAGCGCCATTTTATGCTTATAGCCCTCTACATCCACCCCTGGGATATCTGTAGAAGAATGCACCAGGCCGGCTAGGGGTTCCATAGCTAAGGCGAATAGGAGCAGGGGTAGTGGGCAACCCTGCTGGGATCCCCTCTGCAGATGTATCAGGCACGAAAGGATCCCATTCACCTTAATCCGGGTGAAGGGGAGAACAAAGTTAGTGGGCACTTATTTAAGGAAATGTGGACCGAACCCAAACCAAGCCAGCACCTTAGATAAACACTCCCAATCTATGTCATCAAACACTTTCTCTGCATCGATCAAAAACAGAGCCATTGCCTGTTTATGGTTCCATCCCCAGGCCGAGATGTCCACCATTCATTAGATGTTATTGAATGCCTAGCATCCTGCAACAAAAACGGTTTGATCCGCCACCACCACGCCAGGTAGCACAGCAACTAGACGCAGGGGCAGAACTTTTGAAACTATATGGGCATCATAGTTTAGGGCTACTATTGGGCGAAAAGAGGAGCAGAGCGTGGGGTCTCTACCTGGTTTATTAAGCAGCGTTAGTGTTGACTCCCCTATAGAGGGTGTAATGGACCCGGTTTCAACAAAAGAGTTAGACACTTCTGCCATGCGAGGCGAGAGCATCTCAGGGAACATTTTATAAAAAAGGTCTGTGAACCCGTCCTGACCAGGGGATTTGTTGCTGGGGAGAGAGCAAATGGCCTGAACAACCTCCTCTGTTGTTAAGGGACTGTCCAGCTTTTGTTTGTGGTCCTCGGGTATGCGAGGGAGGTGGGCCTCCTGAATTAATGCGTCCTGCTGTGGGTCACTAAGGGAATCAGCAGCAAACAATTCTGTGTAGTATTGTGGCAATATGTCCATTTTAGCAACCTCTTCATCATGCAACAGGCCACGGCCATCCCTCAACCCCCCAATTGTGGTACTATTGCTCAGGGCTTGGAGTTTGTATGCCAGAATTCGGGAGGCCTTATTTGATGTACTACAGTAAACATGTCTTGTTTTAAACAGTTTATGGGAGATATCATCTGCCCATAGCGTTTTTTTTTAGCTCAGCCCTTGCTACCTGCAGTTGTCTGTAGGACTTTCTAGCACCATTCCGTTTGTATTGAGTTTCCCTCTCCTATACCAGTTTCTCAGCTCAAGCACGTTGGGCTTTAAGGAACCTTCTCTGTGTTGAAGCCAGGCTGATTATCTCCTCCCTCAGTGCAGGCTTAAGAGCCTCCCACACTCCTGCCAACAAGACCTCCCCTGTGACATTCTCCTGGAAATATTGGGTGACTCGTTCAGTAATGGTAGTGCATATAGCCGTATCAGCCAACAGTGAGTCATTCATCTTCCACCTCATGGACTTCCAACCTCCCAGTCCATAACCTTCCAATGGTAAGGCAACAGGGGAGTGATCAGAGACAAATGCTATCTCTATGGTGGCTGAGGATATCCCCGATAGCAAGGTGCCAGAATTTGAGGATTCTTGGTCGGAGCTCAACTGGGGTACTTCTCGCAAAGACTTTTTTGGTGGGTGTCTTGGTTGTCTTCTTGGAGGTGCAGGTTTCGTGCAGGAAGGGGCGAGCCTCTCCAGACGCTACCCTGACTGGTGTTTAAGACTCCAGGCAGGCTGACCTTGGCGAAACCACCCAATGGGAAAAAAACCTGAATGGGGAAAAACCCAATGAAACTTGTCAGGCAGCAGCAAAGAATTCCTAGGTAACAGGTACTTGCTTCCAGGATGTATGCAGACAGCACGGTTAAGGAATCCAGAAGGAATAAGGAATGGTTGCCAAGGCAAGGCAGGTAGGAAGGCAACAGGGAGGAGAAGATATGGGGGAGGCAAGGAAAACAGACTAGGACAGAAACACGGGCGAGCGCTGAGCCGGGAAGAAGCCAACAAGGAACGGCATTGACCAAGCATTGAGACGCGAAGCTGCAGTGTTCCGCTTTGCATAAATGGAAGCACCGGCAACAAAGGAACACTAGCATGAGTGTACAGCTTCATGGAACAAGGCGGTGGCCATCTTGTTAGAAGAAATGGCCTCAGTGGAATGCGGCGGCCATCTTGGAGGTAAAAATGGCAGCCACAATGATCTAACGGCCTCTCCAGGAGGACCGGAGGGGTCGAGCAAGATGTTTCTTGACACAGGGGATGAGATACCAAAAAGAAATCAATTCTTGAGTAACTGCGGTGGACATGTGAGATATGCGTGCAGTCCCACTACTGAGGCTGAAGATGCACCCATATGTCTACCAGGTGATTATCACTCATAGCCTTCTTGAGGGTGATCGTTCTGGCTGCTTCAGCTGAGGTGAATTAGCCAGATTTGTCTACACCACCCTCTAATACATCATTAAAATCCTCTCCTACCACAAGCTCCAACCTCTGGAACTGCATTATATGTGGGAATCGCTGAGCTTAAAACTGGTCCTGGTGCTGGTTAGACCCATACACAGACACTAAGGTGAGATCCCTACCCGCTAATCATATAGTCAGCCCAATATACCTACACTGGGCATCCTCCTCAACCCTACCCTGTTCAAATTGTAGGGAGCTGGCAATTAAAAGTGTGACCCCCGCCTTTTTCTGGGGTGAAGAAGCAAAGTGTTGATGGGGGGACCAGCGAGAGCATAGCCGCGGCCAGTCTTGCTGCAGGAGGTTGGTCTCCTGGAGCAGGGCTATGTCAGCCTTAAGGTCCCCCAATTTAGATAAAACACTTTTCCTTGGTGAATTCAATCCCTGAAAATTCAAGGATATAACTTTCACATCAGGGATGCCTGCAAGTTAGTACTCCTCCGATTCCCCATCTCGACTTTGAATGCCATATGGCCTTCTTATTCTCCACCACCACCCACCGTGTTGTAAATTCTCCTCTCAGCTCTCCACTACGAGGAATCACCACCCAGTCTGCAAGTCTTCCAATGCACTGCATCATACTTGTTAACACAAACAAAGAAAAAAAAGAAGAAAATGTAGAATAACAACGCCGTGTGGGGATTTGTTTTTAAAATGTATAACGCGCTGCAACAGAGCCCTTAGGCATAGAAGCAGAAACAAACACATACAGAAGGTAACAACAAAGGGCTCCCCATCAGTGCTAATTCCTATAAGGACAACAATTCATTAGGAAGAGAGAAAACTATAATCTGCATTTAAGAAACACCAGAAAACTATTGACCAAAATTAATTAAGCACAATTCTTACATCAGGTCAAACCGCCTGAAAGAGGGCATGTACTCCTAGTGCCCTTATGATTGCATCCAGTTGCAAAAACAACGGCTTAAGCCAGCCTCTGTAACATCTGCAGCTGTCATTTTCTGCAAGTCTGGGTTGTGAAACAGCTCTCAGCTGTCAGTCAGGGCGCTTATCATGTGGGAGCCTCTGAGTCCCTGCTCCTCTCTCTTCTGTCCAGCGAGGGCCTCTGTTGGTCCCTCCTCCTGCTTTTCCTCGATCATGCTTGGGACCAGTGGTAAGTGACGGCTCCTTAGATCTCGCTTCCGGCAAATGCATGTCCACATCAGGTATCTAGAGCGTTTCCACAGCCGCATGGAGGGATGCAAACTAGTTTTGGACCCCATCAAGTTGGAACATGATTTGGAATGGATACCCCCACCTGTATTGAACTCTCCTCTCCCCCAACCAGTTGGTCAATGGCCTCATGAGTATGTGAGGGGTAGCTTGCTGTGCAGTGAGAGGGACCAATCGAAGCTACACCAATCTGCTTCTGGAGATGCCCCTGGTAACTCCAGGGGGAACATCATAGTACCAGAGGTACCTACACTATAGTGTTGGCTGATTGTGGTGCCTTAATCCGGTCCTCAGCGAGTCAAGGCAAATCGCACCAAGATGAGATGCCTCCAAGAGCAAGGCTACGCAATCAATACTGTCCTTGTACCCCAATATGAAGGCAGCGCCTGTCCACCTGCTCAATTAATGAGAGGTGAGATATATCCTGCCAATCCCTCACTTGCCTTGTAGCGCCTGCTCTCCCACACTCCATTTTCACGACTCCAGTCTCTTCAAGGTGCTAGCAGCTCCTGGTAGGCACAACAATGCTGCTCTCAGTCAGTTCCTCAAAACGTGGGTAATATGATGATTACAACAAAAGCCCAATTGTGAGATCGCCTGCTGTCCTTGGTGAAACTACAGAGCCCAAGCCTTCACTTTCATTGCTCGTTTGCCCCCAGCAGAGCCTCTGCATACCACCGAGATGGGAGTCTCACACTCTGCTTCTTGGTCTCAGCGGATTCGGAGTCCGCCGACTGCAGACTAAGGCACGCAGTCACCAGCGTGAAGCCCATTGTCCAGCTGGGCTACAGGTATTCGGAGAGACAGGGCACTGTGCATTGCTCTGGTGCCCTCTAGGGGGGGGGGGCATGGTAATATGGCCTATTTTCGCCGCACTGCGTCTCTATCCTGAATGAGGCGCCCCATTGTGCTCCAGAATGTTGCACTGATGCAGAGGGAGCTCACTGATGGGCAACCCGGCTCCAGGCTAGCAGGTCTCCTCAGCGGGGCTCCGACTTCCACTCCTCTTGGCACCACTGACCCGGTCAAGCTCTAGCACTGCCGTGGGTGCCCCTCAGGCACGCTACTGCATTTCCTTTGAGAGCTGACATTTTCCCACTCTACAGGGCACCCAGCCTGGGCTCAAGGTTCACATATATTCTGTGCTGCTTTCCAACCTCCGCGCTCACGAGTCTAACGGATCTGGATCCTCATGAGTTCAGCCCACTATCTCTCGGTTTCATGGCTGCAAGATGGGATGAGGTGAGGCATTTAATGCTGCATTCTCTGCTCAGGGCTACGGAGCTAACGTATCACACAGCCAGCATCCTCCAGGCAGGCCACACTCACCCCAATTTACTTTTCTGCATCCTAACCACTAGCTTAGTGCAATTCAACAGTCATTTAGCTGATGACTTAATACTGGACTATAGTAAGGCACTAGTAAAATGTGTGAAGTTTATCCATTCACTGATCAAGAAAGCATCACTGAAGGAACCGGAACAAGGGAAGGCCAGTGACGCGGTATACAGATACATAGGTTGATGACTTCCCTGCCATCACACTAGAAAGTTCCACACGAGCTTCAACTAACAGAAAATATAGCAGTTAAATGTCAAGGCTTGACAGCCTGGATCCACACTGTTAGGGAGAATTCTCACAAATGTGCTAATTCCCTTCTACCTTAGAGACCCCCAGCTCTTTTTACTGGACTTTAGGACTTTTTATCTCTCATGTCATTTTATTGTGATTTATTCTCTGTGTTTCTTTTGACTTTGGAGTCTGAAAAACTCCATAGGCATCATCTTAGCATTGTGACACACAGAACCTTCATTGCAGTGACACGGGGAAGTCTCTTAGCTTTCCCAAAAGTTTAAAGACCTTCTCTTGGTGAAACTACTGTTTCCAAGAGCAGTGAAGGGAAATTGACTTTACTTACATTTTGTAACTTTCTAAACCCAGCACACACTATCTTACCATAGGGTGCAGAAGGGGTTACTTAGTATTCCCTTTATCTGGTTTCTTATGTAACATTTTTCTGTTACCCTTTCTCCAATTAATGACTGGTAGCAGTGGTTTACTTTTTACTACCGTTGGGTGTTTTTTTTTACCGTGGGCTGCCTTCACAGCCAAAGTAAGGCACCCATGGGTGCCCATTTCGTCAAAATCGCCCCGGTCTTCTTTTTTTGCCATTTCTTGTTGGAAAGTTCCTTTTTGAGATTTACTCTGTGCGCCAAACCAGGTTTGATCCCTTTGTGCATTTTGTTTTTGGTGAGATTCATGAGTGAAGCCCGCTTCCAACTCCAGTATGTCTGGCAGGTGCAGGATGTGAAGGTGGTGCCCGAAACTCCCTGTGCTTAATCCCTTTGGTTACAGGAATGCATCCAAAGATGATTGGCCAGCTGGCTGTCCGGCAAGGACAGCCACCCTGCTGTGTGATTGACAGCTAGGCTGGAATGAATGGGAGAAACCTGCATAAAAGGCGAGGCTTTTTGGCCTGGAAGGCAGAGTTGACCACTGGATGAAGGAATCCAAAGAAAAACTTGGAAGAGACGCCTGCTGCAACTCCTGGACCGTTGGTTTGCCCGGTGAGGCCCTGCTGCTGTGCTGAAGCTTCGAATTTGCCTCGACAAGAGAAGCCCTGAGAGGATGACTTCTCCCTTTGTCTGACCAATCATCTCCAAAGTAAGCCTGTCTGGACATCCTCTTGGAGCTGGATGTATTTTCACTTTTGCTGCTGCTGGAACCGAAGTGCAAGGGAGAGGAACACCAGATTGTGAGCGTTGCTTTTAAGTCGGATCCGAGCGCTAGGAAGATCCTATGGCCTTTCCTGATGCAGGACTGACCAAGCCTGAGCCACCTCAACCGAGTGCTGGACCCCAGGAGCATGGAATGTCTGAAGTGGTACTGAGGAACCGCGGTGTTGCTATCTGCTGTCAGACGCTCGGAGCTGAAACACTGAAGAACTGCTGAATTGAAGTTTGCCCATTGCTGCCGCTGACCTTCCCATTGCAAAGGAGTCCCCACGACCGAGGTTTAGGAACAACATGATCTGCAGAGCTGTACAGAAACAGAAGCCAGCTGGAACCATTTCTTCTAACCGGAGGTACTGTAAAGTCTAAGAGAACTTACCTCTTGTTGTGTAGCCTAACTTGCTCTCAGTTGAGACCTGTCTTGGTTACCTTGCAGAGTTGCTAAAGCTTTGCCCCTCACAAACCTCCCAGCTTGTGGCCCTTCAAGTGTTCTATTTCCAACAAACATTTGCAAAAACATTGTGCAAGACTTTTTACCTACCTGCAAAGAATATCTTTAGTCCTCTTGACATTGTGCAATTAACATTGGCTGTCCTGGCTCCCTGAGAGACTCCTCTTTACCTATGACTTTGTGCTTTGGCCTTTCCCCCACAAAAGGGTTAATTTACTCTGCATTGGAAGGTTTTAAAAAGTACTTACCTGTTTGTGAATTATTTGTTAACCTTTGTTTTATTCCCCTATTCTATCTTTTACACCAAACTCAGTATTGCTCTAAATGTACCAGTGATGAATCAATGTCCACAGTGTCCTAGCTATTTAAGTCACCTGAGGGTGTAGGAAGTGTTTGTGTGCCATCCCCAATGGGCATAATCTGATTTAGAGAAACAGAGTGTGTTTTGAAGTGTATTATAAGTGTTACATATATATTGCTTCCTTCTGAAGAAGGCTTATACAACTGACTGTGAAATAAATTAATAATTGTTTTAATCAGGAAACCTTGAGTGCAAGTGTTTGTTTGAATAACTGTACTGTGAAAGTCTGTGTCACAACATTACTGCTCACATTGACCTCGTTTGAGATACGCCTGGCTGCCCAGCCACACTACCAACCTGTATAGTTCAGACTTATACCAAAGGTTGGGTCCCTATTGCCAGGAGGTCAAGGTTATTGTATTACACCCAAAGGGTACTTCATACAATATTGCCTAACACACGCTGCCTACTGAAAGTGACATTTCTTAAAATATGCTGCAACTTCTATTGACCGCAAGTGTTCTGTTTGCATTGTTATCCATTACTGGTCCAGGGGAAACCATCAAATACTGCATCACAGGTACATGTTTTCAAACAATGGTGCAAAGAGCAGAGCCCAACTTTGAGAGACATTGTTAAACTATTAATGCCACGGACATAATTACCAGAGCAGATAAACAGAAATGGTCATGGTGGCATAAAAACGATTTGTTATTTGGCAAGGAGACAACTATGGGTCTGTCCCATGGTTTTGAGGAGTACATTATTATTTAAGGTTTCTTTCTGGAGCAAATAAATACACTGTTGTTCATGATCCCCAGAGTGTGGTGATCTTTCCCAACTGGATTTCTGATGAACTCTATGAAGAGACATTGGGCCTCATTACGGGTCCGGCGGTAACCCTGCCGGTGCTACTGGCGGATTGCCCTTGGACTCTCTAAAAATTACCACGCCTGACTTCCTGTGCAACCGGCTATTCCCAGACCGGCAGCCGGGAAGTCAGGCAATTTCGTTAATCCCCATTCGCATAGAGTCGCAGGACTCTATGGGTACATGGAAGCACAGGCATCATTGTTAACCCATAACCTGTAATTTGCCGGTCCAGAAACAACAGTGCCAGTAAGGTTACAGGCACCATTGTTTCCGGACTGGCAAACTTAGAATGAGGAACATTATCTCTCTATGTAGCCCTACATATAATTCATACTACTTCTGTCTCTCATGCTGCTATGGTATATACTGATGAGATCAAATTGCCTAGACCCTTTCACATGAGTGACTTAATATCATATTGTAATGATACTCTGTATTTAGGTTTATTCATCATAACTTACCGGCTATTCCAAGACCGGCAGCCAGGAAGAGAGGCGCCCGCAATTTCGTTAATCCCCATTCACATAGAGTCGCGGGACTCTATGGGGACACGGAAGCACCAGCACCATTGTTAACCCGTAACCTGTAGTTTGCCGGTCTAGAAACACAAGTGCCGGTAAGGTTGCCGGCACCGTTGTTTCCGGACTGGCAAACTTAGAATGAGGACCATTATCTCTCCATGTAGCTCTACATATAATTCATACTACTTCTGCCCCTCAAGCTGCTATGGTATATACTGATGCGATCAAATGGCCTAGACCCTTTCCCATGAGTGACTTAATATCATATTGTAATGAGACTCTGTATTTAGGTTTATTCATCATAGCCTTTGAAATTAACCTTTGGCACTGTAATTAGTATTACTTCCGCTCTCTTTCAAATAGGCATTTTTCTGTGTGATATGTTTGCATGATCATTGTTTAACAGATAGGGCAGGTTGGTTGCCATGCGTACCAGCGTGATGATGTCACCCTGTGATGTCATCACGTATGTTCACTTCTATTCACTTTATACAGCGTTTCCTAACGATTGATAGGTCTTTTGTCCTGCTCAATCTACTTTTGTAGACTTTGCTGCTTTTCAGCAGAGGGTAAGTGACTTTATCTGATCCCCTCAGTAAGCAGCTATCAAAGATTCCGCTGAGTCTAACAGATGACACTTTACTTACATTATATTATGATTTTCTAGAGAGTAGGGACTGTAAACCTTTGACAACATCATGCTGTAACTCTATACAACACTGTTATGATAAGTCAGGTATGAACTTATATTTACAATACAATTGAAATACAGTGGTGACACCTATCACACTCAGTGATTTAGTTGTAATTTGATACTCATTTGTTACAGGTTTGCTATGAATTAAATAAGTGGATATAGACAGACACGTAGGACACATTTCTATAGTTTTTCCATACATATTTTGATGTTGTTTCACATTATGGTCCCCAATGAAGGACATTTGTCCAAAATGCATTGGACCCAAATATTCGCCTTTGTCTCTGGAATACAAAACGTGTATGAATAATTCATGGACGGTTGATCATTACCCTTACAATCTTTTCGGACCCATATTGCATACTCATTAATTGAACATATTGAGTAATAAGGAACACATTTGGAATTCTGCGCTTTGCACACAAGGACGAACCACTCTTCTTGGTCATTTAACCTTTGTTTTTGTTTATGTACAAGGGGAGACACTTTTGGTAACAGGACCACATACTGAATTTACTTAGTTTATCATCATAACTTTCGTGGTGTCGACTCTTCCTAGTTCACTCAAGGAATACACATATCCTTCCACAGGTTAGCTTGGCTCATAGGAAGGACACATGGTTGATACCAATTTGGTGTGGTGGTAATAATGATGGGAAATACCACCCAACATACCCTAACTCAAGACTGGCTTATATTTAAAGTTTAAAGTGCCACCAGGACAGTAGACTCATAATAATGGAGTTTTGCATCAGAAGTTCATATCTTAAATTCAGCCACTGTGATGGAGTGATTTGGCTGTCACTGCGGCTGGCCAGAGGGCATCCGGCCCCTGAAAATTCTCTGTGCCACCGGAGAACAGAGGATGCAGATCGGACTACTGGTTTAGCTGGGGACAGGTGTAAACTATGTTTTTGACGTGGAGTTTGTGGAGAGGGGATCCTGGTCAGCAGACCACTCTCTCTGATGGAGAATGACCTGCATTATTTTATATTTAAATACAAATAAAAAAGCATGGGATTCTACAACCTTTCTAGATGGGAATCCTTCACACATGGTTCATAGATTGTAATCAATAGATAGACTTCTTGACCTGTGAAAACCATGGTTTACATAAAAAGGAAATCCTGGATAGAGTTAAGACCCCTTCATATGCACTCAGAAGGAAAGTATGTGTTTATTGAAGTCCCAGAAAATAATGGCAAGTTAAATAATGCATGCCATTTTACCCAATTACCTTTGCACAGAAAAAAAAATTCTGCTTTAAGTGGACTCCTTATGCCATTTAAAATGAAGTGTCAAAATGTTTATTACTTTCTTTCTCAAATTGATTCTCTCTTGCTTGTGTGACCCTTTACATGAATCCAGATACTGTGCTCTCCCAAGTAAAAGCTCCTTTTCCAAACCAAACATGTAGAAAAAGTAGCCAAACACACCCTACCAAGTATTTTTGTACACATGTAAAAGCTAGAAACCAACCATGCCCAACTTCTTGAGTGGAATCAAACATATACGCATTCTGTATTAAAAATAATATTATGTGATTTCTTTGAAATATGATGCCAACAAGCAGTGAAAATCGGAATGCTCATATTGAGAAGATTACCTACTATTGTCTAGAATAGTTATTCAGGCTTGTTTTAATACAAATTGATGTGTATGTGTCTGCATCGTGAATGTAAATATTATTGAGATACTAGCAGGGAGGTTTGTTTCTTTCCTGTAGACATTCAATTTGTACAAGGTATTGTAGTTAACTTACCAGCATTGCAGTTAGAGGACTACCTTTATTTATTTTGATATATTCATTCAAATAAAACGGAATATTCTGATTAAAAACAACCTGTTTTTGACCCTGATTTTTGGGGTGGGATTTTCAGGACGGGGTGCGCGGTGGGTTAGATGAGGATACACTTCACCATCAAATTAATCTTTAAAACAACTAAGATACATTCTATAGATAAAGTAATTACAGTATAGTCTATCCTTTTAATAATGGTATTTATTTTGAACTTGCACACCTATAAGTACTAGCAATAACTTCCAGTCAATATTAATTCAAAAGTTAATTAGTTAGTTGAATACTTGATCTGTTACCATTAATGAATAAATTAGATTCACAATTTGAGAAAAATAGTAATGGTTTTATTCCATTTGTTCCCGGATTATATGTATAAAAACTAACAGAGTGAAGTTGGAATATGGAACCATTTCTACAAAATGAAGACTAATGAACGACTACTATGCATTACAATACAAATGAAATTGTACTTTCTAATTGTATATAAGGCTTTTTTGCTCCTGAAGAAGAGGGATTATCTCTCGAAACGCGTTGAGCTTTTTATTGAGTCTTTGTAATTTTTGTGTTTGGAAGTTGATTGTAAAAAAATATTTGAATTATTATACTTTTTTGAAAAAAACATTTTTTTTAGGACGTTCATAGTCTGTATCACATATCATATTACACAGAGGTATTTACTGTCCTCCCCCCTCCCTTCCCCTTAACTCGAGCCATCATATCTGTGCCATCTACATGAGCTTCTCCGGGAGTCTCAGTGCTCGTCGACTCCTCCGAGTCATCTGTTTCGTAATTGTCCTGGTGAGGGTTCACCATTGAGGTCACCAGTTGCCTCCAGGCTATCAGGGGGCCCACCTCCTCCTCCCCTCCCCTGGTAACAGCTTCAAACCACACCACAGTCTCTGCTTCTGCCCAGCTCAAGTGGTCCGCCCACCAAATCTCCACCCTAGGCCTGTGGGCCGCCTTCCAACTCATTGCGATTCTGCGCTTGGCCAGAACGTAGGCCAGATCTTTCATCTTACTGATATGTTTTGAAGTACGTGGCCTGGGAAAACTCCCAAGCATGCATGCCCAAGCAGACCTCACATCAAGCTCCACTCCCCCGCCAGCCCTTCTCATCCTTACTTCTTCCCAGAATCTCTGTATCTCAGGGCAGGCTCAGAACATGTGCAGCAATCCTGCTCCCTCCTCCCAGCACCTGGGGCATTTCTGTGTAGCCGAGCCTCCAAACCTGGCTATTCTTCCGGGGGTCAAATAGGCTCTATGGGTGACATACAGCTGGATCTGCTGGAGCCTCGCCTTCCGGGTCACCTTCTTGTGGTACCTTTGGGCTCTATCCCACTGTCCATCTGTCATAGGTTCTCCCACCTCCTCCTCCCAGGCATTCCTCAGTTGGGGCAGCTCCTTCCCGGCCTTCGTACTCAGGAGCTCATATATCCTTGATATTTCGTGCCCCCCCCTCAGAGACGTCATACATCATTTCCAGAGTGGCATCAGGTTCTTCCGTTAACACCGTCTCAGGTCACCTCTCCCTCACCCGTTTAATAAGCCTAGTGTAAGTAATATATTGGCCTCCATGCACCCCTGTCTCCTCCTGCAACCTCTGAAACTCCACTGCCTCCCCGTCCTGCCATATATCTCCGAGGGTAGCTATGCCCACCGGTTCCCAGTATCTGCGGACCCCTTTAAGCAGTTGGGAGTCTGCCCTACATAGCGCCACCAGCGGGACTTGCTGTGAAAGCGGGTCTGGGTCGCCCACTGTTCTCCATGCTCTGCGCCAGATCTCCCAGCCCAGCATCAACAATCTCCCCCTCTCCGCCACTTTAGTTCTATGCAGCCACACCGTCTCGTTTAGGAAGTAAGGGGCAGACTCACTGCGTAAAAGCCTGGCTTCCGCAGAGTCCTCCGCAGACAACCACCTAGCCACATATAACAGCTGTCCCGCTAAGTAGTACAATTCGAAATTCGGCAGGTTTATGCCCCACTTATCACTTGTATTTTGCATTTTCCACAGGGCAACCCTATTCCTGGAGTTGCCCCATAGGAAGCCCCTAAACATGCTGTGAAGTCTCACAAAAAAGCGTCTGGGAACAAGGAACGGGACATTCACAAAAAAATGCAAATGTCTGGGCAAAACCACCATTTTGAGCAGGGCTGCTCGTCCCACCATGCCCAGGGGTAGTCGAGACCAGAACACCATGCTATTCTTAATGCCCTCGACTGCCTCCACCGTATTGTGTTGGTGCTCTATCTCTATCCTATGGTAGATGTTTACGCCCAGATACCGGAATGTCACGGGCTGCCAGGGTATCTGCAGGATGGGTAATCTCTCCAGTGGGTGTTCTTATATCTACCCAAGGGGAACAATCTGGACTTCCGGGGTTCACCGATATGCCCGATGGGGTGGCATAACGGTTCATCACCTCCAACACATACTGCAAGTTCTCCTCAGGGTAGCGTAGATAGAGGAGCATATCGTCTGCGTACAATGATATCAGGTGTGTGCCGCCTGTTGTTCGGATCCCCACCTCCCCGTATTGTTGCCACAGGCATATTGCCAGTGGCTCTAATGCCAAAATGTATAACATGGGCGACCAAGGACATCCCTGTCTCGTCCCCCTGCTGAGCTGCCATTTATCAGAGATTATGGTTCCCGTTTTAACTCTCGCAATCGGGGAGCTATATAACATCTGGACCCATCTGGTATATCCTGGCCCCATCCCGTATCCCTTCAGGGCCGCTTTCAACCAAGACCACCGCACTGAATCGAATGCTTTGACCGCATCCAATGATACGATAGCCAGCTCACCCGGGTCTCCTTCAGCCTGATCAATAATATGGTGTAGCCTTCTATGGTTATCTGTAATGTTTCTACTGGGGACATAGCCTGTTTGGTCTGTGTGTATCAGCTTGCCAATTACCCTCTTTAACCTATTGGCCAGCACTGCCGTGAGTATTTTACTGTCTTGATTGAGCAAAGACAGGGGCCTGTAGGACCCGCAGTCCACGTCTGGTTTGCCTGGTTTCAAGAGCGGGATGATTACTGCCTCTCGGAGAGACGCCGGCAGTTCCCCTTGCTCATAGGCCTCATTAAACATGGCAAGTAGCGGCTGGAGTAGCTCCTGCTTATATGTTTTATAAAACTCACTGGGTAACCCATCCGACCAAGGCGCTTTACATGTGGGCAGGTGTTGGATCACCATCTCTAATTCGTCTGAGGTGATGGGGGCGCCTAGCGCCGCGCTTTCCAGATCATCTAAGGTGGGCAGCCCTATGTCCTCTATTGTTTCCTGTATTTCTTGGCTCATTTCCTCTCCTGTATCCTCGTATAGTCGTCTGTAATACTTGAGGAACTCCCCGTTTATTCCTTCCTGGGTATTAGAGGTTTGGCCTTCTGCGTCCTTGATCTCTCTGATCATTAGACGGGGGGTCTCATTTTTGTATAACCAGGCTAGTAATCTACCCGGCTTGTTCCCCCTGCATGTAGCCTCTCTGTATATTTCTTGTAATTTAATCTATATAATCTGTCCCAGAGTTCATTACAGGTCATCTGTAAATCCTTAATCCTGCCGCTGTCCTCACTGGTGGTCCTCCCACTTTGTATCAAGCCCTCTAGCTCTCTTTCTGTTTCTTGCAGTTCCCGTTCAATACCCTTCTGGAGCCCCTTGGATTTGGATATAGCCATCCCGCGCACCACCACTTTAAATGCTTCCCATACTGTCCCTTCGGAGCGTACACTGCCGGTGTTAATTTCGAAATATTCATCAATGGCCTCCCTCAGGTCCTCTCGAAATCCCGAATCCTGCAAGCCCTCAGTTCTAAACCTCCATGTCGGGATTCGCGCCCTGGGGGGTTGATGTCGCCATTCGACGACCAAAGGTGAATGGTCAGACAGCACCCGTGCCTTGTATTCCGCCCCCACCATTTCTCCCATAATCCCGGCATTTGCAAACACATAATCCAGCCTCGTGTAAAGGTCCCAAGGTGCTGCATAGTGCGAATAATGCCTGTCCACTGGGTGCAATCGTCTCCACACATCCTCTAAGCCAAGGTCTGTCAGCAGTGTCAGTAGCGCCTTGGCTGCCGGCGCCGGCTCTCCTAGTTTGTCATCTGACCTGTCTTCCCTGGGATTCAGGGTGCAATTAAAGTCCCCTCCCCACACCGTTGCACCACCCACCATGGGGCTAAATTTGCTATATAGGGATCTGAAGTATGCCGCTGTGTCATGGTTGGGGGCATACAAATTTATGATGTTTACTTCTCTATTTTACAGGAGTCCCGCAACCACCACCATCCTGCCCTCTGGGTCTATCGTCGAGCTGAGCAGCTGAAATGGCACGTGTGGTGCCACCCATGTAATTACCCCTCTTGCATATGCAGAGTATGTGGCCCCTATGACGTTGTCTCTCCATTTTCTTTTGACCACCTCCAGCTTCTCTTTAGTGAGGTGGGTCTCTTGTAGCAGAGCTATGTCAATCCGCATCCTCCTCAGATACATCATCACCTTATTACGTTTTAGGTAACTATTGAGGCCCCGCACATTCCAGGTAACAATTCTGAGATTACCCAATGCCATTGGTTTGATGCATGCAATACAGATCCCACTTCCGTCTCAGTGCCCCTGGGCTCGTTCCCCAGTTCATACTTTTCCCCCGATTCATACTTCCTAAAACTACAAACACTCCCAACCTCCCTTCCCCCTTCCCCCCCGCTTCCCTTTCCTCAATTACAACACCCCACTGCACACAACCCGTTCCCCCCCCCTCCGTACCCAACCCCAACAAATGCCCAGCTACATCCTTGGATCTCAGGCCCACCCACGTCAGTCCTAACTCGTAACCAAAGACTAGGACCCCGCGGGGTGTCACCGATCTAACAGTGACCTAACTAAGTATACTACTAAGGGGTTTAAGGATTGTCTCCCGGAGCTCCCAATCAACTAAATAGGATGGCTGCATCCAACGGATCCTGCTAGCACATGGTTGCTGCAACCCATTCCCAACACTCTTTATTAATTTATTTAACACTATATTCAAGTCCCAATGTCTTCATACGGTCAGGATTACATCATCTAACGGATCTTGCCAGCTTCTATTGCTGCAACACTTTCCCCATCAGTTTTATATAATGCCGACTTCTAGTCCCAATGTATTATATTATGTCGCCAGGGGTGACCCAGCTATGTGCTACTTATCTTCTGCTGCTCCCGTCTGGATGTCCAGCTCCTGAGGGTGACCCTGCATGTCCAGCCAGTCCATGGCGTCCTCCGGCGTCTCGAAGAACAGAGTTTTATTCTTATAGAACACTTTCAGTTTGGCCGGGTAAAGCAACATATATCGGTGGCCAGCTTCTCCCAACTTCCTTTTCACCGCCCCGAAGTTCATCCTGCTGCGCTGTACATGCAAAGTATAGTCCGGGTAAGCCGTGATTTTCGCCGGCCCCTTTTCTATCGTTCCTCCCTTCCAGAAGAATTTGAGTATCTTCTCCCGATCCCGATAGTTCAAGATCTTTGCGATCATCAACCGCAGGGGGGGCCCCGGTGGAGGCCTTCTTGTCAAGGCCCTGTGTGCTCTCTCAACTGCAAACCCCTGGGTCAGCACTCCGCCATTTACTTCCTGCAGGAGCATGGATTCCACATATTCTGCTGGATTGGGCCCCTCCATTCCTTCTGGCAGTCCAATAATGCGAATATTATTGCGTCTAGCACGCCCTTCCGCCTCCTCCGCCCTGTTCTCCAAGTTACCAACACGCTGCACGAGGGCATGGAGCTCCGATCCATGGGCGGCGCATGCCACCGTGTCCGGGGCCATCTCCTTTTCCAGGTTTCCAGTGCACTCCGCTAGCGTCCGCACATCCTGTCTCAACAAATTGACTTCCTCCTGCACCGCTCCAATCTTGAGGTCCAAACCCACTTTCAGTTCATCCATTGCCAAGCCCAGTTTATTTTCCCAATGCGACTTTCAAGTCTGCAATCGCTGCCAGCACTTCCTGGATCGTGCCCGGTGTCTCTACTACTGCAGCGGTAGTGACTTTGCTCTTGCCCCCTTCTGCGCCAGGGGGCGACTTGGCGTGAGCCTCCAGCGTGGGCTGTTTGTTCTTGGGTCTGATGTTTTTGTTAGACATCCTGCGCTACTATTCGGGCGTATGCCAGCGGTGTCTCCCCTTGTACAAAAATCCGCGTGGCCGTTTCACTGGTGTTTAGGTGTGTCCTTAGTGCTCTCCCCACACCTCGGATGGGCTGTGTCCTCCCACGTATTTTTGCTCTCGCAGTGTCACTCCACCGACCTCCACTGTATGTCTTTCAATGGTTAGTAGCCCGCACATCCACTGACCTGGTGCTCTCCCACTCCGGTGCTCCGTTCACCTCGGGGCCTTCTAGCCCCCAGTCTTGCATCAGGTGTTCTCCTCGTGCCCCTCGGCTGAGGGGGCCGCCCGACGTCGTGTCTGGGGATCCGCAAGTGACCCCCAGGGCCTCTGCCTTCGCTGTCTCTCTTCTGTAACTCGCCTCGGGACCCCGACAGGCTCAGGCCTTGCACGCACTACACCGCGCGTTCTTACGCTCGGTCTGGACTGCTTTATGTCCCAGTGAGGGTCCAGCCCTACTTCCTCTGCAGGCCCGGGCGTGCTATCTGAGCCCCTTGCTGGCTCCTCTGTTTATTGACACCAACACATGTGCGGCAATAGTTTCCCGGCCTTTCTTAGCCTCCCCCAGGGCCTCCTGTGTGTCTTCTCAGGATCCGAGCACCCTGCTCAGGGAGGCAACCAAGCACCCTCCTTGGGGCGCTTGCAGTTCCTCTACAGTTGCCAGATTTATGGTAGGAACTTCCCTTTGGCTCCTTGGTCCCTATGTATGTGTTGAAATGGCCGGGCAACACCCCTCCATCTTCTGGCCGCCTTGCCTGGGCCCCCACTCGTGAGCGCACATGCGTGCATCAGCTAATGTGCTCTGTTGGGGCACGAACTTACCGGCCTCCTGTGCCAGCTCCCAGTGGCTTGGGGGCACCGCTCTGCTCTCTGCATACCCATTCGCTCCCGGGCAGAGGCTGCAAACAACGCCGGGGGGCCCCGCGTCCTGCGGCCCGTGTTCGGGCAGGTTGTCCCTCTCCGCTCCGCAGATGCCGCCTCATGCGGCTGAGGCCAGCGATACACCGCCTCTCCAGACCCCGCAGGGGCCTCTCCGCCCGCTCCCGATTGAGTCTGGTCTCGGCCCTCTGGTGCTCCGGGCCACCGCGGGGGTCGGCTTGTTGTGTCGGGCCCACTCCTGGGCTGCCGTGGTGTAGGGCTATCAACTCCTCGGGGGCCCTCCCTTCCGCGCCGCAGTCCCCAAGTTCCTGTGCTGCCAGCTTCTATCAGTGCCGGCAGCGCTGCAGCATCTTGCTTCCCCAGCGCTCCTCGGTGCCCATGTCCAGGTCCAGCCGGGTCCGTCACACGGGCCCGTTGTCTGTGCCACGGCTGGGCTCAGTCGGCCCCTCGGTGTGTTCCCCTCCAGCCAGCCTCGTACTGTCCTCCTCGGGTTCACTCCACAGCAGTGCGGCGTCGCAGTAGACGTGGGCCAGCCGCCGCTGCAGTTCCTTAGTTCACGGCACCCTGGTCAGTTTATGACCCTTTGTTCGTAGTCAGCCATTTTTGTCCGCACTCGCAACGCAGACCCCCGGTCCTTCACAAGACGCCGAATCTCGTTTATTCCACCACTTCTTGTATTTATTCCAAGCCCAGAGTGCGCTCCTTCCATTCAGCAGTCCGTGGGTGTGCTGCCTGCAGGCTAGTATTCCTGCAAACCTCCTATTTCTTCACGGATCAATGTAGGATCACGGGAGCTCCTCCAGAGCCCGTCCTGCTACGCGGCCATCAAGCCACGCCCCCCCTGAATTATTATACTTATTAATGTATTAAGAATATGGTATGAGGGATATGTATGAGAATAATACATATTTTCCGGGAACAAATGGAATTAAACCATTACTATTTTTCTCAAATTTTGAATCTAATTTATTCATTAATGGTAACAGATCAAGTATTCAACTAACGTATTAACTTTTGAATTAATTTTGACTGGATGTTATTGCCAGTACTTATAGGTGTGCAGGGGACGGGAGTGCCCATGGACTATGGGTATTTCATTTACCTTATCATTTTCTTCACTTTTGATACCAGAGTCATTTCACTCTCCCCCGCACTCTTTACCTTCATTAATCACCAGGGAGCCTTCGGAGCTCTGAATAATACAAACTTTGAAATTAATTTTTCCAAAAAACTGTATCCTTGTTCTCTTTTGTTGTTCAGTAGATTTATTTTCAACTTAACATATTCAAACACAGTAATACGTTATAGAAATTAAGAGGTTACACAGTGTTAAAGGGTTGACACCAAGTATTGAAGATGATGTGTAAAGAAATTGTTCAAGACATTATTACCAAACAATGGTTAGGCAGGGTCATTAAAATAAAAGTTATTCTAGATTAGTTGACCTGTCTAGTGATAGAAGAACCTTTTCTGTAAAATATTGCAATAAAACATAATGTAAATTCAAATACATGTGCTAGGGGAATAAACTTGGTGCTTTAAACAGTACAGATCAACATGAGATTAATTATATGTCATCAGTAAATATTCTGCGAAAACTGTGAAGTTTCAGATTACTTACAACTCTTGCAGTGATCATTCACCACATTCTCCTGATGTACAATACGACAAAAAGAGTAAACAAAGTTATACATATCTAGGATATCTTAGGAAAAAATCAATCAGGAAATAGGAATGTTTGGAATCATAAAAACGTAATTAGAATGAATACATTGTTGCAAAGGGATTGACAGAGTAAAAGGGAATGGCCTTACCTTTCAGAACCCTACTGTATTCTCTGAATGGATTGGGTAAAATGTGCAATTAATGTCAAATGGGAATCTAGTTGCTTCAGTAGAGGGTTAAAAGGGATTGTGTGATGTTAAAATTGTTCAGAAGGAAATTGAATTGCACAGAGAATTAAAAGGAATGGAGAACATGTGGGTATAATTAAATTCTAGAATTAAAGCAAAACAAAGTTACAAAAGTGATTAAAAATTAAATGAGGAAATTAATAAACAGATGGCAAGATATGGTGTGGATCATTAATCTAGGAGATAGTGGAGGAAAATGAATGACCACACAAATCCATCTTGAGAAAAGCAAAACAATCCTATAGATTCTATAATGTGGTCTGAATTTCTGAGCATAAATATTGAATCAGAAATGTAGATTGCATAGTGCCTATAAATTGTGGAATCAAAGGAATTGGTTAGAACATATAATAATATAAATAAGTAAATTCAAGCTTCAGACTCGGAGGGGTTTCCCAGTGCGGTATTGAAAAATCCTAGTATATAGAGGGAAACCCAAATAAACCACCAAAGTGGAAAGAACTCAAATAATAATTGAGGTAGTTAGAATCTATACACATTCACACCAAACTCATTAAATCCATGAGTCATAAATATCTTATCAAACATAATATCAATTGATTCACAAAAAATATATATATTTCTAGATTAAAAACCCAACATTTTCTCAATTGTTGTGGTAGGATGTATCTTCTGCAACCTGCACTGTCTTGGTGTGCCAGATGCCCCTTTTCTGCCTGGACTCCTGTTTTGGCCCTGCAATTACCTCCTCTGTACTTTCCGTGACTTCCACCTCTACCAACACCATCATTGCTCCACTACACCTTCCTAGTTCCCAGGACCTAGGAAGCCAATACCTGCCTCAGGTGGGCCATGTCTGCCCCATCCACGTCATCTGGGGAGGGAAGCACCCCCACGTTGAGGCAGAGGGCTGCCAACTTCAGCAAAATGGCATCCTGGTGCATAGGGTCCTCCATGCCTATGATGCCCTCTACAACACAGCCACACAGCTGGGAACCATCGCAAGGTAAAGGATCTGGGATAACATCACAGCTCCCATCAATGCGGAGGGGATGGAAGTCTGGCCAAAGGTACGGTCCAGAAATGCTGAACAACCTCAAGACCTCCAGTCATACCAAGGTGCTGGCAGCCCTCTCCACTGTACCTACCGTGGTGGTGTACCGTGCTGGCTGCCACCAGTTCAGCCAGATACAGATGCGGATACTGAGAGGTTCTATCCAGGTTCTATCTTTGCCTAGAAAGGTCATTGGGATGCCGCTTTATGAGTACCTATGTCAAACATATCTAGGGCGTATGCGTGGCATGTATGTTTGCAGATGCCACATCTTGCTCATAGGCCTCATTAAACATGGCAAGTAGCGGCTGGAGTAGCTCCTGCTTATATGTTTTATAAAACTCACTGGGTAACCCATCCGACCCAGGCGCTTTACATGTGGGCAGGTGTTGGATCACCATCTCTAATTCATCTGAGGTGATGGGGGCGTCTAGCGCCGCACTTTCCAGATCCTCTAAGGTGGGCAGTCCTATGTCCTCTATTGTTTCCTGTATTTCATGGCTCATTTCCTCTCCTGTATCCTCGTATATAAGTCTGTAATACTTGAGGAACTCCCCGTTTATTCCTTCCTGGGTATTATAGGTTTGGCCTTCTGCGTCCTTGATCTCTCTGATCATCGGACGGGGGGGTCTCATTTTTGTATAACCAGGCTAGTAATCTATCCGGCTTGTCCCCCCTGCATGTAGCCTCTCTGTATATTTCTTGTAATTTAATCTACATAATCTGTCCCAGAGTTCACTACAGGTCATCTGTAAATCCCTAATCCTGCCGCAGTCCTCACTGGTGGTCCTCCCACTTTGTATCAAGCCCTTTAGCTCTCTTTCTGTTTCTTGCAGTTCCCGTTCAATACCCGTCTGGAGCCCCTTGGATTTGGATATAGCCACCCCGCGCACCACCACTTTAAATGCTTCCCATACTGTCCCTTCGGAGCGTACACTGCCGGTGTTAATTTCGAAATATTCATCAATGGCCTCCCTCAGGTCCTCTCGAAATCCCGAATCCTGCAAGCCCTCAGTTCTAAGCCTCCATGTCGGGATTCGCACCCTGGGGGGTTCATGTCGCCATTCGACGACCAACGGTGAATGGTCAGACAGCACCCGGGCCTTGTATTCCGCCCCCACCATTTCTCCCATAATCCCGGCATTTGCAAACACATAATCCAGCCTCGTGTAAAGGTCCCAAGGTGCTGCATAGTGCGAATAATGCCTGTGCACTGGGTGAAATCGTCTCCACACGTCCTCTAAGCCAAGGTCTGTCAGCAGTGTCAGTAGCGCCTTGGCTGCCGGCGCCGGCTTTCCTAGTTTGTCATCTGACCTGTCTTCCCTGGGATTCAGGGTGCAATTAAAGTCCCCTCCCCACACCGTTGCGCCACCCACCATGGGGCTAAATTTGCTATATAGGGATCTGAAGTATGCCGCTGTGTCATGGTTGGGGGCGTACAAATTTATGATGTTTACTTCTCTATTTTCCAGGAGTCCCACCACCACCACCATCCTGCCCTCTGGGTCTATCGTCGAGCTGAGCAGCTGAAATGGCACGTGTGGTGCCACCCATTTAATTACCCCTCTTGCATATGCAGAGTATGCGGCCCCTATGACGTTGCCTCTCCATTTTCTTTTGACCACCTCCAGCTTCTCTTTAGTGAGGTGGGTCTCTTGTAGCAGAGCTATGTCAATCCGCATCCTCCTCAGATACATCATCACCTTATTACGTTTTAGGTAACTATTGAGGCCCCGCACATTCCAGGTAACAATTCTGAGATTACCCAATGCCATTGGTTTGATGCATGCAATACAGATCCCACTTCTGTCTCAGTGCCCCTGGGCTCGTTCCCCAGTTCATACTTTTCCCCCGATTCATACTTCCCAAAACTACAAACACTCCCAACCTCCCTTCCCCTTTCCCCCCGCTTCCCTTTCCTCAATTACAACACCCCACCGCACACAACCCGTTCCCTCCCCCCTCCGTACCCAACCCCAACAAATGCCCAGCTCCATCCCTGGATCTCAGGCCCACCCACGTCTGATCCTAACTCGTAACCGAAGACTAGGACCCCGCGGGGTGTCACCGATCTAACAGTGACCTAACTAAGTATACTACTAAGGGGTTTAAGGATTGTCTCCCAGAGCTCCCAATCAACTAAATGGGATGGCTGCAACCAACGGATCCTGCTAGCACATGGTTGCTGCAACCCATTCCCGACACTCTTTATTTATTTATTTAACACTATATTCAAGTCCCAATGTCTTCATACGGTCAGGATTACATCATCTAACGGATCTTGCCAGCTTCTATTGCTGTAACACTTTCCCCATCAGTTTTATATAATGCTGACTTCTAGTCCCAATGTCTCATATTATGTCGCCAGGGGTGAACCAGCTACGTGCTACTTATCTTCTGCTGCTCCCGTCTGGATGTCTGGCTCCTGAGGGCGACCCTGCATGTCCAGCCAGTCCATGGCGTCCTCCGGCGTCTCGAAGAACAGAGTTTGATTCTTATAGAACACTTTCAGTTTGGCCGGTAAAGCAACATATATCGGTGGCCAGCTTCTCTCAACCTCCTTTTCACCGCCCCGAAGTTCATCCTGCTGCGCTGTACATGCAAAGTATAGTCCGGGTACGCCGTGATTTTCGCCGGCCCCTTTTCTATCGTTCCTCCCTTCCGGAAGAATTTGAGTATCTTCTCCCGATCCCGATAGTTCAAGATCTTTGCGATCATCGCCCGCGGGGGGGCCCCCGGTGGAGGCCTTCTTGTCAAGGCCCTGTGTGCTCTCTCAACTGCAAACCCCTGGGTCAGCACTCCGCCAGTTACTTCCTGCAAGAGCATGGATTCCACATATTCTGTTGGATTGGGCCCCTCCATTCCTTCTGGCAGTCCAATAATGCGAATATTATTGCGTCTAGCGTGCCCTTCCGCCTCCTCCGCCCTGTTCTCCAAGTTACCAACACGCTGCACGAGGGCATGGAGCTCCAATCCATGGGCGACGCATGCCGCCGTGTTCGGGGCCATCTCCTTTTCCAGGTTTCCAGTGCGCTCCGCTAGCGTCCGCACATCCTGTCTCAACAAATTGACTTCCTCCTGGACCGCTCCAATCTTGAGGTCCAAACCCACTTTCAGTTCATCCATTGCCAAGCCCAGTTTAGTTTCCCATGCGACTTTCAAGTCTGCAATCGCTGCCAGCACTTCCTGGATCGTGCCCGGTGTCTCTACTACTGCAGCGGTAGTGACTTTGCTCTTGCCCCCTTCTGCGCCAGGGGGCGACTTGGCGTAAGCCTCCAGCGTGGGCTGTTTGTTCTTGGGTCTGATGTTTTTGTTAGACATCCTGCGCTACTATTCGGGCGTATGCCAGCAGCGTCTCCCCTTGTACAAAAATCTGCGTGGCCGTTTCACCGGTGTTTAGGTGTGTCCTTAGTGCTCTCCCCACACCTCGGATGGGCTGTGTCCTCCCACGTATTTTTGCTCTCGCAGTGTCACTCCACCGGCCCCCACTGTATGTCTTTCAATGGTTAGTAGCCCGCACATCCACTGACCTGGCGCTCTCCCGCTCCGGTGCTCCGTTCACCTCGGGGCCTTCTAGCCCCCAGTCTTGCATCAGGTGTTCTCCTTGCGCCCCTCGGCTGAGGGGGCCACCCGACGTCGTGTCTGGGGATCCGCAAGTGACCCCCAGGGCCTCTGCCTTCACTGTCTCTCTTCTGTAACTCGCCTCGGGACCCCACCAGGCTCAGGCCTTGCAAGCACTACACCGCTCGTTCTTACGCTCGGTCTGGACTGTTTTATGTCCCAGCGAGGGTGCAGCCCTACTTCCTCTGCAGTCCCGGGCGTGCTATCTGAGCCCCTTGCCGGCTCCTCTGTTTATTGACACCAACACATGTGCGGCAATAGTCTCCTGGCCTTTCTTAGCCTTCCCCAGGGCCTCCTGTGTGTCCTCTCAGGATCCGAGCACCCTGCTCAGGGAGGCAACCAAGCACCCTCCTTGGGGCGCATGCAGTTCCTCTACAGTTCCCAGATTTATGGTAGGAACTTCCCTTTGGCTCCTTGGTCCCTATGTATGTGTTGAAATGGCCGGACAACACCCCTCCATCTTCTGGCTGCCTTGCCTGGGCCCCCACTCGTGAGCGCACATGCGTGCATCAGCTAATGTGCTCTGTTGGGGCACGAACTCACCGGCCTCCTGTGCCAGCTCCCAGGCTCTTAGTGCTCCCAGAGGCTTGGGGGCACCGCTCTGCTCTCTGCATACCCATTCGCTCCCGGGCAGAGGCTGCAAACAACGCCGGGGGGCCCCGCGTCCTGCGGCCCGTGTTCGGGCAGGTTATCCCTCTCTGCTGCGCAGATGCCGCTGCATGCGGCTGAGGCCAGCGATACGCCGCCTCTCCAGACCCCGCAGGGGCCTCTCCGCCCTCTCCCGATTGAGTCTGGTCTCAGCCCTCTGGTGCTCCGGGCCACCGCGGGGGTCGGCTTGTTGTGTCAGGCCCACTCCTGGGCTCCCGTGGTGTAGGGCTATCGACTCCTCGGGGGCCCTCCCTTCCGCGCCGCAGTCCCCAAGTTCCTGCGCTGCCAG
This sequence comes from Ambystoma mexicanum, assembly GCF_040938575.1. Classification (NCBI taxonomy): domain Eukaryota; kingdom Metazoa; phylum Chordata; class Amphibia; order Caudata; family Ambystomatidae; genus Ambystoma; species Ambystoma mexicanum. Next base: position 48,573,951 of record NC_090924.1, on the reverse strand, counting down.
CTTCTATCAGTGCCGGCAGCGCTGCAGCATCTCGCTTCCCCAGCGCTCCTCGGTGCCCATGTCCAAGTCCAGCCGGGTCCGTCACACGGGCCCGTTGTCTGTGCTGCGGCTGGGCTCAGTCTGCCCCTCCGTGTGTTCCCCTCCAGCCAGCCTCGTACTGTCCTCCTCGGGTTCACTCCACAGCAGTGCGGCGTCGCAGTAGACGTGGGCCAGCCGCCGCTGCAGTTCCTTCGTTCACGGTACCCTGGTCAGTTTATGACCCTTTGTTCGTAGTCAGCCATTTTTGTCCGCACTCGCAACGCGGACCCCCGGTCCTTCACAAGACGCCGAATCTCGTTTGCTCCACCACTTCTTGTATTTATTCCAAGCCCAGAGTGCGCTCCTTCCATTCAGCAGTCCGTGGGTGTGCTGCCTGCAGGCTAGTATTCCTGCAAACCTCCTATTTCTTCACGGATCAATGTAGGATCACGGGAGCTCCTCCAGAGCCCGTCCTGCTACGCGGCCATCAAGCCACGCCCCCCCTGAATTATTATACTTATTTATGTATTAAGAATATGGTATGAGGGATATGTATGAGAATAATACATATTTTCCGGGAACAAATGGAATTAAACCATTACTATTTTTCTCAAATTTTGAATCTAATTTATTCATAAATGGTAACAGATCAAGTATTCAACTAACGTATTAACTTTTGAATTAATTTTGACTGGATGTTATTGCCAGTACTTATAGGTGTGCAGGGGACGGGAGTGCCCATGGACTATGGGTATTTCATTTACCTTATCATTTTCTTGACTTTTGATACCAGAGTCATTTCACTCTCCCCCGCACTCTTTACCTTCATTAATCACCAGGGAGCCTTTGGAGCTCTGAATAATACAAACTTTGAAATTAATTTTTCCAAAAAACTGTATCCTTGTTCTCTTTTGTTGTTCAGTAGATTTATTTTCAGCTTAACATATTCAAACACAGTAATACGTTATAGAAATTAAGAGGTTACACAGTGTTAAAGGGTTGACACCAAGTATTGAAGATGATGTGTAAAGAAATTGTTCAAGACATTATCACCAAACAATGGTTAGGCAGGGTCATTAAAATAAAAGTTATTCTAGATTAGTTGACCCGTCTAGTGATAGAAGAACCTTTTCTGTAAAATATTGCAATAAAACATAATGTAAATTCAAATACATGTGCTAGGGGAATAAACTTGGTGCTTTAAACAGTACAGATCAACATGATATTAATTATATGTCATCAGTAAATATTCTGCGAAAACTGTGAAGTTTCAGATTACTTACAACTCTTGCAGTGATCATTCACCACATTCTCCTGATGTACAATACGACAAAAAGAGTAAACAAAGTTATACATATCTAGGATATTTTAGGAAAAAATCAATCAGGAAATAGGAATGTTTGGAATCATAAAAACATAATTAGAATGAATACATTGTTGCAAAGGGATTGACAGACTGAAAGGGAATGGCCTTACCTTTCAGAACCCTACTGCATTCTCTGAATGGATTGGGTAAAATGTGCAATTAATGTCAAATGGGAATCTAGTTGCTTCAGTAGAGGGTTAAAAGGGATTGTGTGATGTTAAAATTGTTCAGAAGGAAATTGAATTGCACAGAGAATTAAAATGAATGGAGAAAATGTGGGTATAATTAAATTCTAGAATTAAAGCAAAACAAAGCTACAAAAGTGATTACAAATTAAATGAGGAAATTAATGAACAGATGGCAAGATATGGTGTGGATCATTAATCTCGGAGATAGTGGAGGAAAATGAATGACCACACAAATCCATCTTGAGAAAAGCAAAACAATCCTATAGATTCTATAATGTGGTCTGAATTTCTGAGCATAAATATTGAATCAGAAATGTAGATTGCATAGTGCCTATAAATTGTGGAATCAAAGGAATTGGTTAGAACATATAATAATATAAAGAAGTAAATTCAAGCTTCAGACTCGGAGGGGTTTCCCAGTGCGGTATTGAAAAATCCTAGTATATAGAGGGAAACCCAAATAAACCACCAAAGTGGAAAGAACTCAAATAATAATTGAGGTAGTTAGAATCTATACACATTCACACCAAACTCATTAAATCCATGAGTCATAAATATCTTATCAAACATAATATCAATTTATTCACAAAAAATATATATATTTCCAGATTAAAAACCCAACATTTTCTCAATTGTTTTGGTAGGATGTATCTTCTGCAACCTGCACTGTCTTGGTGTGCCAGATGCCCCTTTTTGCCTGGACTCCTGTTTTGGCCCTGCAATTACCTCCGCTGTACTTTCCCTGACTTCCACCTCTACCAACACCATCATTGCTCCACTCCACCTTTCTAGTTCCCAGGACCCAGGAAGCCAATACCTGCCTCAGGTGGGCCATGTCTGCCCCATCCACGTCATCTGGGGAGGGCAGCACCCCCACATTGAGGCAGAGGGCTGCCAACTTCAGCAAAATGGCATCCTGGTGCATAGGGTCCTCCATGCCTATGATGCCCTCTACAACACAGCCACACAGCTGGGAACCATCGCAAGGTAAAGGATCTGGGATATTATCACAGCTCCCATCAATGCGGAGGGGATGGAAGTCTGGCCAAAGGTACGGTCCAGAAATGCTGAACAACCTGAAGACCTCCAGTCATACCAAGGCGCTGGCAGCCATCTCCACTGTACCCACCGTGGTGGTGTACCGTGCTGGCTGCCACCAGGTCAGCCAGATACAGATGCGGATACTGAGAGTTTCTATCCAGGTTCTATCTTTGCCTAGAAAGGTCATTGGGATGCCGCTTGATGAGTACCTATGTCAAACATATCTAGGGCGTATGCGTGGCATGCATGTTTGCAGATGCCACATCTGTTTGTGGCTTGTGTGTGTTGTGAGATGCAGCTGATTGGTGACTCATGCCAATGCAGGTAATTTGCGACATCAGACATTGTATGCTGCCATTTGCATGAGGATTGCTAGATTGTGCATTCATGGTTTGTTGGTAGACTGGAGTGCATGTGCAGTGTGTGAGCATGGAGCAATGTGGACATGCTATGTTGTGGGCATGTGAATGATGTGCATGATGTCTGAATCAATGTGCGGCACAACTGACAGCACATCCATGCAGGCACAACTGATGATAGTGACACATGTGCTTTGATGCCTGCGTGTGTGGGGTTCATGCATTGACATCCCCGGGACTGGGATGTGACATATCAGTCCACTGGATTTTTAAAACGATTGTATGTGTGTACATGCAATAATAGTATGGTTGGCCAACCGACATGTGCAATTTGATGTCTGACATGGCTGGTGGTACATGTTGCTTGCTTGCAGGTCATGCTGTGCCATGTGGACACTGGTGACTGGATTTGTGTGGAAGGTGACCTGTTGCTGTCTCCATGACCATGGCTGAAGCTCGTTCTTGTGTTGGTTGATGATTGGTATGGCAGCGTTTCCTGTTTTAGGGGATGTGTTGTTGGGCACTTTACAATGTGTGTTGTTCACATGTGCATGGGTCATGGCTGTGATTGAGCCTTCACACTACAATTATGCCACATGTTCAATGCTGTTTGCCAGGGCACATACATGTATGTGTACATTGTGTGTGTGTCAGTTCATGGTTGTGAAATGATGCATGATTCCTCTTGTTAATTTTGTGTATGCAAGACATCCATTGATGACATTTACTGATGTCAATGTTTTTGGGGGAATTTTCTACAGTTACTGCAGCTTGTGAAGTGGGCGGAGGCATTGTTGTGGAGCAGAAGGGCAGGGACAAAGCCACCAGGCAAAAGTGCAGATCTAGGCCAGCCTGATTGGATACAAAATCTTCTGAGTGTGAGTTGGCTCGGGGAGCGTGAGTTCCATCGGGCGGAGCAGCTGGGGGTATGTCCCAGGAGGTTTTTGTGGAGAGGGACTCCTGAGTGGCTGTGGGCCAGGGTGCAGGGACAGAGGGGCGATCCAGGGAGGAAGGCTCTCTGGAGTCATCCAGGGAAATGGGGGTGGTGGTGGAGGAGGAGGAAGATGAAGGCCAGCGCACAGAGTTGGTTGGGACATTCAGGAGAGTGTTCACGCTGCACCCTTGGGCCAGGGATAGGAGGATGTGTATTGTACCGTGGAGGGAGCTGACCAACCTCCTGACCCTGCTCCATCTGTCTGATGCAGCCGTGACCACCGTCGTGGATGCCTCCACCCAGGCTGGGCCCGCCTTCGGGGGCACGGAGATCACAGCTGAGATGTTGCATGCCCTGCTGGCTGGAACTGCGAGGCATACGTGCAGGATTTGTGATGATGTGAGAGAGATTCATGACCTCCTCTCACATCATCACAAAACCTTGGGTGTCTCAATGTCCCAGCTGTCACCTGCGCTGCTCTCGGGTGGTCTCTGCACTGGCACATTCAGCGGACCCCTCCTCCACTGCCTCCTCTGTGCCCCAGTCATCCTCCGGGGGGTTGCCTTCCCTGACACATTCCTTCACAGCCCCCTCTTCTCCTGTCCTACCCACACCCCCCAGTCTGGTGGTCAGCACATCCCTGCCTAAGGTGGAAGTCAGAAAACGTACAGCCGAGGTGGTCGCTTTGCTTGCCCAGGCACATGCACAGGAACAGCCATCAGTGAGGCAGTGGCAACATCATGACAGTGCTGGTATTGTACCCCCCCCCCATCATGCAACATCCAGATGGCAGGGGTGCATGTGCAGGGTAGGCTTGGCCAGTCAGCAGCACTATGGGCCTGTCCAGGGGCAAGCAACACAGGGCCCAACAACATCAGGGAGGCAAGTGAATCAGCAAGATTTGCACAACTGGCAGGAGGAGCGCCACCGGTTCAGGTATATGGTGTGCATTCCAGATGGATTTGTGAATGTAGCTGATGGCAGAGAGGCAGAGGGCTAGAGTGGCATGGATTGCCAGGGCCAGAGCAGAGGTGGTGGAAAGAAGGACATGGAGGCGGGTTGAGATTCTGGAGGATGCTTACGGGGATGCAGGGGAGGAGAAGAGGAGGATGAGGGACTGACTGCAACCCATCCAGGACCGGACAGTGGCCTGCCTCCAAGTGGAGGATGAAGAATGTGACTCTGCCCTCAAGTACGTAATGGCAAAGTATTGAGTCCGCTGCCCATGTAAATAGTTGATTTTGTGGTTTATTGTTTTGGTTAATTTTTTCCCTTGGACATTTCCCCCTTTTCACATAGAGATTTTTGCTAGTGTAAATATTCTTAATACAGTTTCTCATTTTTCATCATGCAGTTGTTGTTGTCTCTTTGTTCATGTTATTTGCTATTATGCACTAACATCATATGTGCCACTGTCCTGTCTGTGATGTCTTGGACTAGTGTCCTCCTAGGTCATTCACCTTTAGCAGTTTGAGGAAATTGCAATGATACATGTGCACAGTGACACGTCACATTGCCACACATTGCTTTACTGTTTGACATGTACGTGGTGATTTTACTGTGTAGTTGCTGCTAAATTCAGCTGTCCTGCGGCTGTGCCACTGGTTGTGATGTACCAGATAGTCCTGTTATGAGGTAAAAACCTGCATTCTGCATCAGAGCACCCAGTTGTTGTGTATGTATGTGGGTATGTAGCCTGTGTGCTTCATGTTGGTGGCAGGGAGGTAGAATTTAGGCACGTTGTGTGCACTTTTGCACTGTTAGGGGTGATGGCAGGGCTAGGTTGGGTTGGTGTCAGGGGTGAGGGGGGCTAGTGGGTGGTGTCTGGACCCGAGGGGGTGCCTGGGGCCGTTTTGGAGGTGAGGGCAGTGTGGGGAGGGGGATGTACTGTCAAGGGTCTGCCTGGGGTAGTGTCGGAGTTGAGGGGGGCTTGTGGGTGGGGTCTGGACTTGAGGGGGCTAGCTGGGGGCAGTGTCGGAGTTGAGGGCAGAATGGGGAGGGTGGAGTACTATGAGGGTGGTGCCTGGGGAGAACAGTTCGGGGAGGGTGGTGTACTGTCAGGGGGCTTCCTGGGGTAGTGTTGGAGGTGAGGGGGGCTGTTGGGTGGTGTCTAGACTTTAGGGGGCTGCGTGGGACAGTGTCGGAGGGGAGGGCAGTGTGGGGAGGTTGGAGTACTGGTGGGTGCAGCCTGGGGTAGTGTCTGAGGTGAGGGGGACTGTTGGGTAGTGTCTGTAATTGAGGGTGCTGCCTGGGGGGCAATGTCAGAGGTGAGAGCATTGTGGAGGCTGTCAGCAGGATGCCTGGGGTAGTGTCAGAGGCAAGGGGGGCTGTTGTGTGGTGTCTGGACTTGAGTGGGCAAGCTGGGGGCAGTGTCGGAGGTAAGGGCGGTGTAGGGAAGGTGGCGTACTGTGAAAGTGGTGCCTGGGGTAGTGTTGGAGGTGAGGGCAGTGTGGGGAGGGGAGTGTACTGTCAGGGGGCTGCCTGGGGTAGTGTTGGAGGTTAGGGGGGCTGGTGGGTGGTGTCTGGACCTATGGGGGCTTCCTGGGGGTGTGTTAGAGGTGATGGGGCTGGTTGGCAGTGTCTGCACTCTAGGGGCTGCCTGGGGGCAGTGTCGAAGGTGATGGCAGTGTGGGGAGGCTGGAGTACTGTGAGAGTGGTGCCTGGGGTAGTGTTGGGGTGAGGGCAGTGTGAGGAGGGGAGTGTACTGGCAGGGGGCACCCTGGGGTAGTGTCAGAGGGGAGGGAGGCTGGTGGTTGATGTCTGGACTTGAGCTGGCTGCTTGGAAGCAATGTCAGAGGTGAGAGTCCATGTAGGCAGTTAGGCATTTACATTCAACATGATGGGACGCAGGGACGACCTGTAGTAAAGCATCCACTAGAACGTCGATATTGAAGGGCATTTTTTTAAACACCCTCTTTCCAATGAATAATTTGTGTTATATTACCCCTTCTTATGGATTGGCATGGCAATGGTGATATGTCCCTTCAAGCTCTTTCATCTAAATGGGTGAATTTGTTATGTTTAATTTCCTTTTATCAGGTTTCGGATGTGGGAGCTTTCGTCCTCAAAGGTACATCTTTTCTTCCTGTAACTTCGGCCTGGGTCATTACTGTTCAGTAAAGCCCCCTTAACAAAGGCCCCAGAGGCATTACCGTGGGCGGTAATGGCCCACCGTTGAGGGGCTTATTGCCATTAGTACCCCAGCCCGTTAGACCAGGGTACTAATGTTTTTTTTCCCAGCTGTGAGATGCGTTACGTTCGCAGCTGGGAAAAAAGTTTTACAATCTTTTTTTAAAAATGGCCACCGCGGACAGAAAACGTAGTTCATTTTCTGTTTCTGTGGAGGCCATAGTAAACAAAGAAAATGGCTGCCATGGAAGGGGAGAAGGGAGTATGCATAGTCCCTTCTCCCTTTCCATGGCGACCATTCACTTACATTGAAAAAAAGTTAACACAAAAAATGGCCACCTTGGAAAAGGAAGAAGGGACTACGTGTAGTACCTTCTCCCTTTATATGGTCGCCTGAAAAGAAAAAAGTGACACCCAGTGCGAGATGCATGCAAGTCCGTCCACGGGATTACACTGTAGTATGGCTCGGAAACTAGCCAATCCACATGAAGTGTATCCCGTGGATTTGCCGCGCCGGGTACTAATGATTAATAAATACTGCACAAATATCTGTTTGTTGCTGCTGTTAAAGTAAAGAAGTGTGCTATTTTGTCAGTACTTTCTTTGATGTGCTTGGAATCAAGAAGTTGGCTTGAAGGCATTGGGCATGATCGACAGACCCTGGAGTATTGGACTATGGGCCTCATTACAGGGCTACCGGCAAAAGTCGGCCGGTGGGCGGTGGATTTCTGGCAACCATGTAACATGGCTTATATTATGGCAGGCAGCTGCAACAGTAAATCCCCATAGGACTCCATGGCAATGGGGACACTGAATCACTAGAACTGTTGCTAATGGTGCCAGTGCTTCAATCCGGCAGGTCAGTCCTGTTGAGAGCAGAGGTCAAAGTGAGCAGGAACTAAAGGCTACGACATTCCCATACTTTCTGGGGCAATCCTTCATCGTTCCCTTACTTTATGCGGCCGAGAATACCGTTGCAGGACTGCAACTTTAAAAAAAATACTTTTATATTAAACTCGAGCCCTACTGGAGACTGGAACCTGAGCACTGTCAATATGAAACCAGTGTAACATTGCACTGAGCTATGACACAGCTGCTGTTTTTTGGGTCATTTATTTCAAAAGACTGCTTGGGAAATAGAACCCATTCGCAGGCAGCCAACAAGCGCACACTACAACACTCTGCATATGAATGGCTGTTGGCTCAGCATTGTTTGCAGGCAATGCGAGGGGTTGGTGTGTGTAGCTGCTGGGCATGTTCTTTAAGAGGTGAGACTGGAGGGCGATGAAGGGGACACTGGAAAAAGGTGAATGCTGAGGGTGACAATGACAATAATGGGGGTCAGTTAAAAAAGCCTTTTCTTTTGTGCCTACTTCAGTCTTACTAGAACTATTGTAAAACAAAATGTTGCAGGGTGGAGTGGAGGAAAGAAAGGACCCAGGTATGGGGCTTGAGGTGGGGTGATGGTGAGTATGGGGGAATGGGCAGAAAAGGGGGCGGGGCAGAGGGAACATCCACTACTTTATTTTTTAACACATCGACCACCGGTTGGGAGTTCCATGCCCCTACCAGCAGACTCTTAGTTTGCCAGTCCGGAAAGGGTGTCGGTAGATCGCTACAATTTGTCTCGGGAGGATAGCTCAGCGACAAAGTGCTCGCCTTGGAAACACGACAACACAGAGCAACACAGGTTTGATCCTTGGGTCTGTGCTTAGAAACCTCTTGGTATTAAGTGTGTTATAAATAACCAATCATACCGGCACCCTTATACAAGACTGGCAAACCCATAAAGAAGCCTTATGTTATGAGTGCCTTCCGAACAACTTGTAAAAAACATCACTCTCGCTGCCAATTTCTTTTGAAAATCGAACTATTAAATGCGTCATTTGATCGTGACACCTGGGGAAATCCCTGGTTGGCACTGCACAATTGGCTGCCATATGCACGTCACAATACCGTGCTTACAGATTGTTAATTCACTTTTTGGATGCTTGCTTGACCATTAAGAGATTGCAAAAACACATTTTAAAGTAATAAAATATCCAGCACGTTCATGTATGGAAACACCGTTATTTCCAGTGTGGATGAAGCCTATTAAACTCAAAGGACAATCATTACCACTAGTGCAGCGTTTCATCGATAAATGGGGCTCCGTATGTCTCCCAGTAATGTAACATTATGTTAAAAACACATAATTTGAGAAACGTTCACACAAAGGGCCTGCGTTACCAATTAATGTCTCAAGAGGCCGCTGTAGGAATGTTCATAGGAAGTATTCAGCTCTTGGGATATTTACTTGCGATAGTGTGGGTTCTCAGTAACAAGTCTCCATAGGGAAATAATCTCTTTTTTTTGTCTGGAAAGTCTTTAAGGCCTCACTCTCGACGTTTTTCTTTGCACAGATAGAATAACATAGTTTAACAATTGCCATTACCTTTTAAATGTATACGGTAAACATCGAACATACATTTTCAAACAAAAAGCAGACAAGTCGATGCCGCCAACGGATCCAAAACTCCGGGAGATTGCAGAGGCGAGGGGAGGAACTTGAGTTGCCATGGATTCAAGTTTTTTTTTTTTTAAATCAAAGTGCTCATAAAGCATTCCTGCAGGAATCGGATTGATAGAATTATGAACATAAAAATCGACCCGAGTGGGAAATGGGTGTTTTGAAATGTGGGGATACTTTTAGACAGCCGCGCAGCCTCACGAGCTGGTTCGCCAGTAATGTGACGTGTCTTTGTTCTTACACCTGTCCCTTAACTGCGCAATGACAACGGGTTGCAAAACATGGGGCTGCAAAGGACATGTTTTCTGGTTAATGAGGGAACAACAATAGTCGTCAGAATGAATGGGCAGTCGCTCCACGTTACCTAGATGACAAGTATATTACAATACCAAGGTGTGTTTAAAGGCAGTCTCCTGTCAGTGGGTGAGATGTGGCACCGAGGAGGTGGTGCCTGGGGGCACTGGGGGGAGCTGGTGCTCGAGTGTTTCAAGGAGAGGCGCTGTCTGATCTTGATGGCATCACTGGAGGAAGATAATGTTGTTTTCAGGAGATGTCTAAATAAATGATATGGTGACAGGTTTGTGGGGGGGCGAAAGCTAGTAAGTTATAATTGCATGGAAAATCTGCAAACATAATCACTTATCTGGGCTCTGTTATAGAAACGCTTCGCCTGCACATTGCATTTTTGCAACTGTAAAAACGTTGGGCCAGTGCAAAAGTGCAACGAACTTTAAGCATCTCTGCACCGGCACATTTTTCGCAATGATATACAGAATTGCCAATGTAGCGGTGCAACGTGTTTGTAATAGAGGCAATGCGGTGCTTGGAAGAAATGAGTATTTTAAACCATTTACAAATTAAAGCGGTCAGGGCTATAGGCTTGGAGATAGAACGCGCTGCCCCCTCTCTGAAACGCCTGCGTTCCCTCGGGGGACAGATTGAATTGTGTGCCCCATTATTAATCTTCCCTCTCTCCCAGCAGAACATCTTGCGTGTTTAAAGCCTATTAGAAACTATCGTGCCCCATTGAACATATCAAAAGGCATCGCTTAAGACTTTCAAGCCAATTATTTCTAAAGCCAGAACCAAGCGAAGCCTTCACCTGGTCTCGAAGAAATGATTATATATCACAGACGTGTGGCCAATCGAATTTTCGGTTGAGATTTAAGCAGTGCGTTCACTGCAGCTGGCGGTTTTACCTTTCTCTGAGCTTCCATATATGTCATAACTAGTGTAAAGTATTACGGTGGCATGGAGGGAGTAAAAGCGCAGGGACAAAAGGGCAGCCAGCAGGCACCCACTTTCACTGAGCCAGTCAGATTCTGTCTGGAATAATTGGAGGAGAGGCTCGAGAGGTACCCGCGAGAAACAAAAGGGATAAAGCATGAGAGAGGTACTTTGGCTGATTGAGTAGGGCCGGAGAGAGCGGGCTGTGCGTGGAGAGTGGTGTGGGGAACGGAGGTGAAGGCAGAGGTGGGAGTGGTAGAAAGAGTGAGAGATTTGCAGGAAGAGTGTGGTGCAGGGGTAAAAGGCTGCTGCCATTGCTGGGTTGGATTCGTTGTCTCCGTTGCCCTACGTGACACCTGGAACCAAGGCTCTCCTTTCAAAAAGCCTATCCTTGCGCGGCGCACAAGCGGATGAGTGCAAGGGCAAGTGCACTCAGCTGCTGCTGCCTGCTGCTATTGCTGGGTCGGATTCTTTGCCTTTGGTGCATGACGTTTCCCGTGACTCCTAGAACTAAGTCTGTCCTTTTTTAAAGCCTATCGCCGCATGGATAAGTGCGAGGGGAAGTGCAGTCAGCTGCAGTCTGCGTGAGGCGAGGCGACCGGGCCCCGTCCTTGGAGCGGGATCACAGGCTTGCTAACCTCTCATTGAATACTCTGAACTAATCCAGTGAAAGTCCTGATGCGCTGTAAGTGGAACTTAACTTTTTCTTAGCTTCTTCTTTTACCCGTTGCTTGAGCAAGTGGGCTCCTTTAAATGTGAACATGTACATTTTAAGAAGCAAACCCTGTGAACGCTGTAGTCTTTCTCTGGGCCATTTGCCTTCTCTGGACCGCCCGGTTCTCTTGCTGCATCCCTTCTCTATTACCTACATCGAGTCCAGATCCGAGTAAAAGGGTGAGTCGCTCAAAACTTGTTCCCACTAAGATAACCCATTTATTTCATTATGAGGGGTGCACTTCATCAGGTGAGATACTTAATGAAGGTCCCAATCGAGAAACAGGAGTTAAGGCACCTGCACCTGATGATCCTGCACTATTATCAACAAGAGAATTCCATCCACACTTTTCCTCCTGCACGATTGATTGTTAGCTGAAGCCGAAATCCTCCTTCTTTAACCCAATTAGTGGAATTAGTAGAGGAAACACATCTCATGGTGTGCCCTCCAGTCTCTCCCTCACAATCTAACATTGATCAGCATTTGCTGCCACCACCTCTCAATCCTGACCAACACGAATCCTTTAGCAACTCTCTTCCATCCCAGGACATTTCGCTATATGAAATGATTGAGTCACTACAAGACTTTTTAAAACAAGGTCCTAACTCCTTTTCTGCATTGAACTTGGTACTGTCTTTATTGACTCAGTTATATGACAACATTCTAGCCGAAGTGAGATGTCACACCGCTTCCCTGCTCCATATTGAGAATTGCCTGAAGAATTGTCAGGCTTCACTGGGATTAACAGTCCCTCCAGTCGATTTAAGTCAAGTGGAGTCCATCCTGAAAATACTCCCTGACCAGCCAGATGAACTATAGGTTCCGCCTCTATTGAGTACGACTCAAATAGCACATGATCCGTCTTCTTTGAGCATATCTCAAATGGCACCCGATTATCCAGCTCCTGAAATTGTCAATAGCATTGTGCCAGAAGCGGTTCCTGATCCATTTGGTTGTCACAACCATGCAAACAAACGTGGCAAGAAAAAATGAATACATTGTAAGAACTTATAAGTGAAGCAGCTAACAATTTCACACAAATTTCTTCGCACTATGGTAAATACTCTCTCAGAGGACCGGATTTCGACTCAGCCTTCAAAGATTGACGATGCCGAGGCTACTTAGGTGTCTGTCAAGTATAAGAACTCGAAGTAAAAATGTAATGAAAAAAGAGCCCCACAGATCAATTGTCTGCCTCAGAGTGACCTCATAATGAAGGCTGAATCACTGGTTATTTCCATTCGATACCTGCCTCGAGTTCGGAAGTGAACCTCGATACGTCAATTTTTTTTGTGATCTTGCAACCCAGTTGATCCCTGTGATGCTGGAAATGTATCAGAGGGACAGGGCCTCTGAATCCTTGTCCTCTTCTGCCTTTTATCGTGTGTTCTGTTATGTTTTCTGCCCAGGAATCCATTTGGGACTCCTGGCAGTGCAGCTCTCTCTTTTGGTTTGGTGAACAGACCCCTGGGATACCCTTATGGCACCCATGGGTGGGGGGGGTACAACCCTGTGCCCCTAGTGTATGTTTTTGGGCACCTGTGGGTGGCCCACAGAGCAGGGTATGGGCTGGTGGCAGCTCCATGCTGAATTGGACAGGTGCTCTGGGTGTCCTCCATTTTGGGATACCCAGGCCCTGCCATTGGGATCAGTTGATTCCTGATAGAAACAAGATGGCCCCTGTGGCCTCTTGCTTTCTATTGCCTGTTGTCTTGTTTTCCCAAAGTCCTGGGATGCCCTGACTCTGTCCCTTCCCCCTGACTGGCTGTTGGGTGGAAGTTCCATATATGGTGTTGTTGTGAAGGCCCAGCTAGACTGACTGGAGCCTTCCCAGTGACTGTATGTTGTGGGTACCTCCTGTGGGTGGGACCTGGGTGAATGGAGTGTGTGACCAATATACACTCCTTGTTGTGGTTGTCTGGTTTCTGGCATGAGAGACAAAGACTGAGACAGCCCTGCCCGAAACTGGCCTGAATGCAGTGTGTAGTGTTGAATGGCTGGGTACTTGTCCCAATCCACATTCCTTGTTGTGAGTGTCTGAAAGGGAGGAGTGTGGCCTGAATGCACTGTGTGCCTGATTGGCTGACTGACTGCATGAATGCCCTTCTGTGTGATTGGCTGCTGTGTGTGTGCCAGCAGTGTGGATGAGAGACAGAATAGTATATCTGGGGACCTCTCACCACTGGAAATTGTTCAGAAGCATTCAGAAGCTGAGTCTCCACTCAAGAGTAACTGGATTTGCTGATCCTCGACGTCCAGCTGGAAGAAGAAGACTTGCTGTGGCATTTGCTTCGACGGAACTGAAGGTTGTCGAAATCGTCGAGGACTGACCCGAGAGAGGACCTGGTAAGGCGCCCTCTTCCCGTGCTCCGAGGGACCATCGAGCACCGCTGAATCTTCGCCGAAGCGCCCTGGAAGTCAGACCCTCGAAAGGCTGCCGACCCGAGACGGGACCGCCGAGGAGATCGAAGTGAAGCACCCGGACATCGACGCTGTCGAAGTCCATTGCCGTCGACCAGGGTTCGCAGGTCTGTGTAACCGCTGGAGGCCCGTCGAAGTTGTGTTGCCCAGCCGTGGGAACCACTTGACGCCGTGCCGCCGACGATCGGAGCCGTCCGCTCCATTGCCTAAGAACATTCAATCGAAGGACTCTCTCGACCGCATCGTCGACCGCTTATCCTGCCGGAGAAAGTCGAGGACGACCAACGCGCCGAGGAGAAACCTGCCGGTGGGTTTCCCGCCACCCGACGACCCCAAAGACTCGGACGACTCGACGCCCTTGCTGGGCTCCCGTCTCTACAATCTTTGCGGTCCAGAACTATTGTCATCGAGGTGCCCCGCACACCTCCGCCTTGCAGGACGCCGACGTCCCGACGCCGACGAGCACCGCTCGGACGGAGCTGCCGCCTCTTCGACAACGTTCGGCCTCGTTCGTCGACGGACGTTCGACGCCCCGTGCCTCCCGCCTGAAAAGGAAGGCATTCAAGAAGGGCCGTCGATTCCCCGTCGCCGAACAGCGAGTCCCTCGACGCTTGTCGACGCCTTTTCGAGGAACTCGACTCCACCAGGTACATTGGGGGGGTAAAAACATTATAGGAGAAAAATAGACTATTGAACAATATCTGGACTGGGCTGGGGTTATATCTCTTTATTTTGCAGGTTGCCCAGGTGGGGGGATCTCCACACAGAACTGTGTCCAGTAGCAAGGGCCAGTATTCTGCCTATTGTTTCAACCCTCTGTTATCTCTCCTCTCTCTATTGCTGGTTTCCTTCTTATTGATCTGTGTGCCATTTCTACAGTATTGTGAATGCACTTTAATGAGGTCTAATATTAGTGGTACCACTTTAGAATTGTAGATATTTACCATTGCTGATTTTCCTGAGCACAAAGTGCGTTATTGTGATAAGTGTACATAACCCTTGAATATTAATTATATAAAGACTGTGTTTTCAGTAATACAGTGTGTGGACATTCCTTTGTGGGGGCTTGGGGATACACTGTACTTAAGAACCAGCCTGCATCACCTCCTGAGAAGCTAGGCCTTGATTGCTCGTCCATCGCTACCGTATTAGAGAATCTTGGCTGGGGTCCTCTGTGCCTCCCCTCTACCATATAGAGAGCAGAAGTACAGACCCCCCCACCGGTCTTCTTTACAAAGCTGGTGGCAGCGGTGGGATGCTTATGGTTTTAAGACTCAGTGTATAACCGTGCCACTTACAAAATATCCGCACTTTTATTAGATTAAGGTTTGGGTGTGTACCAAATAACTGCATTACAAGCAATGGAGGCCATTGCAAATGGTAAATTGACTCGGATGAGCTTAGAGGCTCTCCAGAGTGCTTGTGAAGCCAGGGAGTTAGACTTTGTGGATAAGTCTAGGGCTGAGCTGATAGCTGCCCTGGTGGATTACCAGACTGATGGTGAAACTCTTGAGGAAGGGGGGGATGCAACCAGTGAGGACTCTGCCCCTGGGGTTGTCGCTGAATCTGTTTCTGGGAATGCCACCATTCCTGCTGCCTCTGTTCCAAACCCCAGCAATTCCATGGAACTTGAGTTATTGAGGATGAAGTTAGCCTTTGAATATCGCAAGTTGGAAATAGAAGCTGAGCTTAAGAAAGAGGAGCTGGCACAGCAAGTGGAACTCAAGAATAGGGATCTTGAACTCAGAAATAAGGACCTTGAACTCAAAAGCCAGGACACTGAATGTCAGAGAATCCAGCTAGAGAAAGCCAGAGTGGAGACTTCAGCTAGATCCAGTGAGAGTGTCAGGTCCCCAGCCACCAAGTTTATGAAAGATTTGGTTGGTGTGTTTGTGGAGGGTTCAGATATCCTCCAATGGATTGAAGCGTTTGAAATGGCTTGTGCAATTCATGATGTAGATAAAAGAGATTGGGCTAAGTGTTTGTTAAGCAGAGTGCCTCAAACTGGATATGACTGTATTCTGAAGCTGAGTGTGGAAGAAAGGGGTCAGTATGAGTGTATGAAGTCTGCTTTGATTGCCAAGTTTGGCAAGACACCTGCCCAATACCTTAAAAGGTTCAGGGAATTTAAGAAAAGAGAGAATGTGTCTTGGGTTGACTGGGTGAGTACTGCGCACATGAACATGATGGGGTGGATTGATGGATACAAGGTGAAAACTTTTGTTGAGTTGTCCCACCTCTTGTTTTTTGAGCATTTTTCTGAAGCCTGTTCACCAGAGCTGCGTCAGTATGTGGCTGACCAGAACATTTTGGACCCCTTTAAGCTGGCTAGGTTGGCTGACAAGTGGGTCTCCCACCGGGTGTCCCCTAAGGACTCCAGTGGGAAGGACAAGGACAAAGAAAAGGGGGCCTCTCAGAAAGCTGAGGAGTCCCAAAAGCAGTCACAGTCGGGTAAACCAAAACCTTCCTCTCCTAAGACCCAAAAATCTAGTGGGGATAAGTCCTCTGTGGGTGGGAATAAGAGTAGTGGTCCACCTGCTGCAAAGCAGGCTCCCAGTGGTTCCAGTACCGTACCCCGCACTCCTGGCACTTGTTGGGATTGTGGGGCTCTGGATCACAAAAGGGGTGACCCCAAGTGTAAAGGTAAGGCACTTGGAGTACAGGCTGTCAGCCTGACCTACCCTTACCCCGTGTCTGAGGTGGAGGCCACTGTCCTCCCCTCCTCTACAGGAATCACATTTGGTGCTCCAGTAGAGATTTCCTTAGTGTCCCTTGGGGCCTGGGACCAGTACGCCGAAGTACTGGCGACTATCCCGCAGAACACCCGTAGGTTTTTGAGAAGTGTCCTCTTGAATGGCCAGCCTTCTACTGGTTTGAGAGACACTGGGGCAAGCATGACAGTGGTGGACAGGACCCTGCTCAAGCCAGAGGACTATGTAGGTGCTCCTCTGAGAACCACCAGGTTAGCTGGTGGGCCTCCCAAATTATCGCCTGTAACCCTAGTCACACTCATGATTGGAGACAAGACAGCAAAGCTTCCTGTCCTGGTTCAGGACAAGGTCCCTGCTAACATTCTGTTAGGAAACGATCTAGTAGAGTTGGGGTTGATCTCGGATGGTCTTCCCATGACTGCTGCTGCAGTCACTAGGTCACAGGTGACACCGGGTCTGGCTGTGAGTCAGGTATCCGAGCCAAAGGCGAGGCCTAAGGCAAGAAGAAGGAAGACCAAGAAGGCCACCTCTGTGGAGGGAACACCTTCTCTTCCTGCTGTTCCGACAGCACCCAATGGGATCCATGCTCCGGACGGGCTGGGTCCAGCGGAAAACCCAAACTCAACTCCTGTGGGAGAAGAGACAGAAGACTCTCCTGTGGGAGAGGTTCTCAACCCGGAGGATCATCCCGACCTTCAATGCTTGTTAGCTGAAGGGGGACCCTCCCGGGCAGACTTCTGTAAGGGACAGAGAGAGTGCCACTCTCTCGAGGGCCTGAGGAAACAGGCCCTGTCCCAGGCACAAGGTGAAGTGCCTAGGACATTCAAGATTTATTGGGAGGGTGAGCTCCTTGTTAGTGAGCCCACTAAGCCCGAACCTGGTGCCCGCAAGAGGTTGGTGGTACCCCAGGTTTACAGGCCCTTCCTACTGCAGTTGGCGCATGAGGTGCCCTTGGCTGGTCATCTTGGGACCAAGAAGACTAAGCAGAGGCTCTCTGCCCATTTCTACTGGCCACGGATGGGAGTAGAGGTGGAGTCCCACTGCAGGACCTGCCCAACTTGTCAGTTGTCTGGCAAGACTGGAGGCAGGGTCATTGCCCCACTGCAGCCATTACCAGTGGTTGGCACCCCATTTGAGAGGGTGGGCATCGACATCGTCGGTCCCCTTGACCCTCCCACTTCAGGTGGACATCGGTTCATCCTGGTCTTGGTAGATCATGCCACCAGGTACCCTGAGGCAATACCCCTTCGGACTGTTACTGCCAAGGTGGTTGCCAGGGCTCTCCTGGGCATTTTCACCCGTGTTGGATTCCCCAAGGAGGTTGTCTCTGACCGAGGATCCAACTTCATGTCTAGTTACATGAAAACCATGTGGAAAGAGTGCGGGGTAACCTACAAGTTCTCCACCTCTTACCACCCCCAGACCAATGGTCTGGTTGAGAGATTTAACAAAACTCTCAAGGGCATGCTAGGTGCTTTGGAAGAGCCCCTAAGGAGGAAATGGGATCTCCTCCTGCCATGCCTGCTGTTTGCTTACAGAGAGGTACCTCAAGAGGGTGTTGGTTTCAGCCCCTTTGAGTTACTCTTTGGACATCCCGTGAGGGGGCCCCTCGCCTTGATCCGAGAAGGCTTGGAAGCCACCCCTCCAGGTCCCGCCAAGCAAGTGGGGGACTATGTGTTAGGCCTCAGGCGGAGGATGACACAACTGATGGGTCAGGCAACAGCAAATCTCAAGGCCAGCCAGGAATTGAATAAGTACTGGCATGACCTGAAAGCTTCGCAAGTGGATTGGACTCCGGGACAGGAAATCCTTGTGATGGAGCCTACCAAGCCTAGAGCTTTGGCAGACAAGTGGACTGGACCCTTCAGGATCATCTCCAAGATGGGCGAAGTCAATTATCTGGTGGACATGGGAGCCTCTGGGGTAGCCCCCCAGGTATTCCATGTCAACAGGCTCAAGCCTTTCCACAGGCGAGCAGAAGTCTCATGTCTCTTGCTAGCTTCAGGGCAAGAAGAGGATGAGAGTGAGCCCCCTCCTGATTTGCTGCATAGCAACCCTCAGGATGGCTCAGTGGAGGGAGTACAACTCTCTCCCGATTTGACAACAGAGCAGCAGAGGGCCTGCCGGGCTTTGCTCCAGCAGTATGCCCCTCTGTTTTCACTGACACCGGGCCTTACACCGTGGTGTAAGCACGAAATTGACACTGGTGACAGTGTGCCTGTCAAAAGCAGGAGCTATCGTATGTCAGATACCGTCAAAAACCACATCCAGGCTGAGGTCGCCAAGATGTTGGATCTGGGTGTTATTGAACCCTCCACCAGTCCCTGGTCCAGTCCAGTGGTCCTTGTCCCCAAGGCAAGTTCCCCGGCGGGTACCAAGGATTGGAGGTTCTGTGTGGACTACCGAGGAGTCAATGCCGTCACCAAAACTGACGCGCACCCATTGCCCAGGGCTGATGAGCTCGTGGACACTATAGGTGCTGCCAAATTTGTGAGCACCTTTGACCTTACCTCAGGCTATTGGCAAATAGCTCTGACGGACCATGCCAAGGAAAAGACGGCATTCTCCACACCTGAGGGACTCTACCAGTTTAGGGTCATGCCCTTTGGGTTGAAGAATGCCCCTGCCACCTTCCAGAGATTGGTCAACCATGCGCTCAGTGGGCTGGAAGCCTTTTGTGTGGCTTACTTAGACGACATTGCCGTCTACAGTTCCACCTGGGAAGAGCATTTGACACATCTGGATAAGGTGTTGCAGGCCTTGAAAAGGGCTAACCTCACTATCAAGGCCACCAAGTGCCAGATAGCTCAGGGGAAAGTTACCTATCTTGGTCATGAGGTAGGAGGGGGTCAAATCCAACCTCTCTCCAGTAAAGTACAGGACGTACAGAACTGGGAGACTCCCACTACTCAAACCCAGGTGAGAGCCTTTTTGGGCCTCACTGGGTACTATCGCAATTTCATGGCAGACTATGGAACCATAGCTGCACCCCTGACAGCTCTAACTTCACCCAAACAGCCTAGGAAGGTTAATTGGACTGAAGACTGTCAGAGGGCCTTTGATGGCTTGAAAGAAAGTCTGTGTAGGGCACCTGTGTTGAGTGCGCCTGACTACAGCCGACCCTTTATCGTCCAGACGGATGCCTGCGACACCGGAATTGGAGCTGTCTTGTCCCAGTTAGATGACAAAGGGAGAGAACATCCTATCATATTCATCAGTAGACAACTCAAGGGTAGAGAACTTAGGTGGGCTACTGTTGAAAAGGAATGTTTTAGTATAGTTTGGAGCCTTAGGCGTTTTAGGCCCTACCTTACGGGGTCCACCTTCAAGGTCCAAACAGATCATAAGCCCCTGAAGTGGCTTATGCAGATGAAGGGTGAGAATCCGAAATTGCTCAGGTGGTCGATTAGCCTACAAGGGCTAGACTTCACCATAGAGCACAGACCAGGGAAGAGTCACGATAATGCAGATGGCCTTTCCAGAAGGTATGTTGACCGTCTGGATGAGGGTGTCTATCCCGTGGGAGATTAGGCACCCTCCACCTCAGTCTGGGGGGGGCGACTGTGATGCTGGAAATGTATCAGAGGGACAGGGCCTCTGAATCCTTGTCCTCTTCTGCCTTTTATCGTGTGTTCTGTTATGTTTTCTGCCCAGGAATCCATTTGGGACTCCTGGCAGTGCAGCTCTCTCTTTTGGTTTGGTGAACAGACCCCTGGGATACCCTTATGGCACCCATGGGTGGGGGGGGTACAACCCTGTGCCCCTAGTGTATGTTTTTGGGCACCTGTGGGTGGCCCACAGAGCAGGGTATGGGCTGGTGGCAGCTCCATGCTGAATTGGACAGGTGCTCTGGGTGTCCTCCATTTTGGGATACCCAGGCCCTGCCATTGGGATCAGTTGATTCCTGATAGAAACAAGATGGCCCCTGTGGCCTCTTGCTTTCTATTGCCTGTTGTCTTGTTTTCCCAAAGTCCTGGGATGCCCTGACTCTGTCCCTTCCCCCTGACTGGCTGTTGGGTGGAAGTTCCATATATGGTGTTGTTGTGAAGGCCCAGCTAGACTGACTGGAGCCTTCCCAGTGACTGTATGTTGTGGGTACCTCCTGTGGGTGGGACCTGGGTGAATGGAGTGTGTGACCAATATACACTCCTTGTTGTGGTTGTCTGGTTTCTGGCATGAGAGACAAAGACTGAGACAGCCCTGCCCGAAACTGGCCTGAATGCAGTGTGTAGTGTTGAATGGCTGGGTACTTGTCCCAATCCACATTCCTTGTTGTGAGTGTCTGAAAGGGAGGAGTGTGGCCTGAATGCACTGTGTGCCTGATTGGCTGACTGACTGCATGAATGCCCTTCTGTGTGATTGGCTGCTGTGTGTGTGCCAGCAGTGTGGATGAGAGACAGAATAGTATATCTGGGGACCTCTCACCACTGGAAATTGTTCAGAAGCATTCAGAAGCTGAGTCTCCACTCAAGAGTAACTGGATTTGCTGATCCTCGACGTCCAGCTGGAAGAAGAAGACTTGCTGTGGCATTTGCTTCGACGGAACTGAAGGTTGTCGAAATCGTCGAGGACTGACCCGAGAGAGGACCTGGTAAGGCGCCCTCTTCCCGTGCTCCGAGGGACCATCGAGCACCGCTGAATCTTCGCCGAAGCGCCCTGGAAGTCAGACCCTCGAAAGGCTGCCGACCCGAGACGGGACCGCCGAGGAGATCGAAGTGAAGCACCCGGACATCGACGCTGTCGAAGTCCATTGCCGTCGACCAGGGTTCGCAGGTCTGTGTAACCGCTGGAGGCCCGTCGAAGTTGTGTTGCCCAGCCGTGGGAACCACTTGACGCCGTGCCGCCGACGATCGGAGCCGTCCGCTCCATTGCCTAAGAACATTCAATCGAAGGACTCTCTCGACCGCATCGTCGACCGCTTATCCTGCCGGAGAAAGTCGAGGACGACCAACGCGCCGAGGAGAAACCTGCCGGTGGGTTTCCCGCCACCCGACGACCCCAAAGACTCGGACGACTCGACGCCCTTGCTGGGCTCCCGTCTCTACAATCTTTGCGGTCCAGAACTATTGTCATCGAGGTGCCCCGCACACCTCCGCCTTGCAGGACGCCGACGTCCCGACGCCGACGAGCACCGCTCGGACGGAGCTGCCGCCTCTTCGACAACGTTCGGCCTCGTTCGTCGACGGACGTTCGACGCCCCGTGCCTCCCGCCTGAAAAGGAAGGCATTCAAGAAGGGCCGTCGATTCCCCGTCGCCGAACAGCGAGTCCCTCGACGCTTGTCGACGCCTTTTCGAGGAACTCGACTCCACCAGGTACATTGGGGGGGTAAAAACATTATAGGAGAAAAATAGACTATTGAACAATATCTGGACTGGGCTGGGGTTATATCTCTTTATTTTGCAGGTTGCCCAGGTGGGGGGATCTCCACACAGAACTGTGTCCAGTAGCAAGGGCCAGTATTCTGCCTATTGTTTCAACCCTCTGTTATCTCTCCTCTCTCTATTGCTGGTTTCCTTCTTATTGATCTGTGTGCCATTTCTACAGTATTGTGAATGCACTTTAATGAGGTCTAATATTAGTGGTACCACTTTAGAATTGTAGATATTTACCATTGCTGATTTTCCTGAGCACAAAGTGCGTTATTGTGATAAGTGTACATAACCCTTGAATATTAATTATATAAAGACTGTGTTTTCAGTAATACAGTGTGTGGACATTCCTTTGTGGGGGCTTGGGGATACACTGTACTTAAGAACCAGCCTGCATCACCTCCTGAGAAGCTAGGCCTTGATTGCTCGTCCATCGCTACCGTATTAGAGAATCTTGGCTGGGGTCCTCTGTGCCTCCCCTCTACCATATAGAGAGCAGAAGTACAGACCCCCCCACCGGTCTTCTTTACAATCCCTAAGCAGTCTTTTAATGTAAATTTAAGCAACACTATGGAAACTCATACCTTACACTTTTAAAACTGGGACTGACATCTTAATTCCCATTTAAACCAATTGTACTGCTGAACCGGTCAAACATTTGTCATTTTAGGAGATTCCATCTTTACTTAACTTGGACTTTAAAGACATTGATCTTGTCCAGTTTTTAGATGATGAATGAACTGATTCTCTATGTCTCCATTTTAATTCCCGAAAAGTTGTTTCCTTGTTGTTAGTAGAGAAGGAAAGACTACTTTCATTAGGTTATAACTTATTTGTACTTTCTGAAAGATTGATGCCAGAGGAAAAGTTCTATAAAACATATGATGTTCCTGTGCAACCTTTATGTCATGATTTGAAAACATCTTGTTTGGCAAATTCCTCCATTAGGTGTTCATTCTTCCAAGGTGGTTGTGGGCCCTCTTTCTGGCTGGTCTTGGCTTTTCTCAGCTCTCTCAGACACCCAGGTGTCATCAAGGTCTCAGTTCTGCTCTCTTTAGGAGGCCGTCTTTACTAACTCTATCTTGGAACTGGGGGGGGCACAATAAGCTTTTTGCCCGATAATACTTCCCCTGATCGTACCTCCTTTGGTATAATTTCAGCCCAAAAAGTTTGACTGACTACCTGTCCTCACTTACATGTTTTTTCAACCTCTCTTATTGCCTGCATATCCAGGGCAGACCTGTTGGAGGCTTTTTAATTTTAACTGAAAATAATCAGTTTCATAGTCTCTAAAGATTTCAATACAACAATCCTGGTGTTTTGCTCTTGGTTTTAAATGTACTGCCATTGGTCCTATCCAGGAATCTTTTCTTGATCAATATCTATTGGAACCCTGCTCATCAGGATGTGGACTACTTCTTGGAAGATCTATAATTTGTCTTGGCAGTTTGGTTTGAACCGGGAAATCCTGACAACATTATTTTGGGTGATGACCTCAATAGTGTATGTCTAAATACAGATCAGAAACTCTAGTCCCCCTGTATCAAAATGGCAACAGGTGCCTCGAAGGTAACTACTATGAGAGGAAAACAATGGCCCTCTTCTTCAACTCGTTGGGCCTATCCCAGTTGAATGGAAACATTCAGGGTGATATCGACCCTGAACTTACTTGGCACAATTCAACTTCATCATTACATATAGACTATATATGGACTTCGTCCAGTATTTGTAAACATTGATGAGTGATCACAACTGACTCTTTGCCTTGATGGGCTTATATTTCGCTGGGACAAAACCTCGTATGGCACCTTTAACTTACCACGTATCTTGCTCACTGTATTTAGAGGGGCACGGATTCACCTCACTAATGAGGCCCAACAAGGCTGAAATATGTGTTTGCGGTTGCTATCGATACTCTTGTTCAGAGGAGAATTGCTTAGCATTTCGGTGCCCGACTGCTCAAGTGGCAAGGAGCAGACTGATATGCAAATGTTATTTCCCGTCTGTGAAAGGTACAGTGAGCTAAAACATGGTTGTATCCCTCCCGAGTGCGCACCTTCCCACAGAACAGGTTATTTTGCTTTGTTTGTTCTCGGTAGAAGAGCTCCTAGACCTTTTGCATATCTCTGATTTAAGCCTGGCATTTGCTAACAACAGAACATTTCATCTTAAGCTAGGGAAGCAACATATTCAGTGGGTAGCTTATGCAGACAATGGCCCTCATTACGACCCAGGCGGTAAGTTACCGCATGGGCCGTGACTTTACCACCATGGCGTAAACTACGTTTACGCCATGGTGGTTGGCGGACTTACCGCCCCATTCCGACCTTGGCGGGGCGGTAAGTCCCCAATCCCCATTTACCCTTCCCCATTCCCATTTTTGCCCCATAGGGCATAATGGGAGTGGGGAAGGCGTTAATTACGCCACCGTAAATTACGGTGGCGTAATTAACTCCATGGTCCCTTAGCGCCATGGATTTTAACACCTGCTAAAAGCAGGTGTTAAATCCGCCATGGCGCTAAGGGACCTCGTACTCAGGCGGTAAGGGTCGGCGCTGTTTACGGCGCCGTAAACCCCTTACCGCCTGAGTTGTAATGAGGGCCAATGGGCCTCATCACGACCCAGGCGGTAAGTTACCGCCTGGGCCGTGACTTTACCACCATGGCGTAAACTACGTTTACGCCATGGTGGTTGGCGGACTTACCGCCCCATTCGGACCTTGGCGGGGCGGTAAGTCCCCAATCCCCATTTACCCTTCCCCATTCCCATTTTTGCCCCATAGGGCATAATGGGAGTGGGGAAGGCGTTAATTACGCCACCGTAAATTACGGTGGCGTAATTAACTCCATGGTCCCTTAGCGCCATGGATTTTAACACCTGCTAAAAGCAGGTGTTAAATTCGCCATGGCGCTAAGGGACCTCGTACTCAGGCGGTAAGGGTCGGCGCTGTTTACGGCGCCGTAAACACCTTACCGCCTGGGTCGTGATGAGGCCCAATATGTTGTTGTTTGACCAAAACTGCTCTGGGTCACCCAAGAGCTCTTAACTCTTTCCAGGAATTCTTGTTTGAAAATAATCTTTTGCTAAATACAGAACAAACTAAAATAATGCACGTTTCAAAAACTAGAAAGTGCCTGCATTTTAAAAGGTGCATTCAAGGAAAACCATTCGAAAAAGTGAACCATTTTACATATTTGGATTTGCAAATCTTTGGTGACTCGAAAATGCTAAACATAAAGCTTAAGAAATGCAAACCTGGACTTCTCACTGCAATTAGCGATGCAGCTAAACTTCTGGGAAGCCGATTAATCATTCCAGTATTTCCAATTATAAATTATACAAGGAGCATGGCTTAGAACATAAAAAGCTAGGAATATTGCCACAGTATTTACTGAGATTCCCTTCTGCTTGTTTACGGTATATCCTATGCCAACATCACCAGCAATTTCCAACCTTCATATCCCATTCTTATTCATCCATGTACTTATTTATAAGCACCTATACAGGAAAAAGTGTTTCAAAGCGCATCGAGACAAGAAAGGGAGTGGTACAAGGAAAAAAAAAAACATTCCTACTAGGTCTTGAGACATTCGATTCCTGCAAGTGCCGTAAAAAGAAAGATGGGGAGGGGGTAAGGAGGAGAAGGAAGTGTAGGGATGAAGATAAACAATAACGTTCCTACTAGGGCATGAGGCAATTCGGATTGTGCAAGTGCCGTAACAAGAAAGATGGGGAGGATGGGCGGGGAAGAGAAGGTTGGAGGGGGAAGGGAAGAAGACAAATAAGAATGTTCTTACTAGGTTGTGAGACAATTCGGATCATGCAAGTGCCTCATCAAGAAGATGATGAGGGGTAGGGGAGGAGAAGCAAGCCTGTGGGGAAAGGAAAGATGACAAATGCGAATGTTCCTATTAGGTTGTGAGACAATTCAGATTGTGCAAGTGACATAACGCGAAAGATGTGGAAGGGGGTGGGTAAGTGAAGGTTGCAGGGTGGAATAGAGAAGAAGACAAACCCAAACCCATACCCTAACACTTACCCTGACACTTAGGGCCCGATTCACAGAACGTTATTCAATGGGATTGCACCATTATAAACCGTTTCTGTGAATCAGGCTCTTAATCTACCCTAACCACCAACCAAACCCCAACATATTTACTCTAACCCTAACCCCTATCCTTATCCTAACCCTAACCTAACCCTAAACCAAGCAATCACAAGGCCACTTATCCCTCCTTAACCCTAACAATTATCTTAGCAGCACTACATTTTTGGCTGTTTTTCAGCTGTATTTCTGACTCCTTTCTGCTTGGCAACTTTTTCACTGCAGAGGTATTTCCACGACTTTTTCACTGACTACATTTTTGTTGGCTACATTTTTACTGGATACCCTTTGCCTGTTGCATCAAACTATGGCTCCGTCACTGTTGGCCAGCTTGCAGATTTAAAGTATAAACTCTCATCCCCCAGGAAAAAAGAGCAATAAAGAGGGAGGAGAATGGAGTTGACACTAAGGTACAATATTGTAGCACACATTATATATTGAATCCTTCATGATCGGGAGAGGAAGTCTTTGTAACAATTGTCTGGTCCACTTTCAGTCTGAACTTCTCTAGCTCTCGAAAGTGGGGATTACTTTCGCTCAGATGGGTTGTTACCTGGGTGTTCTTTAAGAGTTAACCAACTGGGCTACACATGGTTCCCTTCCAATCGCCAACTTATCAAGGACCAACTTTCTTCTTGGGTCTACCCAGGAAGAAGTTGCTTGGCATTGTTGTGAATGTGCCATGAAACTCTCATTGTGGCATCCTCCATCTTCATATGAAAGCCTTGACATTACACCCTTTCGTGTTATACTTCCAACCTTTTCTCTCCCAATCGGACATTTTGAAGCAAAGGCACAAATGACAACCTTGGAAGATTTCTTTTGGTGGGCACTACCTAATTTCTTGATTAGTGCCATCCTTGCAGTAACAGATGTAGATTTACTGAAATGCAACATTTGGTGTTTTATGACATTTGCATTAATTGTTATTATTTTTGTAACTATTCCTATCCTCCACTTAAGGTTGGGAATGGATTATGTACACTAGTGTTCAACTTTTATTACATTGCAAAGCTATAACCCATGGGAACAGCACTGGTGGTAAATACACCCTCTCCTGGAATGGGGTGGGAGATGAAAAAGGTAATATTGCATAATACCAACTGTTTTATCGTAACCACCATAGCTGTAACGAGATGAGGTCCAACGACATTGAGAGACAAATATGTTTATTAATAGGCATGAATTTGCTCCTTAGTTTAATGGCAGGATAGGGTGCAGTACTTAGTGGTCCTACACCAGGGTTAGTGATTCATCTACAGGTCAGGATACTGTTCAAAGCTGCATGTATCACCTATAAAGCAGTCACAAGTAGCACACCAGTGTACCCGATGGGTAAGCTTACATTTCTGATGGCACATGCTCCTCAAGCAGCACATTGACCAACCGGCTTGAATTAAAGAGCAGACCTGCAAACAATTCTTCTCTTGTCACGCACTGACATTCTGGAACTTGATCCCAGTGTCGGCTTGGAATGCCCCCAGAATTCTTCAATTTTACAGATCTCTCAAAACATGGCTTATTCAACAACATCTAACAAAGGAATAATTCCAATGGATGCACATACTGATGCACAGACCCCAACTCACAGTATTGAGCTACTGGTAAAAGAAACAAGCCCAAATGCTGGCTACCCACTCTATGTGCAGTGCTCCACTGCTCTCGGCTAGGTCCGCGCTTTAAACATTCCAATAAAATTAAAAATTAAAAAGTGATGTTGTCTAGCTATTCGGGAGAGATAAGGGCCCTCATTCTGAGTCGGGCGATAGGGGATACTGGGTACCGGTAAGGAGACCGGTGCCGGTAATCCCCTACCGCCCGATTCCGAGGTCCCCTAACGGGAACCGTAAGGGACTGAAGACTGTTGGAATGAGAGAGGAAGCAACCGCTTTCTCTCTTAAATCTCCATATTAAAGGCAGACAAAACATTAATCATCTCCATATTTTGCCATTTCTGTGCCAGCTTCATGGTTTTCGAAGGACAACGGTGGGGTGATTTTATGTAGCTTTGAAAGGAGACTGGTGAATATCAGAAAAATTGAGGGTTGGCACGAAAAGGAAATAGGTCAGGAAACTACAGAGAAGCCTTCTATACTTTACATTTGTGGAGACCAAGGTTCTTCTGGATGGGATACTTTGTACAGTTCAATGAAAGGTGATTCCAACTCCTGTGCAATTCTTTCCCAAGCCAGTGCTGTAATTGCACATGGAGACGGCTATGTGACTCAAAAGGGCTCCTGGAAGTCTGGGAGACAGAAGCAGTCCTATTTCTAATTTATAGGTGGCAGCCTTTCTGTCCATAATATGTATCTCCTGGATTTCTGACTCAGATCTGCAAACCGCTCAAAGCATAGTTTTTAGGATTCAGTGAAAGTCAAATGTGTCTCCTCCGCTGCCTGTACAACTTAATGCCAGACAGGTATGACGGAGATCTGTAGCCAGTTCATCCTTCTGTTTTGCTAAGGGACAAGACAGCGATCGTTTAAAATAAACTTTAAACTTGTTCACAGCCATTTGGTGAGGCAATAATATAGGCTGTACATTCTCTGGTTCACAAAAGCAGTGGTGCAGTTCATAATTAAGACAGGATGCAGTACCCACAAAAGGCAAGGTCTCACCAGCGCCTCTTGGAAACAAATAAAGGCTTGCATGGCTGCACAATGCACACCGGGGTACACTGCAAATACCACATGGATAAGTCAATGAAAAAGCAAATTAGGTGCTTCTGTGCACATTAAAGCATTTCTACGAATTTGCCCTATGATTATGTGTAAATCTTGTTCTTGTCAAAAAAGGTCCTTTTTGGAAAATAATAGTTTTATACTATTTCTTGTCATAGAAAGGTTCAAAATGCTGACACGTGTTTCGACAGGAAGGTCTTTTCTAAGGCATTAGTTCTGAATCGTTAAGTTATTTTGGTGTCTTACAAAAATTAAATGCTGAGCCATAATGTAAATACATCAATATATAGAACAGACAATACATACAGAATAGGAAAGACAATTATAATATTCACCAATATTAGAGCAAGACAAACAATTAAATCACATTTAATTATGAATATTATGTCACATTCATGAATGAAGCAAAGAAAAAAAGAAAAGAAATTATTATTGTACTCCTCGAATCAATATAGTGCTAAGAAAGTTAAACCACAACCTCATATGCTAAATACAATAAAGTAATGCAATATTCATAGGCCTGATATCAAAAACATATTTTCTAGATCAAAATGACTCTCCCATTTATGCATGTTTTCTGTTATCTGTTAGCAACCTTAGCACTTGTGTATGGGCAACAGATATGGGGGTAGCGAGGATCAGAACATCCTTTGATTTGTGATAAGAAGAGCAAGAGATGAAGCCAACACATCTAGTTCAGTGCTGGGGAGGCATTGCTGGTGTGCTTGTGTTTCTGGTATCAAGAGTAGCGTATTGTTATTTCAAAGGGCCAATTTGACCTCAGAGTTGTCCACTGAGCTCATGCTAATGAACAAGTGCTCAAAATGTGACTAGGCCGATGGGGCGGGCGCAGGTTACTCGCCAATCCCATAGCTGGGAACCCAGTTGGTAGACTAGTCGCACCACTTGTTAGAGGGTAGGGGCAGATTAGGATGTGGCAAATCAGTCAAGGGACATTAGGGGGCTGTTATATATAGGTGGTAGCCAATGAGGGTGGTAGGATAACACTGTATATTGTTCATGACATGAGTGACTATCTTCTTCTATAAAATCCATGTACGAGCTTTGAACTAACCAAGAGTTCCATGTCAGTTAGTTCTATGGGACCTTCTGATACTTTTTCCTTTTTGTATACAAAATAAACAGTGTTTTCATTCTAGCACTGTGCACCAAGCCTTTTTCCCTTGGAAGAGTGCTTTTATTGTCTGGTTGTCTGTAGGTCTTGCCTTAAACATGGCAACAAATATCAGAGCACAATGAGGATTTCAGGGCATTGCTTTTCCAATCAACAGTGGTAGCAAGACTCAACAAAGAATACAATGCCTTGAGAAAGAACCTCATGATGAAAGTACTACACAATCCATTCCAGACAAATTACAATTGGCGATTGCTTTGAATTGGGAAATTACATGAACCTTGATATCGTTTTTCTCTCTTCCTGCCGATTCAGGATCAGCCAATGGAATTCTTAATTGATACACAGGTCACTGTCAATATTATAGATGAAGAGGACTACCTGCTCCTTGTTGTCCATAACACATTTTCACCACCCAATATCTTTATCTGTCCATATGGCTCCGATAAAGCCTTGACATGCAGAAGGATGTTTCAGACAAAATTATACTGCAAAGATCATGAATGGTTGGTTATTCAATATATTCGCTTTTGACAATGAAATAAGGGTGGGTGCTCCTTAAATTACACATTTTGCTCTTTCACATTCTCTTTTGTATAACATACGGAGGTAAAGGGGACAGTATTGCATTCATTCATTAATTATTCCTATGCAAGGGCATCTGTAAACTAAGAAACATAAAAGCTTGTCTAAACTGCCTCCTAGAAATGAACCCTGGGGTTTTACTTTACAGGACTTCACCTTTATGATTGTTCACAAGATGGAGTAAGATAGCGATCCGGCATTTCTTTACCCAACATCAAATTGTGTAACTCATCAATAGTTGAAGCATATATTAAAAATATTGTGTAGAATGCCAACCAACTGCTATTCCTCTGAGTGACCTCATCCAGTCTTCTCACACTGATCTCACAATATCTTTGGTGATTAATGTCATCATCTCGCAGTGATGGCAACAGATGGATGGCTTTGGTCGGTCTGTGTTACGGAAGACCTTAATATTTTTTGAATGCTACAAAGTTAATTTTCAGTCTCCAAGTAAGGCTTCTTTTATGGCAGACTGCATCATATTACCTTTCATTCTCTGGCAATGGGTTCTTGATCTGATTCATGTGAGTCAGTGAGGTATTGTTTCTAGAAAGCCTCAAACAAGACACCTGAGAGGACAAATCGTGATGCACGGCAGAAATAGAAGATCAAATCCATATCATCATCAAAGAACTGGACCTGCAAACATAGAACTATGTTAAAGTGCTTTATTCCGACAACCCATGAGACATAAAGTCCTCACTCAATTTGAGCCTCACCTGATGCCTGCGACACACGTGAAAAGATCTATAGTTAGCACAGAACGGTAGAACAAGAGTATTACAAGAAACTGCTCTTATTTCAGGACGTTTAGGAGTTTGCAGTTTCAACAATAGCAGAAGACAGTGGTACCATCTATGAGCCTTGTGCATCTCCACTGATGTTGTTTATGTTGTTAATTGTACCACAGCTGGAAATCCTGCACACATTCTCCCTAAGCGGTTTTACGAAAATTTTAAGAAACTTGCAAGCCTAATTGATCAGATGGATTAAATAGTGGTATTTAACATCTGGGGAAATGCTTCATCCTATCTATTTCATTATGTGGGTGAGAATTATAAAGGATGTAAAATGAATAGTGGGAAGTGGGGAGAAAGGAGAACAGATCAGTTTAAGACGTGTGCAGTAATGTAAAGGAATGAATAAACAAATTTGTGTTTGAGATGCAGTCTTTGACAACCATTAATCAAATAAGTCCTAATCCTCTACACTACACCGAGATACCTTAATCCCTGGCCTTAATTTCTGGCCCTAATGCCTTGTTAGATTTCAATTCCCCCCCATGGCCAGCAATATTTATATAGTGTTTATCATTTTGAGTATCCTCCTTTTTCTTTAACTATTTGCCTATTTTTGAAACTCTGCTTTGCAGTGTAACTTTATCTATGCCAACAAACTGGGGGAACATTACATTTTTTATTTGATATTTAAATTCTATTGGCATTTTGCAAGGAATTAAACAACAACAGTTGGCACAGCCCCATGGCTGACCATTGCCACTTTAATTCTCCCCCCCCTCCCTCTTACAACCCCCATACCCTCTCAAGTCTTCCAAAATGGGAATTCCAGACTCCGTAAAAGTCAGAACTTGCCTATCAGGTGGTACTTTGCTTAGCGTTCACCATCATCTCTCTGGTGTTTGGGTCCGTGCGTGATGGTGCTTCTCAAACAGTCACTTAACTATTTTGTTTTCCTCGTGCTGGATTGTCACTCCCCTCCCACGTGATTACCCCTCATTCCTTTCCTTTCCCCTCCATGCTGGTCCCCGCTGTCGCCTCCTCCTCTTCCGCTTTTGGGCTTGTGATAATTTCAAGGTCTCAATGTACTTCCCATCCCCACAATTGCATCAACCCATCTCAAGCTGTTTGAAACATTCCCGGCTCATCGTTGACCATAGCCGTCACGTTGTCCATAAGGAACATGTGTGTCAGTTTGTTCTGCCAATCCTTTTTGCTTGGGGTTACTGGGCTCTTCCATTTTTGTGCCAAGGCTACCCTCCCTGCCTGTAGCATCGTTTCCCACATCCTGGGATATCCATACACATCGGAGTCTCTTGGTGGGAGGCTGAGTAGCATAGTTAGTGGGTTATGGGTGAGTAGTTCCCCAGTGACCTCTTCCATCCATCCCCTCAAGTCTTTCCAGTATCTTTGTATCTGCGGGTAATGCCACCACATGTGACCCCTTGTTCCCACCTGGCCACATCCCCTCGGGCACTTTGTTGAGACCCCCACAAACATCTTCAATAACTTTTGCGGGTCTCGGTACCATCCCTGTTGGACTTTTAGATTGTGTCCTATGTCTGCCGTGAATAGGTTTCCATGGAAGGCTATTTTATGGACCCTCTTGCACACCTCCTTGGTAAGGACCTCCCCCACCAGTTCATTCCAATAATGGCAGAATCCTCTCCTTTCTGTGAGGTTGTTCGTGTTCAATATTTTATACAATTTAGACACCATGCCCCTCCTAGACTCTGTTGAATCTATTGCTTTCTCAAAGGGAGTTAACAGTCTCGCAAACTTTTGCTCCCATTTTTGGTAACATAGAATGCACTTCAGCTGGAGATAATCAAATATGGAGATCATTCCGGGGTCCAGGGCCTCCACCACTTCCTCATATGACAAAAAATGTCCTTCCCTGAACAGTTGTCCCACCCTCTCCATGCCTTTGTCTGACCAATACTGCGTGTTTCGGAACCCCCGGTTTCCCAGCCTGATTACCAGACCCCACAGGGATATTAATGGGAGGGCCATGTCGTGAGGTGATCAGTGTGCTTCCCCTCCTTTCAAATGGCCTAGAGTACCCCTAGGGTCAGGCGGTGTAATAGTCTGTTCGGGATGGGTTTTTCTGGTGCCGACAGGAGGACCCGCACCTTAAGAGGATACGTGTCCATGTCCTCCAAGTAGGTCCAATATGTGTTTTTGCTGTCTTTAATGTGTTCAAGGAGAACTCGTAATTGGCCTGCCTAAAAGTAGAGATGAAGGTCAAGCAGGCCAAAGCCCCCTTCCTCCCTTAGGAGAGTAAGGGTCGTTCTCTTCGTCCTCTGAGTTTTCCCCTGCCAGATAAAGGCTTGGACTGCGTTCTGGAGCTCAGTAAAGGTTTGGTCGGAGACTCTCGAGGGGAGGGACGTGAAGAGATAGAGAAGTCTCAGCAGTATGTTCATCTTCACTGCTGCCATGCGTCTGTACCATGACAATATCATGTTGCCCCAGGAAGTTGTTTAAGGGGTCTAGTATTGGGTCCCGAGCTCTGATAGGGAGCAGCATTGATTTTGATTTATTAATTTTCAGCCCCAAAATGTTCCCGAAGGTTTCTATTAAAGAGAGAATGGAGGGAGCAATTTGTGAGGCCGCACCAGATATCCCAGGATGTCAACTGAAAACAGCGAGAGCTTCAATTCTACCTCGCCCCTCTGTATACCCCTAATACCTGGATGTGTTCTCACGGCTATGGCAGAGGGTTCCATTATAAGGGCATATATTAATGGGGAGAGGGGGCACCCCAGCCTTGTACCCCTCGAGAGATTAAACGGGGCTGAGAGCTCTCCATTTACCTGGACCTTTGCTGTGGGGGCCCTATACAAAGCTGCTATCCACTTTCTCATATGTTCCCTAAATCCCATCTTTCAGAGGAGTAGCATCAAATATCACCATTCGACTCTGTCGAAAGCTTTTTCTGAATCTATTGAGAGCAAGCTTGCATCGAGATCTGACACTTGTGCATAGTGGATCAAATCTATTGTTTTCCGGATGTTATCCGAGCCTTGTCACCCCCTTATTAACCCTACCTGATCCCCATAGACTAGTGATGGCATAATTCCCTCCATCCTTTTACCTAATACCTTTGCCAGGATTTTAACATCCATATTCAATAACAATATAGGTCTGTAGGAGGAACATTCAGTGGGGTCTTTCCCTTCCTTTGGAATGACCACTATGATAGCCCCATCGTTGTTTTGGATAGAATGTCACCTTCCAGGACCACATTGAATACCTTAGGCAGGTGGGGAGCTAATGTGGAGCAAAACATCTCATAGAATTTCACAGAAAAACCATCCTCCCCTGGAGAGGTGCCTCCTTTCATCCCCTTGATTGCCAGAACTATCTCCTCCTCTGTTATCAGGGTTTCTGAATTCTCAGCTACTCTCAGCTACTCTTCTCTCCAGTCCTGGAACTGGGATCGTT
Source organism: Ambystoma mexicanum (assembly GCF_040938575.1). Classification (NCBI taxonomy): domain Eukaryota; kingdom Metazoa; phylum Chordata; class Amphibia; order Caudata; family Ambystomatidae; genus Ambystoma; species Ambystoma mexicanum. Next base: position 48,539,272 of record NC_090924.1, on the reverse strand, counting down.
TTAAGGAATAACTCCACCTAGCCGTCTGCACCATCAAATAATTTATAATAGTACCTCCGGAAGGCTATTCCGATACTCATGGTATCATAACTTAGTGTCCCCATCTCTGTTTTCGTAGATCTCACCATCTTGCTTTTCTGGGCCTTCCTAAGCTTCCAGGCTAAAATTTTATCTGCTCGGTCCCGCTTTTCATAATATTTTTGTTTAAGTAGCTGAAGACTCCTCTCCGTTTTATTTATTTATTTAGGAGTTCTTTCAGCTGGGTCCTGTATTGCTCAAGGGCTATTACCTGGTCAGTAGAGATGGAACTATCCGGGGTACAGCCCGGTTGTAATTCTGCTATTTTCTCACAGAGGGTTTTTTCCTGTGTCCCTTTCCCTTTTCTTTGGGCACCCGTTTTAATGAGGACTACCCGTATTGTTGCCTTAAATGCGTCACACAAAGTGTGTGGGCTGACCTCTCCTTGTCGTTCAGGGCAAAGTACTCCACTATGTTTTCGAGGACCATTTTTGCTGTCACCTCGTCCCTAAGTAGGGCATTGTTACACTTCGTTCTCCCCTTTCTTTGTCAACCTGACCCCCCCATTAAGGTAATTCTCACCAGATCATGATGAGACCCGGAGACCGGGTGTACCCTGTGGTCCATTACATAGGGAAGCAGGGAGTTATCAGCCAGGATGTACTTTATTCTGGAAAATACTTGTGTATCTATGAGTAATATGTGAATGGCAGGTCTCCCGTAATAATGTTTGAGAGCGTGTCCTCCAGGCCCTGCTCCTGGTTAACCCTGCAGAATCTTTGTGAGGTAGGGTCATCCGGCACCTGGGGTGCATGGGGCATTACCTTCTTTCTATCTCTCGAGGGGTCCAGGACCATATTGAGGTCCCCACCTACTATCAGGATACTGTGTGTGAAGAGTTGGAGCTTATCTCTCACCTTCTCCCAAAATTGTTCCTGGGCTTCATTGGGCCCTTAAACAGAGTCAACAGGGTTCCTTGGAGTGTGCCCTTTGCAAATAAGTATCGACCCTCCGGGTCTTTAAGTGAGGCTTCTATTTTGAAACCTATCTCCCTCGCTAACAAGATTGCCACGCCTCTCTTTTTGGTTTTGTGCGAGGAGTCCCTCCCCCTCTTATGTTAGGTTCTTGTCCTCTGGCCCAATGAGTCTCCTGCAGGAAGAGAAGGTCCAATCTCACCCTTCGACACTCCCTACATATTAGGGATCTCTTAGTGGGGGAGTTCAACCCTCTAAAATTCAGGGAGTCAAATTCCAGAACAGGAAGCTGATCAACCTTTATCGTGGTCACTGTTTCCTTTGTTCATTTTCCCCAACACACCAGCCTGTTGTATTCCTCATTGCCATTTTTCCTCCTTAGAGAGACATTGATCGCCTGAGATCCTCTGCAAACTGTTGAGTCCCCCGCCTTCTCCCCTTCCCCTCCTCCCCCACCCTCCTGAGTTGAATTGAATCCCCTCCCCCCTGGGTGGAGCGTGACCCCAACTGTCCCCCCTTCTTACCAACAACTCTATCAACCATAACTTCCTCTGTCCCTCCTCCCCCCTTCCCCGCCCCCAGCCAGTTAGTTCAACCATTCCTGGTACTTGGCCGGACCACCCTCATGCCCACCGCTGCTGGGCTACTGTTACATTTACTACTTCCATTGAGCCCCTGTGCCCCCCCACAGCAATATGTTTCCCCCGAACTGAACTGAACCCCCCTTACTTGCTGTCCTCTGGGGGCGTTGTCATGTCTTAATCCTGGTTCCCGAACCCCTTGTCCAGGCCCAGCCTTGATTCCCCTCATTCTTCAGGGCTTCCTCATCCTCTATCCCTTGTCGGGGAGGGAGGGTTCAGTTTCTTAATTTTTCTGGATCCTCGGATCTTCCTCCTGTCTCTCGGCCTCACTATTCCCCTTGCTCCTGCTGCCGCATCCCCCGTGGGCCTTCTCTGGGCGGCCTGGTCCTCTACATAGTCTTGGATCGCTCCTCTAATGTGCTCCCCCGTGATCAGTGTTGTTCTCTGACCCATGTATTCAAATGACAGGGAGAATGGATACCCCCATCTGTATTTTACCCCCTTTTACCTTAGGAATTGGGTCAGGGGGCGACACAATCTCCGTTCGCCAGAGTATATGTGGAGAGGTCTTGGAAGATTGTTATCCTTGCGCTGTTGTATGTGATGTTTCAAACCTTTCTGACCTCCTCTAGCACCTTTTTTTTTTCCGTGTAGTAGTGAAATTGGACTAAGATGGAGCGGGGGCCTCCCGCTCTGCCCCCCACCCTGTGTGCTCTATCTATCGTGGGTCCTGTAGTTGCCTTATTTCCAAAGAGGAGGCAGATTACTTCTCACCACACTACATATGTCTCTTTCCGTCTCCGCTTCAGCCTCTGGGACACCAAAAAGTCATAAATTATTCCTCCTCTCCTTGTTCTCAAAATTGTCTATTTGCCGGGCTCTCTCCTCATCCCTCTTCTTCAGAGCCGCCGATCTCATATCTGTGTGTGTTTCCTGGATGGTAGACATCAATTGATTAGTCTCGAGCTGGAGCAGCCTATCTTCTACTTTCTCTACCCTTTGGTCCATTTTCTCCAGTTTTGGGGCTATATCTGACCGCATGTCTCTTATTTCCTGCAACACAGAGGCAAAGCCTTTTTCCATAGCTGAGGAGGATTTTGTTGTGTCCTCGGGCCTGTCCATCTCTCCTCCTCGGGTTTGGACTGACCTGGCCCCCTGTTGCCTCTTGAAATCGATACTCTTGAAGGGCTTTCTTCGAGTTCATATGGCCTTCCCGTGAGCTGTGGTAACGAGATGGTCACTGTCGGATTGGTCCTACTGTGCTCCTCCTAGGCCCAGAATTTGATGCCTCAGAAAATGTCTGGTGATTTCAGTCTTTGGGGTATTTTGACCCTAGATTGGTGATTCTCTCAATGAGGTCTCCCTGGGCGGGCACACGCCCGGACATGGTCTCGGGGCCACCACCCTGTTTGGACTACTCCCTTGTGGGCCATGTCTTGGCTTGGGCCCACCGGAGGGTCAAGTTTGGATTATTTTCCCAAACCGGTGGAACCCACCTGCGGTCCTCTGTCTTTCCTGGCCTCCCATGGGTTTATCCTCCTGCTGTGACTTTAAGCTTGCTGAGGATATGTACTCACCGGTGGTGGGTAGGGTTGCCGCTGTGTGCGGATAGGTCCTACTTGTACTGGGCTTTCTTTATTGGAGTAGCCGTCTACCGTGTATCACTCGGTCGGCACATGCCCCGGAGCCAGGTCCGAGGGCCACCACCTAGTAACGTCCAAGGTTCGGAGGCCTCCTGCCTCTGCCGATTCCTCTTGAGTTCCTAGTACGCTTGTTGGGGAGCTTCTTCTTCAGGGTCTAGGGCCTTCTCTCCTGTGTGCCACATCAGTTCTTTTTCCTTGTGGTTCGTGAGGTCTCTAGGGTGGCTATGGGGTGCAGGGGCAACTCTTTTGCTTCCCCGGTTCTTGTCCCTGGCTTAGGGGCGTCGGTATGTCTTGCCACTGCTTATCATTGGAGGGTATCCCTCTGAGACCTCCTGGCTTCCCCTGTGCTGGGGAGGTACCCCCAGTATTGGCGGTTAGGTACTATGGATCCCTTTAGCCCATCCTGGGCAGGCACTCACCCCAGACCTATGTCCGTGGGCCACCACCCACTCTTGTCTGGGGTTTCAGAAGCCCCTCGTTAGTGCAAGACATCTCTGGGCCCAGGAAAAGGTCTGGGGCCCTTCTCCCCACTTTTGCCTCTTGTACTGATTAATTGCGTGTTAGAGGTGCTTCTCCCCCTTTTTGGCCCTCCTCTGTGGGGCACTTATGTTTTTGTGGGGCGTGCTGGGGCCTGTGTAGTGTCCCACCTGAATCCCTTTCCAGTTCCCCAACAGGTTTGTCTTTTGCTCCATGGATCAGGGGCTTAGGGTGCCTCCCCGGATGCCCGCGCATACAGGGTGACCTGCCGCCAGAGGTTGCGACACCCCTGGGGGCGTGTGCAGGGCCTCTGTGTCTCTCTTATGGGCCATAGACTTCAGGTGCTCTTTCTGGAGCGGTATTATCTTCGGTCCCTCTCCTTTGGCCTTCACTCTGGGGGGGGCGGGCAGTGTCTCACCATAGCTTTCCTCTGTTGGCGGGTCTCCCCAACCCCCAATGATGCCCTCTTGTTAATCTCCCACAGTTCTCAGGGAGGGTGTCCCCCCTCCTCCTACCGTGTCCGGTGGGGAGAAGAATCTGCGTTTCTCCAGTGAGCGCTGTGCCTCTCCCTGACCCCGGATGCCATTATCGGGTGGCCCGGTGCCCGTGTTCCATTCTCTGGTCTGAGGCTAGGGTCCCCTCTGCTGGGCCGCCCACGCTCCAGATTCACCCCTAGAGGAGCCTACTTCTCCATATTAAGTGGGGGGTTACCTCGAGGGTTCTGTCACTGTCTGCACTGGTTTCGTCTGCGGTGCCTCCCATGGAAGAGTGTGCATCACGGACTCACTGCTCTGGTTCACCAACAATGCTGTGGGCCACCAAGGTTCTCCTGCTCCTCCTCTCCTGTGCAGCGTCTCTTGTCCTGTTTTCACTGCGCTGGGCCCTCACGCGGCCTCCTGCCTCATCACACTCGGTGACGTTGAAGCCCCGTTATCGGGTTTGCAGGGGTCTGTGCTTTTTGGGTTTTTTACCTCCATGTGCTGGGGTGTTGACACGGTGTCTGCTCTCTGTACTCCCGGGGGGTGCATTAGGGGGGCTCAAGCCCCTTTTTGCCCGGCCTGGCGGGAGCTCAGCGCTCAGGCATCCATGTGCTGTGTGCTCCCAGGTGGCCTCCAACATTACCGGGTGCTAAAAGAAATCTGGTGCACGTTTTTAACACTGCTGAATGTACGGGCATTACAATTTTCTAGAATTGGACTGTGGGAATATCCATTTTAAAGCCCTGTTGAAGAAGATAGCACTCAAGTATGCTATGAAAAGTTTAACATCATTCAAAACAAAATCTTATCAATGAGTACAGGCAGGACTTTTCAAGTTAAGCACTGAATACACATTCATTGATTAAATAATTGGCCCAGAATGGTGAGCTATCAGATTGCCTACCTACATTTAGGGATTTAAAATGGTGATGCATATTAGCTTCTGCATTCTTAAATTTTCTATGATCTTGCTACTGCGAGTGCTTGCATGCTGCAGCCTCCCGAGCACTCCATTTTCCATCCGGAGTGCTGGTGAGAGGTTGACCCCTTTCCCTTGTATCCCCTGAAATCCCCTTATCGTTTGTTTTGTCCTGGTTTGCCTTCTAATTTCTCGCTCTCCGTTGTGCTTTTCTCCACTCCTGTTCCCGCTTCCTTGTGTTTCTTGTCTTCCCTCCCCTTAGCCCTCCCCACTCTCCATTGGCTGGAAAACTCCTCTTAGTACTGCCATCCAGGGCAGCCCCGTGCCCATGCAGCCCCTCTGGCGAAGGGCCCAGAGGCAAAGGGCAGCTCCTTCAGTAGCAGCTCCAGACTGTGTTTGCCTGTGTTCGCCAGTGGAGCATGCAGCGCAGCTGTCAACCAGCAGCAACTGACAAGGTAAGAAAGGTGGAGGCAGGGAGAACCGCCAATACTGCTCCCGATTAAACTGTCCCATCTCTTTTATTACTCCTTTTTACCAATGCTTTAGTTTGCTGTACATAGCCCACATTGTATGATGTCCATCTTGGGCACTTAGGCCCTTCCAGTTAACTCGCATCAACATATTTTTGCTTTCTCTGCTGTATATTGAAACATAGGGTTTTTTCCCTCTTCCAGGAAGCTTGCATCTAGGTGTTTTTGCTTTTTCTGCTGTATGTTGACACCTAGTCTTTTCCCTTTATTCTGGATACTTGCAGTTGTTGAAGTTGCTTGCTGCTTCTCTGTCCCCCACTCTCTGGCCTCCCTTGGCCCCGCTCTCCCCGTCCCTCCTACTCTCCTCTTTCCCTCCCATTTCACCTGGTGAGGACTCTGGATGGCCCCGCTCTGTGAGATTCTTATCCAGCAGGTGTTCCCGCAACAGGTACTAGAATACTTAAGACTTGGTTACATAATGACATAAGTGGAGTAATGGAATCAGGAGCATACAATTAGGTACAGGATGCAGTCAGGCACAGAGAAAAGGTGCAATAGGCGACATACATAGGTAGGCACATAAATGTATAGGTGGAATTTCCAGGGGATCAAATGTCATTGGCTCACAGCCAATTTAGTGTCTTGCACCTTAAAACCCCATTTGGCTGTATAGGTGCATAATAACTACCCAATATATAAATAAAATAAAATAAATAAATCCATATTTGGCAGACTTAATATCTGTGCTTAAGTCTAAGGAGCCTTTTCTTCACAAAGTATGAAAGGGATACTTGCAGTGGATGGGCTATAACGATAACCTAGTACTTGGGGACGTCACTGCTAAGGGACTTCAACAGCAGTTAAATCTACTCTGTTCATATACTGAGAAGAATGACCTAAAAATATCCAGAAATCAAAGATTATGTTGTTCCCAGTCAGGAAATTGCAAAGAAAAACTTCTTGTTTGCAGTTATCATGGCCAAATCATCGAGAGCGTGACTTGTTATAATTATTTGGGAGTCATTATTGCCCACAAATTGATGTGAATGCTTCAGGTAGAAAAAAATAACATTATCAGTAAGGCAACAACGTGGTGCTATTACCTTGAAGCATAGAGGTTATTCTCTTTCATCCTTAATTACGGTTTAGAAGACCACAATTATAATTCAGATATGAATATATGGTATGGAAACTTTGAGTGTGGGTCTTGACAGGGAGCTTAAGAGACTAGAAGCCTATGCTCTGATGTCCCTGTTTATCCAGCCCCAACATCTCACTGTGGAATAACTATTAAGTAAATTGGTGCTAATCTCCATTGAGTCACTGAAGCTGACGCTTCACTTAACACCTTAATTGAAGTTAGCAAACTCTAGCCGAAATGCACTCCTGAATGGGATAAAGGAGGATTCTATGACAGAGGGGGCGAGCAACATGCAGTCAATAAGTGCTCAAAGTGTGCAGACGTCTTACCATTGAGCCACTGGACATTTTGCCACAGAAATATAAAAGTATACTTAAGGGTGTGCAAGGAGAGCTTGATAGGGATCAAACCATGGTGAACCTGGCAACTAAGTCCCTGAGTAGGGAATACATTCCTGTTATCGCCATGTATAATTGATCTGTGTCTTATAAAAAGGGATTTACAAACTATTCCTTACAAAGGGAGTACCTGAGACTGGAATTGAATCTACAGTACACCGGTGAGCGTTGTGGCGCTAGTGAGCGACTTAACGTAGAAGAAAGATTATGTAGACTATGTGGTGACATGTGCGTGGAAAGTGGCAAACATCTACTAACAGTTTGTGAGGCTCAGAAAGTCCCACATAAAAAAGTGTTCACTGTAGGAGATGCCGTGTTACTTATTTTAGCAGGTTTTCCCTCTGGTTCAGCTTTATGGAGGGCAACCATATTAATTTACTTTAACACATGACAACATTTTGGTGAAAGATTAAGAACACTTTAAATATTTTAACTGGATGAGTTTATGATTTGGCTTATCTGATTATTTGATATGGATATGAGCCTTTTTCTTTTTTGTGTTGCTTCTTTATTATGTATATATTATTATTATTATTATTATTATTATTATTATTATTATTATTATTATTATTATTATTATTACTATTACTATTATTAACAGAGCTCTATACAGAGGTATAAAACAGTACAGATGCATAACAAAGCACTTTTCAGAGGTAACAACAGAACAGATATACAGCAAGGGTAGGATACAGATGCACACAGTGGAGGGATACAGCTGTACAGGGCGGTGGGGAAGAAAGGGGCGGACGGCATCCAGCAAGTCAGATAGCACATGGGGTGATGTGATAGCCTAGTTGTTGAGGAAGAGAGACTCCTTGAAGAGGTGGGTCTTGAGTCTTATTCCGAATCTAGGAGCGTGGGGGTAAGTCTGATGCTGACGGGAAGGTGGTCCCATAGTCTTGAGGCATAGACATAGAAGGCTTGTTTTCTGGTCCTTTCCTTTTTGCACGGGCGGATTTCAAGTCTGCACGTATCTTGGCTTGCGGTGGTGTGCTTTCTGCCAGAGATAATGAGTTTTTCTGTGCGGTAGCTGGGTCACTTGAGGGTACCTGCCTTTTAGATGATGCAGCAAGACTTGAAGGTGATTTGTGTGTTCAGTGGGAGGTAGTGAAGGTTGATGAGGGCCGTGGTGATGTGGTCATCATATCTGCATGGACCCTTGATGAGGCATGTGGTCGAACATAGAGGACACTTCTCAGGGGCACGAGGGAGGACAATGAGAGGCCTTCAGGAAGGGCATTGCCCCCATCCCGGTGGGATAGGACCAATGCTTGAATGGTGGATCTAAAACTGTCCGGAGGGAAGAAGGGCTATGTGTGTCTTGAAGGAGAGGCGTTTGTGGATGTGGAACCAGAGGGACTTGGCGCAGGAGGTGAGCTTGGGTGTGAAGCACACAAGGTTATTATATGATATAATAAGTCATTTATAACACACCTGTACACAAGTGTTTCTAGGTGCGACAAGACAAGGAGGGGGAAACAGAGGCAGACAAAACAACAATCTTACTAGGCCTTGTGTCATTCAGATCACGCAAGTGTGGGGAAGAAGTACAGGGGGGAAGGGAGAAGTGCAGGTAATACAATAAGTGCTGCCAGAGGGTGGCTCATCAGTGCAGAGAGATGGGACTGTAGGGTTGCAGATCCAGACCCTTAAGTGCTGGGGGAGCCCGGAGGCATTGCAATGGCAACTGGGCATGCAGGAGCCTGGGCCTGAGTTCAGTGGTTGGCCAGGTGACTAGTGCGTGGAGCAGTTAGGGACATCAGCAGGGGAGAGGAATAGAGAAACCAGAAGTGAAAAGGAAGGTGTTGAGTTGCTTCCAGAACCAGAGGTGGTTCTGCTCAAGTTTGAGAGAGGCAGGGGGGTTCTTCCAGAGGGAGGCCCCAGCCAAAGAGAGTGATCTGCCCCCCCACTCTCTGGTTGGAGAGGCGTCTGACCTTCAGAGAGTTGGAGGTGGATGAGCAGAGTGCTTGAGAAGGGAGATGATTAGTAGGAGACAGTTGGATGTAGTGCAGTCCCAGGCCCCAGAAAGCCTTTTAGACGATGCAAAGGGTCTTGACGTGATCCTTACAGCCACAGGGAGGCAGTGAAGAGATTTCAGAGCTGGGGAGATACAGTCCCTGGGCTTGAGGCCAAGGACAGGTCTTGCAGTCCTGTTCTGGATACATTGTAAAGGTCGAACAATAGAGACAGGCAGATTTAGAAAGAGGTCATGCAATAGTCAAGCCTAGAGAGGACCAGGGCTCTGGAGACAGTGAGCTTCTGGGGGAAAAGTGAGAAAAGGCAGAATACCTCTGAGGAGGTGCAGCTGATAGTGTTACTTCTTAGAGATATAGGAGATGGGGGAGAGAAGGAGAGGGTGGAGTTAAAGATGACACCAAGGTTCTTAACCTCACAGGAAGGAGCAGGAAGAGGGCCCATGGTGGTCGGACAGAGATAGACAGGAAAGGAGGGAGCAGGTGTCCCGATGAGGAGGATCTCAGTCTTACTGCCATTAAGGCAGAGATCATTGGTGGCACACCATTCCTGAATTGTGGCCAGACAGTCTGGTATGAGAGAAGGAACAGAGGTGGCTGAGGGGGGAGTGAAAGAGAGCTGGGTGTCATCTGCATAACACTGAATTTTGGAGGAGAATATATAAATGCGGTGGGCAAGAGGGGCCAGGTAGTGGTTGATAAGCACGGAGAAATTTTAGACCCCTAAGTAAAGAGAGAGAGATAGAAGAGAGGAAAGACCCCAGTTGGACCTGGGAGGTTCGGTCAGTGAGAAAGGAGGTCAACCACGCCAGGGCCTGACCAGTGATACCCAGGTTGTCACAGAGGCGATTGAGCAGGATGTCATGGTTGACTGTGTCAAAAGCAGAGGATAGATCAAGGAGAATGAGGATAGAAGGAAGATTAGCATCAACATTAGAGAGCAGGTCTTCACGGGTGTTCAAGAGAGCAGTGTCCATGCTTCTGGCAGCTCTGAAGGCAGACTGGTGGCCGTGGAGACAACCAAAAGATTCAGTATGCAGATTAAGCTGGGAGATGGCAGTTTTTCTAGGAGTTTTCCCAGGAAAGGAGTGATGGTTGTGAAGGAGTGATGAGGCGATAGTTGGCCAGAGAGGAAGGATTTGCAAAGGGCTTCTTTAGAAGGGGGTGCACAAGGGTGTGCTTAGGGGGGAGGTGAAGTTTCTCCAGTGACAAAGGAGTGATTGCAGAAATCGGGCAAGGCTGGTGCAAGGGTGTCAATATGGTCCTTGATGGTTCTGAGTGAGCAGGGATGAACCTGTGTTGACGAGACTTTCATAGATCAGACTTGTCTTGAAACATTGTTGGGGTGAACAGGGGAAAGGAGGAGAAAGGAGGAGGAGAAACAGCCAGAGACAGGCCAGTGGTGGGAGAGGAGAAGGAAGAGGAGGTAGAGGAAGAGAGAGTGGACAGGATGACCTGAGTTTTAATGGTGAAATGATAAGCCAAGGCTGTGCAGAGGGCCTGGGAGGGAACAGGAGAGATAGCGACGTTTATATTTAAATGATTTTAACATGGGAGAGCGTGTGTGCGCTGTTGCTTGGCCGAGGGCATCGTGAGTTGTGAGGAGTTGGCCAGCAAGTGTTATGTGTTGGTGACGCTTTGATGATGCAGGACTATGTTGTGGTCTTTATGGTATGACATCATCATTTTATAGAGATTTTATATGAGGTTGTTGTATATTTGATAAGCCTTTGAATAATGTTATATAAACTTTGAATCATTTTATATAAAGCTGGTGGGTATTTGAAGGCTTGATAGTAGATTTAATAGAGCTGTAATATAAAGCGAGGCCTATGGGGTGACGTCACGACTTTATAAGAGTTTTATAACAGATGTTGGGCTTTTCTAGGTATAATGTGAAGGATAGGTCTATGAGGCCTTTGGATATTTTAACACCAATACAAGTTGAATACAAATGATTTTATAATGGTGTGGACATACCTGGGCATGTTATCTAGGCATGGTGGGGCATGCCCAGGCAAGTTTTGCTCATGAAGCAAACATGAAATCTTTGAAAAAATAGACAGGCAAAAAATGCTGGGGCAATGATGGTTTTTGCCTGGGTTGCAACACACACACACACACACACACACACACACACACACACACACACACACACACACACACACACACACACACACACACACACACACACACACACACACACACACACACACACACACACACACACACACACACACACACACACACACACACACACACACACACACACACACACACACACCCCCCCCCCCCCCCCCACCCCCCCCCACTCTCAGCTGGGCTTTATCTATGAAGAGGGTGGCACAGGCCAAATAATTCACAGATGATGAAACAGGTGGCCTGGGGGTCTGACTCAGCTGTTGGATCTGCCCATGTATTCGAAAATATAAGAGGCGCATGTAAACTCCTGATGTCATGTGCTGGGTGTGTCTATACTAAACTCACAATGAATAGGGGGTTTTCAGAGGCCCATAGCAGACTGCACGTGGAATATGCAGGATGGGGGATGTTCTGATAAAACGGATGGATGGGAGCACTAACTGGATGTCTTTAAACCCCATGCTTTGGAAGCCTGCCAGAACAGCGCTGTGGATTTCAGCAGATTTGCTTGATCTACAGACATCGGTTGGAACTGAAAACCCTGCCATCTACAAGTCCTGTGACGAGAGAGGCCTCATTTTTGAAAGAACAATAAGGTAAGATGTGTTTTATTTATTTATTTTATGTAGCCTTGTACAGGGATGTGAAAGCATTTTTAAACAAACAGTTGTTTTTATGACCAGGCGGGCTGTGTTTTAGAAGTGCAACATATTTATACACTCTTTAAATCTAAAGTAGAGTTTTTCTAGAGCTAGAAAGAGTTTTTAGGCACTACCATATGTTTGCGACTCTCAGTTCTTAGTGTTTATAACCCATCTATTTAACATGCAATATAAACAAAATATATTCATTTTTGGGAGGACATGCCAGAATGAATTTGGATTTTCTTTGTCAAACACATATGGTGATGTACTGCTTGTTAACATTTTTTAAAAGATGTGGTTGTTGTGAAAACCAGCTTTTTTAAAAACTTTGTTCTAGAATCTGGCACTGTGTAGCTTTAAGTATGGGCATGTTTGAAAGGTGCAAAGTGACGCATTGTTGCAATGATATAACTGCCATATTTTTTATTTTTATTATTTTTTATTTTTGTTAACTTTATATAGTTCATTACAAACTTTTAAAATATTCACCATAAATGAGCAATCTACAAAACATTTAGAAACATTCAGAATCATTTCAACCTCCAAACATTTCCCATCTTACAAAATAAGTTTTCGCATTTGTCAAGGGTTTACAAAGTGTAATAAACTGAAAGCTTAATGGCAATCAGCACATGCTATTCAGCCATGATACCTTCTAATTTTTCTAAGTAAGCTGTTAAAGCAAAGGTTAGTTTCATAAGAGTTCCATTTGACATTACATTCCACCAATCCTCCACATTTAGATTCGGTCTCTTTAGAATTTCTGATCCAAGATGGGTAGTTCTTAAAACAGTTATTTTTTTTAAATATAGCACCAGATGTTTTAGTGTTTCTATTGCTAGCTTACAAAATCTGCAATCAACATCCAGATTTATATCATTCTTTTTATGATAGCTACTGATTTAGTTTGAAATAAATTCATCAGGAGTTTCAAAAAGATATTCCTTCTTTTCCTGCATGGAAAATTTTGGAGGTACTTCGGGAGCATATTAAATGCTCTTGCTTCAAAGGCTACTTGCGCCATACTTCTATGTAGCACTCTCTGGTCTGAGTTTTCACATCAGTCTTCGTTCCACAGCTTCTTTTTTACCGCATTAGGGTTTTCGATCAACTGAGCTTGATCTACTTGTAGTTGCTTTCGCGTATTTGCACAGGTTAATTTCCATTTGTCTAGTATGGAATCGTTCTGATGCTTTCCATCAGTGCAAAGAATTCGATATCGAGGTAAATCGTCTGCTCCTAGGACCTTCCTGGAGACTGTGAGCATGTTCCACATCACTTTAGCATTGATTGATGTTAGTCCAAGTTCATATCTAATGCAAGCAATCGGAGTCCCTCTAGGCAGCATTAGTACTCTACTCCAAAAGGTGTTTTCACACCAAGACCATATGTCCGCCGAACAGCCCAACATAGTTCCACCACCAAAGGTCAATGCCGGGATAACCTTGGCTTTATAGAATTTGATTACCGGCTTCAAGGTAAAACTTCCATACTTTTTGTTTATTACAGTCTCTTGTGCTGCCAAGGCTTTACACTTTAGGTGAATTTTCTCTAACATTTGGTCATCGTCGATGCGAGAATTTATTATCACACCAAGATACTGCGTCTCCATAGTCAGCTTGATTGGATTTTTTCCTAGATTCCATTTAATCTTTTCGGCCTTCTCGTTCCCCTTAAATTTTGGAGAACCAGTATCTCTGTTTTTGTTGGGGTCATCACCAGGCCATTTGTCTCTGTGTATTCTTTAAGTGCCATCAATTTTCTCTAGAGTCCAATCTGTGTTACATCAATTAGCACAATGTCATCAGCATATAGGATGTGTCCCAGTCTGTTCCCGTTAATTTTCGGGGCAAAAGCTCTTATTGAATCAAACACCATCCCTAGGTCTGATATAAATATACTGAATAGTGTAGCTCCGAGGGGGCACCCCTGTTTCACTCCTCTCGATGTTTTAATCGCTGCTGAAAGGATTCCCTCCTGGTCCAGTCTAACTTGGATATTGGTGTCAGTATAAAGTTCTTTAATTGCTGCAAGCAAACTTCCAGGACATCCCCATTTGTTGAGTTTAGTCCAAAGTAACTCACGGTCGATGCTATCAAAGGCGTGAGCTAAATCTATGAAGGCAAGATATATTTTGGTTTTATTCCTTATTGCCTCCATTTTCAATACGTTGATTATGAGTAGATTTAGCGCACAGCCGACACCTCTCACAAAGCCAGTTTGATGATCATCAGCAATTTTTGTTGATTTTATCCATTCTGTTAGCTGTAATAATGGTAGAGTGGCAAAAACATTTCCTACGACATCCAAAAGTGCAATTGGCCTGTACTTTTTAGGGTCCATTCTTATTCCATTTTTAAATACAGGCACGATTATTGCACTTTTACAGGAATCTGGTATCCCTTTTCCTTCAATGATGTTTTTAAACAGTGTATGACAAAATTCTGCCAATGCTTCAGGATACAATTTCAATTTCAGGTTTGTGAGGCTATCTGGCCCTGGGGCTCTGGATGCACTTAACCTCTTGATGTTTTCAAAGATATCTGTCCTGGTGATGGTAAGTCCCAAGTTGTTACTGGATCTTGTACCACATATACAGTATTGCTTGCTTTTCGAAAATAGGTTTGTAAAGTGCTCTATCCATTGAGTTTCGGACACCATGTTGTTTTGAATCACTTGTTGTGGAGGGTCCATGTTGTTAATAACTTCTCAGAAGGGATGAGCATTTTTTGATGAAAACTTTATTAACATTTTTTCTGCGTCGTTCTAGACCATGATGCTTTTATGAGATCTCAGCCAGTTTTTAGACGCTGGTTGAGCCAATTTTTTTTTGAGATAGTCTTTATTTGGGTTTTTCTGCATATGTGCAGGTTGATGTTAGAGTAGCTGGTGTAAATATTTTCATTCTAAACTATATGAGGAATATCCACATTCTGGCTTTGGAATGTGCTCGGCTAAATAAGGCAGGTTTTCACTATACACTTTTATGTGCTATAGGGTTCTGACAGCCTGCAACAACAGTGCTAAGTCTTATTTGTAGATTTTAAAATGTCTAACGTCTTATAATGCACACCAATAAATAACCACGTCGTGTTTAAAGGAGTTGCACACACCACAATGTCACAACTTTGAAAGTACATTTTTAAACCCAAATTGATTTAAACAATTTTAAAAATGCTAAACCAGTCTATAGCCTGTGAAAGCAGATGTGTACACAAGCTACATGAGGCACGGTGAAGTCGCCGACAACGGGTAATGTATTTTTGCAAACAGAGAATGTATTTTTGTTTAATGGTGCAAACAGAGAATTTAAAACAAAATGTGTTTATTCTTTGGGGGCAGGCAGGATTAACTGCCAGCCTACATTTTTATATATATGGAAGTTAAAGTGCTCTTTAACAGTGGCAGGTGCAGGTTAAGTTACATGCAAAACTGTATGGGCAGAATGAAAGTGCGTTTCTGGCTAAACAGCACCACTGTTGTTCAAATGCTGTATCACCAGCGATGTGTGCTTTTTAAACATGCTATGCAAGTCCTTTTATTTAAAAGTGTATGTTCTGGAATCCAGAACTGTGTATTTTTGTTTAATGGGGCAAACAGAGAATTTAAAACAAAATGTGTTTATTCTGTGGGGGCAGGCAATTTTAACTGCTGGCATACATTTTTATATATGAAAGTTAAAGGGCACGTTAACAGTGGCAGGCAAGGGTTAAGTTACATGCGAAACTGTCTCAGTCGAGACAGGGTGATTTTCTAATCTGCATTTTATGTTTGTTTTAGGGCTGCTAGTGTTTAGGCCTTATCAGCATTTTTAGAGAGCTTGTTTACAAAGATTTCGGCAGCAGGGACATTTTATGTGTAAAATGAAAATGCCTATATTTAGAAAATGTACAACACTTTTGGTTCTAGGAAAGCAAATGTGCACACAAGCAATAGGTGCTTTGTGATGTATGGTTTTCTAATTTTGGTCCCGTGGCAAAGCGAATAGTCATGGACTTTATATAGGTATAGTAAATCTGAAATGTATTTTGAAGTTGTGTTTATACCAAATATATTCTCTGAAAGTTCTGCATGTTATGAGGTGGGCTGTGGTTACAGCCAGCATTCTAGATTAATGTATTGAACTAGGCACAGAGCCTGGTTGCAGAGCATCATTTATCAAAGGGGAGGTTCTAAAGGTCTCATCGGTTCTGTACCTGATGGTTGTGCTGTCCCTGCACAACCATCAGTTACAGCACAACCATCAGGGCCTCCGGGTTATTGGCTGGGTGTTCCAACTGGCCCTGCTGGTTGTGCTGGCCGGGGTGGTTGTGTGGGCGATCTTGTGTTGTTTTCTTAATTGTGTAACATGATTTAAAAAAATATCGCTGTGATATTGGTGCTTTTGTGGGCCCAATGGGGTCATTGACTCTGTGTTCCAACCAGTCCTGCTGGTTGTGCTGGCCAGGATGGTTGTGTGGGCGATGTTGTGTGGTTTTCTTGAGTGTCATGATTTAAAAAAAAAAAATATTGGTGCAATAGTGACGCTTTTGCCAATGTGTCACAGATCACAAAGGTGGTTGAAATTGTTTAAGGTCACCAAGATTCAGGATGTTATATTTTGGCTCAGGGTGTAAATATTAATCTTATAATGTACTGATTCTATATTTTGTTTGTTTGTAGAAATGGGTCTCAACAATTGGATGTTGCAACAGGCTGCTTCTGGAAAAACAGCCTGCGGCGGTAGACAACTCGAGCATGTTGGAATGGCGCTACCTGTTGTTTTTGGATCAACAATCCTTGGAGGTTTTCTATAGAGCAATAAGCTATAAAAAAACCCTGTTAACGTCTGCACAGGTATTATCCCACATTTCTTTACTTCCAATGTGTTGCACAGTCCGCCATATGTTGCGCAGTCTCCCCACTGTTGAAAACCTAACAGATGGGTCTGGCCCCTGTAGAAAAACTTTACACTGCTGTGAGTCTAGCTGCACCATTGTGTCTTCATATTCGGGTATGTTTGATAAGGCCTTGTTGATCACTCGCACAAGTTCCTGTATATTTGGATAATTCCCCTTGTGAATTCCACCCAGCCAGAGCCTCTGAGGGTTTCTTCATTTTACAGTAAAGGTGGCTTCCCCAGGGGCTAAAGTGTCCCATGATCTGAAGTACTGAACCTCAGTGACCGCCACCGTCCATTGCCCCTCCAGACTTACGGGTTTGGCCAGCTTCATAATAAAGTTGGAAATTTTGATCCATGGAAATGTCACAGCTGAAGCGTTGTTTGGAAGCATAATATAAAAAGATGCAGACTCCGTTTCGACCACCGTTACACATCAGTGGTCTGTAGGTATCCGACGGACACTGAACTGTTGAATTTGTCAGGCAGCCCAGCCTTTGAACTAGATATTGTTTTCTAGGTCAACAGCCTTTACTTTTTATGACTATTTCGATTCCATAAAGTCGCTGTTGGTCTTTACTGACTTTCTGAATCTCCTCCCTATAAAAAACACCTTCAGGGTATTAAGCGTGTTATAGTCTTGGGAGGATAGCTCAGCGGCAAAGTGCTCGCCTTGGAAGCAAAACAACACGGAGCAACACAGGTTTGATCCCCAGGTCTGCGCTTAGAAACCTCAGGGTATTAAGCGCGTTATAAATAACCTATCATATCATAAGACTAACCCAAATAATCACTTAGTGTGTATATATAGACACCCTCCCTTTGAGTCACTCCTTCTATGATAAAGATCTTGTTGCTGTAGTTCTGCTCATGCCCTTTTATAAAGATGCCCTTGTGTTTTGGAATCCACACAGGATTCCCCTGTTTACGCGGTATAAGCTTTATCTTTTTAAAAGGTCTTTCACCCTACAGTTTTTTCCAGACCTCCACAGAATTCTGTGACTTTACATCAGTTGGGATGGTTTTAATAGATCTATGATGCGTATCGTT
Source organism: Ambystoma mexicanum (assembly GCF_040938575.1). Classification (NCBI taxonomy): domain Eukaryota; kingdom Metazoa; phylum Chordata; class Amphibia; order Caudata; family Ambystomatidae; genus Ambystoma; species Ambystoma mexicanum. The sequence goes on along the minus strand of NC_090924.1, from coordinate 48,521,481 downwards.
ATATACATTTATAAATGCAAGCAACTCCACATATCTTTGGGTGTTTTTAGCTGTACAAAATCACCCTGAGCCCGGTTTTAAATATTTGTATAAAACGTTCTACAACAGAGGCTTTAACTTCAGAGTCTGTTACAAAGTGGTGCACCCCGTGTTGCTTTAGACGATTCTGCAACAGCTTATTTAAAAACTCTTTATCAGTGCCCATCTGTAGGGTAGCGGGAACTCTGCCTTTGTTAAATATATGCTTAAAAGCCATTGCCACGCTGTGGTCCACCTTGTTCTTCAAAGCCTCAACATAGGCATATTTAGCATGCTTATTAAGGTTGTATCAAAATCCCAACCAGCTTTATATACAATTATTCAAATGCTTATCAAAATGCCCATCAGCCTATATCAAATTATTCAAAGTTTATATAAAATGATGCAAAGGCTTAGCAAATATACAACCTTGTATAAAATCCATATAAAATGATGATGGCATACCATAAAGACGACAAACCACTCCCACGTCATCAAAGCATCACAAACACCTAACACTCGCTGGCTAACTCCTCACAACTCACTATACCCTTGACCAAGCAACAGCGCACACACACTCTCTCATATCAAAATCATTTTAATATAAACTTTATATTAAAATCATTTATATATTAAGTTTAGATTTACTTTTTATCAAAACATATCAAAACACACAAACACACTTTATAGCCGTTTATATAAATCTGATAGAAATTTGAAATCGATTTGATATCTTTTTGATATCATTTTTATATTAAATTGATATCAAAAATCATATCAAAAGGGGGTGGGAGTAAAGGCACAAAGAGGGCACGCTCACCTGTCAAAATTTGATCACTTTAAAAAGGGCGCCCCATCTGCTACTCATGACTAGTAGTGGATTATTTGTCATTGTCTGTTTTGTCTGGGCCAATCCAACCTTGAATTCGCAGTCAGCCTTCATTGTTCTGCCCTGTCTTGCTCGTCAGCCTCCTCAGACAGTGTGGCATGTCTTTCTGAATCCATCTGTCGTATCCTTAACATGTTTGAGGTTTTTCGAAGCCTCACCAATGATTGTTTCCCTGCACCTTTTAATTCCCTTTGCATTCCTATGTTTCCCATCACCATCGTTGCCTACCACCCCAGGTACTATGATCTCTAATTCTGGGGGCTTCTGGCCACCCTTTCCATAGTGCTCAGGGCCTTTCATGAGGGAATTAGCAATTATGCCACAATCAACATGACTCATATTCTCTGATCCTTGCCCTAGGCAACACTATGACAGACTCCTCTGCCAGTCCCCAATGACCCAATACCCATTGTAGCACAAGGCCCTGTGTCCATGCTCAACTCCCCATGCCATCCTTCATGCATGCTGCCGATGCTTCAGTAATGTGCATTAACACTTCAACCCTGACTTGCACTTGCTCATAGTAGATTGGAGACAAGTATTGGTTTTGTTACAGTATATATTGATGCTATCCCGCTTGTCTGTTTTCAATAATGAATTGTTTGGTTTGATTAGGGTACAACCTCCTTTATCCCGCAGAAAATATTGATTATCCTGATCTGCATGGACGTGTTGCCCTTTATAACTCTTCAAGCCTTTTCAATGTTTGTATATATTTTTTTCTTTCCCCTTTCCTGCCTTAATTTTGGTTATAAAAATCCCTTTTTTTGAATACAGATTGGGCACCAACTGGGGATTTTTGCTGTCCTCGGATGTTATGTACTTTTGAACTATGTTATGCACAGTGCACTTATGCTTACATCTTAGGATGGCTATTAAATTAATATGCACTTTAACTGGATACGTTCAGCATTGATTATGTGTTTTTATGCTGTTTTTATCATGTGTATGGTAATTGAATATGTGCTTATTAAAGATTGATTGAATATCTTCTCATGTTCCTTGACCTGGTCTATCCCCACATTTAGCTCCTTCACAGTGTGCAGTCTATCCCATTGATCCATTCTATGGCTTCATTCACATGAACCCTTTTTCCCCTTGGTTGACATGTTTTGCTTTGGTTTTCCCCTGGGTTCATGTTGTTGGGGACACCTATTCTGGATTACATAGTCCATACATAGCATAGCTTCTTCATGTCCTGCTCTAGACAGCATAATGGGGAAGCTTGCAGTTGTGGGGTCCAGCTAAGTGTGTGTTCAAGAAATGTAAAGGCCTGCCCAATGGTTGATGCATGTCACACATCACATCACAAACTTGGAGCTCATCAGCGAGCATTTTCATTATTGAACTTCTGAGAGCATTTACCCTTCCTTTATAATGTGTGCCGGGCGCAGCATTCAGGTTGATGGTAAGGGGTGAAAGTGTCCTTACTCAGGGCATGTTCTGCAGAAACAGCACATGGGAATGTGTTAGGTTAATGCACACAACAGTGCACAATTTCATTATTAAGGCATAAACATTGAAGGATGTGTTTGAGGCATTGATGCATAAAACATGTCATAAACGGTGCGTTTGACTTCACTTCTGTATAAGATTATTAGACCCCTCCTCCCTCAAATAGAATACAGATAGCATGATAGGCTGATCAATGGTTTCAGTATTGCAAAAATCTGTGTTTGAAGATAAAGAGTGCATATAGGGCAAAATATATTTTTGGGGTCAGAATGACTCAGAAAGTAAAGGGTGTTTCTGGTATTACTCACATATCATGAACATGTAAAAATATAGTCTGAAACTGGATAGAAAAGGAGTTATGCTCAAAGGTAAATTGATTTGCTGTTTGGTAGCATGGCCGAGTATGTAGGCTGAACAGGCTGAGAAAGATTCTAAGATGGATGCCAGAGACAAAATGGTGTCTTGGGTGCAGGCGTCAAAAACCCTTACTCATGCAGATAATGTATATTTCTTTGTCAGTAGTTCACTGTAGTTAGGTACGTCTGGTATAGTATATTTAGAATTTTTTGGCAGAAAAAACAGACAATGATTGATAGTAAATCAGATAAGATCATGGGAAGGCAACCAATTTGACAGAACAGCTGCTTACTTGGCAACAAATAAGATTAGCTCATTGAGGCTTTCACGGTATTAGCTGCCAAGTAGATTTTGCAGAGTCTCAAAAAGTAGATAAGAACTGTTTCTTGGCAGAATTTGAAGGACACATAATTATGTTTAGCCGAGTCTGGAATGGGCTTATCAGTTTATGTGCCAGTCAACCCATGCTTGCCAAGATGAGCTAATGTGGCTTGGTAAGCAACATTTAAGCCAACCAATCAAAGACAAGTAGGGGTTTATTTTTGGCTGAAGGGACCAATCAGATATGTATTCTGAAATTGTCTGAAGTGTTACATCATTCTGAAAGGCCTATAAAAGGCACACTGATTGTAGGAGCTCAGTGTGCTTTCAGTGATATTGAAGATGACTGTGAACTCGCACCCGGGTGTCTGTCTTCCTTTGTTCTTGTTCCAGTGCCAAAGTCCACAGATGTCCAGGCTGAGGAGGGAATGCAGAGGGTCCCCCTTTACACTTCCATCCCCTGTTCCCTCTCCACAGACCAGGCCCTCATGGTTCTATGATATGATATGATATGATAGTTTATTTATATATTGCCTATACACAATGTGTTTCAAAGCGCTTAAAGGCAAGGGAGGGAACAAGGGAAAAAAAAGTAAGACATTCTTACAGGCCATGAACAGTAAGGATGTGAAATTAACTATTGTACTCAGCCTGATGACATTTCAGATAGTGCAAGAGCTAAGACATAGATAAGGAAGGGAGGGGGAGAGTGGGAAGGAAATGGAAACAGACAGGCGACTACCGTACTAGGCCTGACAACATTTCTGGTAGAGCCGGAGAAAAACAAGAGGTGAGGGAGAGGGGTGCAGAAAGGTAGGGGAGGAACAAAACAAGCGACTATCATACTAGGCCTGACGACATTTCAGATAGTGCTGGAGGGTGAGTGGGGACGAAAAAACCAGTAAGGGGAGGGGGAGGAGACAGACGAGGTTGCTATCATACTAGGTCCAGGGACAATTCTGATAGAGTACTCTTTTAAGCTTGTACTGCACCATACACTAGCAATATGTTCACATGCAACCCCATAGATGTGACATTGCAATGTTCACAAGTGGCAACCTGTTCCATTCTGGAGAACTTTTCTCCTGTGAATTCACTGTCCTCAATGTGTTCCTATTCAGTGTGTTTGCTCGATGTCAATGCACCAGCACTGTTGCAGATATACATGGGCCCCTCCTCACCATCTTAGGCTTATTTGTAGGGGCGTAGGTCGGTATTTGATCTCGAGTTACATAACAATCCTTGGTGCCTGGGTTTGGGCTCAGAAAGGCCTGTGATATCTTCTGAGGTTTTCGTCTTTAGTCCCAGTGACATTTTTCTTTGTGGCATAGCAAAGGTCTTGTTAGTGAATGTTGCAACACTTCACTATATCGAGCAAAGCTTTTCTATACATTTACATATGAGACATAGGACTTACCCTCCCCTTCTTTTCAGTATAAGACATTGCGTCCATACTCTACAGCAATGAGAACTGTACTGGTCCACTTTTTAATATCGTTATGTTTTGTTTGTTGTAAGAAGACTCCACTCCCAGTTTATCAAGCACATAGTGGGCCTCAGTTTTAGTGTGGTTATTCTTTCAGTCTGACTTGTATCTGATATTTATGATGGAATAATTCTAAATTTACGTATTTGATGTATATTAATGTTAATGTTTTAATAATAGCTGGATATTGTAATATGTATAACGATTTTTAGAAACTGTAAATACCAATTTTAAGCTTAAACTCATTGGGGATCCATTCTTACAGTGGGCCCAAAAGCTCTTGGTTGTTTAAATATACGGATCATGTACACATGTATAACAATAGTGGAACCTGTCTTTCAGTTAAGGAACTACAAATGATAATCAAGTGTTTTATAGTTTTTGGCTCATTTACCAGCTTCCAAAATCGACATATTCTCTTTGATCTGCTGATGCTAAATCTGGGCCATGTTACCACCAGGGTTTCAAGCCGATTCAGGCACATTTTTAAAAGAAACAACACATTTCCTTATTCAGAAAACAAATTATTTATTTATGTTTGTGACAATGTTGAATCGGTTAAGCCATGTATTCTGAAACAGAAAGTAATGATAGTATATAAATGATGCTAAGACGTAGATGAGGTAAGTCTTCTTTATTGCATAGGTACGGTTCCATACAATGACACGTAGAGAGATACTCTACAACTCCACTGGTGCCCACCACCCAGGTACTTCCACTGTAACTATCCCTAGTGGAACTCACAGCTTGCACCATAACATTTCAGTGTGTATTGGCCCATATTACCAAATTACTGCTGAAAGACCAAAGAAATATCAAGGCTTAGTACCACAAATGAAATACGCCAATCACAGGTTGAAAAGATACAAGTATCTTTTATTACTGTACAGTCAAAGCAAAACAGATAGCTATCTGGCTCCCAACACCTACCAGCAGACACAGTGAGGGGTGAGAGTGCTGGACATCTAAACACAAACATATATAGACTATTTTTCATAACATTGTCCAGCCTCTCTCCAAGCTAATAAGTCACATGCTAGAGTTCGTGCCCAGCTGACATGTAAAATATTACAATATTGTACAAGGAATTAAACAAGTTTGCATGTCCATGAAGTTACAATGGTGCTGTTCGTTCTCTGATCTGCGGTAAGCCTTGTTCCAAGAATCGCTACAATGCAGTTCAGCCAGAACACACGATCTGAGTTTGTTTTCCATTTTCTCATTGTTTATATGCGGATGAGGCTTGTGAGCGCAGACAACACTTGGATGTCAGTTCATTCAAGTAACAAGGTTTCTTTACATTGGTCAAACAGTCTGCTCTTGGTCAGCCTATAGATTAACAGAACTCAAAGGTCGTTCGGCTTGGCTGCAAGTTGAAAACACAGTCCACCATTTTAGAACACCAAAACAAGAGTTGAAATGAAAATGGCGGACGATTCTTAAAATGACGGTGGAGTTGATCGAAAAGCGGAACATTTCAGATGCGGTTTTCTTTGGAATGCGAATGGGCTTAGGCCAATATTCATAACAAGTCGGTAATATGCAAATACGGTTTAACAAACACTCCTTTCGGCGTAAGCCAAGAGCATTACTCAAACATTCGCTTTACTCAAAACCCCACACCTCAATGTCTGTACATCCTGAATCACATTCTTCAGAAATATCAATTGCTATAAGATCCTTGATAGTGATACCTTTCATTATAAAAATGCTAGCAGTTTCCATGGGCACATGTACCTTTGATCCTAATGTACCTATAGTTTGTGCACAACATCCTCCTAACATCGAACATATGGCAGGAAGACATTGTACACAAGAGTAGGGTGTGCAGATGCATGAAAGGTGAAGACATAGTGGGAACAATTTCAGTAGGTAAGAAAGTCACAAGTGGACGCACCCCTTCTAAATACCAAAATCCAAGCGAAAATACAACTGTCAAACCGATTAACACTGTGACAAGAAAACAATGAGTCCTCAAGGACCATGATCTTTGATGATTGGATTCTTTGTCAGCCACAAGACCAATAGCTTGTTCCATACGAGTAGAGTTAGAAAAGGACATTGTTTCTCAGAGTCCGATCAGAAGCCTCTCCATCAGGCTCTTTTAGTTCATACATGGTTGGCCCCTGACTATGGGCCTCATCACGAGTTGGGCGGTAACGCCGGTGCTATCAGCGCCGGTGTTAATAGCCCTACCGCCAACTCCCCCGGTGCTAATAGCGCCGGATCACGGGTTTGGCGGAACGGGTATTGCCCATTCCCCACTGAGCCCATTCGGGAATTCCCCATTCCACATTGGGCTCAATGGGGAATTTTCGCGCTCTTACCGCTGGCGGGAGGTAATAGCGCGAAATTTCAGCGGATTTCCCCCCAGCTCAGAGCTGGGGGGGAATCTGCCAAACCCGTGATTTGGCGGACCCTTAAATGCAGTGGTAATAGCGCTACCGCCACACTTAAGGTTTACTGCCAAACTTGTGATGAGGCCCTATGTGGCTTATCTTGCTTGAAGGTAACTTTGCCGGTCCCTCCCACTTATTTATGTTTCAGCAAGAGAATGGCTAGGGACTTGATCAACGGCAGTTCCTTGTTGGCACAGCAGATGGTGTGCTGTAAGTCTAGCGCCTTGGATGCAGATCGCACCTCAAGAGTCCAGGTACGGCATGATCTGCAAACAGAGTGTAGTTGCTTCCTGATGGAAGTGGTGAAACAGAGCAAGATTGATTTTACTGGGAGGGCTTGTCACACCTGTTGATAAATCAAATGCAAGTTTTGAGTTAACTGGTCACAGTATTCAGAAAGGAGCAAGTGCATCCGCTTAGGCTTGGGCAAAGTCCAAATATTGGCTGGCTTTCCCATAACTATTTCATAGGGGGAAAGCCCAGTTTTTGTTTGTGAGGTCGTCCGCATGGACAATAGATCTATCGGTAAGGCATCTGGCCTTTGAAATTGCTACTGGTGCAAATCTTCACCATCTTGTTCTTTAATATACCATTATGGCATTCTACAAGTCCGACACTCTGAGCATGTCTGGCCAAATGGAACCATTTATCGATCTGTAATCCTGCGCATATTTGCAGGGTAACAGCAGCTATAAAATGTGGACCATTGTCCGACCAAATGACCCTCGGCAAACCAAGCCTACGAAAATATTCCTTCAGCATGGTTTTTGCCGTTGTTATTGCTGTGGCATCCTTTACAGGGAAGGCTTCGACCCATTTGCTAAAGGCAGAAATGACTACCACAACATATTTGTAATTCTGGCAATGCTCCATTTTGATGAAGTTGAAATGTATAACTTCAAAGGGCACAGAGGAAGGAACAAAACTACCCCTCGGTGTCAATGTCTCTTTCCCCGCATTATGCTGTAAGCATACCATGCAATTTTGGACCAAACGTTCAGCAGTTTTCAAGATGTTTATATTTACCCAGACAGGTTCTAGCAATTTACACATTTTTCTGGCACATATGTGGATTGGACCATGAGCCATTGTAACCATAGCGGTGACTGTGGGATGTTTGTATCCATCCATCCAAGCCCTACCTCAAAACTGTGCAGTACTGACATGGAAAACATCATGATGGCCAGAGCTTCCCAGAAAATGCACAGGGAAATGCATGAAGAATAGGCTGCCACTCATTTTTGCCGATGTTATGGGCACAGAAGGGCACTGCCTAAAACCACCATTGGACTACCCACACAGTAGTCTGAAACCATTGGGAATGGCAATGCTGATTGCCAAAAGCAACCTAGAATTGTGGGGAATTCATTTTCTTAAATCCCAAAAAGGGGTGCAGTACCAGTACTCACCACTATCAGAAAGCCTGCGTTTTAAAAGCACCAGATTTTTTTCTTTTTCATGTAAAACTGAATAAATGAACCCAAAACAGGCCAAAGAAAGACTTACTGAGAGGTGGATCCAGTGTAAAGTTATATTCTGAAGTGACTTGAATGTTCCTAACAAGACTGGCTGAGCTCTGCAGGTCTGCAGCAGCCTAACTGAAACTGGATTTAAAACTACCAAAAACCTAAATGTTTAAAAGAAATGAGTGACCTACTTTTGAGTGTCACATAGGTTGCAATTGTTTAAATGTCATAGTCTTAAACTTAGAATCAGCATCCTAGCTGCATATGTAAAAAATTGTCTTGACTTAAACTGGGGAACAAAAGTGACATTTTATCTGAAACCTGGTTTAAGGAACTGAATTCTGCCCACCAGCTACCCCCGACAGGAGATGAGACTTGCACAACAGCTGTGTTCCCAGGCCTAGCTGCCTTTTTGCTGCTCCCACCAAAAGGGATCTGACACTTCTCTGATTGGATTATCAAGGGACTGCTAGAGGCTAAACATAGGACCCAGGCAGAGGGTTTATTGAAGTGGCCATAAATGTGGCTTCCTCTTGAACAATGGGCCTTCCAGGGCCCAGGCAGATGGTTTATTGCAGGGGTAATAAAAATGGCTTCCTCTTGGCAGAACTGGAAAAACCAGAAATTCAACCTTGTGCTGGGGGGAAACCACACCCCTGTAGCCAGAATATGGTTTTAGAAAAAGATGAATAACTCATAGAGCGGACTTGTGAAAATTATTTAAATGATACCATAATTCTTGTGATTTTTCTGCCCACATTTTAAGAGGTTTTTAGAACCGGTGGCATGATCTGGGGGCAAACTAGCAGTTAAGAGGGTATTTCTTAAAATGTATGCATGTTAAAAATCTGACACTTCATCAATTAATGTCCATACTCCTTGCGCACATGTGTGTAAATTTGGGTTAATGTCCGATATTGCGAAACCAGTTAAAAAGTGCAAATGTCGCCATTTCTGAATGCAAGCTCCCAGGAAGAGCAGATTTGGACAGGGTATACCTCCTGTGATATGTGAAGGGTGCATGTAATTTTAAACAAATGGGTACCTGTGCAAATATGTCTTTTTGAGCAAATATAGATTGTGTGTAAAGTTGACAGGGGTGGGTTCTCTGTACCATAAACAGACCTCATCATGATGACACTTCATTTCATTCCCCCAATCAAGGGGAAGCGGATGAAGTGGCCAATGACAAGTGGAGATGGGTAGAGCCTAGTGATGCTGCACACACACCCATTTTTCAAAACACATAAAAGCAGACAGTCAGGGCAGATAGGGACCTTCAAATCCATTTGCTGCAACGCGCTCTGCCGGACCATACCACATCCAGAGATCCAGACTTCAAATCCATCAATCTCCAGAATCCAGAGAGGCTAGAGAGAGAGCAGAGCTGACCCAGATCACTGTGAAGTGCAGAGACCAGACCAGAGTCCAGTCTAAAACCTGACCAGATCCGTGGCGAGGCCCATTTAATTCAAGAATATAGTGTGAGTACCTAGCAGAACTGTGCAGAACCAATCTCTTAGTTAAAATAATCTAATCCAAGATATTTTAATCTAAGTAGAACTGCCTCCTAACTGTCACCTGTCATTTGCAAAGCTGTCACCTGTCATTTCTAGTTGCTAGCTGTCATTTGTCATTTTGAACTTTAAAATTTTCAAATCTGAAAAACGACCTTTATTTAATCGCTCATATCTCCGTGACCGTTTGTGCTAGAGACTTGCAGTAACTTTTCTGAAAGCTGGGAATCGTGGCTTTTCTACGAACCTAGAACCGCATTCCTACCCCCTATAGTTTTGCCGCAATCGCGAAAAACGCACTCACGAATGCCGCGATTTTCAAATTTCTCCACGTGTGAAAACAGAAGTTTTCTTGCTTTCAGTTGCCAAAAATTCGTTTAACCTGCTAGTTACTCCTAGATCCTTGCTAAAATGAGCCTGGACTAATATTAACTTGATACCACTCACCCTGAACCTCTAGAGGGAATTAAAAGCATTTTAGCATATTTTTCACTTCATTGCCAGCACATATAAAAGCATTTTGAGCCTGTGTTTCCAACTTCTGTAGTCTAAGCTTGCTGGGGTGAACTGAATTACAGTTGATTGCATTTCTGAGAACTGTGTGCTTTCCTTCCATTTCCTTGCATTGCATAAAGGGGGGAGGGGATAGCCAGAGAAAAGTGATTACATTGTTTTGTTGAAATCATATTGAGTATTTTCTGTATTGCATTTTTCATTCAACATTGCATCCATCTGAACTTATATAAAGCATTCTTTACCACCTTATTCTTCTGTTCCTATTCACAATTGTGCTAGTGCCAGACTATCCATTATTGATTACTGATCAGATTAAGTGTGATATCTAATTATTAATTTATTATAAAGTGTGATATATATCTATATTGTTTAAATTCTCAAATAAACCTTCTAACTTGCAAAACAGAACTACTTCTTGGCTCAGTGGGGTCAGGGGGATTCCAAGGGAGGGGTGTTATATAGGGGTAGTCATCCAGAACGCATGAACTGGACATAAAGATATATCAATAAGGGTTTCCATTCAGTATCCCAGACTAGGCATTGACTTAGCTGTAGTGTTGAATTGAATCCTCTTACATGACATAAGCATCGGGTAGCATCCATCTTTTCTTGTCCCTGTCTACCCAACAACCCTCATCGTCTAAACTTGCTAAACCCTCAGCCCATTGCTTAAGCTCTTCTGAAGTGGCATCAGCTTGAATGTTTTTTATACATTCAATTCCTTTGTCTATTATACAAGTGTTGGTGATTTCTTTTGTTACATATATTTCAGAAAACAAATCGGTGGCAGTCTGTTTGGCAATCCTTTCAGCAAAAGCGTTTCCTCTACCCACATCATCTGTTACTTTCTGGTGTGCGGTGCACTTCATTATTGCCAGTTGAGTAGAAAGTGAAAGTGCTGAGAGTAGCCGAACTATCAGCGTGCCATATTGAATCTTAGTTCCATGTGAGTTCAAGAAACCTCTTTCTGCCCATAATCTGCCGAAGTTGTGAACCACCCCAAATGCATACTGACTGTCTATAAATATATTCACTGTAAGCCCCTCAGAAAGTTCACAAGCTCGAGTCAAGGCATTAATCTCAGCGGCCTGCGCGGAGTTATGCGAAATTCTTTTGGTTTCCACAATAGTGCTTAATGTAGTGATGGCATAAGAAGCACTGGATGTACCATCCGGAAGTTTGAAGCAGGAGTCATCGCAAAACAGCTCCCCTTGTGGATCTTTCAGTGGTGTATCATTTAAATCAATTCTGCCTTTGGTTTCTTGCTCTGTGGTATAGAGGCAGTCATGTGACATCTTGTCACTGCAAGCACTTTCTTGCGGAAGAGGCAATAGTTTGGCCGGATTTAATGTGCAACATCTCTTAATTTGGATATGCGGTACAAATAGAGTCAGCTCGTATCTTGTTGATCTTGCTGATGTAAGATGTTGTGTTTGCGTTCTGTTTAATAGAACGTCAACAGAGTGGTGTACCATCACAGTTAAGGAGTGACCCAGAACCATACCCTCACTTTGCTTTACAGATGCAGCAGCAACAGCTCTCATACATCTCGGCAAAGTGCATGCAACAGGGTCATGCATGGAGGAAAAATAACCGCATGGTCTATTCTTCCCTCCATGTTCCTGCGTTAGCACAGCCAAAGCACATCCATCACATTCATGCACATATAAAACACAGGCCTTATCATAATTTGGTGTGCCCAAAACTGGTGCTGAACACAACGTAGCCTTGAGCAGATCAAAAGCTTTCTGGCAATCCAAGTTCCACGGTAATGGCAAAGAAATGGCCTTCTTTGTCAGTGCCAACATTGGTTTTATCATTAATGAGAAATTTAGGATCCACTGTCTACAGTACGAAGCCATGTCTATCAAGGCTCTCTGACCTCTTTCTGAGTATTTGGGACGGATATGCTAGAGATGCTTTATATCCGTTCAGGTGTCAGTCTTCCTCCCTCCTTTGACAGGAGATAGCCTAAATAGTTGACCTCCTGTCGACAATATTGAAACTTTTTCAGTGAAGCCTTATGCCCATGCTCTGCTAGGTGGATAAGCAGCAACATGGTGCCCTCCTTGCAAGCAACTTCTGAGTCTGCAGCTAAAAGAAGATTGTCAACATACAGTAACAATGTACGAGTGGAAGGCAACTCAAGTGTATCGAGCTGTTCCTTCAAAGCCCTACTATAAATACTTGGACTCTCAGTGTACCCTTGCGTCACACGAGTGAATGTAAATGAGAGTCCCCCTAGGGTGAACACAAACACGTATCTACTGTCAACATGTACAGGAATGCTAAAGAAAGCATTCTTAAGACCCACAACACTGAAATGAGTAGCAGAAGCTGGAATCATCGTTAATATTCAGTATTACCCAAATTGTTCGTTTACAATTGTTCGAATGAACAATTGACCGAATTTAAAGGGTCAAAATTGACCTTTTCACAATTGACTGCATATATATGGTTAAGTTGCGCTACTAAAAACCTATGAAATTCAGTGAAAAAACGTTGTCAAAGTTATGGTTCCAAGTAAAACCGAAAAACCCTTGAAATTCGCCAGTTATGGTAAGCTAAGCAACCATAACTCGCGCCACCACCGTGCACTGCTAAGACTAACACCCAGGACATCAAAGATGACATCACAAATGTCATTGATGACATCACTGATTCGTCCAGGGGGGCAAAGTTATAGGGGGGTCCCAAAACTTTTTTTTTCCCATAGACATAATGGGAAAAAACTTTGCTCACGCCTACAGCCCAAACCGCTGGACGGATTTACACCAAATTTGCGGCAGGAGCGGCAGCTTGGTCCCAAAAGCGTGCTTTGTTTTATTTGGTGTAAATCCGTCCAGTAGTTTTTTAACAAATGACAAAAATGTAAGTGAAAAAAATTAGTGATATCTGTGTTCGCTTCGCGGACACACTTCCCTGTTCGCTCCGCGGACAGGAAAGTGATTGGGCAAGCAGCTTGCGTGATGTCCGCGGACATCTGACGTGCTCTCTCATTGGATGCGGTGAAAGCGTGCAGTGCGTCTGGCTTCAGAGACGCCCGCCATCTTTGTTCCTCGCCACCTGCACAGTAAGTCTTGTGTCTGTCTCCTGTTCTTCCCACCCCCGCTAATGCCCCATGTGTCCTTCTTGTCCCACCCACCCCCACTCATGCTCCGTGTCTCCCCTGTTCCTCCAGCCCCCCGCTCACGCCATCGGCACACGGTGGCCAGCGGAGGGCCGAGGAGCGGGATCTGCAGCCTGCACACGAACACTGTGTGTCTCTCATACTCCCCCCACCCCCCGCTCATGCCCCGTGTGTCTCTCTCCCCTTCCCCCCACCCCCCGCTCATGCCCCGTGTGTCTCTCTCCCCTCCACCCCCGCTAATGCCCCGTGTGTCTCTCCCCCTCCCCCACCCCCCGCTCATGCCCCGTGTGTCTCTCTCCCTCCCCCCACCCCCGCTCATGCCCCATGTGTCTCTTTCCCTCCCCCCACCCCCGCTCATGCCCCGTGTGTCTCTCTCCCTCCCCCCGCTCATGCCCCGTGTCTCTCTCCCTTTCCCCCCACCCCCCGCTCATGCCCCGTGTGTCTCTCTCCCTCCCCCCACCCCTGCTCATTCCCCGTGTGTCTCTCTCCCTCCCTCCCACCCCCGCTCATGCCCTGTGTCTCTCTCCCTCCCCCCCACCCCCGCTCATGCCCCGTGTGTCTCTCCCCCTCCCGCCCACCCCCCGCTCATGCCCCGTGTGTCTCTCTCCCGTTCCCCCAACCCCTGCTCATGCTCCATGTGTCTCTCTCTCTCCCCTCCACCCCCGCCCATGCCCCGTGTCTCTCTCCCCTTCACCCCACCCCACCCCCACTCATGCCTCGTGTGTCTCTCTCCCTCCCCCCACCCCTGCTCATGCCCCGTGTGGTCTCTCCCCCTCCCGCCCACCCCCGCTCTTGCCCCGTGTGTCTTTCTAACCTCCCGCTCACCTCCGCTCAAGCTCCGTGTGTCTCTCTCCCTCCCTCCCACCCCCGCTCATGCCCCATGTGTCTCTCTCCATCCCCCCACCCCCGCTTCTGCCCCGTGTGTCTGTCCCCCTCCCGCCCACCCCCCGCTCATGCCTCGTGTGTCTCTCCCCATCCCACCCACCCCCCGCTCATGCCCCGTGTGTCTCTCCCCCTCCCGCCCACCCCCTGCTCATGCCCCATGTATCTCTCCCCCTCCCGTCCACCCCCCGCTCATGCCCCGTGTGTCTCTCTCCCTCCCCTCCACCCCCGCTCATGCCCCGTGTCTCTCTCCCCTTCCCCCCGCCCCCGCTCATGCCCTGTGTCTCTCTCCCCTTCCCCCCACCCCCCACGTGTCTCTCTCCCTCCCCCCCACCCCCGCTCATGCCCCATGTGTCTCTCCCCCTCCCGCCCACCCCCCGCTCATGCCCTGTGTGTCTCTCTCCCGCCCCGTGTGTCTCTTACCCTCCTCCCCACCCCTGCTCATGCCCCGTGTGTCTCTCTCCCTCCCCCCCACCGCCGCTCATGCCCAGTGTGTCTCTCTCCCTCCCCCCCGGTCATGCTCCGTGTCTCTCTCCCCTTTGCCCCCACCCCCCGCTCATGCCCCGTGTGTCTCTCTCCCTCCCCCCCACCCCTGCTCATGCCCCGTGTGTCTCTCTCCCTCCCCCCACCCCCGCTCATGCCCTGTGTGTCTCTCTCCCTCCCCTCCACCCCCGCTCATGCCCCGTGTCTCTTTCCCCTTCCCCCACCCCCGCTCATGCCCCGTGTGTCTCTCCCCCTCCCGCCCACCCCCGCTCATGCCCCGTGTGTCTCTCTCCCGTTCCCCCAACCCCCGCTCATGCCCTTGTGTCTCTCTCCCTCCCCCCCACCCGCGCTCAAGCCCCATGTGTCTCACCCCCTCCTGTCCACCCCCCGCTCATGCCCCATGTGTCTCTCCTCTTCCCCCCACCCCCCGCTCATGCCCCGTGTGTCTCTCTCCCTCCCCTCCACCCCCGATCATGCCCCGTGTCTCTCTCCCCTTCCCCCCCGCTCATGCCCCGTGTCTCTCTCCCCTTCCCCCCACTCATGCCCCGTGTGTCTCTCTCCCTCCCCCCACCCCTTCTCATGCCCCATGTGTCTCTCACCCTCCCGCCCACCCCCCGCTCATGCCCTGTGTGTCTCCCCCCCACCCCCGCTCATGCCCCGTGTGTCTCTCTCCCTCCCCTCCACCCCTGCTCATGCCCCGTGTGTCTCTCTCCCTGCCCCCACCCCCGCTCATGCCCTGTGTGTCTCTCTCCCTCCCCTCCACCCCCGCTCATGCCCCGTTTCTCTTTCCCCTTCCCCCACCCCCGCTCATGCCCCCTGTGTCTCTCTCCCTCCCCCTGTCCCCGCTCATGCCCCGTGTGTCTCTCCCCCTCCCGCCCACCCCCCGCTCATGCCCCGTGTGTCTCTCTCCCGTTCCCCCAACCCCCGCTCATGCCCCGTGTGTCTCTCTCCCTCCCCCCCACCCCCGCTCATGCCCCATGTGTCTCTCCCCCTCCCGTCCACCCCCAGCTCATGCCCTGTGTGTCTCTCCTCTTCCCCCCACCCCCCGCTCATCCCCCATGTGTCTCTCTCCCTCCCCTCCACCCCCGCTCATGCCCCATGTCTCTCTCCCCTTCCCCCCACCCCCCGCTCATGCCCCGTGTGTCTCTCCTCTTCCCCCACCCCCCGCTCATGCCCCGTGTGTCTCTCTCCCTCCCCTCCACCCCCGCTCATGCCCCGTGTCTCTCTCCCCTTCTCCCCACTCCCTGCTCATGCCCCCTGTGTCTCTCTCCCTCCCCCCACCCCTGCTCATGCCCCGTGTGTCTCTCTCCCTCCCCCCCACCCCCGCTCATGCCCTGTGTGTCTCTCTCCCTCCCCTCCACCCCCGCTCATGCCCCGTGTCTCTTTCCCCTTCCCCCACCCCCCACTCATTCCCCCTGTCTCTCTCTCCCTCCCCCCCACCCCCGCTCATGCCCCGTGTGTCTCTCCCCCTCCCGCCCACCCCCCGCTCATGCCCCGTGTGTCTCTCTCCCATTCCCCCAACCCCCGCTCATGCCCCGTGTGTCTCTCTCCCTCCCCCCACCCCCGCTCATGCCCCATGTGTCTCTCTCTCTCCCCTCCACCCCCGCCCATGCCCCGTGTCTCTCTCCACTTCACCCCACCCCCCGCTCATGCCTCGTGTGTCTCTCTATCTCCCTCCTACCCCTGCTCATGCCCAGTGTGGTCTCTCCCCCTCCCGCCCACCCCCGCTCTTGCCCCGTGTGTCTTTCCCCCTACAGCCCACCCCTCGCTCATGCCCAGTGTGTCTCTCCCCTTCCCCCCACCCCTGCTCATGCCCCGTGTGTCTCTCTCCCTCCCCCCCACCCCCGCTCATGCCCTGTGTGTCTCTCTCCCTCCCCCCACCCCCGCTCCTGCCCCGTGTGTCTCCCCCCCTCCCGCCCACCCCCCGCTCATGCCCTGTGTGTCTCTCAAGCTCCCGCCCACCCCCCGCTCATGCCCCGTGTGTCTCTCCCCCTCCCGCCCACCCCCTGCTCATGCCCCATGTATCTCTCCCCCTCCCGTCTACCCCCCGCTCATTCCCCGTGTGTCTCTCCCCTTCCCCCCACCCCCCGCTCATGCCCCGTGTGTCTCTCTCCCTCCCCTCCACCCCCGCTCATGCCCCGTGTCTCTCTCCCCTTCCCCCACCCCCCGCTCATGCCCCGTGTCTCTCTCCCCTTCCCCCCACCCCCCACTCATGCCCCGTGTGTCTCGTGCCTCCCCCCCACCCCATCTCATGCCTCATGTGTCTCTCCCCCTCCCGCCCACCCCCCGCTCATACCCTGTGTGTCTCTCTCCCCCCCACCCCCGCTCATGCTCCGTGTGTCTCTCCCCCTCCCGCCCACCCCCCGCTCATGCCTCGTGTGTCTCTCCCCCTCCCGTCCACCCCCTGCTCATGCCCCGTGTGTCTCTCTCCCTCCCCCCCACCCCCGCTCATGCCCCGTGTGTCTCTTTCCCCTTCCCCCTACCCCCCGCTCATGCCCCGTGTGTCTCTCTCCCTCCCGCCCACCCCTGCTCATGCCCCGTGTGTCTCTCTCCCTCCCCCATCCCCTGCTCATGCCCTGTGTGTCTCTCTCCCCTTCCCCCACCCCCCACTCATGCCCCGTGTGTCTTTCTCCCTCCCCCCCACCCCCGCTCATGCCCTGTTTGTCTCTCCCCCTCCCGCCCATCCCCTGCACATGCCCCGTGTGTCTCTCTCCCTCCCCCCACCCCGCTCATGCCCCGTGTGTCTTTCCCCCTCCCGCCCACCCCCGCTCATGCCCCGTGTGTCTCTTCTCCTCCTGCCCACCCCCCGCTCATGCCCCGTGTGTCTCTCCCCTTCCCCCCAGCCCCGCTCATGCCCCGTGTGTCTCTCTCCCTCCCAACCACCCCCGCTCATGGCCCGTGTCTCTCCCCTTCCCCCACCCCCCGCTCATGCCCCGTGTGTCCCTCTCCCTCCCCCCACCCCCCGCTCATGCCCCGTGTGTCTCTCTCCCCTTCCCCCCACCCCCCGCTCATGCCCCGTGTCTGTCTCCTGTTGCCCCCACCCCCGCTCATGCCCCGTGTGTCTCTCTCCCCCCCACCCCCGCCGCATTTGTCTCTCTCTCTCCCCTCCACCCCCGCCCATGCCCCGTGTCTCTCTCCCCTTCACCCCACCCCCCGCTCATGCCCCGTGTGTCTCTCCCCCTCCAGCCCACCCCCCGATCATGCCCCGTGTGTCTCTCCCCTTCCCCCCACCCCTGCTCATGCCCCGTGTGTCTCTCTCCCTCCCCCCGCTCATGCCCCGTGTGTCTCTCCCCCTCCCGCTCATGCCCCATGTGTCTGTCTCCTGTTGCCCCCACCCCCCACTCATACCCTGTTTCTGTCTCCTGTTGCCCCCCACCCCCCGCTCATGCCCCATGTCTCTCTCTGTTGTTCCCCCCACCCCCGCTCATGCCCCGTGTCTGTCTTTGGTTTTTAAGTCTCCCTTCTTCTTTTCTATTCTCTCTTTTTCAGTATTGATACTATTTTCTTAATACTGAGCCATGTGCAATACTTCAGACTGCGATTTAGCTTGCCAGGCACATTCGGAAGTCATAATTTGTGATTGGATATCAGGCAACAATCCACGCACAAATTTGTCCACAAACAGCCCTTTTCCTGACTCGGTGCTTAAATCCTGACAGCTAAAATCTGAAAATACTTGTTCAAACCGATTAGCAAATTCGGTAGCACCTTCAGATTTCCCCTGGGTTTAAGCAGTACGCTTGTCCCAAACTATTCTTCTTTCTGGAACTAGAGTCTTCAATTTAGTTACTATTCTGTCTGGCAGTGTCAGTATCACTTGTGGTGGTTTCTCACCAGCTTTCCTTTCTCCATCTATCCGTACCAAGTTAACCCATGTGTCATCCAGCCCTGCCTGATCATCTATAGTTCTAATCTGTTTCCATAAATCAGCAGGTAGGATCACAGGGAACAACAGGTCTATATCACCCAGCGTGAAAACGGATGAATGCAAAACAGATTCTATTTCTTTGTAAAGCCCTGTTGGATTTTTCCTAATATCTGGAATCGACTGTCTAATGGTATTCACTTTCTGCCTAGAGAATGGGACATGAACAAACTGTGAAACATAATGAGCTTCAATAGTAGCTGCTGCTGTGCCTGTCGCGACATTCGCTGGAATCTCTACTTTAGGAACAAATGTCAGAGGAACCTCCCTCATTGGCAATTGAGGAGTAGGCAATTCTGAACGTTCATTAAGCAACAGGGCTAAATCAAGAGACAAAGCAGTCGATGCAGTATCAGGTGAACATGCTCTCTTATAAATGACTATCAAATCTGCGGTACCATTACCTGTAACACTTTTCTTTGCATAGCCGTAGTATACTGAATAAACATGTCATATACTTCCAATGGGAGATATCGAAACATCCGAAATCCATCTAAGCGCATCCCTTGTGCAAATACACATATCTTCACTCATTGGTTTACAAGAGGGGAGAAATTATTTCTGCACATACAAAGCGTCCAATCTATCGCCATCTATATCATCATTATGTAACCGATGTAACTCCCACTTTAGCTCAAAAACCCTCTCAACATGCTCATGTACTTTCTCCGCCAGGTCCCTTGAGTAAGCTAAGATATTCAAATCCCTCAACCCTTGTGGGACATCCATGTCTGTCAAATCATTCCACTTTTCAGCCAAGTGCATTCCCATCCCCTCTACAAAAATATTCTGTTTGGGAATACTTTCTTGTTCAGAAATTGCAGTTAAGACAGCTGATGTTTCACCTTTTTCCATACATTTCTTAGCCCATGCATACAAATCTCTTTTTCTAGCTTTTGAAACTGTACTTCGAGTCACTACTTTTGAATAAGCACTCACCCCTTCAATTGTTTCAAGTGGAGCAGAATCCCTTGGAAAAGAAAGCTCAGACAAATCTTGCACAACCGGTAGAGGAGACACTACCGCTGGTGGTAAAGACAGAGTTAAGGGAACAACAACTGGTGTTAAGGACAGAGATGCAGAAGGAGGAGCAAAAACAGGAAGAGGAGCAACAACTGGGGGAGGAGCTACAATGGAAGGAACAGGAATAACAGCAGGAGGAGGTGCAACAGCGGGAAGAGGTAAAGCAACAGGGACAGTCACATAGGGAAGAGGTGCAGTAGCTACAGTCCTACGCTCATTTAAAAGTTTATCGGTTAGCTCGTCTGAGGCATGAAAGTCCTGAGACGGATATATTCTCTGTACACCAAGTTCAAAAGCCCTATCCATGCTTCTAATAGATTCTTACTGTTTCTGTTGTTCATACAATAATGCTTTCTCTGAGTTAGACATGTGACAACGTGCATTTTTCTCTTTGCTCTTAAATTGCTGCATAGCTTCCTTTTTCTAATTTTGAATTACATCAAATGCTGCAGGCCTAGCCTTTTTCTTTAACAATATGGACTCTAAATACTCTATACAGGTAATCTCAAAATTAGCATGTCTAGTTTGTCTGTGCCAAATATTGTTGAATACTATACTACCAATGCCGTACTTACAGTACATTGTACATGCCGGCGACCCCTCTGGTGGTGCCAGTTGGCCAAATTCCAAAGATTGTCTGTCTCTGCAGAATAGACCCTTGAAACAGGCAGACAATTTCCCAGGCATATCAGATCACTGGTGTTACCTGGCATCGTTTGAACCTGCAGGCTCAGGATACTTAGGAATCGACTCAACTGGTTACAAAGGACAAAGGAGGTCCGATCGGATTACAAAGGATCCTCGTGATTGGCGATTTCATCAAAGAGCCCGCCTCGATATGGGAACCCTCGTCACGATGCCCTCTCGAACCACGTGCTCACAGTACAGGGATTGGATTGTGCAGTACTGTCGAGGTGTCACATCTCATACAAAGGGGCCCCCTTTTTCTCACTCTCCTATCCCGGTCCAATAGCGTGTCTTCTCTTCAGCTAGGTGACATCAATCTTGAGGGTCCCTATTCGGGCGCCATCTGAAAGACCAAAGAAAATTGAGGCTTAGTACCACAAATGAAATAGGCCAATCACAGGATGAAAAGATACAAGTATCTTTTATTACTGTACAGTCAAAGCAAAATAGATAGCTATCTGGCTCCTAACACCTCGCAGTGTGCCAGCAGACACAGTGAGGGTGAGAGTGCTGGACATCTAAACATAGACATATTTATACTATTTTTTGAAACATTGTCCAGCCTCTCTCCACGCTAAGTCACATGCTAGAGTTTGTGCCCAATTCACATGTCAAATATTACAATATTGTACAAGGAATTAAACAAATGTGCATGTCCATGAAGTTACAGTGGTACTGTTGGTTCTCTGATCTGCAATAAGCCTTGTTCCAAGAATCGCTACAATACAGTTCGCCAGAACACACGATCTGAGTTTGTTTTCCATTGTCTCATTGTTTATTTGTGGATGAGGCTTGTGAGCGCAGACAACATTTGGATGGCAGTTCATTCGAGTCACTAAATAATAAACTAAACTAAACTAAACAAGGTTTCTTTACATTGTTCAAACAGTCTGATCTCGGTTAGCCTAAACATTAACAGAACTCAAAGGTCGTTCGGCTCAGCTGAAAGTTGAAAACACAGTCCACCATTTTAGAAAACAAAAACAAGAGTTGAAATCAAAATGGCGGACAATTCTTAAAATGGCGGCGGAGTTGATCGAAAAGCAGAACATTTCAGATGCGGTTTTATGTGTACCGCGAATGGGCTTAGGCCAATATTCATAACACGGCGGTAATGTGTGAATATGGTTTAACACTGCGAATCCAAGCAGATGTCCAAGGCCAAATGATATTTATGTGTTATGATATAGCACTTACGCTAAGCGCTTTATAAGAAACAATTATACATACAATATCATCCTACCTGTGTTGGTACTCATTTATCGACCTCAGATAGCCGAAAGGCTGAGTTGGTCTTGCCAGGATTTGAACCTGCAATCTGCATATGACACACAGATTGCAACAGGGAGCACTCAGCCCACTGAGCTATCTTACTGTCTATAGCTATTTTACTGGCTATAGGAAAAATAAGCAATTACATGTCTGAATGTTCTCAAAGCCAGAAAAGATATTACCCATCCTGTATAATATACTATTGAACTGGTAACTGAGATTTAACAGCAGGCCAGTTCATCCACAGGGCTGGTGCAAAGTTGGCCACGTTTCAAGCCTGCATGGATATACTTTTCAGGCTGCAGAGGTTGGCATAACACACACAGTTGAGAGGGTTCATAACTGTGTATTAAAGAATTTAGAGTAGCGCAGGGAAGGCTGCACACACACACATGATCCCATACCCTGGGCACTCGTTACCTCAACCATGTAAACAAACATCCTGAACAGCATGCCAGGGAGATAAGAAAGATAGACACATTGCAACCAAGCATTAATTGTAGCACAATGAAATCAAGGGCCACTTTATGTGCGATGGTCAAACATTTCTACACTCTACACAAGCTTTTAGGCACAAGGATTTTGTCACCGAAATAGAAGTCTTGTGATGATCATAACAGAGACAATGGCAGAAAAAAACATTCTATAACTGTAACTTGCAAAAAGCAAAATACATACTTCGAAATGGATGCTTATTCTCGTCTAAATGGTTTTTGGACGTTTTTGTCTGCATTGTGAATTTTAGGTGTTTAAGACCAGCATACATTAGTGAGTCACCACCTGAAATGTGCCTGAAATAAACCTTTAATGAGTCTAGCAAATATTGCATAGAATTCCAGAAAGACAAATGATGTGTTATTCCTATTCTTTCTTATTTAGGGTCACTGCTCAAAGTGTTACACTTGTGGAACCCCCTGTTTTTTTTAAGAGTTTTGAACAAACAAGCCAGTCACTCCAGAAACAACGAGCCACATTGCGCTCGCCACAGCCCTGCAGCTTCCATTTAATAAATAAATAAATAAATAAATAAATAAATAAATAAATAAAATAATGTGTTTTTAAAACAAAATTGTTTAGGGGAACCAGGGGAACCAACTGGGGTAGCAAGGGAGGCCACAGTGGTCGAAGCTGCGATCTCCAAATGACGTCCTTGGGCTAATGAGCCAAAGGCACACACAACAATCTGAAAGTGAGCCAGCATACGTTTTTATTTGCAAGGATCAGCGGCAGCTCCTTGCTGGATATTTGCCTTGTGGTAGGAGGAATATCGAAGGCACATTCTACTGACGTATCATTTCATGGCGTTGCTCGTTAAAGCAATAGATTCTAGTAGGACCTAATTGTGGGTCTTCCTGGTTTTATGATCTCACGGTTGTAAATGGCAACAAGAATCTGCAAACTATACATTTCTGCTGAAGCTGCTGGACCCCGAATATATTAAGACCCATTATCAGAACTTCAGCTGCTGCCATTTTAAATAACGTTTTTACTGTTACCACCAAATGGCAAGGCATGAACTTTTGAAAGTGAATGAGTTCACAAGACACTTTTAAATATCATTGCCATGTTCCCAGAAGGACATTGCATATTTAATTTCAAATACGCAGTATTTGCATGGCATCAAGCAGGTTTTCCCTAAAAATATGTAGATAAACACTCTGTTGGAAAAGGAAATAAATAAATTACCGTGGGGTCACAGGGATGTGGGAAGTGGGTGGTGTTGACGTGGGAGGGGTTATTGTCATTACCACAAGGACAATGTAGCAACAAAGCACAGAAGAGACATTTGGCCTGTTTTACAATCACGCAATCCTATTGAAAACATCTTTGTAAATCAGGCGCACTACCTACAGAGCATTGTGAGCATTGCCGTCATTTAAGCATGGCCAGAGATGCCAGCTTCTGGTACCCCTGGCACTCCCCTCTGTGATTCCTTTTACTGACCCCCACACCTAAATGTAAACAGTGTTTTACTGCTCTGTATGAACACTTCATTGGCCTGAAATAAGTCACTTTGTTTTTGACACTTTTTGCTTTCAGTCCATTTCACCTTTTCAAAATGAAGACTGCGTGTGTGACATCTGTGTTTTACAGTTTGCTTAAGCCTGACTCTTATGTGAAACACTTCAATTGCAAACTGTGAAAGAAGTTATTTCTATGTACTTCGGTACATTTTCCTTAAAAATCCACCTTTTATATAGCATGTGGAAAGAGATGTGGCTAGCTCATTTCTTGACCCTAGAAAGTGAGATCATCCTGTCCACTACCAATAATTTGAATCCCAGCACTGCCTAACTAGCATTTCATCCTTCCAATGGGGACAAAATGAGTACCACTGAATTCTGTAACATTGAGATATGTCATTTATAGTGCTACATGATGGAAAATGGATATTAGAAAGCTCTAAGAAGAAACCAAATTAATTGATCATACGCCAAATATTATAATAGAGATGTGAAAGAATGAAGTGGTGATCCGTAAAATTGCGCCAATTATGATTTTATTTCTTATAATTTTAACTTCATAGCTTTCAGCATTGACGTATACCAGTAATGACGCTGTAAGGTGCAGTATCAAAATAAAGGTTATCTCCCTCATGTGGTATCAAACAAAAGTATCTCCCTCAACACGTATTTCTCCATCTACACATTTTGACGGTTCCTCAGGAGGGTAATGTCTCATTTCAGACAGATATCCGAAAACATATTTTGGCTTCTGTGATAATTTCCCAACATTTCTTGGAAGTTGTTATTTTTCTGTGTCAAGTTTTTCATAGCAGTTGGTATATTTCCCAGTTTCGGCAAGGTAGTGATTCTTAATTTAGCTGCTGCGCGTATTTTCTCATGGCTGAAAAAGCAGGTTGCGGCATGATAACCAGCCATAAGAAAATACACGTAGCAAGTAAATTAAGAATCAAAGAAGAACTCCTTGTTTTTGATGGGGTACGCCAAACAAGGTGCTTGTGAAAGGCTACTCTTGAGTTGTTTAACTGCCTCAGCTCGCTCTGAACTCCACTCCCACTTGACGCCAGCCTTTAGTAAATGGACCAAGGGTCTTGTGACCTCTGCGTTGTCCTCTATGAACTGTCTACTGTAATTGGTAAGTCCAAGAAGGCTTCTTAGTTCATGCAGAGTCGTAGAGTCCTTCAATTTCAGTAAGGCTTCCACCTTTTTTGCCTTGGGACTGAGGCTCTCAGCAGTGATTTCATGCCCTAAGAAGTTCACGCAGGTCTTACACTCAGGTTGGTATGGGGGTCTAGAGTCATACCTTTGCTGCTCTCGAGAAGGCTAGCTGCCCCTTCTCCCAGAGTAGCTTGGGTATTGATGGTATCCCTGGTAGCCCTCCATCCTTGGTCTCCCTTCTCCCAGATTTGGGGGTCTAGAATCCTGAAAGTGGGGAGAGAAAGGAGGATTATTCTGAAAGTTGGGTTTTGGAGGGTACCTCGGGAAGAAACTTAAGTTGGAGGGTGGAATATTTCTTTCTTCCTGGGGGAAGTTTGGTGTGAAGTTTTGTGGGAAATTTGGAGGGAAGTTTCCCGGGCTGTACTTACCTGATTGGATCCCCCTTGTGCCTGGGGAGTACATACATACCCCAAGATGAGTCTATTAACCTTGTATCTTGGGCTACTGTAGGTGGCAGAGTCAGGTGACGCATTGGTAGGATAACCTGCCCGGCTATCACCCGCTTGGGACTGATCAGAGGGTCTCCTCTGCCTCTAATTTGGTTCATTGACAGGAGGAGTAATTTTTAGGTCCCCCATTTCTAAGTCCAAAATGGGGTTATTCCTCACTTCCGCCACTTTGGCAGTAGCAGGGATGTTGGATGGTTATGGATTTTTTTGAGAATTTTGATTTTCCACTGGGTTTTGGACTTCATAGATCCAGGTAGCCGGTTGTTTCACCCAATTCAGGGTCCTTTGATCATGGAAGTCCTTAATCATTTATGTCATTATATACTTAGGGAGGGCATGAAAATAAGTATTGATAAACTCCCTAATATTTGTACGCACCCATCTAGAGGTCTGGGCAAATGCCTGCTTTAGTTCCTGAACAAACTCTCTAGGTCTCTCTGCACTGCAGGTTGTAGGCCACTTTGAGGGTCTCCTGATGGTTCCTGTTCATGGAGAAGTGTTTCAAGATTGCTGCCTTGTAGGTAGACCATTTAGAATGATTTTGATCTCCCAGCCCAGCAAAGAAGCTGGAGTATTCCGGGGAGAATTTCCACTTGACAAACTCCATGTAATTATGATAATTTTTGATGCCAAATGACATCATCATCTGGTCACACAGCTCCAAATGTTCCCATACTGAGTACTTGGGATTTTTGTGGTAGGGAGTCATGAAGCTTCTGATGGCTTTTATTTGTCGAATTGGGTCTTTTACAAGAGTCCCATATTTTTTTGGCAGCCTTCTTTTTCCGCTGCACCTGGGTCCATTCGTCCCCAGACTCAGAGTTGCTAATATTTGCGGTCCACTCCCTGTCCTCTAGGCACTCCCTGATTCTTTGAGACTGGGAGTCCCTCCCGGAATGAAGGGGTTGAGTTTCTTCTCCCCTGCTGTACTGTGGGCTCTCTGGGTCACTTCCCTTGGGCTCCACCTTTCGCAAAGGGGAGTACTCATATTGCTCCTCTCTTCTTCCGGGTGTGGTGGAGAACTCCCCCCACCTCCCTAAATGGGTCGAGGTCTTCAAGATGCTCTTTTGAGACCTGAACTCTGATTCTTCTTTGTCTGCAAATTGGACCAGATGGTCCCTTTTAACCTGTGTTTCTGCCAGCCTAACTCCCTGATCTTCTCATCATAGGAGTTGTCCTGGTCAGATGTATTTGCCAAGATATTTTTAAACCTAAATAACGATGCATGTCCATCAATATCTGATAGGGACTGGCCTTGCGGCTCAGTCATACTAGGTCTGATTGAGTCTAGCTGCCTCATATTTCCCTGTTCTTGTGAACTGGTAGGCATGACATTTACAGTGCCATGCACATATAATATGGTGAGTTGGCTTGAGGCCCCTGGTAAAGAGGGAATTGCACCGTGACCAGGGGTTTTCCATACCCTAACTGTTCAGGGCTTCTCAAGGCTTGATTGAATCTAGCCATTTCTTTCTCCAATATCTCTGCTCTATTTTTCTCAGCCCCTATCTCTTGCTGGTAGATAGAGGCCTGAGCATTGAGCTCTGCTACCACAGCTTGAGTAGCTTCTATGACCTTGTTTTTTGCCACTACTTGCCCATGGAGTCCCTTATTTTCCTCACACAAGGACTCATTTTCTTTCTGTGAATCTTGTATTATCTGGAAATACTCAGACCTCCTCTTTTGCAGGAGACCAATTGCCTCACTTTGTACACTTTTGGTCTCTGTTGCCTGCTCTAAATCCAATTCTACTTGCCTTACGTGTCCCATTAATTTTTCATTGTCTACCCTCATGTTAGTCAGTTCCTGAAAACATGGCTCACTTTTCTCCAGGTCTGTCTTTAACTGGCACCCTTCCTGACACAGGGCATCTTTTTTCCAGACACAGTGTGATATTCTGTTCACTAAGGCGATCTCTCTGCCGCTTCATAGCGTTCCAATTCTGGCACTCCTGGTCAAATTCTTCCTGAGAATGGACCTCTTTTATGATCCACTGGTTATTCTCCTCCTTCAATTGCTTAATCTGATTGATTTGGAAATGCACACATGTCCTCTGAGTAGGCTCTTTTGTCTTCCACTTGTTGACTCAATTTTAGTTGACTCTCTCTCAGGTTCTAAACCCCTTCTTGGCACTCCTCTCTCAGTGCAAAACATTGAGACTCTCACTCTGAATTCATTTGTTGCTGTGCTGCAAACTCATCCTTTAGCTGCTGGATGATGTCTCCTAATTTTAACTCAGAATTCTGGCTCTGTAGCACTTTCTCCTCCACTTGCCTTAACTCTCTCTGTGCTTGATCCAAAAGCTCAGATTGATTTTGCACAGAGGCTACACTCTCCTGGTACCTTTCTTCCAGGATCATCATATGGAAGTACATATATGCAGTGAGCTGGACCATTTTAATTTTCTCATCTCTAGTGGTCTGCAACATATACAAATCTTTCAGGGCTTGATGTAACAGGCATCCCGCCATGCATCCATATTTATAGAGGTCACCTGTTGCATAATTCTAGATTGCCATGCTTCAAGTTCTTGTTCTGCCCATTCACCTTTAATGAACAATTTGGATAGAAGGTGCTTCCTAGCCATGTTAATTTCTACGATGCTCATTGTAAAATGTGTTCTGTACCTAACAGATTCTCTATGCTTGGGCAAAATCTCAACCTTGTTCCTGCCTAGTTTGTATCCACAATCTTTTATTTAGACCCACAACCCTGACACCCAGGGTACAAGTTTGGCTGGCGCCTTCACAATGCACCCAGCTTTCTATCCACTAAATGTAACAATACCTTCAATGGGCTAGTCTGCTGAGCTGCACTGTCACGGGTGAAAACACTTCCTCAATCCCGGACTACGAGTCCCCAAATTTGTCACAATATATTACACAGCACTAGCAAGTCAGGATCTCTTTCCCCTACAATGAATGTGGCGCACAATATAAACACTTTTTATTTTACAACATAGATGTTCTTAAGGAGGCCTCCAATCCATCTTGCACCCAACCTCCACAAGCACCCCATGTCACAATGTAGTAGGAACCAGGCCAGTGTGTTATCAATGAATATTTTATTAATTTATTATTTAATGTTAAATTAGAATAAACAATTACAACAGCCACCCAGGTGTGGCAACTCAACATGCAGTGTCCTTTTTGGTCAAGCAGCACACTGAGACAACTCAAATGTATACAGAGGAAGGTTATCTTCACATCTGGGCATGCGCCAATAAAGCAAGTGCACTCCACAATAGTTTTGGCCTCATTACGGGTCGGGGCAGACTCGCCGCCACTGTTAATTCCGGACCGCCCGATCCCGAGTCCTGCAGGCGGGAGGTGATCTTCCCGCCAGGTCTGACCTGGCGGGTTGAACACCTCCCACCTGCAAGCAGACGTGGAAACACCAGCACCATCACGAGATGGTGCGGTATTTCCACTTCCCCATTCCCATTGAGTCCTACGGGACTCAATGGGAATTCCTACAGTACTCAATGGGAATGGGGATTAACACCATTCCGCCTCTGTGACTCCCGGGACACCAGGGCTGTAATGCCCTGGTAATTCCGGGAGTCACGGAGGCAGAATGGTAATACGAGTCCAGCGGTAACCAGGCGGTTTTACTGCCGCGGTTACCGCTGGACTCTTAATGAGGCCCTTTGTCTTAAAGGTAATTTATTCCTTGATAAGTATTTAGCCCTCAAATATATAAACAGTACAAGGATTTACTTTACTTCTTTCACCACTACCATCAAAGACAGTTCAAATCACCAAGAAAATGAATGCAACAAACAGGCAAGTGCATGTGCAAACAAAATAATACTTGAGTCCCAGCACCCCTCACACCCCTAACCCTCCACTAAGCTTCTCGGTTTTGGATGGAAAGGAGGGGAACACAAGGTAAAAATCAGATTTTGAGTAGTCCTTACCGAAAAATATGGGAAGCCAGCAAAGAATGGGACAATTTGTTATCGCACAATGGAAAAATATGAGTTTTTAATTATTTCGCACAACTGCTATGTGAGAGAACAGAAGGGATTTGGTACTGCTTATACTTAGAAGATATGCAGGGCTTTAGAAAACATTAGCCAGCACACTCAAGGACAATTGGTTTTATGATATGCAACAAGTGGGCAATGGAAAGAGAATGCAAATGGGAATTTGTTTTGACAACACAATAGAGAAAGAGAAACAGAATTGGAAAAACGGTTTTTAGTTAAGCTCAATTTCAATGGAAAAGCAAATGCAAATGGAATTAATTTTTTCTGAGGCTGCAAATGACAGGCCGGCTCTGGGCAATATGGTAGCTCACAATAGGAAATAGTTTTTTAGGTAAATGACAGATGCAAATTACAGGTAGGCTCTGGGAAAAGCAATAGCTCCCAAAAGGAAAATCGGTTTTGGGGTTAGGATGGTAGAGCAAGGGGAAGATACAGTTGCATATAGAAATTCTTTTTAGCAAAACACAATTTAAACACAGGGACAAATTCATTTTTCAGCTCACAATGGGATTAATTCTTTTGGGCAACACTTTTATGACTATAACGATTCGCAAGGCACTGGGAAGAGATGGTGGGTTTCGAATTCCCATGATGCAAATCCCGTGAAATAAATGGGGAAATTAATTGATTTACTTATAAAACTACACTAAGTATCTACACAGGTAACTGGGGATTCTTCAATGGGAAATGACTGAAATGCACATGCAAACAAAAGATTCTTCAATGGGTAAACAACTACAAGGCACAGTCAAGCAAATAATATTTCAACGGGAACACGATTACCAGGCACACATAGGATTTTTCAATAGGAAAATTACTTAAATGCATGGGTAAACAAAGGATGGGATTTTCAATGGGAGAATCTTTAAGGCAATACTGAAAGAATATGGGGATTATGCCATCTATGGCTTGGGATATTTATGCTTACAGGAGAGGGCTAGATGGACATCAGGGAGTGTCAGAGCATCACTGCTGGGACAGTCAAATGGTCAGGCAAGGATTCCCTCCATCCTCCAAGGGTTCCCAAGGAAGCTACTGAACCTCCTGGCTCCTTTGCAAGATTTAGGCCTCATCCTGCTGGGATGGTTCCAGATTTTGCCAGCTGCTCACCTCAGGATTTATAAGGAACAGTCCTGATTTGAGGAGGGACCTAGTGATAGGGTAAGTGACATCACAAATGTGTCATAGTTCTCACAGAATGGACTGGGCACTGTTCAAAAGTCTACTCCCATCTGTGTGCTGATAGGTCCAAAAAATGTGGGAGTGTTTTGGGAAACCAGAGGAGGAGACCCCTTTGTCATCTTACTCTGACCGGGGGATGGGGCTGGTTTTTGCACATGGAAATCTCACTGCCTGATAAATGCCAATAATCTTCATATTTGGACACATATGAGGGCATTTCCAAGTACTATATTTCACTGAGAATCAAATTACCCTACTTAGAAGTTTGTGGGTTATTCCATTGCATAGCTACAGTTTTTCCTCATTTACTCCCAAACTATATCCGTGAAAAATACGGCGCTCAGTGGGCGGAATATGAATCATATTTTACACGTTTTCTCAACCATACCAGGAGTGCCCCATGATGTTTTCCTAAATAACTTGGGTTGTGTAGGCCCCACCAAAATTGTTTTTGGTTGAGCAGAAGCAGTTAGCTTTCACGTTTTCAGAAATCCTACCCTATTTATTGTGCGACCAGTATTGCCTGCCAATGTTATACAATAAAAAGCACATCTCCCATTTTGCACAATGGGAGTGAAACCACCCATTAACCCTGGCCCCCACCCTTGGCATGGGCCTGTTCCTGGCTGTGACAGCAAGAGGGGGTCCCATGTTTGGATTAGCTCAGAGCATCAAGAGCTAATTGCCAGCTACAGCCAGTTTTATTGCAGCCTAATGGTTTTAATCATAAACTGCTGGAGAGCAGAGCTGACTTTATCTCACTCCCACCACAAATTTGATCTCTGCTGGAATTTAAGATTGTATTTCTAAGAGCAGGGACTCATGCTTTAAGGGAAACCAGACCTAAATCCCCATGACAATGTGCTTTGGAATCTAGTTTCACCTTTGAAGACACAAGCAGAGAGAAATGAAACCAAGATTAGGCCTGTCCCAACTGAAAGTCTTTTACTTTCAAATAATCTCTTGGAAATGCATTCCATTTTAACATGCAAAAACCCTTTCTTTTTTAAATTTTTTTTTTATTACTTGTATATAATCAAAATAAGATTTTTACAAGGACTCAGAAACATTTCGGTAGCACGAAAGAGAAGTTCATGATAGACATCACCAAAACCCTTTCAAAGTAGTTCCCTGCACACAGTGGTTACAGAAGGGCAACATGATTATATATTTAGAGACTTAAGTTGTACATCTGGATGCTCAGAGTGCCATTTTAAAGGCACAATTGAAATGTCACTTTGTGAAGTTTCAGCCGTGAAATAAACCTTCATTCTGCTCGAATTCAACATCATATTATAGATTCTGTACATGGGTGTTTCCTCTGTGATTTGCTCATGATGAACAGAATACAAGTTTATATATTACAAATCTTGCACACATTTTCATGAGCATGTCTTTAATTTAAAGGGAAAAATGGATTTACACATTTTCTTTAATATTCCTGCCAAATCTGCTTCACTGAACTGTAGGTCACAATGCTGACATCCCATTTAGGGTTCTGTGGACTGTAATTTCTGATGCTGTTAGTTCAGCTTTTCCATAATGTGGCCACTCTTGTCTCATGTATTTCCCTTATGCCGGACAATTTACATTGTTATGCCTCTCAAGGATTTGAGGCCCACATTTACTCATTTCTGCTTTGAAAGTACAGGGCCTCATTTTCACATTAGTTCAGGCAGGCCTTTCCTTTTTGGGAAGCCCTCGTAACTGACTCCGGCCTTTTACTCATGACATCTGGGGCTATTTCAACCCACAAAGCTATTCTATGGCATCAAAATCCAGGATTTTTGCATCCTTAGATTTCTCCCCAAATTAGAAGCGTTATTTTGGAGGAAGCTATTCAGGTCGCTGATTCACTACTAGTGGTACTGTTGAGCTATGAACTGGGGCATTCAATCTCTTTAGTCAAGGGGAAAGTAGAATTTTCTAAACATATATTGAAGCATTTTAATGGCCAAAGGGGAAACACTGTTTGAGGATGTGAGGCTGTCTTTGGTTACAACCTCAAATTGTGACCACTCAAAATGTCCATTTAGATATGTTAAATAATACAAGGATCTCTTATTGGAAATTGGATCTAGTAAGCTAGACCCCAGCATACCAAAAATCATCTGAGACTAAGGGACTGGAGTGAAACAATTGAATGATTACATAAGTATCCTTCATGTTACATCTAATTCGCGACCATAAGAAACAAGGGGTGTGTAAAGGACCGGTGGGGGGTTTCTGTCCTCCTGCTCTCTATATGGCAGAGTTGAATACCAGAGCACCCCAGCCATGATTCTCTAATTGCTAAAACATTGGCGAACAATCAAGACTTAGCTCTCAGGAGGTGGTACAGGTAGGTTCTTTAGTACAGTGTAGTCCACAAGCACCAACAAAGGAATTTCTACACATTATGTTAGTGAAAACACAGTCCTTATATAAATAAGGTTCAAAGTTATGTACACAATCACAATAACACACTTTGTACTCTGGCAATACTATAATGGCAAATATATACAGGTCTACGTGCTACCACTCTTAGCTATCAATTCCCTTGAAATGCATTAACTGCTAACAGTTCAAATGGCATATGAATCATAAGATGAATCAGTGATAGACCACAGTAAGAAAGCAAGTTAAATCAAGCAATGACAGAATACTGGGTAGTTACCACCTGACACAGTACTGTTTGGATCCCCCCATCTG
Source organism: Ambystoma mexicanum (assembly GCF_040938575.1). NCBI lineage: Eukaryota > Metazoa > Chordata > Amphibia > Caudata > Ambystomatidae > Ambystoma > Ambystoma mexicanum. The sequence goes on along the minus strand of NC_090924.1, from coordinate 48,488,160 downwards.
GGCAACCTGGAAATAAAGGGTATTGACAATCCCAGTCCAGATATGCTTAATATAGTCTCAATCCCTTCTAAAGGTTCTATGACCCCAATTTATCTGGTTTTGTAGAGTTTTTCAATGAGTCGTCAACAGGCCCTTCTTGAGGACCTGTTGACGACTCATTGGAGCCACGGGTCATCGAGATTCCAAGTGAAGTTAAGGTGAACGCTTTTGTTGGGGAAGCAGCTTCAATCCTTGTGGTGCTTGTTGACAAAAGCTTGTGAATGCCCTGTGACGATGAGGCATGCAGTATACCTCGATGACGATAGTTCGGTGCCGCAGAGTCAATGAAGAACTTTGGCCCAGCAAGGGCGTTGGGTCATCGGCGTCTGATGACGGCGATCGGGACATGACCACATCTGGCTGTCGGATCTTCATCTGTGTCTTTGAGGTCTTTGGGTGGCGGGAAACCCACCAGTGGATTCTCCTCAGTCGTCGACGACCTTGACTTTCTCCAGCTGGACAAAGTGGTCGACGATGATGAGCAAGGCGAGTCCTTGAATCAAATGGCTTAGGCAAAGGTGAGGCGTAGCAGCTCCGGTCGTTAAGCAGCATGACGTCAAGTTGTCCCCGCGTCTGGGCAACACACTTCGAAGGGCTTCCAGTGGTCAATGACGACAGGTGGATGTCCGGGTGCTTCACTTTGGATTCCACAGCGGTCCCTTTCTCTGCTCGCCAGCCTTTCGAGGGTCTGACTTCCAGGGAGCTTTGGTGAAGATCAATGGTGCACGATGGTCCCATGTAGATCGGGAAGAGGTCTCCTAGCCAGGTCCTCTCTTGGATCAGTTTCTTGATGGCACAACAGCTTTCAGATTACGTTGAAGGGAACAGCGGTTCACCTTCTTCTTCTGGCTCAGCTTCAAGTATCGACTTCAGCTTCTGAACGATTTCCATCAGTGAGAGGTCCCCAGATATACTGTTGCTCTCCCATTCACTCTGCTGGGTTACACTCAGGCAACCAATCTTTCAGAAGGGCATTCACGCAGGCAGGCAGCCAATCAGGCTCACAGTGCATTCAGGCCATTCTTCTCCATCCAGACACTCACAACGCAGAATGTGCATTCGGACAAGGACCAAGCCATTCAGCACTCCACACTGCATTCATACCAGTTTCGGGCAGGGCGGTCTCAGTCATTGTGTCACACACCAGATACTAGACACCCATAAAATGAAATGAGTAAACGTCACACGCTCCATTCACCGAGGTCCCACCCCACAGGCCTACCCACAACATATAGTCATTGGGAAGGCTACATCCAGTCTGGCCTGGACTTGCCCACAATACCATATATGGAACTTCCACCCAACAGCCAGTCAGGGGAAGGGACAGAGTCAGGGCTTCCCGGGACATCAGGAAAACAAAGTAACAGGCAATAGAAATCATCTTTGTTTGATGCACTGTAACCACCGGTCTACCTGCACTTATTGTTTTGCACCCAGTTACATCAGGGTTCTGTGCATGGCACAAATAAATAAACTAAACTAAACTAAGAGGCCACAGGGGGCTATCATGTCCCCATCAGGAATCAACTGATTTCAATGGCAGGGCCTGGACATCCCAAAATGGAGGATACTCAGAGCACCTGTCAAATTTAGCGTGGAGCTGCCATCAGCCCATACCTTGCTCTGTGGGCCACACACAGGTGCCCAAAAACATACACTAGGGGTACAGGGTTGTACCCCACCCATAGGTCCATAAGGGTACCCCAAGGGTCTGTTCACCACAACCAAAAAGAGGAAGAGCTGCACTGCCAGGAGTCCCGCATGGACTCCTGTGTAGAAAATAACACAGAAAACACATGATAAAGGATTATAGGACAAGGACGAGGAGGCCTTGTCCCTCCAATGCATTTCCAGCATCACATGGTGGTAGCCCCTTTCTTAACAATATACCCGAGTATAGAGGCTAGAACAGAGTTCCTTAGGTTTCGGTGGAATCTGTTTGCGGCCAAAGAGATTCTCTTTAGATACAATATGATCGGGCTAACAGATCTGAAATGCAGATTTTGTGAAGATGAAAAAATTGAAACCATTAGACACATTGTCCTGGAGTGTTCCTCTTTGCAGCCACTGCGTAAAAAATATTTTTGCAAGTATTTGAGTTGGGGAGACATGATAGATGGGGAAGCCCTTTGGAAGAGGTGTCTGGGAGGTCTGGTTACTTCTGACTTGATAGCGGTAGCATGCTTCTTAAGGTTCGATTGGGATGAACTAAATCTATGTTGCATTTGTATATGAGTTTTTAGAATGTTTTCTCTTTTTAAAACAAACTGTATGTAAACCTTGTAATTTAAGCATTTGATTAATGATGGATGTTTTCTTTTGTGTACTGTTAAAGGCTGCTTGTCAGCCACACACCTAATACAATAAAAAGTATTTGGATGGAAAACAAAATAGTCTTTTGTCCAGATGTTCCCTTTGCACTCGGAATGTCTCTTCCTATGATGTCACCAGTGCCAAATATCTTGTGGTGATGCCTCTTGGGATGTCAGCAGGGGCACAATTCCACTTCTGCTACCCCTGGCTTTTTGGTGCATTAATATCCCCCCAGTAAAATGACATTTGAAATAAAACATTGTTCAAAATATCTATTTTCAGAAGGCTGAAGTTATGTAGACCTTTTTTCTACAAAACCACAGCCTCCATCTCATAACATCATTTCTAGAAAGTAAAAGAGGTCTCTGTCTAGGTTAATCATATAAATTATGAGGATACATGCAAAAAGAATGAGTATTATAACTTTATTGGGAGATGGAGGGGTCATTAGCATGGGATAATGTCCAGCCCTCAAGTTATACCCTGAGCTGAATCCGATGGTCAAGAGTTGGGGAAGAGTCATTTTCCAAAATGATAATTACCCCTCCCGAGGTTTATTAGGCTATCAGCACACACCAGTAATAGCAATACAGGTTTTGGAATCGTGGCTGTAAAATAGAAAACATGTGTTAATAGGGAGTAAAATAAACACTCAAATAGTGTTTGTAAATTATATTTGCTTTTATTTTGTAATTTTCCATTAAATTAATTAAAGGATAAGGGTTATTCCATCTCTGGAAGGGTAATCTGCTGATTAGATTCCCCTTTTATAATCTTCATGCCAAGAGCAGAATGTGTACCCGTGGCCATGCTGCAACAGTGTTGTGATCTGGGGCACCTGCTCTTTCAGTGGCACCGCGCAGTTACAGAGAACACACATGCCAACTTGACAGGTGCAGCAACAGCCAAGTGTCTCCAGTGCAGAGGCTGCATTTAAGATATGCACAACTGTGCCAAAACCCCCATAATAATCAGCTGTGAAAGGATCATGTGTATTCTCCCCAGACAGACTGTCCTTCCTAGTGCTAGTAGGACTGTAGCCTTGGGGATTGAATCACTTTGTTCTTTTGTGAAGGCAGGAAACACCATCACACAGAGACATCCACTCCACAGGAAGCTGTCCTGAGAACAGGAATCCAATGACACACACATTCACAACAGGAGCAGTCTTACACCAGGGTGCTACATATCTAAAAGCCTTTGATTCTAATTAGAAGGGAAGGCTGGGATAAGTGTAGACAGAGGGACCTCCTTAAAGCTGGAGGAAGGTTCCACCATCTTTTTTCTCTCTGCCTCTATCGTTCCTTCCTTTTTCCTCCACTTCCTGTAACACAAAGCACTATGGGTGTGATGTTAGAAGACAATGTCCACCTGTTCTAAAACAGGGAATGGACCTCTAAAGCAGACTAGCCTTAGTCCAATTCCTTGTGGACTTTTGCTTTTAATGAAGGGGTCTCCCACTCCTTCTTTGATTCACTTTTGGATAAGGAATAATTAATTGGACCTCCAGTGAGGTGAAGATTGTGTGTGCAAGGCAGAGGTGAGCTTTGTCTTCTAACCATCCCCAGGGACTAATGGGGGTGAACTGCTATTGCAACAAGACCTGCTTTTATGCCATCCACAATGATACCCAGGACCTCATCCTGTTGAGGGACACCTGCAGTTCTGGGTCAGCCTCCCTTGTGTGTGGGAGCCTAAGAACAAGTGCTGAAAATGTATCCTTGAGTTCCTGATTTGGGACTCACAGCAGTTGAGAGTCAAGACATCCATGATCACTGTGTTGTTGCCATCAAATCAATTTGAACCGTGATTCAAGCCAGTTTGACTGCATTAATCCATCAGGACCCTCTGGAGCTGCATTTGGCACTCACCCACTTTGTGAACTTCTAAGCTGCATGTCCAAACCTTTTTGCACTGCACCATGTAGCCTAGCATGTTATTGCCCCAGCTCGAACTTGAAGATCATCATTGGCCCCGCCCCCATGAAACTGCTTTTTCGAACCACCAGCATCTTTGTTGCTGATATTCATCGACAGTCAAGAAGACCCTGGGTGATCCTTTTAACTGTGACCTTTGAACACTACACAGAGCTGCTTGACTTGAAGTACACATCCAACCACCAGCCTCTTCATCATTGAACTGACCATGGAAGCGACCATGTAGGCCCTTACAATCTGCACTTCTCCGAACATCGCCTTCAAACCGCAATAGCTCCTGCTTGACCTCTGCTTGACATCAACACCTCAGGTATAAAAAGGCAACTGCTGTACCGTAACCACTGAAATGCACATTTAAACCTGTTTGCTGCCGCACTGCTCTAGCTGAGCGCGTTCTTGCCTTGGCGGGAACTACAAACTCTTTATTGCATTTCCCACCTTCGAACTTCTGCTCAACCCGCCAGCATCTTTGCTGTGAATCTTCATCACACCTCAAACCGACACTGGTGGATCATCAAGCCCCAACCCATGAACGCCACATGAAACCGCTCGAAATGGGCTACACATCCGGTCTCCAGCATCTTCATCGTTAAACTGCCCTGGTGGCCCTCTTGATCCGCATCTCCTGAGCACTTCATTGAAACGATCCAGTAAGAACTGTGCATCCAGTCACCAGCCTCTTTGCAGTCAAACCAAGTGAACAACTGACCCTATTGGCCTTCATGACCCGCACTTCTTCAAGCATCTACTTTGAAACGCAGCAATCTCTTTTTGGACCACTGCTCGACACCATGCCCTGTCTAGAAAAACACATGCACTGCACATGAACCTTGATGAACCGCACAAACCGTTATCTATCTGTACATATTCTCTGTTCTTTCCTCAGGAGTGGGTTTTGTCTAGTGTTTTCCTGTTTCATTATTTTCCAGATGCTGTGTTGCATTAATGTATATTTATTTTTTATAGAACCTTTATTGGACATTACTGTTATTTTCGACTGCTGTACTATTGCTGTTTGAGGTGCTACTCGATCACAGTCACACCCCTCTTGAGAGTATTACCTTCCCTTGGCCCACGTTAACTGTGCTTGTTTTACCTTTAGGATTTGGACAGTTCTCGTTTTGTAGCAGTTTGAGGGTGTAGCAGACACTTTTGCCACTACTCACTCTTTTACTCCTGCACCGCAAAAGTCATTTTGTCACCCGTTTGTCTTTATTGGTTCAGCATTTTAATTGCAAACTTGGTGTGCTAGAAGCATGTTAACACGAGCATGCATTAGGTGCACTGAAAACAAAAGGTGAAAACATTTCATGTTTTAGCTTGCATTCAAATTGTTTACTGCTGTGAAAACTATCCTCACAGAGAGTGCCTTGATAAACAAAACTGTGCCTGGACATTGCATTGTGGTTTCCCTGTCTAATTCTGCAGTCAGAATATTCAAAATGCAGTCATACCAGTAGTTACTGGCTGCACTCCAAACATTCTGATTGGCCTGAGAGGTCAATAATGACTTCCATGAACTAATATTATATAGGAACCCTAGGCTGCTTAAAAAGAAAGGGTATTTTAAGTCAACTACGAATGTTAACAAATAAAGTTTGTAAAATTAACCATAAATGCCATGTTTACCTTCATGTGGGTACCATATACAGTAAGGAGGCCTGCAAAATGTCTGTGGGTGATGTTCTTTAAAAAGTGAGTGCTGTGACTTCTTTAATAGGAAATATAAGCATTTCTGGCATTTACAAGGGGCCGGCAAAGGTATTTTTAATCAAGGGGGATGATTTATAATTTTGTTATAATGTAATTTATGTGTTATAAGGAGTACAATACCCCCTACTGTACATAAATAGGAGAAGGCAAGTTGAAGTTCTGTTACCTTTGGCCCCGTTGCTCTATTTCTTCACAAAACTCCTCAGCGACTTTCAATATCCTTATGCCAAATGGTAGGTGGCATTTTATCCTTTTTATCTGTCGCATATGCTTATTTTGACCCGCAGCAAGCGCTAGAAACCTTCTCAGCCATTCCAAAACGAGTTTTCAGATCTGATTTCGCGTGCGGAAAGCAAGCCGCACTCCTTGTGCACTGAAGTTAATGGCACGTGGTAAGCAAGAACAGCTGCTTATGAACAGACAGATATCCGGCAACGTTTACCGATGTGTTGCTTCCTCCCCTCCAGTCACCTGAAATCTATCATCGCACTGCGGTGTCACAGCAGATGACTGCGTGCAAACCAGACGGCGCGGGGCACTGGTGCACAGCTCTGTGAGGATGATAAGTGGCCTGTCAAGACACAGCGGCACAGGCTCAAGTATGCTGCCGGATGGCACTCCTCTGGAGCAGAGGCAGCACTTTTCATGATTCGGATACGGGGGGCATTCGATGCCTCTGCAGCGGTCAGCAGCGCTAATGGGAAATTCGCTACAAGTGACTTCTGAAGGCTACATTTAAAATCATAAATCAGAAGGTACTGCATTAATGCGTGCCATTTATATGCAGGAAGCTAAAAGAACTTGCCACCGGCACCCTCAGGACCAGATACACGGGCACTGGGCGGTACAGCGAGTGAAGGAGGTTGTGTAACACGGTAGAGCACCATACCGTGGGTGTGGAGAATGTGTGGTGTTGATGTAAGGCCCAGAATTCTCTAAGTCTGCAGGTAAAAGACGAGTGATTTCCTTTTTGTATTTACATCTTTATTAATTTGAAGTTATAACAAGTCCCAAAAAATCAACATTGCAGAACATTTAACAATATACAACAATGTAGCACAGCATGGATACACAGACACAGGCCCATAGTCATTAAATTCCCAAAAACCTCCCCCAAATACCTTCAAACAGGTTCATTTTTCTTTGTTTGCCCAGAATAACTCTCCCCATCAACGACATTTTACGTAAGTCTTCAAACCAAGCAGACACGCATGGAACATTGACACTTTTCCAGTCCCCCAGGATGATTTTCTGCATGTGTAATTTTCAAATGACGAGCAACACGATTATAGCTAAACAAGTATGGGCAAATCAAATATGTCTGGTTGGAGTTAGGCGTCTAGGTATTGGACAGTGGATGTGTGTGTTATTTGTGATGTTGATTGTGGGACAGCATATGCTTAAGAATGGCCTACCTACCGCTTTTAGGCTTGAGCCGGATATCCTTAAGTTCTTGAAGCTTCTTAAGACCCTCCTTTTCTCTTCTTCCTTCCCTCTCCCCTCCCCTGCTAATTACCCCCTCTGCTTCATTGACTGGCTACCTGGTCCCTTTGAGTTCCACAGGGTACCTCCTTTCCCAGTCTACCACAGCGCGCTGTATCCCTGACTCTCCCTACCCCCCTAACCAGCACTTGTCCTTCTGGCCCCCTCCCCCTGACCGGCCTGGCGGGGTGTGCATCTCCACCGAGCCTGGGCCACCCCCGTCCTCCCACTTAACAAGCAGGTGGTCTTCTCTCATTGCACTCCCTGAAACCCCTTGCACTTGCCTTCTGGCCTCCCCTTAGCACTTGCCTAGCCCCAGGGTTCCTCTTGCCCCTCCTCCTCACCCCTTCACTTATACCTCCACTCTGCCCGCACTCCCCTCCCACACTAGCTTTACCCTTCTGCCATGACCTTATGCAACAAATAACTTGTACCAAGCTTTACCCTTATTGGGCTGCATTCTTGTAACCCTGAATCAAGCCTTCTTACGTTCTTCACAGCGCCTCGATGCCTGCGGGCTGTAGCACGCGCTATAAATCCAAAAATAAAAATAAAATAAATAAATGACCAGCATTATGCCCCCTCCCCAACCCCTGGCCCCTGCACTTAACATTACTGCACTTGTATGTATCGAATGTCCCCATCCCCTTTTTGTCTTGAACCACCATTTGTTGAATAGGCACCTTATAAATAATCAATAAATAAATTAAATAAATGAATAGGTGTATGATTTGTATACGTGTGGATGCATGAATGGTTGTAGTGTTGTATAAATGGGTTAATTCGTGTTGCAGTGAAGAATTGAGACTATATGCCTAGGTAGTGCCATCTAATAGCCCTTTTTTCACTTACCTGTATGGTATTAGAATAATACACCCATGTTGTGGAGGTACTCACACCATGGGCTCTGCATTGTTATCACTTTGAGAAAGGAAGGGGATGATGTTAGAGCAGTCAGGAGAGTTCAGTACCATGGAAGAAGACCTCTGCCATTTCGTTTCTCTCTGCCTCTCTTTCTCCTTCCAGTCTTATCCATGTCCTTTAGTGCAAAGCACTTTGGGTGTGATGTCAGAAGGACAAAGTCCACTTCTTTCAAGAACAAAGATTGGACCACTAAGGCAGGCAAGCTTTAGTCCAATCACCTGTGGATTTTTGCCTTTAAAAGAAGGGGTATCCCACCACTTTTTTGATTCACTCTGGCACAACACCTAAGAAGGATTCATTTGACCTCCTTTGGGAGAGTTGCACTTTCCAAAGCCCTCAACCACTGAGGTGAAGAAGGAGCAGTCTAAGACAGAGGAAGCTGTGCTCCCTAACCAATCTCAGAACACATTGGGGTGACTGTTGCTGTGGACTAGAACGTGCCACTCTGCATGCACCAGAAACTCCTAAGGCTGGGAGAGCACACCCTGAAAGGACTAATCCTGTCTGTTAGCCCCTGGAGTGGGTCTCACAGCATCTGGAGGAGCAGATGAGCTAAGGTCCCCTCTTCTGCAGCACCAAACTGGTCAGACTGTTTTCAAACCATGTTTGCTGCTCATCGCATCAGAGGGATCCCACCGGCACTTCTAACAATTGCTTTGACATTGAGGCACTCAATGCTGTATCATACACTCACTGAGGCTGTGCCTGCTAGGCTCAGATTAACCGCTTGAGACCAAGATATGACTTAAGCTGCTGCTAGAGAGTCACTTGCTGACTCTAACCAGGGCTTACACCATGACCCAACCTGACTCACCATCGAAAGTGCTGCTTTGCCAAACCACACCTCAGAGCAATATGATCACCATTTTGACCACCATCGCCCGCCAACTCAAACCGCCAGAGACTTAGAAGAGATCCTGCCGAATGCCCCGAACTGCCTCGCTGAAATCTGTCTGAAATCTGTCTTCGAGCCACACAGAGCTACCGCATTTGAACCTGCTCGACCCCTGCTTCCTGCTTGGGCCCACAAGATCCACTGTGCCTGAAATGAGTTTGATCTGCTCACACCATTGCTGGAAGACAACGTTCGACATCATTGAACCATCTAAGACCCAACCAAGGTACTATTGACCAATAACTGCCCACTTCGTCCATATGGGCCCTAGAGACTGGTTAGGTCATTTGCACCTTTTTATATCCAAGAAGCATATCCCTTTAACAACATTGTAGTTTTCACTTACCTTACAACCCTGATTCATTACCCAGATTGCTGCATTGTGATATCTTTGCTTATTCTGCGTTCTTTCCTCAATGGTGCGTTTTGTGTAGTGTTCTGAAGAGGGAACACATCAGTGCACTGCAAAAGGTTTATTCACAGAAATCAAAAGTGACAATGTTCAAGATTCAATGCCAAAGGATTTCCTGAAGAGTGTCTTCATTCTTTGGTGGAAGTGGAGATGATTCTCCGCAGATCTACGGCAACGAGTTAAACTGTGCCAGAGGGTAGACCCCACTGTCCTTAGCATTCTGCATCTGTGTTTCTTTTTAATAAAGATGGGGCCACCCAAAGCTCTAGAAGCTGATGTTCTTAAATGCCCAGACAGGAAGAATTTCTTTATTTTCTGCCTAAGCTAAAATGGTCCAGTGCTCTAATAGGGATTCGTCGATAAGGTACAGAATCTTGAAGTCAATATATGTACCAATATTGAGCCAGTGCAAGGAAAGTAAAGCAGGTGCAATGTTATCCCTAAGTTGAACACACATTGATTCTGGGTGCATTGCTCCAGTTAGCTTGCAGCTGCTGGATGAGGTGATTGAGCAGAGGGAATCTAGATGCAAACGCAGGCAATCTCTGACTTCAGGATTTTCAGGAAGAGATAATCTTCCATTCAGTTGTGGATTTGTTACAGGCTTTTATCAATATGATGGAGAGCCAAGACAAGTCCCTGAAGGCTGAAGGCAATCTTTCATACCGTCTGCATAGGTCTGAATGGTGTAGATGTGCAGGGTCACGAGGTCGGCAAGATGTTTTGGTTAAGCATGAACATCTGCGGGCCGTATGGAACTCTGTGGGGATCTACAGACTTAAAAGAAGGGTTTTAAGTGAAAGGAAAATTATCTGGATCTTTCTGTCAGCCAGGAAGGATGAAATCAAAAGGTATTCAGGATCTGTAATATGAGAGTATGTTTCCAGGCAATGACTACAGGTTTTGTGGTTTACTTTGTCTACTGCCATCGAGCTGTTGAGAAGAGTTTGAATAGACAGTGCTTGAACATAAAAAACAATCAGTATACTTGTGATCATGTTGGAGCGTATGAGATTCAATATCACCCATCAATTGATTAGTGGCTATCTTTTCCAATATCATCCCATATACACGGGTGTTCGCAATGCAGTAGCTTGATGGGATATTAGTGTCAGCATTGGTTTTGTTGAGGAAAGGTTATATATGTTATCTTCAGCAACTGAAGGAAGATAATAGATTCCAAGGAGCTGTTAGCCATGGCTGTTAGACCTGTATCCAAAGTGAGGATAGTGTTCTTGATAGTCTCAGCTAGACAGGGTTCAACCTGTGCAAAATAAGTGTTCATGTTTTTGACAAGTGACATCAGCTCTGAATGCAAAATAGGGATGAAAGTAGAGAAAGAGGCATTGGTCTTTGCATCCAGGCAAGATGGTTCCAGAGAACTAGGCCGTCTAGCTATTGACCTATTGATGCCATAACGTTTTGCCATGACGAAGGAATAACATGAGACATGAGAGGCAACAAGGACGAAAGAACATTCACCTTGGGATCTAAGTTCATTTTCTATCTGGTACAACTCTGCAAGGCCCTTCACCACCCCGAGCACATATTTTTCTGTTCATAGTTCCCGCAGATTATGATACGTACCCATATTTGCCTTTTGTTACAAAAACAGCAGAATACAATTCATGAAACGATATGAAGCCTCCAATAACATAGTACATCAGAACCAAACAGGTGTTCAAAAGTGGCAATCTACGTGGAGAGGGAACTGTTAGCCCTTGTTCAACTTTTTCCCTCAGCCATCCACGCAGCAAGATTAGTTGCAGCGGAATGATATAATGTGTGAAACAAGTGCTAAGGATACATATTTTCTGACCTCATCCCATGTTGCCTATGACAACATTTTTAATTAAGAGGTGCTGCACAGATTTTAATAAAAAGCCTGCTTGTTTTAACGTTATAGTTTTCTCATAAATGAAGTAAAACATTACAAGGCCAATTCCAAAAAGGCACTAGTAGGAGGGTATTCAAACTCAGATCTTGTGCCTGCTTCTCATTCGGATGCACATATGACATCCACTTCTCAATCAAATTCCATAATACTAATAATTGAATTCTTATATAGCGCTACACACCCATAGGTCTCAGAGCGTTGAAATAACAGACGACATTATTATCCCACAGAGTGGTATTCAATTGAATTGAAGCCCATGTGATTGAAGCCCGCAAAAGTGTAGATGAGCTTTAACAAAACCCTAAACATTACCATGCGCTCAACTATGGCAGAACCTTGCAGAATCAGGCAGCGTAGTACCATCTAGGTCCACACCATGGAAGGTGTGCAGACATGCAATTAGTTTCTCTTTAGGCATATCAGCAATGGGAACAAAATAAAAATAAAGCTGGTGTCCCTCAACGAGAAAACGGGAATTGTATCTGGTCAAAGAGCTCACTTTGTGCCCGCTGATACTACAAATGTCAATGACAAGTACTGTCACTCTTTTTATTTACCAAGGTACTGTCATTAATCTAGTTTCTGCATTCTAACTTCTCTACAATGTAGGTGGGGCATGCTGCTCATGGGGAGACGCGTATTGAGTAGCTGGTTTGATGAATTCAGCCATTCCTTTTTATTGATCCACACATGAACATGTGAAAGAAAATATTCAATATATTTTGTATTTTTCCTTGAGCCCAACTTAAAGGTGAAAGTGCTTGCATTGAAAAAGGCAGGGGAGGGGGTACAGGAATAGGAGGAACCCTTGCAGGGGACACTTGCAAGAAGTGTTTCATGCTTTCTGAAAGCAGGATGGCTATGGGATAGGTTACCATACACAGAATCGTAAAATATGTCAGCAATCTCTCCATGTTCTGCTATAAATGCAGACTGTGTCCATTTCAGGAGAAAGCCCACATACGTTGCCCAACTTTCAGATAGGCAACAATGTGGGATTCACTGCTAAATATGCACTGTTCCATGTCATTAGTCTGTGCCTAAAACAGCTGCCATGTCATACACTGCTTTCTCTCCTGCATTCAGCAGCAATTATTAATGAGGCCCTTGAAAACCTAAGATGCTTTAAGTTGTCCTGCCACACTAGTATGCAATCAGTATCAGTTTTTATTGACACTATTGCTATTGTTCTCAAACACTAAAGAAGGCTCTGTAAGACTCATGAAGGATATCTGCAGTTCATCAAAATGAATGAGCACCATATCCCAACAGACTATATCAAGACAGCAGTGATTGTCAAAGCACTCCAACACGACTGTCATAGTCAGCATAAATCAGACATATTTACTAGTGGAACACAGTCTAGCCATAGTTGCTGAGTGTTGCTGTTGACCAGTGTTTTTCCACATATACTAATAGCACCGGGTTAAGGTTTAGGGACAGTGTTGTTTTCATTAGCCCTAGGGGTGGCCTCTTAGTGATCTGCTATAAGTTCCCAGATTTGGGTGTCAGGTCTGGAAGGTAGTCCTGGCTGTTGAGTATGATAAACAACAGTGTTGGTTGGAAGTTTTGGAGCATTCAGTGGAACTGGCCTGCACAGTGGTAGTTGGATAAAGTCTTTAACATGACAGGTTGGCAAACCTTTCCAGGATGATTGTATTCATTGTATGGTTATATAGTGTCTTGTTTACACTTGGATGGATACGATACTTAACAAGCCATCATTACCGCAGCACACTTCCTTCCTCTCAAGTGGTGTGCTAGGGGTTGCTGCCAGGAAGACAGTTACTATGACGTTCTTACTGTATCCTACATTTCATGCTTCTACGTGACAGTTCTTTTCATGGTCTCTGCAATATTATCTAGTGACTGAGGGCCAACAGACCTCACTATATTGGAAGTTGTCTCCTCATTGTGCTTCATTATCCAGACAGGGTGTGCAAGGGTGCAGAAATACAAGTCTTACACAATGGTGGCATGTTTGCTGGCAAAGACATTTATTATAAAATCAAAGAAAATGAAAAGCCCATCTTGCCCTATTTCTATGAGGGGTTGCCCATCCTCAACAAAAATACTAAGGAATCTGACAGGATGTCTTGTAAAGTATATTGATCCTGTTCATGTATCCAAACCTATTTCAAACCCTTAGACTAAACCACCTAAGGAAAACTGGGCGTCTTCTTGATCCAGAAGGAGGTTCCTCTCGTTCTGGATACAAACCATTAAAGTTCAGTTTGTTATGTGAAAAATGTAACAACCAGGGGCCATAACTCCCTTGCCCTGGTTCCTTCTCTTGGAAATCCTCTGTATCTTGCAACACAACAACCATGGACAATGACTCCCTTGGCCTGGTTCTTTCTCATTGAAGACCTCTGTATCTGGCAACACAACAACCAGGGCCAATTACTCCCTTGCCATGGTTCCTTCTTTTGACAAACTAACTGAACAGGCCTGGTGTACTCTCATGCCAAGTAAGGTTCCCAACTCAAAACTGTAGTATCAAGTCTGGTACACTATCCTGCCAGACTTGATAGAACTTAACAATTCCAGCAAATGCCTCTTCCCTCAGTAATGGGTCCTTAACCCCTTATTTCCACTTCTCATACTGTTCTCTCTCTTTCACATTTGTCATGTATGGGTCCCTGACCCATCTGCTTTACACTTGTGCGCTTCGTACAACTTCATATGTGTCCCAGGCACTGTTTTATTGTTTCTGAGGGTTCTCTAGTCCTGTTTCACTCAATGGCCATCTGAACAAACCTGGTATACTCTCCTGGAAGTTACTGTTCCACATAGAATGTTTTATAACCTTTGTCTTGATGTTTTCAGGGTCCCAGACCATCTTATGTCGGCGTTGCCCTTGTACCTCTTTCTTTCTGTTGACCCACTTGTTCTGGGTTTGCCTCTGTGCTTCACTTGGGTCCCAGACCCCTTTGTACTGGCTCCCATTGACAGTGGGTTTACTCCCTTGCAAAGTCTCTATTGTTGAGGCATGTGACTGTCGTTATATTTCTGTTAGGGTCCTCAACCCATATATCGTCAGCTTCAGTTCTTATTGGGTCCCTGACATGCTTTAGGTTTCCCTCGCTCGGTTCCCATCCCCTCTCCTGGACCCAGGCAGCACCCGTACCTTGTTTCTGGGTTTGTGTTGTGTGTCATCCGCTCCTGCTCTTCAACACTCTGTGTGACCTTCCGATCCGCCTGTCTCAGCTCACCCTGCTGTTTGTGTCTTTGAGTCAGGTAGCGTGGCTTTGCTCCATGAAGTGTTCCAATTCTTCTGCACACTTGGTTTCTCTTTGGTTTTTGGTGGTCTGCTGATTCCTGTCAGCACCCTCAGGGGCAGTGACTCAGTCTGTCTGTCATCTCGGTTCCCAGCTGCTTCCTGTGTCCCTCTGTCTGCGGCCTTCAAATTTCTTGCTCGGTTCCTGTGGTGTAGGCTGGACAAATACTCTAGTCCCGTCCGTCTTCTAATTTGTACTTTGGGTAACCAATAGACAGTCTCCGAAAAATGGACTGCATGTTCTGCTTCCTAGAGGTATTCCTCATTGGTCTCTCCTTGCTTCTCGTCACAGTACTGAACTGATGATCACCATAGAGTTTGGTAGTATTCTTCTCCATCCCAGTCTTTTGTTGGGACTTGTTTCCTCAACTCTCCATAGACAGATAGAAGTGTGGGTGAGCACAGAGTACTGAGTGGGGTGAAAAGAAGGAGGGGACTTAACTGAAGGAAGGGAATACCACATTCTCCCAAGGTAATTGTCACTAGTTCCATGGAGCGATTCCCTCTCCATGAGATCTCTCCACTGAGTATCACGCCCAGGGTGACTATCGGGTAGTGGCCTCACCTCCCTGGCCTCATGGGAAGGGGCTTCCCCCATGGAAGCAGTGGCAATACCCTGGGATTCGTCACTGATGTCACAGTTGAGCCTCTCTGCTTACTGATGTGTTGTATTTAGAGATGGTATAGTGTCATCAGAAAAAGTGTTCATGTCCCTACCTATGCAAAAGGACAGAGGAGTACGCTGAAAACTTGATTGCCATTATTATGTTTTGATAATTGGCCGTCAATTCTTAACCCAGTGTTTATGACCATTTCTTGTAGCCTCAACGTTTCTACATAACCCAGACACATTAACAGCTGGAACTTATGAACTAACGTTGTACTTGTCATCAACAATTGAACATTTTGCCGAGACAAAATGCACCCTTTGGCCCAATATCAAATGTGTTGTCTCAGCAAGTGACAGTTGGCTGATTTATGATTTTTTTCCATGATTGAGAAATCTAAAGTGAAACTAACAACACTTCTTCACTATCTCCGTGCTGAGGTATTATAAGGAAACCACAGTGTCGGTTTGCAGCGTTATGGCAAAGCCACGTGCATTGTGAAGAACAAGGATTTGTTAAGGCTCATCTAGGCTTCTACAGGCTTCATGCATATGGCTTTGCAACTGAAGTGGCATCGAGCACTGACAAACACATAAGCTTATTGAGTAATCCCTATCTAAATTGATAGAGAAATTCCATCACAAATAAAACGGTTTGATTGGACTCTTGATGAAGCGCAGGAGGACACGAAGTATGTGTTGACTTATTTCCAATTGTCTGCAAATGGATAGTGAACAGAAATAAAACTGACATTACCTGATAAGTGAGTGCAAAACAATGTTATACTGAATGCATGTTTGGTCCATCATAATAGTTTTTTTGACAGTAATAGTCTAAAAGCAAGTAAACTAAAATACAAATACCAAAAGTTAACAATGATTAAAATCTTAATACATGAGTACAAAACATCACTTAAATACTGGTTAAATGATATTTGAACACCAAGACCTCCAAATCCATACTTTTAATAAATAATAGGAGACAGCAAGGACAGGTTTGGCAGAGCCATAGCTTTTACAGAAATCTTCTGCCACCTTTAGAGATGGAATTGTTCATGCAGGTTTTTACACTGCGTGGATGAACATTGTCGTATATAAGGTGTAATAACAGGAAATGTAGGAGGGTTTCCAACATTGTGCTGCAAACATATTCATTTATTGCATTTGTTATACGCCCAAACCCGGGGATGTCACGGCATAGGTTATAGAAGGCTTGAGTCTCTGGTTACAATGAGAGGTATAGTTAAATTTCATACAGATTTGATAACAGTACACATTTGAGCAGAGTGTGGGTTACAGCAGTCTTGATCTCTGGTTACAAAGAGAACTATGAAGTCAGTACAACCAGTTTTGTTAATGTACAAGTAGAACCAGTGAGAACGGTTACAGGACAATTAGGACAATGTATTCAAAGAGGGATCAGCATGCATAGTCGGTAGATTGTGTAGATCGTTAGACAGGGGGACAAACTAATGCTTTAGAATGCATTGAAGAGCCACGGTGTGAGTGTCGTCTTGAAATGCTGGTGAGAAGGCTCATTTCTGGTATGAGAGGGGAGGGAGTTCCAAATTTTGGGTGCCAGTACTGGGAAACTACTCCCCCCTGCCCTCATACTTTTGAACCGTGGGACAAAGAGTTGGGTACTATTGTTCGATCTCAGTATTCTTGTGGCCTTAATTAAGGTGATGGCATTGTTCAGGTAGGTGGGCGCATTCTTAGCTCTGCACTTATGAGTGAAGCATAATGTTTTAAAGATAATTCTAGCTTTGACGAGAAGCCAGTGAGCTTCCCTCCTGGTAGTAGAAAGGTGGTCCGATTTCTTTTTAGCCAAGGGCTGATAGAGCTTTATTTAGCAGCAACTGAAGTTTAGCCAAATTTGAATTAGAAGATCCTAGCAGTAGCACATTAAAATAATCTAACTTAGCCAAAATGAGTGCACAGGCCAGCGTGATACAGTTTTGCGGGGTCAGAAATTGACAGCTTAAGCGATAAGTTTGGAGCCGTAGGACATAGCTGAAGAGAGAGCATTAACATGTTTGGTAATTGTTAGGTTCACATCTAGATGGACGGGCAATGTTTTAACCGGATTAAGGACTGGGAGGGGTGTTCCATCAATGGTAATGGTTGAGAGGTCTGAGTGGAGGGATTTTATTTTAGCGGGGGAGCCCAAGATGAGGATCTCTGTCTTATCATTGTTTAGGCACAAGCTATTGGTGGCCCTCCTGTTTTGGATTATGACGTAAATCTTGTTTACGGTGATTGTGACTTGCTCATAGTTGCCAGTTATGGGAATGAGGATCTCGGTGTCATCTGCAAAATTTGTGTAGATGACACCCATGGCGTCAAGGGACGCAAATAACAACTTTGTGTAAGCGTTATAAAGGGTGGGCGAAAGGCAAGATCCTTGTGGTACCCCTAAAGGGACAGGTGTAGGGTCTGCAGCTTCCTTTCCAATGGTGACTCTTGAGGTATGTTCAGCAAAAAAAGGATTTGACCCAAAGGGTCACTTCATGTGAGAATTCAAACTTTTCGGACAAAGTGGTGCATAGTTTGTCATGGTCCCTCAAATTGAAAGCAGCTGACGGGTCTAATAGGAGTTGGATACAGAGGTTACCGGCGTCTCTTATAGTGTCCATCTGGATTTTAAGGTCTATTAATGCAGTTTCAGTACTGTGGTTAGGCCGGAAGCCAGAATGTCTAGCTCCTAGGAGATAGTTCTGTTCGAGGTGGTTTTGTATTTGAGACTAGGCAATTTTGTCAATTATTTTCAACAAAAAGGGAACTGTGGTTATGGGGCGGTAGTTCGTGGGTATAGAAGAGTCCAGCGCTGTTTCTTTAAGGAAAGGGTTAACCCAAGCTTCTTTAATACTGGCAGGTAGAGATAATGTCCAGCACCTGGTCTTGGCTGACCGGTGTGAATTTGAATTGTGTGGCTACGTTTTCACAGTCTTTTTCCACAATAGGGAGCTGTGAGCTTTTACTGGCTGGCCAGTATCTTTCTTTTGGCTCTGATTTCTTATCTTGGAGCATAACTATTTTTGAAGCAAGTGCATTCTGTATGGTGATACACCAGGCTTTACTGGTGTTGACAGGAGTGGTGGAGGGGATGGGGTTTTCCAATTGTCTGAGTATAGTAAAGAGTTCTTTGGAGTTCGAGGAAGCATTGTTTATACAGGTGTTCAGAGCATTTGCTTTGTGCGCTATGATAGCAGATTTGTAGAGTTTGTTGGCTTCCTGAAAATACTTGGTTGAGTCAGTGGATAGGGTCTTTTATGGAAGTATTCCAGAGATCTTTTGTTGTGCCGAAGAGCCACCAGTTCTTCATTTAACCAGAAGTTGGAGCATTTTGCCGGCCTTGGTGTTTTAATTGTAAGTGGGGCTAAAGCGTCAATAGTGGTTTTGAGGGAATTGTGATAAATGGCAGCAAGGCTATTGGGGTTGGTATTAGAGGAGGAGAGGGAGGCTAGAGCTTTCTCCAGAACAGGGGTGAGGCTATCTACTGAGAGATTACAAGTGTTTCTAGTTTTGATAGGATTAAGTGTGGCAGAGATGGGGATGATTTTATCTTGTGTCATTAGTTTGAAATAGATTAGGTGGTGGTTGGACCAATTGACTGCTGTGATGGAATCAATTGATACACAAATGTATAGTGTTAGTATCCAATCTAGTGTTCTACCCTAGGTGAGTTCACTAATTGGGTCAATTTCATATAAGTGAGAGATGCATAGAGGGCACTGTCTTTATGGTCTTGTTTGTCCTTGAAACCTAAATTGATGTTGCCTAGGATCATAGAATTGGTGTTGGGCTTGATGTAGGCTGTGATGAAAAGTGGGATATCAGATTCAGGGTGGTTAGTGTTGTTAGGTGCTCTGTAAATGATAAATAAGAATATTGGTTGTAGTTTTAGGGTCTGTAGAGAGATTGAGAAGAAGTAATTCATAGCCTTCCATAGTGTCGGTCGGACAAAATCTAAGTTGAAGATTGGATTTAGCAATGATGGCAGTAGCTCCTCCCACTGCGTTTAAGGGGTCGGCCCTTAGTATACAAAAGTTAGGGGGGATGGCCAGTCCTAGGAGGGGGCCCCAGGCTTGGTGCAGCCAGGTTTATGTAACAACTAAAAAGTCTAGTTGTTGATCAATGGTAAGGTCATGTGTTTCAATTACATGGGCTCCTAGAGAAAGCACATTGAGCAGGGCAACTTTAAGGATAGGAGAGGGCTCTGGAGAAGGAGATAGGGGAGCTGCGGCCTGGGGCCATTGGGGTTTAGGATGTTTTATGGTTGTGTCTAGTTGTGATATGGACTTAGTAGGGGTTTGGATATTAGATTGTGGGATTGTGTAGGGCCTCTGCACATTGGTGTGGCGTGTTTGCCTGGAGGTATTGCTATGGATGCGGCTGGTTTGCAAGGCTAGTCTGGTTAGCCTGGCAGCACCTATAATGAGATGCATACCGGGTGTGAGTGGTAGAGGCAATCTAGAGGTAAGGCGTCCACAAGGAAGTGTTCCTGATCTGGAAGTGGTATTGCACTGTAGGAATTTGGGACGCTTAGAAAAGGGAATCTCATTAGCTTTAGTTGTGATTTTAGATGTAGTAGTGTCTCTGGGTTCGCTGTGGGAATCCTTATGGGGCTTGGTAAGTAGGCATGGAAAAGGGGATATTTTAGGTAGGAAGGGGGTGGGGCAAGGGAGAGGGAGATGGAGAAGGCAACCGAGTTTGGCAAGGCCATTGTCCATAAGGGTAAAAGCACCTACAGTACAGAAAATTCAGACTTCAGTGGAGAGGTATGAATTCATGTTGATGGAATAAAGAGTTTAGGTACCCCTGGGTGTGCAAGCTATATTCTGGATTGGGTATAAAATACCAGAAAGGGGATAGGCACAAATGCTGGTGGGCAGCCTAGGGTTGCTCTGTACGTGCAGAGGTACGAGACAGAGGCTAGTGGTAACTAGGCTTTAGAGCAGCTAATAGCAGTCATTGGGATACCACAGAGAGATGGCAATTCTGGACCCTAAGTGGTGCAAACACATATTTCACCCTCATTAAATGATCAGCACACATAATTACAGTATTAGTAAGTGTTAGACATTTCTAGCAATAACATATGGGAGTGACCAAATAATAAGCACTGGGGAACATACCGGTCACAGCAATCTCAAGTTCGGAACAGGGCGTTATTGTAATATACAGGAAAAAGAAGCAGTGCGCAGACTAAAGACAAGGCAAGAGGTTGACTGTAGTGGGTCCTAAAGCAGACAGCGTTTATCACTTCCAGCAGCGACAGAAGACAGCATTGATCATAATAGTGTATGAGGCAGGGCACTGACATGCAAAATTGTGTTTCTGTTTATGCTCTGTACCGAGGTCTTGTTTGACGTCCTGACCCCCTGCCTTTGAAGAATTCCAACTCATTTACTTTGGGTAAGGTTCCCCTTCTAGCCAGTTTAAATCAGTAGTCTTCACTCAATTATTGTTTTGCCTTAAATAATTATGGCTTTAAATACTTGTCAGCCAAGGATTTTCATTCGAGAAGTATACAGCAAGTCACACTGTGTTTTTGTTTAATCCAATTAAAATATAGCATATTTTCTGTACAAATTATATATTTCGTTATGTGACCGATTGTTTTGTCTGCTTCCCCGCAGGGAATTTTACTACTTATTACGCCCCGAGGAAGGCGGTTCTTTAACATCAGTGGCCTTACAGGTGGCCCGCCGAAACGTTAAAGTGGTCTCCTTGCCTGTTGGAACTCATCTTTGCTTCCAATTTCTTACAGATTTATTCTCTTTGAGACCCTTTCTTTTCTTTTCAAAAAACCGCATTATGTGAAAAGTTTACGTCGGCAGACCTGTATAAATGTATTTACATCGGAAGACCTGTATAAATGTATTTACATCTTGCCTAATCAACTGGCAGACCTTTATAAATGCATTCACATTTTGTTTAAATCAACTTAACTTTAAATGAAAAAATTCTTTTTCGCTTTATTTGTTTATTTTATGTCTTTGTTTAAAGGAATTAAATTTATGTACTTAAATACACTCACCTTTTGTGAAATAAATGAGTAAAACACATGAAGACAAGATGTTTTCTGTGTGACATTATATTGCTCTATGCTTCTCATGGTTACCTTGGGTTGTTCTAAGTTAGAATAATCAGGATATCCTGTTCTGGATACCACGTGAATAGTAATCATAACTTTCCAAATGTAGTTTTTACGGCTCTTGAAACTCTGTTATGTGAACATGCAAAATTGTGTAGGCACATCATCTGGTGGAACTAGAATCCCCACGGTTCATACTGGGCAATAAAATGAGCACAGCTAAGTAAAAACAGCATCTGGACTACTACTGGTAAGCGCAACAATTAGTCAGGGATCTAGGACGTCGGCTACGGTGGTACACAAAGATATTAGCATTAGCAGGGAATCTTAGTTGAAACGGCTCATACAATAGTGCCGCAAAGGTCTACAATATATACTTATCTGTGTTTACAGAGATCGTGCTACCAGATGGTCGAATGATTAGAGCAAACATAATGAATGCATCGGACAAAACGGGTATGAGTACACACAGGATGGGTGCATAAAATCGTAGTAGTTTTGGAGGCAGTAAGTTATTTACCCAGAAGGTTTTGCCATTCCTCTGTTCCTCCTGGCTCCGACAGGCTTGGGATAGGAGCCTTGTTTGATGGCCTTAGTTGGGGGCCGGCTTATGCCTGCCGGTGTGCCCAGATGAGTTAAGACCTATTGGGCCACCAATCAGCTTCAGAAAGGAGGTGTGCTGGCACCGTAGGTGCGATTCTTAGACGGCAGACATTTTAGAATGACATTAACCTTGCGGTTAATTAGTAGCCGCTTCACTTCAAATGCACAACGTGCGATGCAGCACTCATGTGCTGGGCAGAGGCAAAGTAATTATTTAGCATAAAAAGGCTGTCAGCTGTATTTAAAATGTTGTGTAATCACGAGTAAAGTTGCATGGTCTACTAAGATTTCAAGCATTTGAAAATCAGAACAAGGGGTAAAATACAAAGTCTCATTTTTGGTTTTGGCACTTCTTGGTGGCAGAAGCAGTCCTGGTGGTTGGCATGACAACTGGCAATGCTGGGCCATACAATTAACAATGCACAAAGTGTTCATTTCTGTGGTGTTCCACAGATGGAATCCAAAAGTGGCTTGTTTAAGGTATTTTCTCCCAATCAGGAGCACTGTCACATGTCACGTGTCTGTTCCAGCTGGAATATGGAGTGATCTCTGCGAGATGAGACAGAGGACACAGCCTCTGCTCGCCTCCTTCACTCCCCTCTACAAGCTGCTTGCCCTCCTCCATTGTACAATGCTCCGCGCTGTGGGTTCTTCTGGTCAGGCTCTTGTTTGTTCCTGCCTTCACATGGTCTCCTGTCCTTCTCTTCTCTGCCCCCCTCTGTGGGCATAGTTTAGGAGTTTTTTTTTCATCCTAGCCACGGCATCGATCACCCCCTGTAGAGCAGGGTGTTTTCTGCACATGGTGGCAGCAGCTCCTCAGCAGGAACCCCCATCAGGGGCCCTATGTTGAGGCCGGTTGGCGGCTTGACCCAGGTTTGGACTGCCCCACCGGGACACTGGGACATCCCCTGGTAGGCCTCTGGGCATAGGGCCTCTTTGGCACAGAAGGATACAAAATTAGAGGCTTGCGTTGCGTGATTCCGCTTGGGTGTTTGCATTGAATTGGCTGCCTGCCAGCTGCCACCACCAGTCGAGGCACGCTGCACATTTCTGTTCTTCCCAGCAGGCATGGACAGCTGGGCTGATCTGATGATGCTCGATCGCACCTGCGCATGAGGGCCTGGGCAGTGCACCAGGGAAACGCAAGTGCCCTGCCTGCTACACACACATTGCGCGGGTCAGGTGCAGGGCAGGCTGCAGAAGCCAGGCAGCTAAACAACACTGGTGGCAGTGGGCAGGCCAGGCAGCAGCAGCCCGCCAGAGACAGGTCTGACTGCTTCTCTTTCCAAATTCCAATTCCGACGACGATGATGAGGACTCGAGTGACGACCAGACCCTAAGATAGGTGATATGAAATTGGGAACGGAGCAGCTGACTTTTGGTGGTGGAGTCGGACGGCTCTGGATGGTAACGGGAGTGGGTGGGGTGAAAAAATGCAGTTATTCATTTTATATGTCAATTATCAACGAATAATAAATCCATTTTTCACACTTTCACAAACGTTGGAGATTTAAGAAAATGTAATATTGCTTGGTTGGTGGGCGGCGGCCGTGATGGGTAAAACCTAATAGACACGTGGATAGTCCAAAGATGATAAAACTATGGGAAAAAAGGCAGTGGGTGCAAAGTGTATGGTGGCGTTTGATGAGACCCTCTGTGAGTTGTGTGGAACAGTGTTTCTTTGATCCAGCACCTCAGAGCAGCAAGCGGTTACTCCCTTACTATCAGTTTAAGGGTCCTATGATTGTACTCAAAAGGTGGATTGTTTAGGAGCCTGCACAAACACAGCTGGCAGTACATCGTCGATAGCCCGTTTTGCAGGAATTTAATAACTATTAAGTTGAACTAGTATTTGCCAGAAAACAAAATGTCTCCTGCTATTGCATACACAGCTGAAGCCAAGTCTCCCTACTCGGGTATAGAGGCCACAACGCAATTTCGCTTCATGTATGACTCTGTGGATTAGGTGTGAGCCACACAGACAATGCTATCCACAAAAATGAAAGCAACTAAAATAACATATAATAATCTTTTTTCCCGATGAGTGGGTCCACACTGGGGGCATGGAGGCAAACGGCAGTGTTTAAACGGTTGGCGGTACAAACCAGAGACCTGATCTCGCCGGCCAGAACCCCAACCTCTGCCTACCGGCCCTTTGCTCGCTCCCACTAACTTGACCAAACTGAAAAACAAAGTGCCGAGCAGGCCAGTGCCCACACGCTGGCTGCTGGAACTAAGTACTTAGAAACCGCAATGAAGCCAAGACCCGCGTGAAAGTGCGGGCAAAGTGTTTGGTGTGTGGTGCCTGGGCAGCGGCGGTGAGACCTTCGGCTATAGCATGTCAAAGGTAAGCAGATGGAGGCTTGTTTTTCTACTGTGTTGTGAACAACGAGAAATGAATGAGGAACTTTTGAAATGTGTCACTGCTCTTCTTGCCGTGGACGATCCCGCGAGTGCACTCACTGCCTACAGTCACTGCAGTGCACGCGTATTTTAGATTGATCTTTGTGACAACAAAGATCAATCTAAAATGTGCGTGCAAATTGTTTCCGTGTTATTGTTACAATTATTTGGGGACTGTAAAACACCCTTTGAACTTGGACATAGTGAGGAAGAGGCTTTATTGTATCCCGTGAACTGATCACGTAGCACACGGAGTGCTAGATTGATTCCAGCCTGTGTCTGCTTTTGAAAACAAGGAGTATACAAAAACTTTGCACACCTCAGACGCTAGCAAGATTTTGTAGTCACTGAAGTCTCTTGGTATTTTGAGCCTTTCCTTTCACTTCACTTTTCTACTCCACATGCAGGCCCGGCAGCACACGGTGGTCGACGTTGCTACATAGCTCCTGCCCTGCGGTCATCCAACACCTCTGTCCACCCTCACTGTGTGTGGGCACTGCTGGCTTCCCTCACCCAGCAGCTATTTCAAAGAGCCCGCAGCTCTTCCCAAACCTTACCCCTTTGGCCGGAGCTATCACTGCATGAGGCTGCAGCCCGGCCCCTGCCCTTCCCAAGTTTCCCAACCCTCATCCCACTGGGCCAGAGCGAGCTCACTGAGGCATCCCATCTCGGCTCCTCTGCCAAAGTTAGCAGATTCACTCTGAGGTTCTGGGTGAAGGCTGACATTCTGGCGGTGATTGTACACTGGCGCTCATGCACTCAGGTTCCAATGTCAGACTTGGGCAAAAAATTGTCTTGGGCACCAATGAAAAAGTGGCCCACTTTTGCAAATGGCAATTCATTCCTTTTCTGACAGACTGTTTGGGTAGTACACAAGGGGGAGGTTTTTGATAAAATGTGATGCAAATTGTGCATGTTAAAGAATATTTATTCAACAACACTAGTCAAAACTACTAGCTGCATGGTGAAGTAACTCATCAAACTGGCCCACATTGGCCCAAAACGTGGCCCACTTTTACCAAAATAGGAAGTTGGTAACCGTGCTAGAGGGGTGGGAAACGGCACTGCACTGGACATCCCACTAATGCTGCACTGCATCAGGTGCCCCTCTAGCACAGGCCTGAACCACTCATTACAGTTAACTCTTCCAGGCACTGCATGAGAGAGTGTATGATTGTTATCGTTGCTTGTGCACAGTCGAGATGTGTGTTGCAGAGTGTGTGTGAACTGTGACATAGACAATGTTTTATAGGGGGTTGGGCCAGTGAACATTCATTCATTTACTTTTTAATTTCTTTGCAGGATTTCGTGCAACCCTGATTGTCTCCTCCCCTGTGCTTCTCATTCATCGTTGATGCCCGCAGCCCGAGGTCTGAGGTAACTGCTGGTGGCGCCATTTTCTGATCACGTGCCTGTGTCACAACAGCTCAAACACAGATTGTGGCGTACACCGGTGAACATTTCTGACCATTAGCCTATACATTTTTCAAACTAAACTTGCTCATTACTAATCACATTACGCTCCCAATTGTCATTTATATTGAACCCTAGCATTACCATGGGTGGGTGTTTTTTCTTTGGAAAGCAAAGCCCAATATTGCCTTTCAAAATTGCGATATTGCTCCATAATCATCAAGGCAATCAGCAGAACAATGTGCTAATTGACAGCATCATGTGTGTAGGATCCGAGAGCAGACATGGGAAAATCATTGAAGATCTACTTTGCGAGATCATGAATTTATTTAAAACATTTATTTTTTTAATCCCTATATGATTAAAACATGGTTTAGATGCACACATTTGGACTAATTGTATTTAACAACTTCTTGGGGGATAGTCGCAGTCCCCTCATAGAAGGGGTGGGTTCATGCACTGTGCTCACTCCTTCGGCGAAATATGGGGCCATTCGACAATTTTTTTCCAGGGCCACCTTTGGTTCCCAGTCCAGCCCTGTCTCGACCCTCCAAGCATTGCCGCCATAGTGCCACTCTTCCCGACTGCAGAGCAGCTTTGGGGACAGGATGCTGTTGGCCTCAGGCGATCAAGCCCCAGGCAGAGGTGAGGAAGTGCTGCCATATCAGCTGTTTTCATTTGTAGGCACTCTGTGCTCACCATCGTGCACAGGGTGCCAACAAACGAAAAGAGCAGACGGTTATATCAGATATGTTGTATCTTGTAAGTGGAAATAAAATGTATCCACCACAACTGAACGCTGTTTTAGTCTGTAGGCACTGCATTGTGATAAGGAAATCCTACTTGGAAGAAGGGATGACTTGTGCATGCATGCTGGATGGCAAGGCTAGGAATGTGTCCTGGTTATTTGGGTTTTCCATGATGGAGCAAGTGAAGCGCTTAAAACTAAGCAAAAGAGATAAGAAGGAGTTTGCACCTGAAAGCAGCTGTTACAGAGAAAGCAGGAAGTGGTCCCCCCAGCCCAGTGAGAAAGGATTCTCGTGCCTGTTTGTGAAATACAGTTCACCTGGAAGTAACGGGTACAGTACAGGTAGATTTCCTTTGCCTGGCCTATCTGTACATTTGGTGGTCGTTGTTTACCGTGGAAGGAGACAGATGTGGCCGATGCGGTCTGCAGTGTGGAGGGGGAGCCAAGGAGAGTATATAAACTGAAGAGAAGTCACAGGTTACTATGGCTGTAAATAAAAAAGCCAAATGGCACCTCAAACTCACTCACAAACCAAAAGTCGGTTTACTTGGACACATGCAGTGGTGATCAGCATGATAAAGGCTGTAGTAAAAACAGAACTGCTCACAGTGGAGCTTCTATTGGATTGTTTCACATCACACAACATTTTGACATTCACAAAACTTGCTGAAGAAACTAAAACCAAAAACACTGCATTGACGAGTATATATTTCATGTTAGAGTTAAGCACTACGGTTTATATGGAGTTGCAACAGCCTAATCCTTAATCAAAGTAACATTATTTTGACATCCAAGGGAAGTGAAAGGGGTATTACGTGAGAAGGGAGGGAGTGAGGGAGCAGGGTGCGGGGCAAGAGGAAGGGTAGGGACAGGTAGGGAACGTTCTGATAAAAGAGAACTGTTTAAAGTTCTAAACGAACTTGAAGGGAAGAAAGAGGATAACAATTTACCCCAAGCTAGTGACTTATGCTGTACTTATTTACAACTAACCCACCAGACTAATATCACCCATAAGGAAAAGAATCTACTTAGGCTGCACCAGCATCCCTGTCAGAATGTCTCCTCACCAGTGGACACTATTTGCTCTCTCCTCTTTTTTGATCTAACCATTCCGTCTGAAGATGATATAAAAAAGGTTGTAATACAGCTCAAACCCACATCATGCATCTCGGATATCTGCCACTTTAGTCTTATTCAGGATTCTATTCATTTGTTCACCCCTCTTCTACACAAAATAGTAAATTCATCTTTTAGAACATCAATTGTCCCCCTGAGCTTGAAAGAGGTTTGGAGAACATCTATATTAAACAAGCCCGGCCTAGATCCTAAAATTGTTGGGAAAGATCATCCCCTTATGAATGTGCCATTCGTACTGAAGATATTGATAGGATTGTATATCTACAGTTGCAAGACCATGTTGAACAATATGGTGTTCTAAGTCGTTGCCAGTCTGGGTTTAGGGCTATCTATGTATGACACTGAGACAGCCTTGCTTGACCTCCATGGCAATTTAGCAGAGTTAGTCGACAAGGGAAAACTTTCCCTCTTGGTCCTGCTGAACCAGTCATCTTCCTTCGACTTGGTGGACCATTCTCTCCTATTGAACAGGACGAGACACCAGCTCGGGTGCTCAAATTCTACTATCTCTTGGCTTGCATCTTTCCTTAGTCCTAGAACAGCACGGATGACTGTTATCAATTTAAAGGCCACCCCAGAGTCTTTATCATGTGGTGTGCCACAAGGTGCTTGTCATTTGCCTATTCTTTATAATATCTAAACGCATCCTTTGTTTGACATGCTTGATAAGGCTGGGGTCATCTACACAAATTATGTAAACGACACCCAGCTTATCATGTAACTGGACAGAAACTATGATAATGACCTTTCTTGAGTTAGCAATGTTTATGATTTGATCCATCACTGGATGATTTGTAACTCATTGGCATTGAACAACGAGAAGATGGAGCTCATGATTATAGGCCCTCGGCAAAGAATTCTGAAACTCGAACTATGGTACTCTCATTTTTGTATATACAATTGTCTTATCATAGTTATTCCTCTTGTGAAAACCTTGGGTGTGAAATTGGACTCTTGTCTGACTATGAAAAAATATGTTTCTCAAATAAAATCTTCATGTTCATATACAAATAAACTCTTATGACAGGCTACTGAAACTCTTGCCTGGACTACTGTAATGGACTACTTGTCGGCACATTCAAAATAATCTCCATTGCCTTCAAGTGGTCCAGAATATTGTGGTCAGAACAATTTGTAGTCTGGGTCAACATGATCATGTTACACAGTCTAGGCGAGAACTTCAAAGGCTCCCTATTCATCAAAACATTTCTCACAAAATTCTGACATTGGTATATAAATGCTTGACTAACCAAGCGCCTAGCTATCAAGCTAACAGATTAACAAATAACCCCTCCACTCATATTCTCAGGTTGAGCAAAAAATGCAATCTCCTTGTTCCCCAGCCTACGTTAAGAAACTTTGGTGGCTGGTGTTTCTCATTTCAGACTCCTGTCCTGTGGCACTCTATACCTGTCTCAATTCGCTCTGCGTCCATTCTCACAGGCTTTAAAAAGCAGTAAAGCATTCCTTTTTAATTCCAAAAATTAGTTCAGATGTCCCTCTGTTTGATGCTCTGACCTTGGCAGTGGCCCTCTTTCTTGCTGCACACTGAGGCCTCTGGTGAGTGTTGCGCCCTTCAAGCATTTATTAATATTAACATTCCCCGGACTCTACAAAGGAGGATACTAGAGGTTGCTCATGAGGGACACTGAGGAATAGTGTCCACCTAAAGGCTGTTAAGACAAAAGGTGCAGTTTCCTCAACTGGATATGCAAGTGGAAGAACTCCTCAAGCACTGCCCTACCTGTGCGGCCATCAGTTCTAACACCAGACCTTAACCGATGTGCATGAACGAGCTACCACAAAACGCGTGGGACAAAATAGCCATTGATTTCTTTGGACCCATTGATAGGGGGAATACATAATAGTGGCAGTGGATGAATACTCCTGTTTCCCTGACCTTCAACTGGTAGAATCGACAGCCGCATATCATGCCATACTGGTGCTGGATAGGATGTTCACCACATACAGAGTACTGTACGTAGTGAAATCAGATAATGGGCCCCCTTTCACTGGACAGGACTTTAAGACCTTTGCTGGATGTATGGGATTCAAACACAGACGAAACACACCTTTGTGGCCAAAGCTAATGGAACGGCAGAATGTTTCATGATCAACATCAAGAGAAATGTTCCGATTGCGCATCTGACTGGAGAACCCATTGAAAAAATGCTATTTCAGTTGCTGAGAGATTATAGAAGCACCCCTCACAGCTCCACCGAAAGAGCACTGTCGGAAGTCATGTTTGGGCATCCTATCAGAACAAGGTCACTGCATTTCACAGCTCAAGAAGTCACAGATAGCGGAGACAGAGAACATGAGGAAGCCCGCAGACATTTCAAGGAAAGCACAATACAATAACTTGGTGTCCAGAGATATTGTAATAGTGCGGCAATGTCAAACCCGTAAACACACAGCTGCTTTCGACAGTGCTCTGTTAACCATCACCAAAGTAAAAGGGTAACTTGTCACTGCTGAAGGAGAAGGGAAGAGAGTGACGCATAACTCTTTAAATTTCAAAAGAATGCCAGGAACAGAAGAGCAGGATGTCTCGTATGAAGGGGATGGAGAAGAATCCAGTGGCAAAATGTGTGGGGTACCTGATGGACTGAGTTCTGACCCGTGTCAGATGAGTGGCTCTGGCAGGCCTCCTAGGGCCAGAAATAAACCACAGAGACTCATTGAAGAGATGGACTAAGAGTCAACGTACTGCTAAAAGAGGGGGAGGTTGTGAAGTCCCAGTGAAGTTAGCACGGTTGCCACGTGAGCAGGGAGGGAGTGAGGGAGCGGGGTACGGGGCGGGCGGAAGCTGTAAGTGATTTCAATCCGGCACACACCCAAGTCAAAACTCAGCATGTAGTGCACAACTGAAATCCTTATTTATTTTTGTCTAAAAGTTCATTATTCTGAACGATATACCACACATATCCCACCCTTCTCCTGGAACCCTCCGGTCATACTGAACCAGGAATCAGGCTGGTTTGCAAAAGGTAAATATTTATTTATGTATTGAAAATGTTATCACAATATGTTTTAATAGATAAACAACGATCACCAATGGGTGACAGAACAATGAAAAGTATCTTTAATAAACTGGGAATAAGTAATGACCAAAACAACTGCAGCACAGAAAATAATACTTTTGAGTTGGTTCAGATCAGATAGCACTTTGGTTAGCAGTTCCCTCTGCAACACCCCTCAACCCCCCAATAAGCAATGTAAAGAGATAGGAGGAGAGAGCAGGTATTCAGGAATGGCACAATCAAACAGAATATCAGTCCCACTTTCCCCCAGCAAACACAAGAGAAAACGGAATTGACTTTTCAGCTGTCAGACTGGCTTTCAAGGTTGTCTTTAGAATGGACTGGGCAAAAACACCAAATATGATCAAAAATACTGAAATTGTTATAAATTGCTATGGGAGCTGCTTTGCACAGTAGCACACAACCACAAGCAATGATTTAGTCCAAAGAAAACATTTGAAATCTTAAAATTCAAGTCAGAAGCAGTTTAGAGCTATTTTACACGTTTTAACTTTTTCAGATTTTAAAAATCCCAGCCAACTTTTCTTTGTAAAATTCAGGATAACGGGAGAATCACATGTTATGGAGGTTTTAGTAAAGGTTGTTTTTGTAAAATAGGCGCGAGAATGAAAAAACAGAAATGCACTTTTAAAAATCACAAATGAGTTCGCTTACACTAGGGGATGACTATGAAGAAGCGAATACCACACAGGGATTACAGTCACTGGATCAGGGTGACCACCTGATGAGGAAACCCAACTTCTTCAGATGAGAAACAAAGGGTCAGCGCAAAGATAGTTCTAACTATACTGGTTCTGAAGGAAAGATAGGATGGGTTGGAGCTAGGGATAAGACAAGGCAAAGATACTCCTAACAATGCTGGTTCTAAATGAAAGATAGGATGGGTTGGAAATAGGGACAAGACTATGCAAAGAACATATGCTATGGGACACAGTTCTTCCTATTTATACTCACTGGATACGTTTTTAAATGGGATCGTCAGCTCTAGTCAGGATAGGGTCTGGTCTAAGAAAACAGCACATCAGGCATGGGACTGGATCATCTGGGCCGGTCCCCGGATTGGCACAGGATCTGCTCTCCTAGTCTGTGGGTATTTGGATCAGCTGGATGGCGAGTTCCTCAGGCAAGCCTAGTGGTGGCAAGCCAGAGAATTTCTGGATACTGGTTCAACAGGCCTCCTCTCCCACACAGCGCTTTACTGAGTGGAGAGAATAAATATGAGGATTGGGGCCTTGCTGGAGATCAATAGTCTCTATTGCTGGCAAGAGATTTGGCATCTGGATCTGGAAGAATATTTGAAGCAGGATGTAGAAAGCTGGATCAGAGTGTTTCGCCGGAATCAGGAAAGTTGCTGGATCAGTGAGTCCCTATCTGCTCTTAGCTGTCTCTATTTATGCTATAGAATAACATCATAAAGGGGGTGTATGGGCCGGCTTAGCTAGGCTTGCCCACTTTGAAAGTTGATTGGGTCAGAGTCCACTCGCTGCCTTGATAGGAGGAGAGAAACAGAGTGTCATCTTTATGATACAATTTTATGATGCTGAGAATCCACTCCTAGCCACTGGAACACAAATTCTAATTTTGGCAAAATACATATTTACACATGTGCAACCTCTATAAAAATCACATACACCAATTGCATATTTTACATAGCAGCTATTCCTCAAAACCCCGTAGCTGTGGGATCATGTCTCCCCTTTCTACAGACTTTTGCCCTTTTCACTATGAACACAATGTCCACTTTTTATGCAACTTTCCACAAATGTGTGTGTTTAACATGGGAATGAGTGTATAAAGTTTCACAATTCTAGCGGAAATACATTTTGCGTAAAATCACATATCTTGCCATTGCTGTCCAGAACATGTAACACAGTCCTGGCACCTCTTCACCCGTGCAGCCGGAAATTAAATGAACAATTCTGTCATTTTATATTTTTCACCATTTTGACTAGCAAGTTATAAGTCTTTTTAAAAGTGTTCTTTGTTAATGTTTAGCAACAGATGGTTGCTTGGGTCTGCCTCTTTTTGTCTCCCTGCTGTCCAGGAGCATGCTCCTCCTTGTTTGTTCCTTGCTGAGGCCATTTACGACTCTATTCACACTTGGAGTTTCCTGAGCTGCAGCTTGTCATTGTTCCTTTTCCCTCTGTAGACCAGATTCTGTCCTACCCTGTATTTAATGCCTCCCCATGAGTTCCTGCTGAGGGCAGGCCTTCCTTCTGTGAGAAAAACCTGCTATTCCAGTTTTGCAGCATCAGCTAAACTAATTAACTTTTAAACTTAGCAAAAAAAAACACATCTGTTGCATCACATACAAATACATTTCTTTCTTGGCCTTAAAATCTGTGGAATCAAAACACAACTAAAATCTGAATTCCTTTTTCCAATAATCCTGTTTATGTTGCAAGTTCAGCAGACTTTTGAGTTTTAGGTCATTTTAAAGCTGCCTTAGTAACTCTGACAGCTGTCATTCAAGCAGCCCTGGGTACTGCACCCAGACTTTGGCATAGAGGCTGTCAGTTTTCAGACTTTGTATGTTTCACAATGTTCCATTTGATACATAGATTTTAGCACCGGGCAAGATTGTGAATGTTGAAAAGTATTGTGCTATAGGCATTTTGGAGTTTTTAGCAACAAAGCAAATGACATTTGTAGGCCCATTTTGGGGTTTCATTCGCAAAGTGCTGCTTTTCTCTCTGCACTCTGTTTGCTGGTCATGGGACCCACTGGGACATTTCTGCAGGGTGTGCTCTCTTCCATTGCACATGCACCATGGGTGGCAGGTTGAGCATCCCTCTTTTTGTCTGCTGAAGCGCACGGTTTTTGTAGGTTTTTGGCACGCACAAGGGTTTCGCCGCCATTGTTGCTATTTCTTTCCCCATAACTGACAGGGTGATGCCGCATAGCATAGTGGAGTGGGTCAATACATCCCACAAAGGGGATGGACAGGAAGGGAAAGTTCAGTTCAGAGTTGGGATGCAGAGAATAAAGATGGTTCCCATCCCCGCTCTGTGTTTGCTCCTTCTTTGCAGATAAGGGGGAGCCGTGTGGGGGGAAGCACCCTGTAGAAGCACACCAACGTTATCAGCATGTGTTTTCAAAGAAAATACATTAGGTCTTTCCTCATGTATGATGAACCTCTTGGAACCCGGTTCATTTGGAAGATATCCTGCCCCCACCAGAATTCATAAGTGGATGATATAAACTGCTGAGGTCATCTGTGTAGTTCATCAAATTTGGCTTAGGTGCCTCCTAAGCCCTCATTCCCTCCAGCTCAAGCATAGTAGAGACCCCTGTGAGGCTGACGTTTTTGATAATTCCATTCTCAGTCATGTCTAGCTAACACTCCTCCCCACCACCACTCTTTTTATCTCCACCCACTCACCCACCCCTCTCACTGTACCCCCTCCCTCTCTACCCCCACCCACCCACTGTACCCACACCCTCTGTCAACAATCTCTCTCCTTGCACTCACCCTACCCATGCTCTCTCTATGCTCAGCCACACCCCTAAACCCACTCTCTCTACCCCCACCTTACCCATACTCTCTATACACACATGCACCCTACCCCCACTCTCTATAACCTCACCCTACCCCCACTCTCTATAGCCCCACTCACCCTACCCCTGCTCTCTTTACACCCACGCAAACTCGACTCTCTATACCCCCACCAACCCTAACCTCACTCTCTGTACCCCCACTCTCTTTACCCCCACTCTATACCCTCACCCAGCATACCCCCACTCGCTCTACCTCCACTCTCACTACCCCACCCACCCTATCCCCACTTTCTCTACTGACACCCACCCCTACCCTTTCAGCCTATCTCCTCCATCTCTACCACTGCCTCTACCCCACACTAACCCTACCCTCTCTACCCCACCAACCCTACCTCCACTCTCCCTACCCACACCCATGCTACCCCACTCCCTAAACCCCCTCTCTCTTTACCCCTACAGTACCCCCACTCTCTTTACCCCCTCCTTGCCTCCACTTTCTCTACCCCACCCAACCTACCCCCGCTCTCTCTACCCCCACCCACCCTACCCCCATTCTCTCTACCCCAACCCACCCACGCTGCCTCTACTCTCTCTACTTCATGCACCGACCCAATTCCCACTCTCTCTACTCTACCCACCCTATCAGCACTCTCGCTACCCCACCCACCCTACCCCCACTCACTCTACACACACTCGCTATACCCCAGCCACCCCACCCCCACTCTCTATGCCCTCACACTATACCCCCAGCCACCGTACCCCTACTCTCTCTACTGACACCCACCGCTACCCTCTCACCCTACCCCCTTCTTCTGTATCAATCTCTCTTCCCCACCCTAACCCCACCTTCTCTACCCCACCCACCCTACCCCCACTCTTCCTACCTACACCCACCCTACCCTGCTTTAAACTTCACCCACCATAACCCCACTCTCTATACACCCACCCTACTCCACTCTCTATACACCCACCCACCCTACCCCCACTCACTGTAGCCCAACCCTACCTCCACTCTCTGTACCCCACCCACCCTGCCCTTGCGCTCTCTACTTCCATGCACCCTACTCCCATTCTCTCTACCCCAACCCACCCAACCTAGACCCATCCTATCCCCACCCACCCTACCCCCACTCTCTCTAGCCCCACCACCCTACCTCCACTCTCTCTATACCTTCCCACTGTACTCCCACTCTCTCTAACCTACCTACCTACCCCCACCTACCCTACCCCTACTCTCTCCTCCACCAAACCCCCACTCTCTTCCCCACTCACTACTCTCACCCATCCCAGCACCACTTACTGCCCCCACTGACCCTGCACTCACTTGCTATCCCCAGCTATCCTTCCCCCACTCGCTACCCCACCCACCCTAACCCCACTCTCTTTACCCCATGCTACCCCACTCTCTTCCCCATTCGCTACCCTGCCCATCCTACCCCATTCTCTTCCCCCACTTGCTGCCCCCACGCTCCTCCCCCACTCGCTAGCCCCACCCACCCTGCCCCCACTCACTAACCCCACCCTGCCCACTCTCTACCCCCACCCATCCTTCCCCCACTCTCTCTACCCCCACCAAACCCACCCCCACTCTCTCTATCCCATCAACCTCCTCCACTCTCTCTACCCTCACACACCCCACCCCCACTCTCTACCCCCTCTCATCCTTCCTCTCACACATTTGTTTTATTTCTTAGCCTCTCATTCTCAGCCTTTCTCACTCATATTTCCTCTTACTCATTATTGATGGCACTCTCTCTTAATAATTTTCTTATTTATTTATTTATTTTTTGCTTGTTAGGCGCTTATACGGCAAGTAAAATACAGTTTCAAAGTGCCCACAGGGAGGGAACAAGGAAGTGAAATACATTGCAAAACATGATAGTTAATAAGAACAGTGGCGGGAAAAGGAAGGAAGGAAGGAAGGACAAACCAACTATGCCATGTGTGTATTCAGAACATGCAAGTGCAGCAAGGTAGAGGGCAAAGTGCGTAAGTGCTGGGGAGTCCAGGCTCATGGATTAAGTGCTTGCGTTGTTGAATGCTACCCGGCCAGGCGCCACGTTAGGAGTAAGTGCGAACCCAAGGTAAGTGCTCAGGGTAGACAGGAGCTGGGACGATTGGGTGTGGGAGGTCAGGGGCCCTTAGGATGCATAAGGCCCCCAGACACCAATCACAGCAATTTTGGGATTAGCAGAGAAGAGAAGAAGGGAGGGAGGAGGTAAAGAGGAAAGGCTTGCTCTATTCTCCTTCCTTCTCATTCTCCTGCACACCCACGCCTCTTATTGCATCCTCCTTTGCAACTTTGCACCGTCCTCCTTACTCCCTGGTACCTATAAATGCTAAATGCGAATAACCTCAATAAACACCAAAACTGTTGCCATTACCAATGCTTGTTAATCCAGCGATCTGGCAAGTGGATGTTAAATGTTAGACAGGTTTTGCTCAAGTCCGAAGGCATTATTGAGCACCATGTAGGCTGAGCCTGCTGCTAATGATGCACAACTACTCATTGGCCCTCATTATGACCCAGGCGGTAAGTTACCGCCTGGGTCGTACCCTTACCACCATGGTGTAAACTACGTTTACACCATGGTGGATGGCGGATTTACTGCCCCATTCAAGGTGAGTGGGGCGGTAAATCCCCATTTCCCATTTTACCCTTCCCCATTCCCATATTTGCCCCATAGGGCATAATGGGAATGGAGAAAGGCGCTAATTACGCCACCGTAAATTACGGTGGCGTAATTAGCACCAAGGTCCCTTTGCGGCATGGGTTTTAACGCCTGCAAAAAGCAGGCGTTAAAATCACCATCCCGCAAAGGGACCTTGGAATCAGGCGTTAAGGGTCGGCGCCGTTTACGGCGCCGTAAACCCCTTAACGCCTGGGTCCTAATGAGGGCCATTATCTATTTCTATTACCATTATTCAACGGCTTAATTTATAAGTTGCCTATTATTGTTGTTGATAGCTGCTGGGCTCAGCCATAGTTTCTATCATCCCAGGGAGGCACTCTAATTTGCCTGACCCATTGTAACGGTAGCCCTTCCTGAGACTTTACGTTGAGTATTTGACCATAGCTGTACCCAGTATAGTAATGGTCTAGGTATTATAACATCCCCAATGCATGATCAGTGAAAAGTAGGGGACCAAGAATGGAAGTCTACGGAGAGAAAGGAGATAATCCAGCAGGGATCAGGGGAGGATGGAACAGGGGGGAAATTATCATAAGGAGGAGGCGAAGAGGAGTAAGTGGAAAGTGAGATCCAGGGAAACCCAGTGCTAACTAAGACAAGAATTCTTAAAGAGTGAAAGTGGATCAGGTCACAGAAGGCAGAGTCAGTGGAGAATAAGGTGGAAAGGAGTCAAAATGCTATGACTGAGACAGCTAAAGCCTTAGTCGATTTATCCACAATGCAATAACACTGAGAGAGCAAGAGAAAAAGAAAAAGTGTCATTAAAGAAGACTGTCTGTTCACCGAACCGAAGTCTAGTGGAAATGGCAATCACACCGACAACACTAAGAAATACTGCCCTGGGAAACGTACGGTGAAGACCAGAAAAAGAACAGGCTAGCAAATCAGGATCGGGTGTAACTGGCAATTACACCAACAACAATTCAACATACTTGCCCAGCAATCAAGAATCACTGAACTCTGACTGAGAAGCTCCTTGAGGTACATGGGACAAGTAGGTGACAGAGCGGTCGAAACCAGAGTGAAGGATCATGAAGGAGACTCAAACCACAAAGAAGAAGGAGGAGCTTGAGGTTTGCTTTTGATCGAAGATATAATGATAACTGCCTGCAGAAAACACATAAAGCTGACTTGGAAGATGAAAAGATTCAACTGACTACTACCTTCAGCCTTCCCTGTAACCCAGAACCATTGGGTGTGGAGAACCATGGAAGGAACTGTTAATGGCCTTGTTTCATGGGCGATTTTACCATGTATATTTGTTGAATTTTGCCCACAGTGATGACCCTAACATAAACCATTTCAAGTTTTATTAACAATCCCGTCACTTAACACATTTTATGGTCTGACTGTGTTTATGGAGATTTTTCCTACTCGGGTTTCACTTTTTGCTCTTCCTTATACTGCACAGCACAATAAAACATGTTTTGTTATATCATGCACTACCTCTTCAAGTCGTCTGTCAATCTACTGCACCATGAAAGATTGCACTGCTTACCCCATTATCTGTGTGGGCCAAGAAAGTACTGCCTCATCCTTGTTGCAGTCCATGAGATGGCTAAATGGTATTGAATTCACATTTGTCCATCTTAGCATACAGGTAGTGCTCTCTTAGTCATTGCAGTACTGCTTTTACATGCTTGATATTCAGGGTAAACTGCATTTTGCTTCAAAGATTTCAATTTAACCCTGACAAGACGGAAAGTGGGCAATTTCCCTCAACTTTGCTACAAAACGATGTTTTTCGTTCACAGTCAACATTGTAGCAGCACTTCACAGAAGAAAATGCCACACTCAAACACATGTTCTCCCACAGGGAAAGGGTATTGCATCATTCATTTTTAGTATCTCTCCTACTAGTAACAGGAACAGTGGGGGATCTGGTAGGGGTTTGGGGCAGCTACAGAGACCAGTGAAACTCAGAAGTAATCTCCCTCATCAAAGCAGTGAAAGCCAGAGAATCCAGAATCCAGAGAAGCTCCGGGTTATCTCCCTCATCACATTAGTGATGCGCAGAGACCCAAGAGTCAAGAGCACTTTATGAGTATTCTTCCTCGTCAAAGTGCAGGACTTTAGGATCAAGAGCGCTTCGGGAGGACTCTCCCTCATCACAATGATAATCCATATAGGATTAAAGAGGAGATTAGACAACAAGAACTATCTGGAGGTAATCTTCATAATGTTATAAAACTGGGAAGAACTACTGGAACTGTAAAGCAAGACTTTCAAAAGCCCTTGGGAGGAAGTAAAGAGACTTTTGAGGGCTATTGATAAAGAATATTCCAAAACAGCCCTTAATGCTGTGGCAGGTGTCTCAGGAGAGGAGAGCCATTCTCCTGACCATGCTTTCTTTGTTGAATCATTAGGTAAAGAATAGGATTACTGGAGAGAAGATAAAGACTAAGCCAGTTTACCAGGAGAAGGGACTCATTGGCCCTCATTACAACCCAGGCATTAAGGGGTTAACAGCGCCGTAAAAGGTGGCAGCGCCGTTAAACCCTTAACGCCTGATTACGAGGTCCCTTTGCGGGTGGCACTTTAACGCCTGCTTTTAAAAACCAACCCGCAAAGGGACCTTGGTGCTAAGTACGGTGCCGCAATTTGCGGCACCGTACTTAGCGCCTTCCCCATTCTCATTGATCCCTATGGGGCAAAAATGGGAATGGGGAAGGGCCATGGCAGCATGGGGAATTACCGCCCCACCAACCTCGGAATGGGGCGGTAATTCCCCATTCCGCCATGGCGGAGTCGGTAAGTTACGGGCATGGACCATGGTGCTATTAGCACCATGGTCCAACGCCTGGGTCGTAATGAGGGCCATTCTGTTGGTATCATATACAAGTGGATGCTGAATCCTTTTTGTAGATTAGTAGTAGGATAAGAGTAGGTTTTAGACAGAGGACAAATACATTTCATTTGAGTATACATCTTGGCCTTAAAATCTGTGGAATCAAAACACAACTACAATCTGAATTCCTTTTTGCAATAATCCTGTTTATGTTGCAAGTTCAGCAGACTTTTGAGTTTTAGGTCATTTTAAAGCTGCCTTAGTAACTCTGACAGCTGTCATTCAAGCAGCCCTGGGTACTGCACCCAGATTTTGGCATAGAGGCTGTCAGTTTTCAGACTTTGTATGTTTCACAATGTTCCATTTGATACATAGATTTTAGCACCGGGCAAGATTGTGAATGTTGAAAAGTATTGTGCTATAGGCATTTTGGAGTTTTTAGCAACAAAGCAAATGACATTTGTAGGCCCATTTTGGGGTTTCATTCGCAAAGTGCTGCTTTTCTCTCTGCACTCTGTTTGCTGGTCATGGGACCCACTGGCACATTTCTGCAGGGTGTGCTCTCTTCCATTGCACATGCACCATGGGTGGCAGGTTGAGCATCCCTCTTTTTGTCTGCTGAAGCGCACAGTTTTTGTAGGTTTTTGGCACGCACAAGGGTTTCGCCGCCATTGTTGCTGTTTCTTTCCCCATAACTGACAGGGTGATGCCGCATAGCATAGTGGAGTGGGTCAATACATCCCACAAAGGGGATGGACAGGAAGGGAAAGTTCAGTTCAGAGTTGGGATGCAGAGAATAAAGATGGTTCCCATCCCCACTCTGTGTTTGCTCCTTCTTTGCAGATAAGGGGGAGCCGTGTGGGGGGAAGCACCCTGTAGAAGCACACCAACGTTATCAGCGTGTGTTTTCAAAGAAAATACATCAGGTCTTTCCTCATGTATGATGAACCTCTTGGAACCCGGTTCATTTGGAAGATATCCTGCCCCCACCAGAATTCATAAGTGGATGATATAAACTGCTGAGGTCATCTGTGTAGTTCATCAAATTTGGCTTAGGTGCCTCCTAAGCCCTCATTCCCTCCAGCTCAAGCATAGTAGAGACCCCTGTGAGGCTGACGTTTTTGATAATTCCATTCTCAGTCATGTCTAGCTAACACTCCTCCCCACCACCACTCTTT
This sequence comes from Ambystoma mexicanum, assembly GCF_040938575.1. Classification (NCBI taxonomy): domain Eukaryota; kingdom Metazoa; phylum Chordata; class Amphibia; order Caudata; family Ambystomatidae; genus Ambystoma; species Ambystoma mexicanum. The sequence continues at coordinate 48,447,056 of NC_090924.1, read as the reverse complement.
TTATCTCCACCCACTCACCCACCCCTCTCACTGTACCCCCTCCCTCTCTACCCCCACCCACCCACTGTACCCACACCCTCTGTCAACAATGTCTCTCCTTGCACTCACCCTACCCATGCTCTCTCTATGCTCAGCCACACCCCTAAACCCACTCTCTCTACCCCCACCTTACCCATACTCTCTATACACACATGCACCCTACCCCCACTCTCTATAACCTCACCCTACCCCCACTCTCTATAGCCCCACTCACCCTACCCCTGCTCTCTTTACACCCACGCAAACTCGACTCTCTATACCCCCACCAACCCTAACCTCACTCTCTGTACCCCCACTCTCTTTACCCCCACTCTATACCCTCACCCAGCATACCCCCACTCGCTCTACCTCCACTCTCACTACCCCACCCACCCTATCCCCACTTTCTCTACTGACACCCACCCCTACCCTTTCAGCCTATCTCCTCCATCTATACTACTGTCTCTACCCCACACTAACCCTACCCTCTCTACCCCACCAACCCTACCTCCACTCTCCCTACCCACACCCATGCTACCCCACTCCCTAAACCCCCTCTCTCTTTACCCCTACAGTACCCCCACTCTCTTTACCCCCTCCCTGCCTCCACTTTCTCTACCCCACCCAACCTACCCCCGCTCTCTCTACCCCCACCCACCCTACCCCCATTCTCTCTACCCCAACCCACCCACGCTGCCTCTACTCTCTCTACTTCATGCACCGACCCAATTCCCACTCTCTCTACTCTACCCACCCTATCAGCACTCTTGCTACCCCACCCACCCTACCCCCACTCACTCTACACACACTCGCTATACCCCAGCCACCCCACCCCCACTCTCTATGCCCTCACACTATACCCCCAGCCACCGTACCCCTACTCTCTCTACTGACACCCACCGCTACCCTCTCACCCTACCCCCTTCTTCTGTATCAATCTCTCTTCCCCACCCTAACCCCACCTTCTCTACACCACCCACCCTACCCCCACTCTTCCTACCCACACCCACCCTACCCTGCTTTAAACTTCACCCACCCTACCCCCACTCTCTATACACCCACCCTACTCCACTCTCTATACACCCACCCACCCTACCCCCACTCACTGTAGCCCAACCCTACCTCCACTCTCTGTACCCCACCCACCCTGCCCTTGCGCTCTCTACTTCCATGCACCCTACTCCCATTCTCTCTACCCCAACCCACCCTCTCTACCCCAACCCACCCTCCCTACCCCTACCCACCCACCCTACCCCCACTCTCTCTACCAATACTCTCACTCTCTCCACCAATACCCCCACTCTCTCCACAAACCCCCAGACTCATTCTCTCAACAAGCCCCCAGTTGCAATGCCCCCCTGGCAACCCTTGCACTTGGGCAGCTGTTTCTGTGTCCCTACAGCCCCCTACCAGCACTTGACACCTGATGTCTGCACTTACCCTAGCACTTGCCACCAGCTGGCCACACTTCTTATTTATTGTTTTTATTTATTTGACTGTTTATCCTATGTACTGCACTGCCCCTCCCCCTTTCCCCTCACACTTTTCCCCCTCTCTCCTTCCCCACACTTGCACAATCTCAATGTCTCATGGTCTAGTAAGATCGTTGTCTCTGTCTTCCCTCTGTTCCCCCTCCCTGGCCTCGTTGCGCCTTGAAACACTTGTGTATAGGTGCGTTATAAATGCCATATCATATCACTACCCCACTCACCCCCCTACCGTGACAATAGCTACCCCACCCAATGTACCTCAAATTCTATCTAACACCCCCCACCCTACCCCACTCTCTCTACCCCCACTCATCCTACCCCCACTCTCTCTACCTCCACTCTCTCTATCCCCACACCCTTTGCCCCACCCCACCCACCGCACCACCACTCTCTCTATCCCACCCCCACCCACCCTACCCTCGCTCACTCTCTTCCCACACCCACCCCAACCCCACCCTTTCTACCAAAACCCACCCACTTACCCCCACTCTCTCCACCCCTACCTGCACTACCCACACTCTCTTCTGTACCCCACCCATGCCCCCCCGACTCTTTAGCATCCAACCCACCCTACCTCCACTCTCTCTACCCCGGCCCACCATATCCCTACTCCCTCTACCCCCACCCACCCTACATCCACTCTCTCAACCCCCAACCACCCACTCTACCCCCACTATCTCCACCCACCCTTCACACACTTTCTCTACCCTGTACCCCACTCTCTCTACCCTATCCCCACTCGCTCTACCCTACCCCACTCTCTCTTCCCCAAACCACTCTCTCTACCCCTACCCTCCCAACCTAGACCCATCCTATCCCCACCCACCCTACCCACACTCTCTCTAGCCCCACCACCCTACCCCCACTCTCTCTATACCTTCCCACTGTACTCCCACTCTCTCTAACCTACCTACCTACCCCCACCTACCCTACCCCTACTCTCTCCTCCACCAAACCCCCCACTCTCTTCCCCACTCACTACTCTCACCCATCCCAGCACCACTTACTGCCCCCACTGACCCTGCACTCACTTGCTATCCCCAGCTATCCTTCCCCCACTCGCTACCCCACCCACCCTAACCCCACTCTCTTTACCCCATGCTACCCCACTCTCTTCCCCATTCGCTACCCTGCCCATCCTACCCCATTCTCTTCCCCCACTTGCTGCCCCCACGCTCCTCCCCCACTCGCTAGCCCCACCCACCCTGCCCCCACTCACTAACCCCACCCTGCCCACTCTCTACCCCCACCCATCCTTCCCCCACTCTCTCTACCCCCACCAAACCCACCCCCACTCTCTCTATCCCATCAACCTCCTCCACTCTCTCTACCCTCACACACCCTACCCCCACTCTCTACCCCCTCTCATCCTTCCTCTCACACATTTGTTTTATTTCTTAGCCTCTCATTCTCAGCCTTTCTCACTCATATTTCCTCTTACTCATTATTGATGGCACTCTCTCTTAATAATTTTCTTATTTATTTATTTATTTTTTGCTTGTTAGGCGCTTATACGGCAAGTAAAATACAGTTTCAAAGTGCCCACAGGGAGGGAACAAGGAAGTGAAATACATTGCAAAACATGATAGTTAATAAGAACAGTGGCGGGAAAAGGAAGGAAGGAAGGAAGGAAGGACAAACCAACTATGCCATGTGTGTATCCAGAACATGCAAGTGCAGCAAGGTAGAGGGCAAAGTGCGTAAGTGCTGGGGAGTCCAGGCTCATGGATTAAGTGCTTGCGTTGTTGAATGCTACCCGGCCAGGCGCCACGTTAGGAGTAAGTGCGAACCCAAGGTAAGTGCTCAGGGTAGACAGGAGCTGGGACGATTGGGTGTGGGAGGTCAGGGGCCCTTAGGATGCATAAGGCCCCCAGACAAAAATCACAGCAATTTTGGGATTAGCAGAGAAGAGAAGAAGGGAAGGAGGAGGTAAAGAGGAAAGGCTTGCTCTATTCTCCTTCCTTCTCATTCTCCTGCACACCCACGCCTCTTATTGCATCCTCCTTTGCAACTTTGCACCGTCCTCCTTACTCCCTGGTACCTATAAATGCTAAATGCGAATAACCTCAATAAACACCAAAACTGTTGCCATTGCCAATGCTTGTTAATCCAGCGATCTGGCAAGTGGATGTTAAATGTTAGACAGGTTTTGCTCAAACCCGAAGGCATTATTGAGCACCATGTAGGCTGAGCCTGCTGCTAATGATGCACAACTACTCATTGGCCCTCATTACGACCCAGGCGGTAAGTTACCGCCTGGGTCGTACCCTTACCACCATGGTGTAAACTATGTTTACACCATGGTGGATGGCGGATTTACTGCCCCATTCAAGGTGAGTGGGGCGGTAAATCCCCATTTCCCATTTTACCCTTCCCCATTCCCATTTTTGCCCCATACGGCATAATGGGAATGGAGAAAGGCGCTAATTACGCCACCGTAAATTACGGTGGCGTAATTAGCACCAAGGTCCCTTTGCGGCATGGGTTTTAACGCCTGCAAAAAGCAGGCGTTAAAATCACCATCCCGCAAAGGGACCTTGGAATCAGGCGTTAAGGGTCGGCGCCGTTTACGGCGCCGTAAACCCCTTAACGCCTGGGTCCTAATGAGGGCCATTATCTATTTCTATTACCATTATTCAACGGCTTAATTTATAAGTTGCCTATTATTGTTGTTGATAGCTGCTGGGCTCAGCCATAGTTTCTATCATCCCAGGGAGGCACTCTAATTTGCCTGACCCATTGTAACGGTAGCCCTTCCTGAGACTTTACGTTGAGTATTTGACCATAGCTGTACCCAGTATAGTAATGGTCTAGGTATTATAACATCCCCAATGCATGATCAGTGAAAAGTAGGGGACCAAGAATGGAAGTCTACGGAGAGAAAGGAGATAATCCAGCAGGGATCAGGGGAGGATGGAACAGGGGGGAAATTATCAAAAGGAGGAGGCGAAGAGGAGTAAGTGGAAAGTGAGATCCAGGGAAACCCAGTGCTAACTAAGACAAGAATTCTTAAAGAGTGAAAGTGGATCAGGTCACAGAAGGCAGAGTCAGTGGAGGATAAGGTGGAAAGGAGTCAAAATGCTATGACTGAGACAGCTAAAGCCTTAGTTGATTTATCCACAATGCAATAACACTGAGAGAGCAAGAGAAAAAGAAAAAGTGTCATTAAAGAAGACTGTCTGTTCACCGAACCGAAGTCTAGTGGAAATGGCAATCACACCGACAACACTAAGAAATACTGCCCTGAAAAACGTACGGTGAAGACCAGAAAAAGAACAGGCTAGCAAATCAGGATCTGGTGTAACTGGCAATTACACCAACAACAATTCAACATACTTGCCCAGCAATCAAGAATCACTGAACTCTGACTGAGAAGCTCCTTGAGGTACATGGGACAAGTAGGTGACAGAGCGGTCGAAACCAGAGTGAAGGATCATGAAGGAGACTCAAACCACAAAGAAGAAGGAGGAGCTTGAGGTTTGCTTTTGATCGAAGATATAATGATAACTGCCTGCAGAAAACACATAAAGCTGACTTGGAAGATGAAAAGATTCAACTGACTACTACCTTCAGCCTTCCCATTAACCCAGAACCATTGGGTGTGGAGAACCATGGAAGGAACTGTTAATGGCCTTGTTTCATGGGCGATTTTACCATGTATATTTGTTGAATTTTGCCCACAGTGATGACCCTAACATAAACCATTTCAAGTTTTATTAACAATCCCGTCACTTAACACATTTTATGGCCTGACTGTGTTTATGGAGATTTTTCCTACTCGGGTTTCACTTTTTGCTCTTCCTTATATTGCACAGCACAATAAAACATGTTTTGTTATATCATGCACTACCTCTTCAAATCGTCTGTCAATCTACTGCACCATGAAAGATTGCACTGCTTACCCCATTATCTGTGTGGGCCAAGAAAGTACTGCCTCATCCTTGTTGCAGTCCATGAGATGGCTAAATGGTATTGAATTCACATTTGTCCATCTTAGCATACAGGTAGTGCTCCCTTAGTCATTGCAGTACTGCTTTTACATGCTTGATATTCAGGGCAAACTGCATTTTGCTTCAAAGATTTCAATTTAACCCTGACAAGACGGAAAGTGGGCAATTTCCCTCAACTTTGCTACAAAACGATGTTTTTCGTTCACAGTCAACATTGTAGCAGCACTTCACAGAAGAAAATGCCACACTCAAACACATGTTCTCCCACAGGGAAAGGGTATTGCATCATTCATTTTTAGTATCTCTCCTACTAGTAACAGGAACAGTGGGGGATCTGGTAGGGGTTTGGGGCAGCTACAGAGACCAGTGAAACTCAGAAGTAATCTCCCTCATCAAAGCAGTGAAAGCCAGAGAATCCAGAATCCAGAGAAGCTCCGGGTTATCTCCCTCATCACACTAGTGATGCGCAGAGAACCAAGAGTCAAGAGCACTTTATGAGTATTCTTCCTCGTCAAAGTGCAGGACTTTAGGATCAAGAGCGCTTCGGGAGGACTCTCCCTCATCACAATGATAATCCATATAGGATTAAAGAGGAGATTAGACAACAAGAACTATCTGGAGGTAATCTTCATAATGTTATAAAACTGGGAAGAACTACTGGAACTGTAAAGCAAGACTTTCAAAAGCCCTTGGGAGGAAGTAAAGAGACTTTTGAGGACTTTTGATAAAGAATATTCCAAAACAGCCCTTAATGCTGTGGCAGGTGTCTCAGGAGAGGAGAGCCATTCTCCTGACCATGCTTTCTTTGTTGAATCATTAGGTAAAGAATAGGATTACTGGAGAGAAGATAAAGACTAAGCCAGTTTACCAGGAGAAGGGACTCATTGGCCCTCATTACAACCCAGGCGTTAAGGGGTTAACAGCGCCGTAAAAGGTGGCGGCGCCGTTAAACCCTTAACGCCTGATTACGAGGTCCCTTTGCGGGTGGCACTTTAACGCCTGCTTTTAGCAGGCGTTAAAAAACCAACCCGCAAAGGGACCTTGGTGCTAAGTACGGTGCCGCAATTTGCGGCACCGTTCTTAGCGCCTTCCCCATTCCCATTGATCCCTATGGGGCAAAAATGGGAATGGGGAAGGGCCATGGCGGCATGGGGAATTACCGCCCCACCAACCTCGGAATGGGGCGGTAATTCCCCATTCCGCCATGGCGGAGTCGGTAAGTTACGGGCATGGACCATGGTGCTATTAGCACCATGGTCCAACGCCTGGGTCGTAATGAGGGCCATTCTGTTGGTATCATATACAAGTGGATGCTGAATCCTTTTTGTAGATTAGTAGTAGGATAAGAGTAGGTTTTAGACAGAGGACAAATACGTTTCATTTGAGTATACATCTTGGCCTTAAAATCTGTGGAATCAAAACACAACTACAATCTGAATTCCTTTTTGCAATAATCCTGTTTATGTTGCAAGTTCAGCAGACTTTTGAGTTTTAGGTCATTTTAAAGCTGCCTTAGTAACTCTGACAGCTGTCATTCAAGCAGCCCTGGGTACTGCACCCAGATTTTGGCATAGAGGCTGTCAGTTTTCAGACTTTGTATGTTTCACAATGTTCCATTTGATACATAGATTTTAGCACCGGGCAAGATTGTGAATGTTGAAAAGTATTGTGCTATAGGCATTTTGGAGTTTTTAGCAACAAAGCAAATGACATTTGTAGGCCCATTTTGGGGTTTCATTCGCAAAGTGCTGCTTTTCTCTCTGCACTCTGTTTGCTGGTCATGGGACCCACTGGCACATTTCTGCAGGGTGTGCTCTCTTCCATTGCACATGCACCATGGGTGGCAGGTTGAGCATCCCTCTTTTTGTCTGCTAAAGCGCATGGTTTTTGTAGGTTTTTGGCACGCACAAGGGTTTCGCCGCCATTGTTGCTGTTTCTTTCCCCATAACTGACAGGGTGATGCCGCATAGCATAGTGGAGTGGGTCAATACATCCCACAAAGGGGATGGACAGGAAGGGAAAGTTCAGTTCAGAGTTGGGATGCAGAGAATAAAGATGGTTCCCATCCCCGCTCTGTGTTTGCTCCTTCTTTGCAGATAAGGGGGAGCCGTGTGGGGGGAAGCACCCCGTAGAAGCACACCAACGTTACCAGCGTGTGTTTTCAAAGAAAATACATTAGGTCTTTCCTCATGTATGATGAACCTCTTGGAACCCGGTTCATTTGGAAGATATCCTGCCCCCACCAGAATTCATAAGGGGATGATATAAACTGCTGAGGTCATCTGTGTAGTTCATCAAATTTGGCTTAGGTGCCTCCTAAGCCCTCATTCCCTCCAGCTCAAGCATAGTAGAGACCCCTGTGAGGCTGACGTTTTTGATAATTCCATTCTCAGTCATGTCTAGCTAACACTCCTCCCCACCACCACTCTTTTTATCTCCACCTACTCACCCACCCCTCTCACTGTACCCCCTCCCTCTCTACCCCCACCCACCCACTGTACCCACACCCTCTGTCAACAATCTCTCTCCTTGCACTCACCCTACCCATGCTCTCTCTATGCTCAGCCACACCCCTAAACCCACTCTCTCTACCCCCACCTTACCCATACTCTCTATACACACATGCACCCTACCCCCACTCTCTATAACCTCACCCTACCCCCACTCTCTATAGCCCCACTCACCCTACCCCTGCTCTCTTTACACCCACGCAAACTCGACTCTCTATACCCCCACCAACCCTAACCTCACTCTGTACCCCCACTCTCTTTACCCCCACTCTATACCCTCACCCAGCATACCCCCACTCGCTCTACCTCCACTCTCACTACCCCACCCACCCTATCCCCACTTTCTCTACTGACACCCACCCCTACCCTTTCAGCCTATCTCCTCCATCTCTACCACTGCCTCTACCCCACACTAACCCTACCCTCTCTACCCCACCAACCCTACCTCCACTCTCCCTACCCACACCCATGCTACCCCACTCCCTAAACCCCCTCTCTCTTTACCCCTACAGTACCCCCACTCTCTTTACCCCCTCCTTGCCTCCACTTTCTCTACCCCACCCAACCTACCCCCGCTCTCTCTACCCCCACCCACCCTACCCCCATTCTCTCTACCCCAACACACCCACGCTGCCTCTACTCTCTCTACTTCATGCACCAACCCAATTCCCACTCTCTCTACTCTACCCACCCTATCAGCACTCTCGCTACCCCACCCACCCTACCCCCACTCACTCTACACACACTCGCTATACCCCAGCCACCCCACCCCCACTCTCTATGCCCTCACACTATACCCCCAGCCACCGTACCCCTACTCTCTCTACTGACACCCACCGCTACCCTCTCACCCTACCCCCTTCTTCTGTATCAATCTCTCTTCCCCACCCTAACCCCACCTTCTCTACCCCACCCACCCTACCCCCACTCTTCCTACCCACACCCACCCTACCCTGCTTTAAACTTCACCCACCCTACCCCCACTCTCTATACACCCACCCTACTCCACTCTCTATACACCCACCCACCCTACCTCCACTCACTGTAGCCCAACCCTACCTTCACTCTCTGTACCCCACCCACCCTGCCCTTGCGCTCTCTACTTCCATGCACCCTACTCCCATTCTCTCTACCCCTACCCACCCACCCTACCCCCACTCTCTCTACCAATACTCTCACTCTCTCCACCAATACCCCCACTCTCTCCACAAACCCCCATACTCATTCTCTCAACAAACCCCCAGTTGCAATGCCCCCCTGGCAACCCTTGCACTTGGGCGGCTGTTTCTGTATCCCTACAGCCCCCTACCAGCACTTGACACCTGATGTCTGCACTTACCCTAGCACTTGCCACCAGCTGGCCACACTTCTTATTTATTGTTTTTATTTATTTGACTGTTTATCCTATGTACTGCACTGCCCCTCCCCCTTTCCCCTCACACTTTTCCCCCTCTCTCCTTCCTCACACTTGCACAATCTCAATGTCACATGGCCTAGTAAGATCGTTGTCTCTGTCTTCCCTCTGTTCCCCCTCCCTTGCCTTGTTGCGCCTTGAAACACTTGTGTATAGGTGCGTTATAAATGCCATATCATATCACTACCCCACCCACCCCCCTACCGTGACAATAGCTACCCCACCCAATCTACCTCAAATTCTATCTAACACCCCCACCCTACCCCCACTCTCTCTACCCCCACTCATCCTACCCCCACTCTCTCTACCTCCACTCTCTCTATCCCCACACCCTTTGCCCCACCCCACCCACCGCACCACCACTCTCTCTATCCCACCCCCACCCACCCTACCCTTGCTCACTCTCTTCCCACACCCACCCCAACCCCACCCTTTCTACCAAAACCCACCCACTTACCCCCACTCTCTCCACCCCTACCTGCACTACCCACACTCTCTTCTGTACCCCACCCATGCCCCCCCCGACTCTTTAGCATCCAACCCACCCTACCTCCACTCTCTCTACCCCGGCCCACCATATCCCTACTCCCTCTACCCCCACCCACCCTACATCCACTCTCTCAACCCCCAACCACCCACTCTACCCCCACTATCTCCACCCACCCTTCACACACTTTCTCTACCCTGTACCCCACTCTCTCTACCCTATCCCCACTCGCTCTACCCTACCCCACTCTCTCTTCCCCAAACAGCTCTCTCTACCCCTACCCTCCCAACCTAGACCCATCCTATCCCCACCCACCCTACCCCCACTCTCTCTAGCCCCACCACCCTACCCCCACTCTCTCTATACCTTCCCACTGTACTCCCACTCTCTCTAACCTACCTACCTACCCCCACCTACCCTACCCCTACTCTCTCCTCCACCAAACCCCCACTCTCCTCCCCACTCACTACTCTCACCCATCCCAGCACCACTTACTGCCCCCACTGACCCTGCACTCACTTGCTATCCCCACCTATCCTTCCCCCACTCGCTGCCCCACCCACCCAACCCCACTCTCTTTACCCCATGCTACCTCACTCTCTTCCCCATTCGCTACCCTGCCCATCCTACCCCATTCTCTTCCCCCACTTGCTGCCCCCACGCTCCTCCCCCACTCGCTAGCCCCACCCACCCTGCCCCCACTCACTAACCCCACCCTGCCCACTCTCTACCCCCACCCATACTTCCCCCACTCTCTCTACCCCCACCAAACCCACCCCCACTCTCTCTATCCCCACCCAACCTCCTCCACTCTCTCTACCCTCACACACCCTACCCCCACTCTCTACCCCCTCTCATCCTTCCTCTCACACATTTGTTTTATTTCTTAGCCTCTCATTCTCAGCCTTTCTCACTCATATTTCCTCTTACTCATTATTGATGGCACTCTCTCTTAATAATTTTCTTATTTATTTATTTATTTTTTGCTTGTTAGGCGCTTATACGGCAAGTAAAATACAGTTTCAAAGTGCCCACAGGGAGGGAACAAGGAAGTGAAATACATTGCAAAACATGATAGTTAATAAGAATAGTGGAGGGAAAAGGAAAGAAGGAAGGAAGGACAAACCAACTATGCCATGTGTGTATTCAGAACATGCAAGTGCAGCAAGGTAGAGGGCAAAGGGCATAAGTGCTGGGGAGTCCAGGCTCATGGATTAAGTGCTTGCGTTGTTGAATGCTACCCGGCCAGGCGCCAAGTTAGGAGTAAGTGCGAACCCAAGGTAAGTGCTCAGGGTAGACAGTAGCTGGGACGATTGGGTGTGGGAGGTCAGGGGCCCTGAGGATGCATAAGGCCCCCAGACACCAATCACAGCAATTTTGGGATTAGCAGAGACGAGAAGAAGGGAAGGAGGAGGTAAAGAGGAAAGGCTTGCTCTATTCTCCTTCCTTCTTATTCTCCTGCACACCCACGCCTCTCATTGCATCCTCCTTTGCAACTTTGCACCGTCCTCCTTACTCCCTGGTACCTATAAATGCTAAATGCAAATAACCTCAATAAACACCAAAACTGTTACCATTGCAAATGCTTGTTAATCCAGCGATCTGGCAAGTGGATGTTAAATGTTAGACAGGTTTTGCTCAAGTCCGAAGGCATTATTGAGCACCATGTAGGCTGAGCCTGCTGCTAATGATGCACAACTACTCATTGGCCCTCATTACGACCCAGGCGGTAAGTTACCGCCTGGGTCGTACCCTTACCACCATGGTGTAAACTATGTTTACACCATGGTGGATGGCGGATTTACCGCCCCATTCAAGGTGAGTGGGGCGGTAAATCCCCATTTCCCATTTTACCCTTCCCCATTCCCATTTTTGCCCCATACGGCATAATGGGAATGGAGAAAGGCGCTAATTACGCCACTGTAAATTACGGTGGAGTAATTAGCACCAAGGTCCCTTTGCGGCATGGGTTTTAACGCCTGCAAAAAGCAGGCGTTAAAATCACCATCCCGCAAAGGGACCTTGGAATCAGGCGTTAAGGGTCGGCGCCGTTTACGGCACCGTAAACCCCTTAACGCCTGGGTCCTAATGAGAGCCATTATCTATTTCTATTACCATTATTCAACGGCTTAATTTATAAGTTGCCTATTATTGTTGTTGATAGCTGCTGGGCTCAGCCATAGTTTCTATCAACCCAGGGGGGCACTCTAATTTGCCTGACCCATTGTAACGGTAGCCCTTCCTGAGACTTTACGTTGAGTATTTGACCATAGCTGTACCCAGTATAGTAATGGTCTAGGTATTATAACATCCCCAATGCATGATCAGTGAAAAGTAGGGGACCAAGAATGGAAGACTACGGAGAGAAAGGAGATAATCCAGCAGGGATCAGGGGAGGAGTGGAACAGGGGGGAAATTATCATAAGGAGGAGGCGAAGAGGAGTAAGTGGAAAGTGAGATCCAGGGAAACCCAGTGCTAACTAAGACAAGAATTCTTAAAGAGTGAAAGTGAATCAGGTCACAGAAGGCAGAGTCAGTGGAGGATAAGGTGGAACGGAGTCAAAATGCTATGACTGAGACAGCTAAAGCCTTAGTCGATTTATCCACAATGCAATAACACTGAGAGAGCAAGAGAAAAAGAAAAAGTGACATTAAAGAAGACTGTCTGTTCACCGAACCGAAGTCTAGTGGAAATGGCAATCACACCGACAACACTAAGAAATACTGCCCTGAGAAACGTACAGTGAAGACCAGAAAAAGAACAGGCTAGCAAATCAGGATCTGGTGTAACTGGCAATTACACCAACAACAATTCAACATACTTGCCCAGCAATCAAGAATCACTGAACTCTGACTGAGAAGCTCCTTGAGGTACATGGGACAAGTAGGTGACAGAGTGGTCGAAACCAGAGTGAAGGATCATGAAGGAGACTCAAACCACAAAGAAGGAGGAGGAGCTTGAGGTTTGCTTTTGATCGAAGATATAATGATAACTGCCTGCAGAAAACACATAAAGCTGGCTTGGAAGATGAAAAGATTCAACTGACTACTACCTTCAGCCTTCCCTGTAACCCAGAACCATTGGGTGTGGAGAACCATGGAAGGAACTGTTAATGGCCTTGTTTCATGGGCGATTTTACCATGTATATTTGTTGAATTTTGCCCACAGTGATGACCCTAACATAAACCATTTCAAGTTTTATTAACAATCCCTTCACTTAACACATTTTGTGGCCTGGCTGTGTTTATGGAGATTTTTCCTACTCGGGTTTCACTTTTTGCTCTTCCTTATATTGCATAGCACAATAAAACATGTTTTGTTATATCATGCACTACCTCTTCAAGTCGTCTGTCAATCTACTGCACCATGAAAGATTGCACTGCTTACCCCATTATCTGTGTGGGCCAAGAAAATACTGCCTCATCCTTGTTGTAGTCCATGAGATGGCTAAATGGTATTGAATTCACATTTGTCCATCTTAGCATACAGGTAGTGCTCCCTTAGTCATTGCAGTACTGCTTTTACATGCTTGATATTCAGGGCAAACTGCATTTTGCTTCAAAGATTTCAAGTTAACCCTGACAAGAGGGAAAGTGGGCAATTTCCCTCAACTTTGCTACAGAACGATGTTTTTCGTTCACAGTCAACATTGTAGCAGCACTTCACAGAAGAAAATGCCACACTCAAACACATGTTCTCCCACAGGGAAAGGGTATTGCATCATTCATTTTTAGTATCTCTCCTACTAGTAACAGGAACAGTGGGGGATCTGGTAGGGGTTTGGGGCAGCTACAGAGACCAGTGAAACTCAGAAGTAATCTCCCTCACCAAAGCAGTGAAAGCCAGAGAATCCAGAATCCAGAGAAGCTCCGGGTTATCTCACTCATCACATTAGTGATGCGCAGAGAACCAAGAGTCAAGAGCACTTTATGAGTATTCTTCCTCGTCAAAGTGCAGGACTTTAGGATCAAGAGCGCTTCGGGAGGACTCTCCCTCATCACAATGATAATCCATATAGGATTAAAGAGGAGATTAGACAACAAGAACTATCTGGAGGTAATCTTCATAATTTTATAAAACTGGGAAGAACTACTGGAACTGTAAAGCAAGACTTTCAAAAGCCCTTGGGAGGAAGTAAAGAGACTTTTGAGGACTATTGATAAAGAATATTCCAAAACAGCCCTTAATGCTGTGACAGGTGTCTCAGGAGAGGAGAGCCATTCTCCTGACCATGCTTTCTTTGTTGAATCATTAGGTAAAGAATAGGATTACTGGAGAGAAGATAAAGACTAAGCCAGTTTACCAGGAGAAGGGACTCATTGGCCCTCATTACAACCCAGGCGTTAAGGGGTTAATGGCGCCGTAAAAGGTGGCGGCGCTGTTAAACCCTTAACACCTGATTACGAGGTCCCTTTGCGGGTGGCACTTTAACGCCTGCTTTTAGCAGGCGTTAAAAAACCAACCCGCAAAGGGACCTTGGTGCTAAGTACGGTGCCGCAATTTGCGGCACCGTACTTAGCGCCTTCCCCATTCCCATTGATCCCTATGGGGCAAAAATGGGAATGGGGAAGGGCCATGGCGGCATGGGGAATTACCGCCCCACCAACCTCAGAATGGGGCAGTAATTCCCCATTCCGCCATGGCGGAGTCGGTAAGTTACGGGCATGGACCATGGTGCTATTAGCACCATGGTCCAACGCCTGGGTCGTAATGAGGGCCATTCTGTTGGTATCATATACAAGTGGATGCTGAATCCTTTTTGTAGATTAGTAGTAGGATAAGAGTAGGTTTTAGACAGAGGACAAATACGTTTCATTTGAGTATACATCCTGATGATGAGCACCCAAATGTTTATTGGCTTAAGTAGGGGCAACCCTTTAGAGGTGGGGTGAGGTAGGTTATTTGGTTTAAGTTTTAATAAAGCTTTATTAAAACATACCACCCCTTTGTCCGACTCCTTACTACACCACACCACATGGGGGCTATGGCTCTCAACCTAATAATATCATAATTACGCCCTGTTAACTTTTGTTGATTGCAAACACAAATATTCGCTGGGAGAGAATGAGCGATTTAGATAAACACATTTTAGGATTGGATTACCCATACCTCTGGGAGGGTAATGAGAGCAATGGTGGGAGTGGAATTTTCCTTCATGGAGGGTGGGGAGGGAGTTAGACTCTCAACCCTCTACAAGCTACTGGGAGTTGACATATTAACATCTTATGTATCCAGCTGGGAAACAGATGTGAGTCACCCTATTGATGATTTTACCTGGGGGATATCTGGGCTAGGAATCATGCCTCCTCAAAATGTGTTACTAACCGGGAGTGTATGCATAAATCATGTTCCTATTTGTATTTGCCACCTGTGACCTTGCATAAAATCCCCTGCCCTGGATCTGGCCTGTTGGCAACAGTGCGACCTCCGGGGCAGCTATTTCTATATGTGGTGATCCTGCCCAGAGAATCATTCCTACAGGGAGTCTATTTTGGCTTTAATCAAATAAATCTCATGGTGGACCTGCCAGTTGACCTTTGGGGTGTCCTCTTGGGATGCTCGTGTGGGAAGTTTACCCTAGGTCGGGGTCGATCACACAGCTGGTCCCACAATGTTTGCCTGTCACCAGAATCACGGTTGCCCTAGGTTGGAAGAGGAGTGAGGGCATATTGCTTGCCCACTGGTAGATCAAGGTGTGGGACATTTTAGTAGCAGAGAAAGTGACAGCCCATGAACAACCAATGTTCACCTGAACGTGTGGCTGCCATTTATTGATTATTGTGAAACATACCCACCTCTGAAGTTCAGATTCACCCTTTTGTCAAATTGCTCCTTGCTGTGAACATCTGGGGGTACTCATTGCGTTGTAGCCTTGATTTGTGTCATTGGAGGTTGGTGCTTTGTTTCAAGCACAGAAAGCTTAAGCTCAGGAAACTAATCTCCTGTATGAAATCTCCATGCAGTACAAATATTATCTAAACACTATCCAATTACATAAGTCTATTGTTTAGTAATTAAGAAGTCACTTATCTCCTGCAGCAAAAAGAAAGAGAGGAAGGGACCTAGGGCTAAGGGCTCTTATACCCCACACAGGCTCCTGATAGGTGGAAAGGAGGAGGCCAGGAATACCAGAGCCCAGATGATCATGGGGCTCATAGTGCTTATGGAAAGATCTTGATTTTTCTTGAACTTTAAACTTTGGTTTTATTTTTTCCTCAGTTTGCTGGAGTAAAAACTATAAATGCTCAGTTTAAATGTTCAATGTTTTAAAGTGCTGATGTTGTAGCAATAAAGAAAGAAAAGCATAATGCTCACCTCTGTGTCTTTAGTAGAATCAAGACTACTCGGCACTGTAAACCTGGGCAATCTTCATTCATTGGTACATACGTACAGAGCTTTTAGTTGTGCTAACATCAATGCCATTATTAAACACCGGTAGACAACAAATAAGTATATGTAATATAATCTTTTACAGACCGAAAATACATTGGTTCAAGGTTAACAAAAATGGCTAGAAAAACAGCTTGAGGCTGAACAACAGCTAGTCATGCCAGAGTTCAATGTTAAGGAAAGTAGGGGTTGTGGCTAGCAGAATGGAATCACACTGTCCCTTAGGAGGGCTTTCTGTTCAGGTTTGGGGTTGGTGAGCCCGCATGTTAGGTTTCTGTTGGACTTCTTAGATTTGTTTCCTGACTTTTAGATTGAGAGGAAGGTTGCTTCTAAATTTTAAGAGCTGAGGCTACATGCAATATCCCTACATGTCTTAGTGTATAACCCTCTACAGCATTAGACTGTTGTACTGTGTGAACCTCAACACTTTGCATGGAAGGCATTTGTTTATGTTAGTGTTAGTAACATTTGGCCCACAATTTCCCCCCGGAGATTAGGTTTTGAACTATGTTAATGTTAGTAACATTTGGCCCACAATTTCCCCCCGGAGATTAGGTTTTGAACTTTGCATAGAATGTGTTCTTGCATGGGGACACAATTGAGGACTTGCATGCATAATGAAATGTAATCCTAAATATTGAGACCTCGGGCAGGCATTGCTGCTTTTTTTAGGATCACTTATAGTTGTTTTAGTTGATTTTTTTATAAACCGAGATAGAGAACTTTACTGGGGTCAAGGCGTGCGAAGACAAGTGCTCTGGTACCTTCAATTTTGTGATTAATATCAAGAAAGGGCAGCACCCACCTAAATAAGTGGAGATGGAAGTCGAACCATTAGGGTTGTGAGTCAATTTGATGTTGTAGTGAAAATGTATTATCAAAGATTACTCCAGGTTCTGAGCTTGATCTCAAAGGGCAATTCCTGGTCCCATGACGAGTGGCAATTTAATTAGTAGTGAAATGAGGCTAGAAGCCTGAAGAAGGACATCTCTGTCTTTCCTATATTAAAGCTAATATTATTATCTATGGTGCAGTCAGATATTCACAGGATGAGTTTGCTAACATGTAAGTTGTTGTTTTCCGGTTCCAGGCTCATGAGAATTTGTATTTTTTCTGCATATAGTTGAAATTATTTGATGTCTGCTAAAAGTTTAATATACATGCAGCCACAGAGATTGCATGTATTCCTGAAGGACGCTGAAGGGAAGGTGAACATGGAGGATTTGAAATCTGTTTTGACCCAAGAGAAATGACCATGGATATTCCATCCAAACCAGTTCTTCTGATGGTTTGGGTTGGTTACTGATTTGCTGTGGGTGTTTGAGTGCATTGGTAATCATAAACACTTTTTTAGTTTTGATCTGGGCAGTTCAGAAGCGGTTTTGATATGTTTTTCTTTCTTTCAGTGGTCCCTTGTCAGTCTCTATTATGGCTATTGCAAGCCAAGTTGTAGTTAGGTAATATGGATTTTCTCCATGTATGTTCTAGGTTGTGTCCATTCCTTTTTAAGGAGGCTCGTTACTCCTAAAAACAGATATGTTATACTTCGGTTTCAGGATGTAATTCTTTTAGGCTTCTATAATGTAATGATAACCAAAGTTTTAATATTTTAATTGTTTAAATTGTCGAATATGTATTAGGGTTGTTTCCTTTTGTGAAGTCGTTCTTGGGAGATTTTCCTTGATATATGGTATGTTTACATCATTCATTTGTCTTATTAGGATTTAAGATTTGGGCTTCTGACTGTTGGGTGTAATTATGTCTAGATTGGTTTGAAAGATTCCATTTGTTTGTGTGGAGAGGGTACGCTAACCAATACAGTTCTTTTATGAATAATCCCTTTTAGGATAATACCAGGACTATATGATGTTGAGAGCATATCTCCTTTTTTGAGGTTGTTTATCTATCCAGCAGCTAAAACCTAAGTTGTTCAGTATCTTGGTATATAAGATGGTGCTTCGGTTAACGGTCTGGTCTTGTCGTAGATTTATATTACCCATAATGAGGATATTGCTAGCAGTCGTTTGAATATTTCCCAGCATCTCTGCCCATACTTGGGAGAAGGCTGTATTGGGACCTGGTGAATGGTAAACCATGGAGATAGTCACTGGGATGTTATCATTGATATAGCATTTGACAACTATTTTTTCAATCAGTGAGTGGGGATCTGTCAATCATTGATACTGCAAGTGTCTTTGGGAATGCAAGGGGCGTCACAACCATCTTGCTTATTAGTTCTATTTGTGGTAATTTACAGCCTATACAGTTGCTGTTAGTTATCTGTGAACCACGTTTTCTGTGATTCTTAGTAGTTGCAACTTAAAATCACTAATACATTATCAGATGTTTGCATTTTTTTGGTGGCAAATTGTCTTTTGATTAAATAGATTTCTAATAAAGTGTCCTTTATATATGTTAATTGGGTGGGTGTTTTGCAGATAGAGTGTGGATGTTATAGTTATCCTTGATTAACTTTATGATATTCGAGTGGATGATGTCAAGGATCATTAACGCAGAGTTTGTAAGGCTGCAACATGATGGTTTACATTTTGAAGATGTTAACAGTGCTTTTGTCATTATTGTAATGTGACATTTTTGTTTCCCAGCATAGAGCAAAGAACGTTTTTAGGGTTTTTCCCTAATGTTGCAGGTGGCTGGTGAAGATGATATCTGTGCTCCATATGTTATTTTTGGGTCCGTATAAAGGGTATCTAGATTACATTGAATTAAAAAAAAAATTCCTTCTAGTTTTTTAGATACTAGAACGTTGGAATGTTATATAGTTGAGTTGTAATGTTTAAGTGTGTTAGGTCAGTAGGTATCCATATTAAGAATGTACTCATGAACAGGTAGCTTGAAAAAGTATGGGTTTATGAATAGGTAGCTTAGAAAGAGAATGAGTTTGGATGGATGCTAGTTTATTTTCCCCTCTGAAAAGCATGGCTATGAGATTCCATGGTTATCCTAGATTGTTCTTGGTTATATGTTGCAGTTTAGAAAGAGTGGGGCATGTCTGTTATGAGCTAGTATATCCTTCCTTTAGTCCCTGAATCACACAAAGTATAATCCAAGCCGATCTGGTTCACTTTCAGATTAGTGAAGGCCACAACTTGTTTGGAGTTAAAATAACATCTTCTTTAATTTCAGTGTATCTACTGCACAACTTAAAAAAGGACCAAAAAAGGGGTCCTCTAAACCAAAAACCGAAAAACAAGTAAAATCAAAACTGTGTCAACCACTTACGATCTAATTGGTATATTTACACCATGCTATTAAGATAAATACAGAATGAGGGTCAAATCAACGAAATGTTTGTCTAAAAGATAAAGACAGGAAAATAACAGTTTACAATCCTGTTTCAAAGTACTAATAAGTCTGGGGTTAAGAACCTTGATCGCTCTTGCATTTATTAATGTGACCACAGTCTGTGTGGGGCTGCTGTTTCTTAATTTATTTAGTACTCATCTACAGCCTCTCGCTCTCACTTTATGGCATTCGTACAAGGTATATATAATGTTGTACGTTCAACAAAATAACCTTTCCTCTTATTGATATATGTAGAGATATAGGAAAAACAGGTAGTACCAGTTTCCTATTATTAAGTTGACATATGTTTCAGCTATATATACAGGTCACCCTCACAGTGCCGTTGGTTTTGTTGGTACAGGCCATCTTCAGGACAGAACAGCAAGTTGTTTCATAACATGTAATTAATACTTTCCCCGGTTCAATATTTCTTGTGTTTTGATCTGTATGTAACTCAAATTTCTTCAGGGCATCTTAGGAAAAGAATCTTGATAAGACAATGATGGACAAAGTCAGGCTCCTCAACGGATGCGTAATTCAGAAGGTGTTTTCATTCCATACCTTATGCGTCTGGGGGAGACTGATATTTCTTAATAGGTTCCCGTGATGTATTTGTTCGAGACAATCTTAATATTGTCAGTACGTAGGGGACTTAGCCTCTGTTAGTAGGTGCACGTGTGAACCGTCTCTCACCCAATGCGACTGAGTCTTCCTAGCAGGTTGGTCGACATCACGGGAACCTATTAAGAAATATAGGTTTGGAATAAATCATAATAAAAATAAGTATATATATTGGAAAAATAAATATTTGGACATCATGTGGCCAGAAGCCATTGGAAAGGGATTTACTGGTTGGCAGAAGGACTATTCCGGCCAATGAGGGATATGCCTGTTTCTGAAATGGCTGATCTAAGCGGACAAAAGCAATGGCCAATGGTATTTGAAACGCAGTAATCCTATCCTGCCAAGCTCAAGCTCCACCATGGTATATACAGGAGCCATTGATGCTGGTTACAAACTGCTTGCTTCTCAGATGAGATGTCAAGCTCATCCTTAGTAAGTTGTGCATCTCTGACCACATCTTCCACCAAAACATCCACAAAGCCCTCCTCGCCCAAATATGGCATGCTTCCAAAGAGATCCAGATATAATTTTTTTGTATTCATAGAAGCTAGTGGGGGGCTTACGGGAAAGTCTGTCGCACACGCTTTTCTTTCCTTCTTACTTTTTATGGTTACAGTAGAACTGTGAGGGGAAAGGTTTTAACAAAACTGCAAAGAGTGTGCCAAGAAGGTTTTTGCAAGGCTTCAAAACAGCGTCTATTTATTCTATATATGTATTATATGTTGTGGAGGAGGAAGGTCAAAGGGAAAGCATGGACATCATTTCACCAAAAGGCCAGGGTTAGCGGTAAATGACATCACACAACCCTTGACCTCTGATGAGATCACAGGAAGTGATGCCATTCTACCCGCTCCCAAATTACATCACAGGGATGGCATACAACCTTTGACCCCATGACAAAACAGGAAGTGGCATCACATAGCATTGTTCATCAGTACACTAGGAAAAATATGGTTATGATATCACTGTAATATGATATACATTTCATACAAGATTGGATGACCATATGTAGCGTTAATATTACCAAATAATTGTGAAGGTAAGCAGACGTCCAACACAACAACCTGGACTTTTGTACATCACTCGGGCTAAACTGTAACCAGACAGAGCATCTCGAAGAGGCCTAAACTCCAAAGCGAAAACATCCAGTGCCTGCCAAGTGTCTGGCTACAGACTGGAAACAGCAACTGACCAATGCAAATCCAACCAGAAGACAATCAGAGGCTGTAGCATTTCTTGCTTTTTGACTTGGACAATACACACATGGATTGTCTTGTCATTAGAGCACTTTCAACCATTGCACAGCAACCCACTGCTGCCAGTCACCCAGAACCTGAATATCCCCCAACCATTTTCACCATGGGCACCCGACTATCCAATGCCAATTGCTAAGGGCCCTGCGTCAACAGCTTTAAATGTTTGGCACTTACTCCTGCCCTCGACACCGTACACCTCCAATGCCTTGCTCCAACACCTTTATGTTTACACAGTGCTACCCACCAGCAATTTAAGTCTCCAACATTCCATAACACCAACCGAAAGCAAACTAGCAACTTAAGTCTCCAGCCAAGTCCTTCAACAGCACAACAGTGTGATTCTCAATTACCCTCCTCAAACATCTTATATCTGCATTCAATCCATTTAAACTCTCTTACAACACTATGGCCCTCATTACGACCCTGGCGGTAAGGGGTTTACGCCAGCGTTAGCTGCGCCGACCCCTTACCGCCAACTACGAGTTCCCAAAGCGCCATGGTCACTTTTCCGCCCGCTTTTTGCGGGCGTAGAAATCCATGGCGCTATGGGACCTTGGTGTTAATTACGCCACCGTAATGTACGGTGGCGTAATTAACGCCTTCCCCACTCCCATTGAGCCCTATGAGGCCGAAATGGGAATGGGGAAGGGTAAATGGGTCAATGGGGACTTACCGCCCCGCCAACCTCGGAATGGGGCGGTAAGTCCGCCATCCGCCATGGCGTAAACGGACTTTACGCCATGGCGGAAAAGTCCGTTGATGGCGGAAAAAATCCGCCAGGGTCGTAATGAGGGCCTATGTCTCAAACAATCTCTCCCAACATGTATAATTCACTAGTACATCATCTTAAGTCTCCAGTACCATTCTCCACAACATTGAGCCTGAAGCACACACCTCAAACCCAGAGCTGTGCCACTGGTTATGAATGATTTGAAACCTTCCAGCCATCACCTTTCTGTTTTGCTTA
The DNA here is from genome assembly GCF_040938575.1 of Ambystoma mexicanum. Taxonomy (NCBI): domain Eukaryota; kingdom Metazoa; phylum Chordata; class Amphibia; order Caudata; family Ambystomatidae; genus Ambystoma; species Ambystoma mexicanum. Next base: position 48,424,643 of record NC_090924.1, on the reverse strand, counting down.
TTTGGTAAGTAACCCGCCATTTTTTTGTTAGATGCGAGATGTGTTGCAGGTCACAATCATTGCAGGTTTTTGCATTTTTTTAAATAAACAGCAGCAGCAGCTCCATGACAACACCCCTATAAAATGCCCATTTTATAATTTTCTTTGGTCCTTTATATGTTGCTTAATGCTAGCCTCTTTCAAACTTCTAAGCACTGGAAAAAGAAATGAACTCATGTTGCACTGCATCCTCGTGTTCACAAAGCAAGTGCATTGCCCTGAACTATCCTTCAAAATATATATTTCCTTTGCTTGAGGAACAAACAGATGGTTTGCTTCAAAGGCGGAGGGCAACTTCATGTAAATTAATAATCTCACCTTGCATCTATCTACAGTGTGCCTGTGATGCAGGTCTGGCATATCTGGGTCAGGGCCCAGGCAGGATTAGTGGCAGAAGCCACTGGGGTACACCCCTCTCAACAAAGGCCCAGTGGTTCACTGGATGTGCAAAGCAGAGAATGAGAAACACTGATGAGATGTGTGTTTTATTTATTAATTTATGAATTGATATTGCGCCACAGGCATCTGGGCGCGCACATATAGATGCAGTCTATAACACCTAAAATGATACGGGTTCCTACCTAAAAAAGATTTTCGTTAGTGAGTTTTTCACCTAAAAAGGTTGGTTTTCGGTGCTTTTTTTAACACATGGTAGTTCTTCTCAAGCCTCAATTGTGCTGGTAGATTGTTCCATCTCTGGGCTGCTTTTACTGAAAAAGCGGGACCCAGTCCATTGGACTTTTTGAATTTGGGACAGTTGATCAAGCCCTGTTCCTCAGATCTCAGGTACCTTCCAGGTATATATGGCGAGATCTTTTCTTTCAAGTATGCAGGTGCCTTTCCTGAGATGCATCTGTGTGCTAGCGTCAAAGTTTTGAATTGGATTCTATCTTCCATTGCCAACCAGTGCAGGCCTTTCATGTCCTTAGTTATATGGTCCATTCTGGATTTTGTCTTTACAATTCTCACTGCATTGTTTTGCAGTACTTGACATCTAGCTATACAGCTTTTACTTGCACCGATCATAAGTGCGTTACAATAGTTGAGCCTAGACAAGATTGTGGCTCTGGCTATGGTGGCGCTGTTATCCTCACTCAAAAATGGTCTTATGGATTTGAGCAATCGAAGATAATATTGACAATTTTTTGAGAGGTAAGAGACCTGAGCCTCGGAACCCATTGAGGCTTCCAGATATATCCCCAGTGTCTTTACCTTTTCAACCACGGTGATCGGGGAACCTTTGATATCCATGATCTGGTATTCTTTGCTGAGTTTTTCCCGGGCTTGAGGTGAACCAATGATCGTTAGCTCTGTTTTTTTCCTGTTAAGGCACATCTAATTTTGCCTCATTCAGGCTTCAATGATGTTATAGAGAGATTTTATCTTGACAGGGTCTGCAACGTAGCACCCCCTGATTTCTATCACCAACTGCATGTTGTCAGCATAGTTTGTAAAATAAGCTCCAAACTTATCAAGTACTATGCAGAGACACCTTAAATATAAGTTGAATAGCAGTGGTGAAAGGCTTCGCCCTGCCGAACGCCACGCCATATGGGTGTTTTGTTTGAGAAGGCCCCCCCCAGTGGATTTTTGAATTTCTCTGTGATAAAAATGAGACGACCCATCTGGTTGCTTCACCAGAGCAGTTGCCTACATTTTCCAAGGCCCATTGCAGGTGGTGGTGGTGCAGGAGTTCAAATGCCGCACTTAGGTCCAAAAGAACTAATATGCTGGTTTTTCTCCTCTCCATTATACTCAGCATCTGAGTCTGCAGATCGAGTAATGCAGTGTCAGTGTTGTGTGCGGTCCTAAAACCAGATTGTTGTATATGTAAGATGTTACTGGCTTCCACATATCTTTGCAGTTGTGCTGTAGCAGCTTTATCCAGAACTTTTAGCAAAAAGTTACAATTTGTCATTGACCGAATATTACTGGGATCTTTTTGGTCAAGGCTGTTTTTTTTTACCAGTGGTGTGATGGTTACAGCCTTGATGGTTTCGGGCACCTTCCCGTCTCTAAAAGACGCATTCACCATTCTGGTGAATAAGGGTGCAAATAACTCTTTGTTATCCAGTATCATCTTAGAGGGTAATAGATTTTCTGCACATGATGTTGGTCTCATCGAAGTTAGAATTTCTTCCATATATTTCACTGTGATGGAATTAAACTTAAAATGTTCCTGGTTATTTTGTGGGAGAGCAGGTCTATTTTGGTCTGTTAAATCTTGGGTTTTAGCCTGGGATGTTCGTATGGCTTCCGTAGCTTTTTGTATTTTACTGGAAAAGGCTTCATGTACCTTTATAAAGTCCTCTTTTAAGGGTTCAAACGGTGGAGTTAGGGGTTTGGGTTTGTTTACTGACTTGAGAATCTCAAATAGTTTTCTTGTGGAGTTGGCCACACCTGAGATTTGGCCATTGTAGAAGTCTTTTTTTGCCTCTGCAGTGCTTTTTAAAAAATATTTACTGTCTATGTTCTTCCATTTGTCTCGATAATCATGTGTGGGGTTTTTCAACCAGCTACGTTCCATTTTCCTTTTGTCTTTTTTCAGCTGCCTCAGCTCAGTATTAAACCATTTTTGATGTCCACCTTTGGCTCTGACTAGTCTCAGTTTAATAGGTGCTAATTTATCTATTAACATCTGTGTTTATGCATTAAAGATTTGTACAATGTTTTCACATGTATCTTTATCCGTAGTGTACGGGAGGATTTCCTCTATGCATTGACCTAAGTGCACCGAGGTAATGTTCTTAAAATTTCTGCTCAGGGACTTTTTTTGCTCAATATTCCTCTTTGACCTCGGTTCAGGCATTGTTATTGTGAAGTTTATTTTGGAGTGGTCAGTCCATATACATGGCGTGGTAAAGCCCGTTTTAGTCTCCGGGTTGTGAGTAACCACCCAATCAAGTTGATTGCCTTGTGGTGTTGTGGATTCGGAGTTGATGCCCTTAAAATCAATATATTTCAGCTGTTTTTCCAAAAGGATGGCTTCCTTATCCTTAGGATTGCCTCACCACCTATTAAAGTCTCCTATTAGTAATGTTGCTGAACTAGGGTTTTTTAAGATGTTAAGTTGTTGAGTGATGTCAATTTTGAAATCTGATATCAGTGATGGTGGCCTGTATATCACTATTATGTTAATGCAGCTATTACTAGAAGGTGTGTGTTTTAATTGAAGGGCTTCACAGCCCTTACATGTATGGTAGCTGGGAACATGTGAATGGAGTTTCTGGCAATAACCGCCACACCTCCCTCTTGCCCTTGTTCCCTGTTCTTATGAAAATGGCGTAGCCTTCTGGCACTGCTTTTTCGATTGTGGGTCAACTTGGCTCATGGAGCCAGGTTTCAGATAGGCATAACATGTCTATTTTCTCATCGACAATCATGTTGTGTATGTTTTGGGCGTGTTTATTCATTGAGAAAATGTTTAGTAAACATATTTTTAGCTCTTTTTGGTTTCTGTTGTTTTGTTTATAATTTCAGTGGTATCGATTCTGGGCGTTCTTACTCTTTTTATTTAGCCTTTTGCACCCATGTCCGTGCTGTTAACATGGGCTGGATTTTGTTCTCCCGTGCGGTCGGGCAGTATTGGAACATCCCGTATGCCTTCTTTCTTTTTCTCTGTGATTTTGTGAACATACCGTTGTACCATTTCTGCTGTGTTTGAATATCTAGTAGTAATGGTAAAATGTTTGGTAGGTAAGATTTCCACAGAGCTGGTAAATCTTCCTTTCCTGGTTCAACCCCGGAACTTTTTGCTTTTCTAGTGGGATATTTTTCATTAATACCTCATTGAGTGGGAACCTTTTTCCGCACTCACCTAATCTTTAACTCTTTTTATCGGTGTCATTTTTAAGACTTTCCATAGTGTCTTTTTAAAGTTATCATGTTTAACAACTTATTGGCAATAAGTGCCTGTTGTTGCTGGGTTGCCCTAGGGGCTCCCAATTTAACTTTCTTGTGCTAACCTTGAGTGAACTACAGTTCCCAAGTGTAGAAATGATCTTTGGATCCCTTTTACATTTTATTCTGTGAAACCAGCACACCCCACCTTATGTGGAGTGCTGGGGAGATACAATGTATCCCCTTACACATTAAGACTGTAACAATTCTGTTACAGTGACAAGCTTACCTTTAATGGCTGGTGGCAGTGATACCTTTTACTAATTTGGTGCACCTTTACCGCGGGCTGTGATCACAGCTGCAGTAAAGGCACCTAAGGGTGCTCAATTTACCAAAATGACCCTGTCTTCTTTTTCTGTCATTTTAGTGTTTCTTGTCATTTCTTGTTCCTTCCCCTGACATCCAGGGTGGGAAATTCCTTTGTGTGATTTTTGTCTTCGGCGGGAGTCCCCTGAACATCCCGCCCAGGCTCCAGTCAGTCTGTAAGCACAGGAAGTGGGGGAGGAGTCCAAAACTTCCCCATCCATTGTTTTTTACGGCTTGCTTCAACTGGGACAAATCCCAGTGGGGGGTGGCTGTCCTGATTGGACAACTAGACGCCTCTGTCTTGTAAAATGCGGGGAGAGAATGCAGAGGTTGTGCTGCAGTTCCTGATAAATACTGGAAACCTGGAAGCTGAAGTCATGTCAACCACTGGAACAGAAAAGCAAAGAGGATGATGAAGGAAAAGCGGTAGAGATGATTTCCAGCGACCAGAGAGCCTGCTGTGTAATTGGAGCCTGCTGCAGCCCTTCCTTCCAATCAACCGGGTGTCTCCGAAAATGATGACCCAAACCCAGAGCCTGGTGTGACCCACTAGACTTTAAGAAGACCTGCATTTGAGCCATCCCACGGGTTGCTGCGACCTTGCGTTCTTGCAATATCCCAACACCTGGGACCTACAGTCACTATGTGGTGCATGGTCTTCCGAAATTCTGAATCTTGCTGAAACTTCGTGGGCATCTTGGTGTGTCTCCAGATACATCAATCAAGTCTGAAATGTCCCCTCACAAGAGTGCTGGACCTTTAAAACAATGAGAATTCAACTTCAATTTTCTGTCTTCTTCTGTGCTCCTTGAAAAGGCACCAAATCCGCAGAACCGTATTCAGCCATGAGGGAAATCTTGCCTAGAGCCTTCTTCATCGATCCCTGCTGCAAAGTCCCTCGGAGGTCTTGTGTTCAGTCTCCAGGACAAGGAATCCACTGACCGGGTATTTGGCTGCAGACCCTGAAGTTCTCCTGCTGCAATCTCTTGTTCATTGCTGAGGTACTGTGTTCGCTTGGATATATACTTTCCTTAAGCCTGTTGGGATTTCTGTGTAGCTTTGGGGTGTTGTCTGTGATTGGGAGGTCCCTCATCCAGTGCACCCAGTCCCACTGCTAGAATCCTGCTGGGTTGTTTTCTGTGAAGCCCCTGGACCCTCTTCTAACTCTAGAAGTAAATTACTCACCTGTTTGCCCTGTTTTCCAAGGAACTCTAACTTTTCTACTAAAGAACTTATTCTAACACTGCATGTTGGTCACTAGTCCTAGTGACCCCCCTTCTGCCACTGAGAACACTCATGCTCCATGAATAAGGGAAAGACTTTGAAGGGATTGGGACTTCTGCCTAGAAAAGAAATCAAGTGTTTTACTTACTTGTAAAGAGTTGGTTGGTAACTGTAATTCTAAGAGTGAACAGTTACAAAAGTTCTTACTGATCTTGAATGTGTGTTGCACTATTCTTAAAAGTATGGTTAACATCTTTTCTTCCTTAGCCACTGTTTTGCCAGTCTAAAAGTAAGTAGATGTAAAGGTATTTTACTCTCCTGTGATTAGATTTGGCCTCTTTACAAAAGTAATGTGTTGGTTTCACCAGATTAATCCTGTAGGGTAATTGTATGAGTGTGCTCCAACTGCTGGTATCACCAGGTTAGTTCTGTTTGGTTAACTGTATGAGTGTCCCCCAACTGGGTCTTGCTTCCCCTGACGTGCTGCTAGCCTGTCCTTAATAAGTCTACATTAGATTGTTGCCTACCTAGAATAACTATTCAGTAAAGTGTGACATTGGGTTTTACTTTCCCCTTCATTGTGAAGTTAAAGTGTATGGGTTTTACTTACCTTTTGTTAGCTGTGTGCCATCCAAAACAAGTTACCAGTTATTGCTTACCTCAATCTGGGGTTCCCTGATTTCAAAGGCACCTGTAATTGTATATTATATCCTTAGGTTTTACTCACCTAGTATAACTGTGTGTTATGACAAAAGTAGTTATAGGTTTTTACTGCACCTAGGATACGTGTTTCACTATTCACCAAAAGTATATTGTCCATTTGACACTTTATGTGATTTGTTCCAAGAGTCACTGTACAACTGGAAGGGCCTACTGCCCTTGTATTACTGAATGCAATTTGAAAGTATTGGTCTTTTACTCCAAAAGAATAGGATTGACCGGTGTCCAGTCATTTGGTCGACTGAAAACTGGTCGAATGACATTTGGTCGACGCAATTTGGTCGAAAACCAAATGGTCGAATTTTTGTTTTTTTAAATATATATATTTTTCGGGTTTTCGTTTTTTAAAAAAAGGGGTTTTTAGAGAAAAAAAGGGGGTTGGGGGGGACCCCCCCAAAAAATAAAAAAAAGGGGTGAAAATAAAAAAAATAAAGAATTCGACCATTTGGTTTTCGACCAAATTGGTTCGACCATTTGTCTGGTCGACCAATTTTTTTCGACCAAATGTCTGGTAACCGGATTGACCTATACTAAATATGTATAACAAGGTTTTGACTTCCCTAGAACTACTGTTAGGTGTTCCAAATAAGGTCTATACTTGGGTCTGTGGATTTCAAGTGTAGTGTTGTGTTTTTATACTGTGATTTCTTATAATGTTTTAGTACTTACTTACCCCTAGATTTATCTGGGCCTACCTGTATTTAAATAAATCCTTTATTTTTACAATACATAGTGTGTCAGTGTTTCTTTGGATCATTTGTATTACAATTTCACTTGTACTATGTCTTCTGCCCTCTCTCCCTCCTAAAATAAGCCTGGCTGCTCTGTCTACGCTATCCTGAACTCAGGTGATACAGCCTTATACTAAGAGTGGAATCTTGTACTGCCTCAGTTGAATGGTTTTACTAAGCCCTTAGTGGACTTCAGAAAAACTGTCCTAACAATGTTCATCTGCCCCATCCATATCTCCACCTAAAGCCGCCGGCCCCTTCTGTCTATATCTGCGAGGACCGGCAAAGACCGACTTGGCTAATGAAGCGCTGACATTGAAACACCTGATGTTTCTATTAGCAGCCAGCCGGGTGTTCTGGGAGATGAAGTCCCTGAAGTGTAGATCTAGCAGTCAAGCTGCCTAGATCGATCTTCAGCTATTGTAATCATGTAAGTTTGAAGATTCATGCTGTGCTCTCGCTGAGTATTACAGGCTGCTCTTAACTGGTAGACCAAGCCCCTATGCCCTTCCTGTTGCTACAGTACTGGGTATGAGCTGCACAGACAGCCTCGGCTCTTAACCCAACCATTCAGGTTCTTTTCACTAATGGACTGCCAACCTGTTAGTGATGGCGGCTTCATGGTTTTACCTACATCACTGTTATTTCTCCAGCTAACGAGATTTAAATGCCAGGTGAAAACAGCTGTGGCACATTTAGCTGCATTTACAACCGCCTTTGTCAGGTGCAACACAGATATCTGCACTTGGCACTTTCTCTTTGTCCAGTGGGCCAGAGGTCGCAAGGACAGGTCTAGGGGTAGAAGAGGGGGAGCTAGGGGTAGCAGCTGCTACTCCTGGCAACCCCTAAATGACGTCACTGAGGGAGAGAGTTTTTTAAAAAAAGAACAAGTGGTGTCATGCAAAGGTTTTGACAATAGTTTGCACACAATATTTCACAAAGGGTTTCTTCAGTTCTTTTTTTTTGTTCGTTGAAAGGAGAAAGACTAAATGAGAAGGGTTTCAAAAATCACAATTGGGATGTCACACAAAGGTTTTTTAAAAGAAAAACAGGGTTTATTTTGTTTTTGGGATGTGACAAGTTCATCTGCTCATTGCTTTTCTATAGCAGGTAGAGAAGCTCTAGGGCTCAGGTTGAGTACACTCTGAGTATAACTCCAGTAGCCGGTGAAAGGAGGGTCCCCAGAGCTATGAGCATAGAGAAGGAGTCCTGTTTAGACAGGGGGGTTGTTTACTATTTGAAGGGCCAGGGTGAAGCATTTGTTCCAACCCCAGCATCTAATATCAGTATCCCCAAGAGAAACACATGTGGGAATAAACCCCAGGCGCAGGCCTTTCCATTAACATTCATGAAGGGCTGTGGGCAGTCCACAAACCATGTCTGTGAGTCCAAACATAGAGCAGATCCCAAACTAATCACACATCTATGCTAACTGCAGCCGGGACTTTGCGGTAGCACTGCATAGAAATCCTTTGGAATTCAGGGAAAAGCAATGTGGGGAACACACACGCTGTGTCCCTAGCAAAGGGCAGACATACTGGAATTGACTCCAAGGCTTGATTCTAACATGGTAGACAGAGGGTTTAACACTATGGGGAATGGGGTATGCACCGAACCAATTTAAGGCCAACATACTCGACACACAGGGCATTTTGATCACCTGCCATGATCATGAGAAGGAGATGGAACTATTTTACCAAGAGCATTATGGGGCATGAAGTCCATAGAGAACCGGACACACAAAACAGGAACCATATTTTCTTAATAATCAGTTATGATGTAAAAGGAGACAGAATGGCTGTGCATAAGTATGTCAAGGTCCCAGAAACGTGATCTATCATTCATGATGCATCCTTTCTAACATGCCTGACACCCTTTCTTCACAAACGATCCTTGCTAAACTCACTTCCACATTGTACACAAGCTTTGGCTCTGCTCTGGTCTTTTTTGTTGATCCTTCACAATTCCTTGTTCTCAGCCCACCGGCTCTACCGCTCCCACTCACTACGCTGCTGCTTCACCTGTTTACAACACATTCCCCCCACATTCCTTTGTCTACATTACCCCCATGCACAATTCTTTGCCGCCTGCAGTCGCTGCCCCCTCTACTGTTCTCCTCGTTGCGTGCCCCTGTTCTGCTCTCCACTGGCTGGGTGGGAGAAAGGGTGATATTCCAAAATGAGTGCTAAAGGGACAGCTGAGAGGAGTCAGAGGAGAAAAAAGGCCAGACAGTTAGAAGGAGCAAGAATGGAGGTAGGCTCTGACAGTGAACACTAGGCTAGAGAGAAGCAACAACTAGTAGACGGGAGATTTTGAGAAGCCTGTTTCACTCACTCTATAGACCCGTGAAGAAGCCCAACGTAACATCCATACAGAAGTGAAACTTAAAGATTGCTGAATTCTATACTCTAGATAAAAATGGGAATAACTGCATAATCATCCATACTAATTACACCCTATTTATAGAATAGACACCTGGTGGCAGTGGCAAAGCATACAGGTAAACTGTGTGAAACTTGCTAGTGCTAAAGAACCAGGTAGGGACTACAAATGCTACTCACAAGTACCCAGGTAGGATGAGGAAACCTTTATTGGGTACTAAACACCCCTAGTGCGCGAAGTCTTACCCAGGTAGATTCACTCAAGTCTTTGCTTCATCCTTCTGTGACTAAGACACGCAGCAAACAATGCCAAGCATCAACACTCATCCAAAAGAAACCCAGAACTTAGAGAAGACGCCAGTCATAACAGGAATCAACGCCTTGTAAAGGAATAGTGCAGGGCCACACCAAACCCAGCGACTGGGAGCAATTGGTGACACATTTCAGAGCACAATTGAGCTAACCAGTCTACTGAGGAAAATCAGGCTCTGGGGATTCCATAGTAAGATAATAGTAGAGAATATGGGGACGTCTCTACAATAAATCACAGCAGAAACAGTTGCCTTCGAGATGTCGATTTGGAAATAGCATAATCTAATAGACACAAATAAACCTATAATTTATGACAATAACTGCAGAGCACGACACACTGTAATGTGCACTTTAGAGTGAGACACTAAGATTGTAATAAAACACTCATTCAAGGGCGATGCCACAGTGATCATGAATACATTTGATTAGGACATTATAGTGAGAAACCATGACAGGGCATCTACATGCCACTTGAGAGATATCCAACGCACAGGACTATTTAACTAATCAATCGCCTTATTGGGAATCACTCGCAACAGGCTATTTGTGTAATAAGGAATCTGTCTTCTTGTAATCTACATGACCCAGAATACCTAGTTTCTATGCCCACCCCAAATCAATAAGGACATAGACTGATCAACAAGTAGACTGACCAGCAAGTTGTTAAGGAACATATTGACAGGGACCGCCCATCATTTAATGGCACAATAATGAACACACAGGGGAAGCTATGTGAACCCTTCACTTTGGTAGTCTGAGAGACTGACCTAGCACTCACACTAGCTAACACCAGAATCACATCACAATCAACATGGCAGCTATGGACCTCGAGCAATGTAAGCCAAGCACTGGGTGGTAGGGTTGCCGTCAGTCAGAACAGTACATTATTGAATGGCATTGCTGCTGATAGGTTATTTATTTATTTATTCATTTGTAAAGCACACATAGCCCAGAGGCAACTAGGCACTGATTACTGCTTAAGGATATGGTTACAGCTTTGACGTCTTAGGGGTCAGGTATTACGTTACAATTTACACAGTGCATTAGATATAAAACATTAAACAGTAAATTTACATTCAGTTCAGAAGCAGAAATCACACACTTTTACATATTTATATATTGTTGCAAATCCTTGTCCTAATATGTACTAAATTGATGGGCTAAGAGACTATTGCAAGAGGTGGGATCTGAAGAGCAGGGTTTTAAGTTTTTTTCTGAATGACCAGAATGGCATGTCATTTCTCAATTGGTAGGGGAGGGCGTTCCACAGTTTTGGAGCTATAACCGGGAAGCTTGAGCCTCCTGCTTTCTGTCTTCTGTAACTGGGGGTGGAGAGAAAGTTAGTATAGACAGAGCGGGTTGGTGTGTTAGTATTGACTTTGCAAATGAGGCTGCTAAGGTATTTCGGAGCCTTATTAGCAATGCATTTGTGCGCCATCGTCAACATTTTGAATTTGATTCTGTCTTGGACCGGGAGCCAGTCAATGTTCCTTCTAGTGGATGAGATGTGAATGTGACTAATGCTGCTCTTATGGTGTTGTTTTGTACTGTTTGTAAAGGTTAAATAAACACATGGTAACACAATGACCACACTTAAGAGTTACCATAATCATATCTTCACCCACAGATTATTGGAATATGACTGGAAACACAAATGCTCCGGGCAGCTTGTTGTAATCTGACTTGTTGGTTGGCAATCGAGAACAGGTGATTGGGTCCTAAGAGCATAATAAATATTAAAAAAACAAACAAACAAATTCAGTACAGGGGGAGGCACCCGTGATAGTTATCCACAGTCAGATTTGGTTTAAATGATGAAACAGCATTCAGAGCTTTGCTGACGCTCAGCATTACAAGCTGATTCTTCGGGGTGGTCTCTTTTTGAAAATGAGGGACTTTTTCAGAGCAATGATAGATTTGATTTTTAAAATGTATAGCCGTTCCGTACAAATGCAGCACATTGTGAATGTGTTACCTCAAAAAGGTAACATTCTTTACAGACCACTGGGAGTATTACGTCAACCCACAGATATTGTTCTTTCATTATATGTTACAACTTGCACAACCACCGAGACAACCACTTTTTTCTCGAAAGAGGTCATCACGTTTGCCACCCTCTTTGTCTTTTTTTATGCCAATGGCATTAATGTAAAATTGAAAAGAGCTGTTTCTGACACACGTCTTCTCACGCGTGATGCCAGGCTGGGGAATTGCTTTTTGGACACCAACCCTACTTGAAATTGAGCACCATAACCCATTATTCCCAGCATTGCACCAATGGCGCTGCCATGCTCAGCAATGTTGATATATGTGCCTCGTGACTGCATGTCTAATCACATGCTGCAAGACATAATATTGGCTCGAACACACAAAGAGGTGGCGGAGACACCATTGCTACTACTTAGGACTGTCCTTAATCACTGAGGTGAGTTAATTTTGGTGAAAGCACTTTGGCGCCCCCTCCTTCCCATCTCTTGACTTATCAACTTGAGTTGTTTGCCAAAAATACTCTTTCTCTCATAGGCGAACCATTTGGTTCACATATCTGGCCACGTGGTTCTGCTTTGTCTCTGAGCAGGCTGTTAGAGTGTACCACCACACTCCTCATATTTTTTTGCTGCCCTGAAATTAAGAGTACAATAAGTAGCATCAGATCATTACATGATTACTTTTTTTTCTCTCAGTAGTGCGATTGTAACATTGTGTGCATTTTTCTTAACAGGGAAGGGTCTGCATTCGTAAGGCCCTCCTTTTACTCCTGTAGATGGCTTGTTCAGAAATAGGATGATACGGGTGAGGGAAGTGCTCCCCGTGAAAGAAGGATGTAATACCTCACTCAGTGAATAGAATATCAATCCTTATGAATGCTGCACACTTCTCTACCAGCTGTAACCTGTCGCCATTTTACTGGTGCATATTTATTATTAATTTCACGATATCACCAATTCTTTTTAGCCTATGTGTTTAATGTGTTGCTTTACAGTACTGTTTTCCAGAATAAACTAGCAATATATGGGTCCTGTTCTGTCCAGAAATGGTTTGTTTTTTTGTAGGCATTATAAGCAGAGGTCTGCTAACCTGTGACTCAAAGGGGCTGATTCATGGAATTTGTGCACTGAAAAACGGGGATTTGTGCGCCATTCTGCCCGCAAATCCCTGTTTAACAAATGGGGATTTGCGGGCAGAATGGCGCACAAATCCCTGTTTTTCGGCGCACAAATTCCATGAATCAGCCCCGAAATGTTTTGGACTGCAATGCCCATGATCCTTCACCGTTGACTATGCTGTGTATGGCTGATGGGAGTTGTAGTTAAAATCATCTGGAGAGGCAAATATTGCAGCCCCCTGCACTATAGTAAGAGTACCTGAACATTTGATGACAAACACAGTAATTGTGAAAATGCAAATTGGGGAGACGCAACCTTATACTGCTTGAACACTGCAGAATCATCTACAAACAGATTTTGTTTAATAGTCAGCGCACCTTCGCCTATCCTAGTGCAGCCATTGCGATTCATGTTTTCTGTTTTCACAAAATTTTTAGCCTCACGGCTTACAAATCCTTTACATAATTGTATCCAGGGCCTTTTTTAGTTTAGCTTTACCATAACAGCTTCAAATAGGGGTTTTCAATGAAGGTCTCTAATGCGTTTCAATGCAGATGACATATGAGGATAGATTTGTGTTGTTTGGCTATGTGTCCCACCCATTTAACGGCCATCTCTAAGTCAAATCTATAGGATTTTTCTCCCATTCGCACCCATCTGCACCTAAACCACACCCCTTTTTGCACTCTTTACCATGCTGAATTTGTCAGCCATTTGTTTTCTACAGAGCCACCATCTTGAAATATAGTTGTTTACAGTTTTATGGTGGTATATCACATCCAAACCTAGAATGTTAAGTTTTGATAAAAATGTTAAAGATCTCTATTAAAATATTGATCATGAAAACATTACGACTCTAGCCATAAAAAGTATATATTCATCAAATTTAATTTTATAATCATTAAAAACTTTCCAAATAATAGTTATTTCTCTGTAGGTCTGCTTATAAGGCAGGAAGAATTCACTGCTGTAAGATGGTTGCTTGATGTATCATTGTCTCCATCTAGGGATGGCACTGCTGCTTCCTGTGCACTCTGGCTGCTCGGGATCTGTGGCCTAATAGAGTTCTTTGTTTGTGTCTATGCTGCTGTAGAGCGTGGAGTCTGGTTTAGAGCTTGTGTCCAGTGTCTTTGGTACTTGCGTTGTAAAGAGAAGAAAATACAAAATCAGAAGGCTCAAGACAGAGGGTATTGAGAAAGGAGAAAGGAGACACTTGGGAGCCAGGATGATCGTGCCCAAAGGTGCATGCATACATTCCACCGCTTTCTGAGGATTACTCTTGAACCAGTACTGTACATCTGTTCTGATGAATCGGTTGAAGTGTTCCAGCGTGCGCACCCACCAACTCACCCCTTTGAAAACTCATCCCCCTTTCCATTTAACTGCACAACAACAGCATTTGCACATATTTTATGCAAAGTGTTTTAATCATGTACTAGGCCTACAAAACAAGCACCTGCTTAATGTCTCACTCTTTTCTTACTGCACCCACCATCTTCTAGATCCTTCACTTCGAATTGACGGTTGATCCATTCCTCAGGATCTCCATGCTAATCAACTAACCCATTTCACTAACACAAGATGGGAAAGATTCGACCCCAGTAGCGCCGTATGCTAGGTTTCAGTGGCAGGCTTACACGCAGATGCCTCTTGTATACAGAATCCTATCAGCCTGTTCTCTGTGAGTTTTCTCGTTTGGTTGTAGCAGTTTATTGTTCTAGCCCGAGCGTCCAGTTACAGGGCAGTCTCTTCATATTGCATTTTCAGATATGCCGCTCTACATGAATAACGGATTCCAAGAATGCTTTTGATATAAATGGGTGTTAGGGAGAATTCTCAAAAATGTGCTAATTCCCTCCACCTGATGAGGATGATGATGATTTGGAGTTTAACTCTAATATTGTTAAAGAGTCAGAGGAGTTAGAGGAGACTCAGGAAGAGAGCCCCTCTTTACCTCAACAGGCCCTTATGCCTTAACCATTAGCCACAGGGACCCTACCAGGTCCAGTACTGAGTCAAGAATGTGTCTCTCTTGAAAAAATTAGACTTGAGTTACAGTTCAAAAGATTACAAGTCCAAGCTGAAGCCAAACATTGGGATCTCAAACTAAGGGAAATGGAATTACAACATGCTCTTGAAATGAAGAAATTGTCTCTTGAAAATGTTTATATCCCAGAGTCTTCTAGGTCTTCCAGCCCTAAGAGACCTAACATGCCTAAGGAAGCTGTGAGTATGTGTGAGGTGAAATTTTATATTTTGGATTGGTTAGGTGCTTTTGAATATAACTATGGGATTCAGGGTTTCACAGGGAATCAGTTGATTCCTTGGCTTTTGTCTAGGCTCCCCCAGGTTGCAACTGATGGTGTAATGGAGGTGGGGGAACTTGAGAGATTGGAGTATGAAAATGTGAAGCTAACTTTGGTAGCTAGATTTGTGAAAACTCCTTCCCAGTACATTAAGAGGTTTAGGACCCTCAAAAAGACTGATGGTACCCCTTGGGCTACCTAGGTGTGTGAATGTTTGAAAAACGTAGATGGTTGGGGTAAGGGTTACAGAGTGAACTCTTTTGAAGGAATGAGAAATCTGTTTTTGTTGGAATCTATTTTTGATGCCTGCTCTCCTGAACTGAGACAGCACTTGGCTGACTTTAAAGAGATTGATCCCAAGAAGCTAGCAAAAGCTGCTGACTTATGGGTTGCAACAGGGCTACTCGCAAGGATTCTGGGGCCACTCATAAAAAGGATGAGGGGAAGCAGCACAAGAAAGATGACAAAGAGAATTCTAAAAGTTCCAATCCAAAAGAGGGCCACAAACAAAAGAAGGGTAAGCTACATAGGAAACCAGGTCAGTCTAGTGAAACCTCTGGTGCCAAACCAGAGGGAGGTCAGCAGAAGCCCCCATTTGTCAAAACATTTGGAAAATGTTATGCTTGTGTGTCAACTGACCATGTGAAAGGGGATCCCAGATGCAACGGTAAACCTTCAGTGGTCCATACTGCCTCCTTACCCTTCATCCCTGAGGAAGAACTACATATGGCACTTGGAGACTTTCAACTATTGGCTGAAGACCCCATTGGAGTCTCTGCTAGTGTTTCTTTAGTGTCCATGGGTCTGTGGGAACAGCAGAATATAGATGCGTATACATCTATACCTGATAACACCAAAGAATACTACAATGACAGTGTACATGTAAATGGTCAGGAGACCCCTGCCATTAGAGACTCTGGGGCCAGCATCACAGTGGCGGATGAATACTTCTTCAAACCTGAGGATGTTGTTAAGGCACCCAAAGGTCCCACTAAGCTTGCTGGAGGCGCTATCCAGATGGTTCCAATACTACCAGCTCTCATCCAGTGCAACATGACTGTAAGAATACCTGTTAGTGTACAAAGTGAGGTGCCTGGGAGAGTCCTGCTGGGGAATGACTTAAAAACTCTTGGAGTTGTATCAAGCACCACCAGGCCTCCCTGAAAAGGGAAGCAGGAGCAGACAAGGAAGGCCAGAGTGCTTACTTTAAATAACTCTCAGTGGGATGTTGCAGAAGAACCTATAACACCCAGTCCACAGGAAAAGCCAACTTCTATTTCCAAGAAGAAAGAGACAAAGGGGAAACCCAAGGTCTCAGGAAACAAGAAAGATAGCACTCCTGTGCATCTAACCAGGACATCCGCGAGAGGACAGTCCAAAGTCACACCTGTGACAACTCTCCCAGCTGAGGCTGAGTGTGAGAACCAACCAGGAGATGTTGAGTCAGCTGCTGAAGATTCAGAGCTGGAAGAAGACTTTCCCCCTGTTGGAGATCTGGATCCCAAAGACCATCCTGAGCTGCAGTCTTTATTGGCAGAAGGTGGCCCCTGGAGGGCAGACTTCAGCAGAGGTCATAGAGAGTGTCCTACTCTTGAAGGACTTTGGCAACAATACATTTCTCAGCTGGGAGAGCAAGAGCCAGGGAAGCACAGGTTTTCCTAAGGAGGTTATCTCTGACAGGGGATCACATTTAAGTTCCACTACATGCAGGCCATGTGGAAAAATTGTGGAGTGACCTACAAGTTCTCAACAGCCTACCATCCCCAGACGAATGAGTTGGTAGAGAAGTTTAATAGAACTATGAAGTGCATGATAGGTGCTTTAGAAGAACCCCTTAGAAGAAAGTGGGACCTTCTACTGCCATGCCTTCTCTTTGCTTATAGAGATGTCCCTCAAGAAAGGGTTGGATTCAATCCCTTTGAGCTTCTCCATGGTCATCCGGTTAGAGGTCCATTGGCCCTAATCAAAGAGGCATTGGAGAGTTCTTCTTCCTACAAGCCAGTGTGAGTCGCTGACTATGTGTTAGGTCTCCGAAGGAGAATAACACAAATGATGACAGAAAACTTGAAAGCAGGTCAGGCTCTGGTGAAGCAATGGCATGACCAGAAGGCCAACATGGTTGAGTTTACTCAAGACCAGCTAGTTCTAGTTATGGTGCCTACAAGGCAGAGGGCCTTGCAGGACAAATGGATTGGACCCTTCAAGGTTGTGGGAAAACTTGGAGAGGTCAATTATTTGGTGGACTTAGACAATCCTAAGGAGGCCCCCAGTACCAAAGGCAGGATCCAAAGAGATGAGATTCTGTTTGGACTTTAGAGCCCTTAATGCAGTCACCGCGACTTATGCCAATCCTTTACCTAGGACAGATGAGCTGGTGGACAAACTTGGTTCAGCCAAGTACCTCAGTACATTTGACATAACATCAGGCTATTGGCAAATAGCTCTGACAGACCATGCCAAGGAGAAAACTGCATTTTCGACGCCTGGAGGCCTCTACCAGTTTAAGTGGATGCCTTTTGGATTAAGGAATGCACCTGCTACATTCCAAAGGATGGTGAATCATGTTCTCAATGGGATGGAGGACTTCTGCATGGCATACTTGGATGACATTGCAGTATTCAGCCCTACTTGGAAAGAACATGTTGACCACCTAGGATATGTATTACAGGCTCTTGAGCAAGTAAATGTCAAATTTGTCAGAGTAAAGTGGTCTACCTTGGATATGAGGTAGGAGGAGGTGAAATAAGGCCATTGCTTAGCAAAGTACAGGCTCTACAAGACTGGGCCATCCCTACTACTCAAACCAAAGTGAAAGCCTTTCTAGGCCTAACTGGTTATTATAGGAACTTCATTGAGAACTATGGGACCATAGCGTCTCCCTTAAATGTGATCTACTCACCCAAATTCCCCAAGAAGGTCAGGTGGAATGAGGAGTGCACTAAGGGATTTGAAGGACTTAAGCAATCCCTTTGTCAAGCTCCAGTCTTAAGAGCTCCTGACTACGGCCAATCCTTAATTGTACAGACAGATGCTTCCAATACAGGTTTAGGTGCAGTTCTGAGTCAGCTAGATTAGAAAGGCAGGGAACAACCCATCTGCTTCATCAGTAGGAAGCTGAAGGAACCCGAGACAAGGTGGGCAACCATTGAATGTGAATGTTTTGCTATTGTGTGGTCTTTAAAAAAGTTTAGACCATACTTGTATGGATCTACTTTTGTGATTCAAACAGACCACCAACCCTTGAGATGGTTAATGCAGATGAAGGGGGAGATTCCTAAATTGTTAAGATGGTCAATCAGCATACAGGGGTTTGATTTTACCATTGAACACAGGTCAGGGTGTAATCACCAAAATGCTGATGGTCTCTCCAGAAAGTATGACCGACTGGAGTAAGGAGATTCAGCCAGGGGTGGATTAAATCCTCCTGTCCCCTAATCTGGAGGGGGGGGGCGAGTGTTAGGGAGAATTTTCAAAAATGTAATAATTTCCTCCACATTAGAGACCCCCAGCAACTTTGCTGGATTTTGAGGACTTGCTTTTTTTTTACCTGGAGAGAGTGAGAGCCTTTTTCCCATTCTCTCATGTATTTTAATCTGACTTTATACACTGTGTTTCTTTTGGTTATGGAGTCTAACCAACTCCATAGGCATCATCTTTTACAATTGTGTCATAAAGCACCTTCAGTGCAGTGCCACAAGGAAGTCTTCCAGATTTCCTAAGGTTTATATACCTTCTGTGGGATCAACTACTGTTTCCCAGAGCAGTAAAGTGAAATTGACTTCACTCAGCATTGTACTTGCTAGACCCAGCACACCCTATCCTACAATAGAGTGCTGGAGGGGTTACTTAGCATCCCCTGTGTCTAAATGCTCATGTAACATTTTTTATGTTACCCTTTCCTCAATTGATTGGCTGGTGGCAGTGGTTTCGTTTTAATCTACCTTGGTTTGCATTTACTGCAACCGTTTTCAGCTCCGGTAAAGCAACCCCGAGAGCCATCTGTTTCAAAATGGCGTCCAGCCATCTTTGCTAAAATGGTGACCGGTCTTCTTTTTTCACCAGGTCTTTGTAGAAAGGTCCTTCTAGAGAGTTTCTCTGCGCGCCAAACCGGGTTTGGTCTCTTTGTTCATTTCGCCTTTGGTGGGGTTTCTGAGAGAAACCTGCCTCTGGCGTCCGAGTGTCTGGGGTAGGCAGGAAGTGAGGGAGGTGCCCGGAACTCCCTGTGCTTAGTCTCCTACGAGACCCAAATGCACTCTGTGGTGATTGGCTGGCTGACTGTCCGGCAAGGACAGCCACCCTGCTGGGTGAGTGACAGCTAGGCTTGAATGAATGGGAGAGAACTGAATAAAATGCAAGTCTTTTGGCTAGGAAGGCAGAGTCGACCACTGGATGAAGGAACCAAAAAAGAGCTTCAAGAGGACGCCTGCTGCAACTCCTGGACCGTTGGTTTGCCCGGTGAAGTCCTGCTGCAGTGACTACTTGCCAAGTACGCATCGACAGAGAAGCCCCTGCAAGGACAACTTCTCCCTTTCAGTTGGTGGGACCAATGAACTCCAAAGTAAGTCACCTGGACACCCATCTCGGAGTTGGTTGAATTTCCTCAGAGTGCTGCAGGAAACCGTATAGCCAGGGAGAGGGACACCAGATTGTGTGTGTTACTTTTAAGCTGGCCTAAAGCTTTTGGAAGATCCTCCGGACTCCCACGAAGCAGGACTGGCCAAGCCTTAGCCCCCTCAGCAGCGTGCGGGACCCCAAAAGTAAGGACAGTCCACCTTGCCAGCCAGGAACCGCGCTTATTGCTATTTGCTGTACCGCAAGGAGCTGAAACGCGAAACAGCCACTGAAAGTAAAGTTTGCCGGTTGCCAGTTTTGACAGTACTGGTGCAGTGCAGGGGTCCCCCGACGCCCTCCCTCTTGCCCCCACGACAGAGGTCCAGGAACAGCGAGATCTGCAGAGCTGCACAGGAACAGAAGTCATCAGCTGCATCTTTTTCTTAATTACCAAGTTACTGTAAAACAAGTCTAAGAGAACTTACCTCTTACTGTAGACATGCTTGTAACTTCTACAACTCACAAGTCTAATCAGCTTGTGGCCCTACATTTGATTCTTCTTTTCTTCCAAGACACCTAAGAACTTGTGCAAAGACTTTTCCATTACTTACCAGAAGTGCTTTATCCTATCCAAGACTTTTGCCCATTGACTTTGGCTTAGCCTATTGAATCGAATGACTCTTATAATGAACTCTAAAATGATCTGAACTGCTTAAGAATATTTGTGGTCTCTTGTGTTCTAATAACCTTTGCCTTTTACCAACTTTTAAAGAGTATTCTGAATGCCAACAGTAAGGTATTAATGTCCCCTGCACCCTTGTTACTGAAGTCACCTGTGTGGCTGTAGGTTGTGTCTTTGGACCATCCCAAAAGAGCCTTGTCTGATTCAGAAACTCAAAGTGTACAGTATTGAAGTGTATTTGTGTGTTACTATTCTATTGCTCCCTTCTGAAGAAGACTTTTTAACTGACTGATAAATACATTATTAATTGTGTATGCAAGAAACCTTTTATTTGAATACATGTTACTGTGAATCTTTGTGTAACTCCAATACAGCTCACATTTCCCATCTTGAATTAAGCCTGGCTGCTCAACACGCTACCAAAACGGTGTAGTACAAGCTTATACCAAAGGTTGGGTTGCCTATACCTGCAGTCATAGCTGTTTGTATTGTTCCCAGAGGGTACTGCATTCAAACTTTGCCTAACAATGTCACATCAACCACATGCATTTTCTCAAACATGCATAATGCCACATGTTTTGTGGCCATTGTCTTGTCCCACAGGGTGGCTAATACGGCCTATCCCGTGGACAACTAGTACTTTCTCGCAGTACTTTCATGAGATGTTGGACAAAGGACTATTACGTAAGACCTTGCACAATCGACTCCCACCCTGACCCCTTCCTTCCCGGAGCATCAGTTACCTCAGACATTGCCCCTTTATTAACCCCACGGCTTTATTTGAAGCCCACAGCTGCGTACCTCTAAGCAAAACAGCTGCGTGCAAGCTCAGCTTCCAGTTCCGGCCTGGCAGTTCTTGTGAATGGATGAATATCAAAAAGACACGATAGGAATTCCTCACGGTCTGCATGTGAGGGCAAGGCTGGGTCCAACCATTTTAGGGGAGACATGCCGAGGATTGTGGGGCTGTATCACAGGTTGTGGCTGAGATTGAACCTCTCCCTACACCGTCCTATTTCGTATACCCACATGTAGGTACTACCGGGGTGGCATTTCCATTTCCACCGCACTCTTAATTGTGATTTTACTACCGTCCAACATATTATCCAGTTGTTTCGAAGACCTTCAAAACTGTGGGGCTAGCTCATGCATTAGGGCCTCTCCTCTCGAATAGCACAAACCTACTTGTCATAAAAAAGTAAATACCAACAGAGCTAAGTCTTTATCACTGAGTTCAATACATTGAGTACCATTGAAGTGGTTAATAATTACAGATGTCTGTATAGCACTTAGAAGGGAGGAATCCCTCATGAAACGCTGTATAAAAACATATTATAATCACTTCTTATGTTTCTCCAAGTGCCCCTTCTGCAAAGATAATCTTATAGGCATAGGCCCATTTAGAACACGCATTGGCAAAGCCAACAGTCTTGGCTTGTATGTAGGTATGAGAAATACATTTTCAAGGCACTGGGCATAAGATGGCAACTGCTGGAAAATGGATATAGCATCTTGGTATATTATGATAGTGGCTGGAAAATGTCTATATAATGCCTATACAAGTGCAACAAATATTGTCTTTCACTACGTTTGTTATTAACAGGAGTTCAGTGCAAGCAAACAGATGCAAGGACACACAAATTGATTATTAATCAAATGCCTGAATGTACACTTGGTTGGAACATTTTCTTTACACAAGGAGCGGGTTCATAGGTGCAAATACGCTATTAACTTACAGAAGGCTGCTTAGAAATAACATAGGTATCGCCTTAAAAAAAACATAACATCTCAAAGAGGTCCTGGGGGATGGGTGTTTCAGATGGGATGGGACCGGTAGTGATTGACAATGGTGATAGGACTTGCATGACAATGGGTGGATAAAACTCCAAACAATACCCCCAGCATGTGCGTCCTCCACTCACGTCCCATCTCTCTCCTGGCTTAATTTCTCATGCCAATAGTTTATAGGCAGCACGTAAAGAACCACCTATTAGCCAAAACTTAAAAATGGTTGGTGAATCACACCTTTATTTGATTATTTTGCTACTTTTAAGAAGTATGATTCAAGAGCTCACAAGTTTTAAGTGGCTTTGTATGAGAAGGCCACGCAGTCCTATTTTTTCCCCTTCGGATCCCGGAACTTGTAGCTTTTTCTATCACAGTTGACATTTAGGAAAACTACATGTCCCAGAATTCCCAGTAAAAACAGGACTGGGTGAACTTTTCACGCATGGCCACGAGAAACGTGAGCTTTCTATGTTTCCTGCCTCCCTGCCATGTTAGGAGAGTAAAACATTTGAGCTCTGACAGCAATGTTATCATTGAGCTCAAACATACTTCAAGAAAGCATTTTCATTTGCCTCCATCTGCAAATCAATAGTTAAGGTGCTCTACTGTGATTTGCCCCTAGCCACCTTACTCCTCCAGCAACTCACTACAGCTTTCAAGCAGACAAACATGGCAACATGAAAATGAAAGCCGTCACTGTAAATACTTCAGGAAATGTTATGGGAAATGCAAGATTATGGCATGTGGCCACTCAGAAAGTAGACACAGATAAAGGTGTGGATAGGCTTAGACATGCTAGGAATGGAGCGCACAACATGCAGAAGCTATATTCGCATTAAACTATGAAATAATCAAGGATGTGAAACTATTTACCTTTCGAAGCCTGATACTGTGCTATTGTCCCAGTTAGCACAGAAACAACCACATGAATGATTATTTTGCAAAGCAATCAATATTGTGGCTTTTCTTACCTATAGTCCACAAAACATTTTGACGAATAATTACTAAAGATATTTTTTTAACAATGGTCACGAGTCAATAAAACATTTAAATTTTATTCGATGCAGCTTATTCATTGAGAAACCAAGTGATGGGCAGATGGAAAAAATACATGCACTTAACAGATCGTAATGATGGTGTGCAATGGTCACAGCTGGGGTAAGGTTGCTCATAAGCAATCACAAAGCAGAACATGTTCTTGTTCCTGAACACATGTCTGGATCAGAGAATTTGAAGGTGTGGAATTTGACTTGTATAATAGTCAAATGAAATCGCATTACTTTACAGCTCTTATACTTCCCCATGACAGGAGTGAGTGGTCTGAGAAAATCAGATCATACAGTTGGTGTTATCAATGCTCCCTGCTTTTTAACAACACTTCAGTGGGTCTTTGCTACCACTGCCTTGTAATTTCCATTCTAATTCAATGCTAATGGCAAAGCATTGTGGGAAACGGAATGGCTGTCGCTCTCTCTCTCTGCACGCCTTTGCTCTCTTTCTCTCTCTACATGCTGTTGCTCTCTCCGCTCGCTGTCACTCTCTCTCTCCACTGGCTTTCGCTCTCTATCCCTCTACACACGCTGTCACTCTCTCTCTCTCCCTGTGCGAGCCGTCACTCTTTGTTTCTCTGCACGCACTGCAACGCTCTCTCCCCACATGTGCTGTTGCTCTCTCTCTGGAACTCTTGAAGATATCCCCTTATTCCGTCTTCTCCAACTCGCACCTTTGCTCTAAGCCCTTTTTCTCTCGTCCTTCCTTTCACACTCACTTTTCCCCTTACTCTCTCACCCTTTTTCGCTCATATTTTCTCTTGCTCATTATCGACACCCTCATACAATGGCTTCCTCCGTTGCTCTATTCCCCTTCTCATTCCAATGCACACCTGCACAACTTATCTCAGCCTCCTTTAAAACGGTACACCCTCCTCCTTGCAGCCTGGTGCTTATATATACAAAACGATTGGCATTGCCAGTGCTTGTTGTGTTGGCATTCACTTCACAGTGCTAGTGGTGAGAGGAGCGCCTGCTTCCTTTTTTGAAATATTTGTTAGGAATTTGGGGTTGGTCACCCTAAGTTACCTGGGGGCAACCAGACGTGGACTCCCTGCTCACTGTTCTTAGAGAGGCACAGCTTCACCTCACTGATGATGCCCAACAAGGCTGAAACACCTGTATGGGGTTGCTGTTGGTACTCTTGTTCAGAGGAGAATTGCCTAGTATTTCGGTGCTGGACTGCCCCTGGGCAGGACAAAGACTGATATGCAGGGACATTTCTTCTCTGTGAAAGGGACCGTGAGCTAAAGACTTGGTAGAGTCTCTCCCAGGGGTTATTCACCCAAGAACAGGTCATTGGGCTATGTTTGTGCTGGTAGAGAGATTACCAGACCCCCCCCCCTTTGTGTTCCATCAGCCCATTAGCCTCAGCAGCTCTACTATCTCTGCTGACGGCACTAGCAGTAGCCTCATTCTCGAACAGTGGCAAAGTCCCCGTATGAATCTACAGGCTGAAGGGTTCTGAATCCTTCACCTGGGGAGAAGAGCAGCCATGTGCAGCCACATCAACAGTCAACTAACATGTTACTCCGGATGAAAGCAAAATCACTGCAAAAGGCACACTCCTAAAATGTAACTTAAAATAAAAACTAGAAAACAATGACCCTTCCCTTCAAAAGGCTACTTACTACAATCAGCATAATGTTCACTTGCTTAAACTATGAAGAAAAAAACACCAATACAGTTCCATCTAAAAAAAGGAGCCAAACGCTAACGATTCCACAGCAGCATTTAAAATGAATGGCTAATTGGTAGTCTTTCATTTGAATTTGTCTCACAACCTTCTCACGAAAGTTATTTCAACCTCCTCAAAAGTTCATCATCTCTGCCCCATTCTCTTGTAGTTCAACAACTCTCACAAAGGAAATGGGTCCTTCCTGTGATAGAAACCTTATCAACTCTCTCGTGCAAAATCGCTCTGTACCAGATGCCCAATGATGCCAAATCTTGCACGAGCTTGAAAACCTGGAAAAGTAATAATATCATTACATCAATCCAAATGAAAGGTTCTTCACTGGAATGTATGTGCATGCCACGTGCTACATAGCTCAGGGCTGATTATTTTGGCGAGAAGCCATCATTACTTTTTCAGGTGGGGTGTTTTAATGAACATTCGTATAGTGTAATGGGTTTCAAACTTTGCAGGGGAAAGTCTGGGATACTGTAGCCCTTGATGTCATCAGGTCTATTGTGGTAGAAATACCTCGGTAATGGGCTAAACTGGCTGATAATGGCCTGCCTTCCTGACGTACTCCAAGAGGCCACAGCATTGTGGCCAGCAGGGCGAGACGTGGATAGAGATGGCGAACCAAAAATATATTTCAAAACATTTGAATTACATTCAAAAATAAATGTTGAAAGAGGAAGGAGTTGGAAGTGGTCATGGGGAGGTGGCAGACATCCTTTAGCTCAGAGAATGATCATAACTCCAGCTAATAATAGCCAGATTCTGAGAAAACTGGTGGAGTTGTCCACCCGAAGTACTAATTAAGCCATAATACCTAATTTGCTGCTGTACCAGGCATTAACACCCCGGGCCCGAATTGATAGGCCCAAGCGCAAAGAGGGCCTTTCACACGAGTCTTTGGGCCATTACCACCAGCTACAGTCCCAGGAGCCCAGTATTATTGCTATTAGCCCCTTAGGACCAACACCAAGGGTACTACTACCTATGCATTTTAAGTTGTGGTGGCCATTTTACAAGTAAAAAATTAGATTTACAAATGAAAATGGCTACCGATGAAAAAAGGAGATGGAAACTACCTGGTGTCCCGTCTCCATTTCCCTGGTAGCCATGCTGCGGACAAGGGACAGAGGGCAGAGAGCGGTAGCGTGAAGCAGGTAAATGTGGTTGAAGGGTGCGGTGGAGGGAACTGAGGTAATGGAACCTGACCCTGAAAAATCAGAATGCTTATTAATTATTCAGATCGTTGTAATATGGGTTGCATTGAACCACCTCTTCTGTGGCCACTGTGAGTTTCGGAAGGTTTCAGGAGCCACGGAAAGAGAAAAAATCCTGTATTTCTTTTTTGAATTTTTGAATGTGGGTATGTTTTCAGCTATTCCATGCGGGCATTTTGGGTTTTTTGGTCACATAGATGGGGAGGGTAGCTGCAGTGCAAGGTGGATGGTGCTGGGATCTGGGAGGTTGATCATCTTTAGGGTGTTAGGTGGCACCTGTCCACTCACCGTATCCCCAGGTACTCCCTCTGTCAAGCTGCTACTATATCCCCGATACTCCCTCTGTCAACCTGCCACCCATATCATATTGCGAGATACTTCCCTCTGGTAACCACTTAATAACCATATCACCAGGTAATCCCTCTGGCAGACCTTCACAGATCTATCAAATCCCCTCTTGAGAGTGTATCTAAAATTCAACCTGAAACCCTCTGGATAGGACCAGCATTGACTAAAGATTCTAATAGAAATAAATAAATACAAACTAAGGGCCAGGCCAGTTATCCCTTGTTGGTTTCCATGTACGCAAGCATGTTACTATTGTGTCATGTGTTTTTTTTTCTGATTTATGGTTTCTGGGATTGTGGGTAGAATAATGTGTTCCGTTTATGCAGAGCATAGGAGAGCTATTGACATATTTGCATGTATGTGTGAGAATCATGACTGTCCCATGAATGTACCAGGGCAACATTGTGTATGGAATGTTCTTCATGGAGGACGGCTACCATCCTCAATGAAGGAGGTATGATTGTGTGAATCTTTAATCGGATTTCACATTCCCCCTCAATGAGCTGCAGTTTGGTGATCATAGTGGGCTTGCCCGAATGATACAATCTCGGGATTTGTGTGTCAGTGACGGCCCATGCGGAAACTATGACCCGCGGTGGTATGGATGGCCTGTCCACTCTCCTCCTTTCTTGTAGGTTTCTTTGTAGAAGGAGTGTTGCATGTCTCTAGCCCTCAGTAGGTGCAGGTCCCCAAGATTCAGCTGCATGCATTGGGGTCTGCATGTTCCTCCAAGTTCCAGTAGGCCTAGTCTATCCTCGAGCATCAATGACATGAACCTGTTTCTGGCACTCATTCAGCACCTGAAAAAAAAACACGATCTTACTTCCCATCACTTGCCTGGGTGAATTCTGTCGGCAAAATAAATGTGTGCTTGATTTCAGAGGAGCAGGAAAGCTGAATTGGACCTACTCGCTGTTGGAGAAGTTTACCCAAGTCCTCTCATTTTCCTAACTAGTGGTACTTTGGGGGCATTCTGCAGCACAGTGCAGGACACGGATGTATGTTGACACTGTGGTATATAACTGTGGTTTCACTTTGAGTAAGGTAGTTTACCAGGCCAGGGTTGCAAGGCACCAGATAGAGGATGTTTGATGGGCATTCGTTCTTTACAACACTCGGGTGAGAGGGCACTCATTAGATTCCCAGCTCGTTTCAAATGCACACACTCGTTATTTTGGTTGATTGCCGTGCTTCTCTGGCTGCTCAGTATTCCGTTTGCTGGACTATATTTACAAAAAATCAATTTCTCTCGGCGGAGTTCTGGTGTGTAGTTATTGAATAAAATCCATCAAGTTTAAGCTTTCTTTCGATCAGATTGTCTTCAGCCAAGCTGTCTCTGTGTATTGCAGTTGTGCACATTATCTCTCCTGTGCATCATTTTGAAATCTCCCCGAGAGTATGATAATTATCAACTCAATTAGCACATTCACAGACATTGTAATTAGAACTGGAGTTTCCTTAGCGCAGTTAGTAATTACTTCATCTTTCTAGCACCATGTGTCATGAAGAAAGTTTTAGCTTCAGCCACTTGTTACAATGATGCTTTTCAAAGCAATACGTGGGCATGTTTAAAATAAACTGCTCCTTTCCAAGCAATACAATTTACAAATTAGGTTGTTATTAAGCAAATCACCACGCAATGGTGCTTGGATAAAGGGGCCGATTCATGGAACAAATGGGCGCCGAAATTTGTGGCGCAAGCATGAAAAGGCAAGTGCACGCGCATGCGTGCGATTCATGGAAAGCCCTGCGCGTGTTATCCCCGGGATGTGCGCCAAATCCATGCATGGCGCACATGGTCGCACACGTCACTGCAACATCCCAAACGCTGTGCGCAAGGCGCACAGTGAAAGCGCACAACGTTAGCGCACACACCAAAAAGGTGGCGGAACACACGGAATGGGGAACAAAGCGTGAAAATAAGGGCGTAACTGGGGAAGTACTGCTGTGAAATACACAGAACGCCCACACGCACGCGAACTACACGTATTCATGGAATCGAATAGGGGAAACATGCGCACGCCAAAAGACACACACAGGCCTAAACACGTCTGACCC
The DNA here is from genome assembly GCF_040938575.1 of Ambystoma mexicanum. Taxonomy (NCBI): domain Eukaryota; kingdom Metazoa; phylum Chordata; class Amphibia; order Caudata; family Ambystomatidae; genus Ambystoma; species Ambystoma mexicanum. The sequence continues at coordinate 48,396,237 of NC_090924.1, read as the reverse complement.
CCCAAAGGCAGGCAGAAGCGTCCCCGCGCAGTATAAAAGGGCGCACAAACAACAAAGCACGTATATACAGCAACGAAGAATGTCCCATTCTGTGGCTCCTTAGGAGAAATGACGTGTCACACAACGCTCAGACATCCCATAAATGCAAGAAAAAGAGATATGTGACCCCTGTAGCCCACGTGCATGTTAAAAAAAACACATGCAGTATGCTGTGGCAGCCAGGAACACAAACAATGCGTACGTGATCAACATACAGGCTAGTATGCCCAAAAAAAAGGGGTACGCGACTAACAAGGACATCCGCAGTAGGAAAAATAGCATGTGCGACTCACCGTCTGCCTTGCGTGTAGAAGAAGAACACGTAGCCAACACCCACACCAAAAGAAGAAGTACGCACTGTAGCCGCTGTGAAGTAATCGCGTGTGAACCCCAACGTCTGGAAAACACATGCACCGCTTTCACCGAAAAGCACGTACAGAGCAATGGAAACCCACGTGGGACCTTCAACCTGTGCCGAGGAAACGCCTGCGTGCACTTTACGTCACCTACATGCTTACATACTAAGGGCCTTTCCTCGGAAATCAAGCAAAAGTGCTGTTTTTCACGTGCCAAATTACTCCGTATCAAGCTGGCCACACGACAACACACGGAAGACCACACTCCTGCCCAGAAGCCCGAATTACTGCCCCCCAGAGCCCTAAGAAGCCTCCCATGAGCCATCTGCTGCTGCCTGCCTGCTGCCACTGTGCCTTGCTATTTATTGCCTGCACATCTGCCATCTGCAGGTGTCCAGTTGCTGTGACCACCCCTGCTGGAACAGAAGACTTCCGACTGAAGTTCCATCACTCCACAGCCCAGCCCCAGGACCCAGTTGTCCACTCACACCTCCCTCGGGGGTTGCCATGTCCGACACAACACCTTCCGCCACCAGTGGTAACCCCCCAGCAGAGAGGCAGAAGGCTACCAGCTTAAGTGAAAAGGAAGTTGGTATCCTGGTGGAGCAAGTTCTGGGGCATTATGATGCCCTCTTCACACCATCGCGCACCGTCAAGGAAGGACGGAAGAGGATCTGGAAGGACATAGTGGGTGCCATCAACGCGGAGGGGGTGGCACCCCGCAACCTCAAACACGTCCAGAAGTGCTGGGAGGACTACAACTCCAGGATCCTCAAGAAGGCCCGGCATCTCTTGGAAGCAGCGGATCCAGTGGGGTGCCGGGTCCAGCTTAAAACCCAGCAGTTGAGGGTCCCGAAGCGCATTCGCACAGTGCTTCACCACCAGATTCTCAGTGTGCAGGCCCGTCTGGAGTCAAGCGGTAAGTGGCCATGCATTCACGTTTAAAAAAGGGCATGTTGCAGTGTGCTGGTAGTTAGCTACTTGGCTGCATGTGTGACATGGGTCATGTTTGGATGTGTGTGTGCAGGGGCATGATGGTGCTGCATGTGAGTCCAGTCAGGTGTGACCCACATGGATGGTGTATGTGTTACAATGCATCATGCGGGGCAGCATGCGGAACGCACACATGTATGTATGCCTGTGTCTGTACTTTGACATGTTTGAGGTGTGAGAGATGTGTGCTGCTGTCATGGACATGCATGATGTACATGTCCGTGTGTCTGAGTAGTGTGTGCGCCATGGATGCATGACACATGTCTGTGACAATGTATTGATTCACTGATACTGCCTAGTCATCCTTGTATCCACTGTGTCCAGGGTTATACCGGGCCAGATGCATGAGCCTCCGGTGATGTGTGTGTATGTGACCAGCATGTCGCATGATGCATGTGAGTATCAGCCCACCATTGGATGAATCTATGGTGCCTTGGACATGGATGCCAATGTATGTTGCATGTGCCATGCCTGTTCCTGCATGTGTGTTGCCTGCACTGACCCATGTGTTGTGGAGGGACATGATGGAAGTGATTTTTGACAGTGCCACTCATGTGCTATTGCTTTGTGTCTAGGTGTCACGCTCACCTGATTCCCACGGAGGCGCAGGTCTGGCTTCGAGTGCTGATGCTTCTTCTATGGTGAAGCGCAGGACTCTGAAGATGGACTCACTGGCTCGCAGGAATATTCCCCTGTGCGTGAAAAGGGAGTATTACCTACTGACGGAATAATGCTCAAGCCTCCCACTCCCTTCCAGCCCTCCACGATACCCTTCCTCGATTCCCCGTGAAGTCTCACCTTAGGGTCTGGAAGGATGAGTTCTCCATCCTGCTTCTGATGCAGGGGCGCTTTGAAACCCAGTTACTTCACTGGATTGAGGTTTGATTGGAGTTCAAATAAACTTGACTATTCAGGTATGGCGCTGTAAGAGTTCTGTAGCAAGTTCAAAAGTTCAAGCCTTATAATAATGTTCATTGTCTTATTGCAGCAAGCGCTAATCGCTTATGTCTTTTTTCCCCTTAGGGGCCGGGGTTCGGAATGCCGGAGATATGGCGCCGACCCGAAGTGAAACGTGCAGTTCCAGTAAATGACAGGTAAGTTCTGGATGAGCGTTCGGGTAATGTCTTTGCATTCGCTCATTCAATGTCTTTGTCTTTTTTCCCCATAGGGGCTGGGGTCCGGAATGCCAGGAAGCGGCAGGACCCGAAATGAAATGGGAATGACCCCACAGGTAAGTCTTAGAAGGAAACTGAGCTTTTCCTATTCCCTTCCTTCTCTCACCTTGTGTTCTTGTCTTTTTCTCTCTAGGCTCTGGGAAGTGGCTGCGGATCCGGATGATCGCTGCTGAAGATGGAGGTGCCCAGGAAAGGTGAGTGAAATGCAGCGCTGCAGCGATCGAAGCGAAATGCTTTTAAAATGATGTCTTCCCTTTCAGGATCGTCGGTGTGAAGTCTCCGTGATGCAGCTTTAGCAGGTAAGGTCTTCTTTCTCTCCAATTCTCTCTTAGCAGGTGACCCAGGATGCTGACAGGCGTGGCTGAAGTCCAGATGCAGGAGCTAACACGGTGAACGTCCAGCTGCGAGGAGCAGAACAACGCGAAGCGTGAGTTGCTGATCGGGCGTGGTCTAAATAGCTTCGGAAGAAGTTCCAGGTATGTATCCTTCCACCGATCAGGTATGTATCCTTCCCCAACCACACCCAGGGGAAAGTAGGTCCACAGGTAAAGTGGTTCCATTCAGGCCTCAAGAGGGCCTGGATGTAGCAGCATGGTCTGCATCAGGTAAGTGCACCTTAAAACACTTGAACACATGTCTAGCTTTATGAGCCTGGCGCCTAAGGCGCCAGGACAGGGGTCCAACATGAGCCTGGCGCCTAAGGCGCCAGGACTGTGTCCAAAGGGCCCCAGCTTGGGCCCGCTGGCACTTCCCTGGGGGAAATGATGCCTGCCTCTGGGGTTGCTGGGTCGGACCTGGCTCCTTGGAGGTAGGCATCATGACAGTACCCCCCCTCAAGTCCTCTCCCAAGGTTGTTCCGTCCGGGGGTTTTGGCTTGTTCGGAAATCTCCGGTGGAACCTTTGTATTAATCGAGGTGCGTGAACATGGTTACTAGGCTCCCACGATCTCTCCTGAGGTCCATATCCCTTCCAGTCAACAAGATAGAAGTGTTTGGACTTTAACACCTTGGAGTCTAAAATGTCTTTAACTTCGAATTCTAATTCCCCTTCAATTTGAACTGGGTCTGGAGGCTTGGACAGTCGGGTCCCTGGATGTACTGGCTTCAAAAGTGATGCATGAAAAACTGGATGAATACGCATGTTAGACGGTAAATCCAGTTTAAAGGCCACGGGATTGATTATAGCCTTGATGGGATAAGGTCCTATGCATCTGGGATTGAAAGTTTGCGGGCCCTTGAGGGGTAAATGTTTCGTTGCTAGCCATACCTGATCTCCTACTTGGTAAGGAGGAGTTTTACTTCGGTGCAAATCAGCGTTTTCTTTATACTTTTTCTTGGCTTGCTGTAAATGAGTTGCAGCTTCTTTGAAGGCTTGGGTTATTGTGGAATGCAGATGATTTACTGCGGGCATTTCCAGGGTCAGAGGTGGATCTAGATCAGAGGTCCGAGGATGGTGACCATACAAAGTATAAAAAGGAGTTTGTCCGGTTCCAGAATGCACTGAATTGTTGTATGCATATTCTGCGATCCAAAGGATGTCTTTCCAATTTAACTCGGATTGGTGTAACATGCACCGAAGATATTGCTTGAGAGTCTGATTGGTTCTCTCGGTTTGTCCGTCGGTCTGGGGTGGTGGCTGGTGGATAGCCGCACATCTATTTGTGCTAGTTGGCAACTCTTCTTCCAAAAATGGGAGATAAATTGACTTCCACGATCCGAGACTAATATGGAAGGGAAACCATGTACGCAAACTATATTCTCCAGAAATTCCTTGGCCAAGGTGGAAGCTGAAGGCAAACCTTTTAAAGGGATAAAGTGGGCCATTTTGGAGACTAGATCCACAATTACAAGGATAGTGTTGTAACCAGCACAAGGAGGCAGGTCAGTTATAAAGTCCATTGACAAGGTGTGCCATGGTGCCGATGGAATATCCAAGGGTTGAAGTAGGCCGGCTGGCCTTTTCTTTTGACCCTTGTTTTGGGCGCAAATTCCGCAAGACAAAACAAAAGACTTTATGTCTTTTCTCCAAGAAGGCCACCAGAAGGGGCGTTTGATTTTTTCCTCCGTTTTAGCATTACCAGGGTGTGCTTCCATTAATGATTCATGATGATGGGCAATAACAAGTTCTTGCAATTCTTTACTAGGCAGAAACAACCGCTCCTGGAAGTAGGGTAAATCATCCTTAACGGTGTAATAAGGACCCTTTTGACTCCATTCCAGTAAGGCTGAAGAGTCTAGAAGTTGTTTTACTTGCGTTTGGATGTCCTCAATAGTTTGCAATGAAGTTAGGCCTAAGATTCTTTGCTCTGGTATGATTGGCACAGGTTCTAAACTCGAATTGGGTTCTTCCATGCCAATCAGGGATAAGGCGTCCGCTTTACCATTCTTGCAGCCAGGGCGATAGGTAATTACAAAATCAAATTCTGCAAAGAATAGAGCCCATCGGAGTTGTCGTGAAGATTGAGCCTTGGCCGTCTTTAAATACTGTAAATTTCTGTGGTCCGTAATTACGGTGATGGTGTGTCTTGCCCCGAGAAGGTAGTGACGCCAAGCCTTGAAAGCAGATTTAATAGCCAGTAACTCTTTGTCGGTAATTGCGTAGTTGATTTCAGGAGGAGAAAATTTCCTGGACCAAAAGGCCACAGGGTGTAGTTGGTTAGTTTCTGGGTCTCTTTGCGACAGGACAGCTCATATGGCCGAACTGGATGCGTTGGTTTCCACAATGTAAGGGAGATCTGGGTGCGGGTGCTTCAATATAGGTGCAGAGGTGAATTTGGTTTTCAGGTCCTGAAAGGCTTGTTCGGCCTTAAGAGTCCATTCAAAGCGTTTGTTTTTCTTTAGGAGAGCTGTGATGGGTTGGACTGTTCGGGAAAATTCCGGGATGAATCTTCGATAGAAATTGGCGAAGCCGAGCATGCTCTGAATTCCCTTCACTGAGCTAGGAGATGGCCATTTGAGGATGGCGTCCACCTTTCGCGAGTCCATTCGGACTCCTTGAGGTGTCAGGATAAATCCGAGAAACTCCACTTCTGTGGTATGAAAAAAGCATTTTACGAGCTTTGCAAATAATCTGTGCTGGCGCAATTTCTCAAGAACTGCCCTAACATGTTTTCTGTGATCGGATTCTGAAGAGGAGTACACCAGGATGTCGTCAATATAAACAATGACACAGACGTCGATAAGTTCCCGAAGAACATCATTCATAAAGTACTGAAAGGCGGCAGGTGCATTGCACAAACCGAAGGGCATCACCTGATATTCGAAGAGCCCAAATTTGGTGCGGAATGCAGTCTTCCACTCGTCGCCTTCTTTTATACGCACCAGGTGATAAACTCCTCGGAGATCTAACTTGGTGTACACACAAGCGTCTTTCACCTGGTCGATAAGCTCAGGGATCAGGGGCAGAGGATAACGATTCTTAATCGTTATTTGATTTAGGGCGCGATAGTCTATACACGTTCTAAGGTCGCCCTCTTTTTTCGGCACGAAGAACAGAGCTGAGGAGACAGGAGATTTGGACGGGCAAATAAAACCATTGGCTAGGTACTGATCTAAATACTGACGCAAATGTAGGTTCTCAGGTTCCGTAAGAGCATAAATCCTATTACAAGGTAGTTGAGCATTGGGTACCAGATCGATTTGGCAATCGTAAGACCGATGGGGAGGTAACGTGTTAGCCTGTTCCTTCTGAAAAACGTCTTGGAATTCTTGGTATTCAGACGGTAGCTGTACAGGGGTGGAAGTTGCTGAGGCTAGACCCATAACTGGATTTCTTGGGTAACAAGTTGGTTCACAATCAGGAAAACTTATCTTCTTTGCTCACCAGTTGATTCTGGGATTATGTGTTTCCAACCAAGGAATTCCAAGAATTACTTGAAATTGTGGGGCCTTGATCACATCAAACACGATTGCTTCCCGATGTCCATCCTGACCCACCAGTGTCATTTCAACAGTGGAATGTGTTACAGGCCCTGAGGCAATTTCGGTTCCATCTACTGTAGTAATGACATCTTGGGTTACTTTCGGGCGGAGAGGGAGCTTAATCCTGGAAGCCAATTCACGGTCTATGTAATTTCCAATAGCTCCATTGTCGAGGTATGCTTTTATAGCATGCAACAGCTGAGGCTGTTTTGGGTCCACTAGCACCATTGGCATGACAAAATGCGAGGTCAAAGAGTTTGTTTTCAAGCTCGGCAAGTGGACCCCTACGCTTGTCGGGCTAGGTCGTTTCCCGAATCAGGTGTCAATAAATCGTTATCAGTGGCTCCAACCACCTTCTTCGGTGGTTTAACCGGACAATTTCGAAGAAAGTGACGGGAAGTCCCGCAATACAGGCAAAGTTGCATTTGCCGCCTTCTCTCTCGTTCCTTCTGTGTTAATGGTCCTTTAACACCGCCGATTTGCATAGGTTCGGATACGTCGGTACTCTTGGAGTTAGCGTGGGTTTTGATCAGTACTCGGGTTTCCAACTTGCACCAATCTGCTTTTTTATTTTGAAGTCTGTGATCAAGTTGAACCACCAAGTCTATGTAGTCTGCGCAGACCTGGGGTGGATCTACTATCTGAGCTAGAACATCCTTAAGCTCTCCGCGCAGGCCTCGATGAAACAATGTGATCCTTTTGTTTTCTGGCCATCCAGTTTCCACAACCAGTCTATTAAAGGTGGCAACGTAGGACAGAAGATCCTGATTACCTTGTCGTAAGGATAGCAGTTCGTTATCAAGGGCCTGTCCTTGAGAGTGTCGAGCAAACAATCTTTCCATGCTGGCCTGGAAACCCTGAAAATTCTGGAGAATGGGATCATCCTGATTTACCAATGGAATAGACCAATCGGCAGCACTGCCACTGAGGTAAGATAGTATAAAGGCTACCTTAGTCTGGTGGTTAGGGAAGGCCCCGGGTCTGCATAGAAAGTGTAAACGACATTGGTTCATAAAGCCGGCATATTTCTTGGGATCCCCCGCAAAACGTTCAGGCGGGGCCAAAGGCATGTGTCCAGGTAGATTGATTTGTACCGGGTTATTCAAACCCATTGATGTGAAAGTATCTCCGGAATTAGGTAAAGGAGTGTGCCCTGCCTGGGCCTGCAATAACCTTTTGGCCAGGTCATCTGTTCTTTCCTTAGATAGGATCAGTTCTCTTTTGAGAGCGTTAGTCTCCTAGCGGGCTGAGTGCACTTCTGCCCGTAATTCCCCCAAAAGATGGGCCAGCTGATCTGTCTCGGAAGTCTCCATAGCGCCCGGGTGGGAAATTATGGGTAGGCTTCACGTTCTGTCACGCTCACCTGATTCCCACAGAGGCGCAGGTCTGGCTTTGAGTGCTGATGCTTCTTCTATGGTGAAGCGCAGGACTCTGAAGATGGACTCACTGGCTCGCAGGAATATTCCCCTGTGCGTGAAAAGGGAGTATTACCTACTGACGGAATAATGCTCAAGCCTCCCACTCCCTTCCAGCCCTCCACGATACCCTTCCTCGATTCCCCGTGAAGTCTCACCTTAGGGTCTGGAAGGATGAGTTCTCCATTCTGCTTCTGATGCAGGGGCGCGTTGAGACCCAGTTACTTCACTGGATTGAGGTTTGATGGGAGTTCAAATAAGCTTGACTATTCAGGTAAGGTGCTGTAAGAGTTCTGTAGCAAGTTCAAAAGTTCAAGCCTTATAATAATGTTCATTGTCTTATTGCAGCAAGCGCTAATCGCTTATGTCTTTTTTCCCCTTAGGGGCCGGGGTTCGGAATGCCGGAGATATGGCGCCGACCCGAAGTGAAACGTGCAGTTCCAGTAAATGACAGGTAAGTTCTGGATGAGCGTTCGGGTAATGTCTTTGCATTCGCTCATTCAATGTCTTTGTCTTTTTTCCCCAAGGTCCGGAATGCCAGGAAGTGGCAGGACCCGAAATGAAATGGGAATGACCCAACAGGTAAGTCTTAGAAGGAAACTGAGCTTTTCCTATTCCCTTCCTTCTCTCACCTTGTGTTCTTGTCTTTTTCTCTCTAGGCTCTGGGAAGTGGCTGCGCATCCGGATGATTGCTGCTGAAGATGGAGGTGCCCAGGAAAGGTGAGTGAAATGCAGCGCTGCAGCGATCGAAGCAAAATGCTTTTAAAATGATGTCTTCCCTTTCAGGATCGTCGGTGTGAAGTCTCTGTGATGCAGCTTTAGCAGGTAAGGTCTTCTTTCTCTCCAATTCTCTCTTAGCAGGTGACACAGGATGCTGACAGGCGTGGCTGAAGTCCAGATGCAGGAGCTGACACGGTGAGCGTCCAGCTGCGAGGAGCAGAACAACGCGAAGCGTGAGTTGCTGATCGGGCGTGGTTTAAATAGCTTTGGAAGAAGTTCCAGGTATGTACCCTTCCACCGATCAGGTATGTATCCTTCCCCGACCACACCCAGGCGAAAGTAGGTCCACAGGTAAAGTAGTTCCATTCAGGCCTCAAGAGGGCCTGGATGTAGCAGTATGGTCTGCATCAGGTAAGTGCACCTTAAAACACTTGAACACATGTCTAGCTTTATGAGCCTGGCGCCTAAGGCGCCAGGACAGGGGTCCAACATGAGCCTGGCGCCTAAGGCGCCAGGACTGTGTCCAAAGGACCCCAGCTTGGGCCCGCTGGCACTTCCCTGGGGGAAATGATGCCTGCCTCTGGGGTTGATGGGTCGGACCAGGCTCCTTGGAGGTAGGCATCATGACACTAGGGGACTATAGTTCAGTACCCTGATGCATGTGTTCAATGTCTCCCTTTACACAGCAGCGAGTGAAGAAGAGGGCAGAGACGGCGCTGTGGAGGAAAGCGGCAAGGATGCATCCATGGCCGGCGACGCAAGGCCCAGTCAACCTCCCAGGAAATTCCATCATCTGGGAGCGAGGGGACTGGTGACGCGTCTGCCACTAGGGCTGCAGCGGAAGGGGCGGATGAGCCCCCACAGGGGCTTGCAATGGCGGAAGACGGTGCAGAGCCATCCAGGTTGCTGGTGTGTATAGAGGAGGAGGAGGCCGCTACAGAGCCGCACATGGGGCCTGGTGGGGGTGGTACCACTGGTGCAAGTGGTGCAGTCCAGGGGCTGGGGCAGGAGGCAGCACAGGTCGACGCGGAGGTGCCTGTCCATGTCTCTGTCCCTGACACTGTGACTGCATCACCACGCACCAGCAGGGATGCCCCGTCCCAGGCCCGTCAGCCGGTACGGGGGAGGTCCACATCATCTGGCACTCCTCTACCTGCGGATGAGGGGACCTGTGACCGGATTGAGTCCGTCTTGATTGGTATCGCGTTGCACACACGTGACATTCGTGATGATGTACATGCTTCCTGGGGGGACCACGCACGTCATCACGAAGAGATGTGTGTCAACGTGGCCCAGTTGGGAAGGACCATGGTCGGGGATTTCCTCCATGTGTCGGCCAGTCTTGCGGCCCTCTCCTCCTCTGTGCACACTATACGCCAATCGTTCTCCATGCCGTCTTCTGGCCCAGATGCCACCAGGGCCCCCTGTAGATCCGCCCCAACCAACACAGCCAGCCTGGTGGAGATCCCATGCCTGCCACCGTCGGGAGTCAGAGGTCCAGCAGGGTTGGCCACCCCACCAACTGGACCCCCACAGATGGAGGATGTGCCAGCATCATCGGGCAAGGCACGTGCACGACGGCACCAGTGGATTCCATCAGCCCGGATGCCGTGGTGGTGGCAGAGGCAGTTGCCTCAGAGGCAGTGGCAGGCTCAGCGTGGGAGGCATCATGGCTCTGGGCCATCAACACCCCGGGGGCAGGCATCGGCCAAGGAGCAGGAGGACCCCAGAGTGGGAGTGTCTTCCGTGTGGCAGTGGTTGAGCCGGCAAATAGATGCAGAGAGGCGGTGGGCGGAGAGGGCACGGCTCAGGATGGTCAGGGCGGAGAACTCCATGCACCAGGCTTTGAGGCGGGCAGAGGACCTCGAGGAAACTCACAGGGAGTTGAGGGATTCCATGGCTGCATCCCTGCGAGACCTCGAGGCCAGGGAACAGGCCCGCCTCTGGAACATCGACGTGGAGATCGATGATGCCCTAGCCCGGAAAATCACTAAATGAGCCGTGGGACTGGCCCGCTGCCTTTGTAAATAGTTTAGTAGGTTTCCTTTCTTTATTATTTTTCTTTGGGGTGCATGGACTATGCCCCACCTTTTTGCAAATAGTTGTTTTTTAGGTAGGTTTTTTGTTAGGTTTTATTTGGATTGTCGGGCTCATGGACCCTTGGTTTTATATTTGTACATAGTTATGGACCTGATGTTACTGTGTTATTTTTACCATGGGGGAATGGTTTTCTTTTTTTCGAACTTTGGATTTTAGTATATGGGCGGACGCTTTGCAGCCATTTTACTTTGGATTTAATTGATTTCTGCATTAATTTTTTTGCCTTTATTTTGAACATCCAGACTTTGCTTTATTTATTTTTTTCTTGTGTGATTTCATTTTATTATTCCGTTTTGTATGGAATACATTTTTATTTTTTAATTCATTTGTGTGGTCTTCTCTCATTGGTTTCGTGCATGTCACAATGTGGGTTTTCTCAGTCATGTGTCGCCATTGTGTGGGTCATGTATTCATGGCCATACTGGTTGTTTGGGATCTGTCATGACATGGGGTTTTAAATGTGGAGTGGATGGAATGCTTGGTTGGGTGTTTGGACTAGAGTGGCGTGGGGTGGGATTTGGGTGGCGATAAGGGCCATGGGTCTGCATTGTGATGACGTGTTAGGTGGGGGACATGAGTCGGGGCCTTCTGGCAGGGGCCCATCAATGGGGGTGGGCAGGGGGATGGGGGGACATGAGTCGGGGCATGCTGGCAGGTGCCTGTCAATGGGGGTGGGTGGGGGGCTGGGGGGACATGAGTCGGGGCCTGCTGGCAGGTGCCCGTCAATGGGGGTGGGTGGGGGGGGGGTACATGAGTCGGGGCCTGCTGGCAAGTGTCTGTCAATGGAGGTGGGTGAGGGGGTGGGGGAACATGAGTCAGGGCATGCTGGCAGGTGCCTGTCAATGGGGGTGGGTGTTAGACATGAGTCGGGGCCTGCTGGCAGGTGCCCGTCAATGGGGGTGACCGTCAATGGTCGGTGGCACATGTGTCGGGGCTTCCAGGTGCATGGTGCCATGCGGCCTGTCTGCGGGGCATGCCCAGGAGTGATGGGCTGCCTGCGGTGCATGGGGGGCACACCCGGGAGGGCACACACTGCCAAATCGCATGTATAAATCCACATGCACACCTCGGAATACACATACCCCACTCGCGCCAGCAAAATTGTGTGTAAAAATCCACACGCACTCCTCGGAATACACGTATCCCGCTTGCACCAGCGAAATCGTGTGTAAATTCTATGAATTGCCCCCTAAATCTTTTGCCGAAGTAATGTTCATTATCATATTTGAGCTGCCTAACAAAGCAATTGCCCCATTAACTTATTTTAGTATTTGTGCAAGGTCAAAAGCCACAGTCCTTACAATTTGAATGGCAATTGCATTGCAGTGCATCCAACCCCATGGCTACATGCTTCCCGCCACGTGTATTATATATTGCCCTTTTGAATCACCAAACCTATTCACTTCTAAACAAAACAGAACACTGAGGGGCTAATGTTGTTTAAAATCGTAATTTGACAGAGGGGAGGCGTTGTGTTTACACTGTAACGCAAGCGGCTCCCCGCTGCCAAATTTTTGTCATTTGCACTGCAGGGTGCAAATGTAAAGTGCAAAAGGCAGCGTACAAGGGTGTAGGCTGCCTTTTGCCCTACACATTTGCACTCTGCAGTGCAAAGTCAGTAAACGCTGCCTGGCAAGCTGGCATGCCAGTCAGTGTTTACCTTTGTGAGCACTGCTTGCCATTCTTGCATGGCAGGTAGTACTCACAATAGAAATGAAACCCTCCCGAGCATTTCAGGGAGGGTTTCATTTAAATTGTACACGCGCATGGCAGGGAGTGCATACAATGGATTTCTATGGGGTCTACCTGCTTCATGCTCCCCATATGGATCTCCAGCATTTGCGTCGGCATGAAAATCCATGCCAGCACAAATGCTTGAGCATTTGTATGGCAGAGAGAAATGAGGCTGCTGAAATGCTGGTTGCGTTCCGCCCTTCCCCACTTCCATAGAAATGCTTGAAAATGTGGTGTGAAGTAAATGAAAGGCGTTAAAGCCTTACGCAAGGCTTTTATGCCTTTCATTCAAGTTACGCCCCTCAAAGCACCCGAGCTCCTGAGAAGATCCCTTTCTAACCCCCAAAATGTAAAGTTATGACGTATATTCAAGTTGTAAACCTTTACTCCTTTAATTTAAGCACCACAACATGCTGGTCCCTTAAAAGATTGCCCTCTGACTTTAAGCCAACAAACACCGGAATAACAGTGCATGCCATGGTTTTACACATAACATGTACGCTTTAAAATTCCATAGGTGGGAATGCTACTGAAACAGTGCTTTGATTGTTACTCCAACATTTACTCCAAAATAATGCACCTGCTCAGAGCAGGTTCAAATTGGTGGAGTACAATTGGCTATGCACACAACAAGCAACAATCACCCCAACAAGGCATGCAACCCTCACAACAAGCCATACATGCAAGGAGCCACCAATCAGGGCATGTGGACTGCAGAAAAAACAAAGAAAACAGCAGGCTCACTTTTGAAAGCACATGGATTGAAAATCACATTTGTCGTTACAAATCAGGAAGCTAAGGGTAATGATTACCCTAGCACGGGTGGACCAGCAGCAGCCTGCACCTCGGCCCCCAGCCTAGGCAGCCCATCAACTTGCATGCACCCAAGTTCAGCAGCCCATCAACCTGCACCCCAGATCCCAACCCCCAGAGCAGGCAGCCCACCAGCTTGCACCCCGTGCCCCAGCCTGCAGCAGAGCCAGGACATGAGGACAGATAGGGGAGCCCAGAGGCCCTACCTACTGAGGAGGTTTTCCGGCCCAGGATTTTCCACCATGACCTCACAGATCAGCAGTTCTTCACTGCCTACTGTCAGGACAAGCCCACAATCTTTGGCCTCCAGGTAGAAATCTAGCAGTACATAAAGCCAGCCATGGACAGAGTCACTCCCAATCCCTCCCCCTGCAGAAACTCCTTGCGGTGTTCCATATCTGCTCCAGAGGTAGATTCCAACATACTGTGGCCTTGACACATGGCATTGCTCAGTCCTGCTTCTCATGCATCTTCTCACAGGTCACTTTTGCCACGATGAGATAGATGCACCACCACATGGCCTTCCCACAGACACTGTAGTCCTCTCCCAGATCAAGAAGGCCACGTTCTATTTGAATGCAGGCATCCCCACCATGGTCAGAGCCCTAGACTGCTCACACGTGCACTTTGTAACACTGACCGATGCCTGAAGTATACAATCATTGTGAAAATGTTCGTGATACAGACATGCACGTCACACACATCTGTGCCAGATTCCCAAGATCCACTCATGACTAAATGATCATGGCTGAGAGGAACCGGACACATATCATGTGGGACTGACAGCAATACCGGGCATGGCTGCTGGGTATGAATATGACAGTGCACCACCACACTAGTACATTGAAACACACACACCAATACATTTTAAAAAATTAGCACATCCCTCCCTGCATGCACATAGGAAATGCCAACCAGACAAGAAGGGACACATAGGACATTTATGGTTCAGACTGTGGACACCAGCACACATGTGCCTGTCCAACACTGCAAACATACAAGTATCATAAAATAAGGACACTGCATAGCAATCCTCTAACACCTGCCCACCTGTGATTTCAGTGTATGCCTACCGCCAGCTGACAAACCACTGACTCCACCTGGCAACACCTGCCCACAGATAACTCAGAAGGCAAGTGGAAGCCCCATGTATCGTTCGCTGACTGCTCTGTTCCACCACCACAATGGCATATTCTGTATTAGTACCCAGCGAGAGACAATCTGAATGCAATAAGCATTCTGATTGGCTCTCTCTAGGTCCCTACCCGGCCGGGAATCCCTCCGTCGGGATTCCACGGCCTTTGTCCCCGGCGGGGGGGGTGTGGCAACCCCTCAGCCAATGAGGAGGCTCGAAGCGGGGCCATCCCCGCTCCTAGCCTCCCCGCTGCTGAGAGGCTGCCTTCTCCCCCCGCCGGGGACTCGGGTAAGTCTTTTTAAATTTTTTTTTAAATTCCCTCCCCTGACTCCCACCCGCCCCCCCAACTTACCTTATTGGTCCTGCATCCCCGCGCTGCGCCTCCAGATGGCTGGGGGCTTCCCTCGTCCCCCGCCGGGGACGCAGGTACATTTTTTTTATTTATTTTTTTCCCTCTTCCCCCGTCCCACTCCCGCCCTCCCAAACCCACTTACCTTCTTTTTGATCCTTTTCTGGGAGCGGACGCGCTGGGAACACTTGTGTTCCCAGCGCGTCCGCTCCCGATGGCCGCCATGGAAAGGGAAAACTGACTCCGTTTTCCATTTCCATGGCGGCGGCCATTTTCTTGGTCGTTTTTTTTTTTTCTGTTCCGAAACGTTGCAGCATTTCGGGACAGAAAAAAATGCTTTTAGTGCCCCGGTCATGCAAATAATGCGGGCCGGGGTACTAATAGCAATAGAACCCTTTCAGTGGGGGCATTACCTGAGTCGGTAATGGCCCCGCCGCTCCGGTTCTATTGCTTAAATGGAATGCATGTAAGAAAATGTCTCACATCCACCCACCAGACATGGAATGCTCTACACCCAAATGGCATACAACTTCTGAATTGCATCTCAAGAACATCATTTGTTTGGAAACATGCCACCCAGGCACACGGCCCTGTCACTCGCAATGGTGTGTGTGACTAGGCAGGTACACTAGAGGGGCAGCCCATAATGGCGGAACCGAAGGCTGAAGTAAGCAGTGTGTCACATAAGGGGGTAGCCGCCTAACAAAGTTACACCATACTCTCACTTGTGTATGTGGTGAGTATTATAAAATAGGTGGTCTATGCAGAAGTTAACCTATGATTCATCCTAGTGATGTAATCTGACACCCCCTGGGGGTTGAAAACAAGACAATATACTTTGTATTGTATAGGCAAATTCTATTACAGAGGTGACTGATGCATGCAGCTGTACATCTGACTCTCTCACTTACAAGCAACCAGTTTTATACAGTGCAGTTTATTTTAATGCACTCAGTATTCTTTAACAAAACAACAACAACGAAAATGCAGTGTTCTGATACAAAAGCAAAAGAATTTTTCAAGGCAATAGTAGAGCATCAATTGTTTTCCCAATTGGGGAGCTCTGTAACACCAAGTAAAGCAGGACAGAGTGGTGAATGTTAGTAAAGTTGTGTACATTTACATATAGGAGGGCAACAGTTTGCCTCACAGTATTAATGGTGAAACCTATATAGTTGTACACTAGTATACAGATCTATAAGTGACCAATCCTCAGTCGGTCAGGATTGTTACTTGGTGTTACAGAGCTCCCCAATTGGGAAAACAATTTGTTAAACAATCTGTCAAACCTTATTTGTAACTAAAACAAGTGTCACCCTGTTGTTGTTGGTAAAAGAACCTTACCATGCAAATGATGATGCTATAAGTAATTTCTCTTTTTTTGAGACTGATGCTCTACTATTGCCTTGAAAAATTCTTTTGCTTTTGTATCAGAACACTGCATTTTCGTTTTTGTTGTTTTGTTAAAGAATACTGAGTGCATTAAAATAAACTGCACTGTATAAAACTGGTTGCTTGTAAGTGAGAGAGTCAGATGTACAGCTGCATGCATCAGTCACCTCTGTGCTGTGGCACAGGGAAAAGGTGAGCATCAGGCCAGCAAGTGTTGGCAAGAAACTGTGGCATGGTTTTCCACTAATTTCACATTTCCATGAATATCCTTCGGTGCATGCTGAGGTTATTGTATTGGGTGTGGCATGTCGGACGGGGTCACTGTGTATTACATCACTGCGTATGGCACATGTGCCCTCATTTGTCCAAAGTGTAGTAGCATGCAAAGTCCCATGCTATTTGTGTGGATAGCTGGACGATTTTTAATTAATCTGAACCTCTGGCATTGCTCTGGGCAATTCTCCAGGCCATTGTTCTTCACCTGCCAAGCTATTAGACAAAGGGGAAAGACCATATACGGGAAACAGTTACATTCTTACGAATCCAGAAATAGAGGAATTAACTTTGTACTTAATTACAAAGAAGAGGTGAATAAAACGATAAGAAAATGTGTTTTTTGCAAACAGTTTTGTTGATGATCACCATATATTATACATCATGAATTTGTTTGCAGTCCTTATACATTTTAGCATTCCAAGATGGCTACAGTCTTTAGTCATACAGGCTGTGCTGAGTGACCTGCAACTTCCTCTCCCTTTACTACTTAGCCTTATGTGCTAACTTATTGTATGCCTGTGCATGGAGGCTTGCCTCAGGCAGGACCATCTCAGACCAGACAGAGCCACGCTCAGAACAAGACAAGGGTGTTTCACTCTGCCCTCCCGCCATGCACTAAGTTAGGGAGAAACCCCCATGCCTACCTTCAGTGGATTTCATCCTTCTGCCTATACCCTGGCTAAAATTAGGGCTTGTGTCTGCCTTCTGTTCCTTCTGTGGTTAGCTCTAATGCTGACAGCTTTCACAGGAGATCTGGCTGCTTCTTAATGATTTATTATCTTTATCTTGAACTGTAAAATTGATATTTTAAACCTCATTTGTATGTGGTGGAGCAGGAAATGAAGACACACATATGAGGTGAATTGCATTTACACATCCATTTCTTGTTCTGCCCCATTTTCATTCTGACATGAGGCAGAAGAGGGGAATGGAGCAGAGATTCTTTATGCTCGCCTCCTCAGTCTCGTGTGAGTACTTCATTATATGCCTGCATGAGATTTTCATGCAGGTGTAAAGCAAATGGATCCCTAGTGAATCTGCCTTGGTTTTGCAACTGGTTGAAATCAGAGAGATTCCATAGGAACCCAATAGTAAAAGCTGCCTGTAAAGCACATTTGTAGGCAAAGTTTACTATTCCATGCGACAGTGGAAATTAGAAGAGCAAAAGAGAATTTGCCTCACCTTTACTCTTTCCTTGATCACTCCGCCTACTGGGCCTTTTAAATAGCTTGCAGGGGACCCCTTGCACATAAGTTCTAATATTGGTGTACCCCTCTATGCAATTTTATAGAACGAGACTGAATGTTTATAAAGGAACGTTATATTACTGAAAACAGCGAACCGGGTAACGTTCTGGCCACCCTTTCAGGGTGTAAGATTATTTGTGCTATTAGACCTACCATTGCGGTCACTGCTCCCTGAGCTACAAATACCTCAACAATTCAGCCCCTTAATACCTCACTGAAAAATTCACCAAGACCAACTCTACTCGATCCACTAGGACTACCAATGCTGGCTGCCTAAGAGACCCTAGGTTCAAATAAAAAAAAGCAGGTGGCAGCAGCTTTCCCGTCGTGGCGGCCCAACTTTGGAATTCCCTACCTACCACCCTAAGAACTGGCCAATCCTTCTAGAACTTCAGAAAAAACACTAAACTGTGGCACACCTCCAAAGACCCCCCACTGTGTTAGACGTCGTCTTCTAGGTCCGCGCTATCAACGCTAGTTCCAGTCCCTTATCTATGTATACTAGCCTTGCACTTTCAATGTATGGCTCATTATGTCTATAATTGTAGCCTTACACATTGCTACTATGTACTATATTGTATTATATTCTTTCTGTACCATAACTTGTAACCTTTTTTGTACTGTAACTAAGAAATGCATATTCATGAAACGCACTCAGATACCTGAGGGTGAGGAGCGCTTTATAAATAATAAACAAACAAACAAACTTCAACCATGAGGGAATATTTCTTCTGTCTTCTATCTCTAACGTCCCCTCCAGGAGCCAAACCTTCAGCTATGAAAGTTTGGATCTCACATTGCCAATCTTCCATCTCACTTCTAGGGTGCTTACCCAAAGCGTTCATTCCATTTTTGCTCGCAAAATGTCTATTGCATTACCCAAATGCCTTTGTTCAATAGGACTATGTATGTATTAAGTTACTTCGGGGTCAGGATCAATGGCATATCTGTCTGTTTCCCTTATTGGATACATTCGCTTTCCTGGACCTTCATCAGATAGTTGGCGGCCACAGTCACAGAGCCAGAGACACCTCGTATCTTATTTTTGCCCTGCTTAACACAATAATGAACACAGATAATCATCCATTTGCTTGGGCAGATCACTTTCTGATCTTTGGTTTTAAGCTGTTAATTGGAGCTTTAGCACCATCTAAAAGCTTTGACTTTACATTGGAGTTCAGCTCGGAGGGAGATGAGATCTGAGGAGGTTTACACAGCTTTTGGGTATTTTATGATTATTTACTCAACCAGTGGCTACAGCTGGATATGTTAACCTCTCAGGTAATTCCCACCCACTATTTGTCCCTCCCTGCCAAAACGCATCCACCTGGGATCCCTTGCAGCTAGCTCTAACAAGCAGACATCAAACTTGGGCCTACGAGTGTAATTTTTAAGCAGTCGCCTGAGAGTTGATGGCTTAATAAAGCAATAAATGAGAAATGAGTGTAATTCAAATGCCTTAACCAAACATGCTTTTAACAACTTTATTTATGGTATGTTATGTTAAAGGTTTTTATAGCGCCCTTGGCAGTCTGGCTGATCTGTAAAGCATGAGGGTAAGGGGATGTAAGTTAGTAGGTCTGAGCGGGAGAAAAGAGCAAGCGAGCTGTGATGGGCTGTTGGCAGCTTCAGTTCGGTTTACACTGTTCGCTGACCGTAATTATGATTTTTGGTTTAGTGGCCATCATGTGCTGCTGTGCGAGGCTATGTGTGGTTTGTTTTGTTGTTGTGGGGTAGTGAAGTGGGTGCGGTTTGTGCTGTAGAGGTATGCTTGTGTTTAGTTCAGAGTTTGAGAGTTGTATGCAGAAGGGTGAGTTTTCATTTTTGTAGGTATCGTTAGTGGTGGCACCCTATCCTACCCTCACTGTTTTGATTGATTGTGGCGTGTATCCCTTCCTCTGTTGTATATTCTGGTGTGCTACACTTACCACTCCTTTGTTGTGTGCAGAAGAGTGGGTCCTCAATAGGCTATTCAGTGTCGATACCTTTCCGCTCACAGCGTGCAGACCAAGTACTGACCATATCCCTTTCCCCTTAACACACCCTGGTGTGCTGCAACCACCACCCCCACAGGCTCCTCCAGGGGGGGATTAGCTCCCTGTGCCCTGCAGTTCTTCATTCCAGGATCGGGATGCCTCTCTCTCCCCATTTTTGTCTAAGGCTCTCTATCAGTGGTCCAATTTAAGTCAACCCATTTTTCTCCACTGTTTCCCGTTTGACCCACTCTAGGGAAGGATCCACCTAAATCTTTTTTTTTCTTCATGTATTTATTCTGGCTGCACAATGGACCCTCAGGCATAATGGCGCATACATACAAACAACATCATAAATAACATGTAAAATAAATACCACAGAAAAATAATGAAGCTAAATGGCCACAGAACAGGCACTAGAAATACCAAAGAAGCCAAGGTTATACTAAATATATAAAAGAAGAAAAACAAAAAGGCCAAATAAATCTAAACATTTCACAGAGAAACATAAGGACAGTGAGGGCCTATAATATTAATTTAAAATTAGAAGAACCCCTGGGATTGTATTTACGTAACTGAGATATGAGGGGAGATTATTAGCCCCGCAACCCACTAGTACGCAGTCACTAGATTGTTGTGAGCACCAGATACTGAGCTCAATCCTACGGACAAACTTCAAGTCCAGTGTTCTGACTACTCCTGGTCCAGTTCTTTGCCGTAACCAGGCAAGCATTTTATTTCTCAGTGCGTCCCTGGATTCTTTCTGCTCCCCTCTCCCAACATTAGTAATTAGAAAGTTCCTTTGATCCAATGGAAACGATTTAATATCCTTATTTTCGATGTTGGGCATATGTTGCTTCTTAGATTGGAATCTGCTGAAGGACACTTGTTTAGTATTCAACCCAGCAAATTGATTAAAGGAGTTTGAGTAGGAATAGCAGAAGATGGATCAAGAGCCGCCTGAGAGGTTCTACAACAGGGGAACACCAGTCACAATAGAGTCAACCTGTAAAGGCAGGCGAGCGGCAAATAGTGTTACCCCATCTGTTTGGCACCCTTGGTGGATCCCATGCTGGGACAGGGAGGATTGTAACACATTTTCGGTTCCTACTAAATCCAACTGGGAAGGCTTCAGCTGCTGACCCACTAAAGGGGTGCACTTATTGAAGCCAGTAAGCAACATCAGTCTGTGAAAGTCTTCCATATTGGAGCAGGCGGCAATGTCCAGCAATATCTGATCCTTGAACAGGCACCAGGCCACTGCAAGCATAGGATCTGCGGCCTCCTTATTCTTAGTTCTTACTAGGACATCCCCTGTTGGATCAACATTTAGAGGGTGTTCGAATCCCCCCAAATGGGTCTCCTTCAAAAAGGTGCTTTCAGCAGTAACATGTTCCATGTTTGTTGGAATACCTCTGATGCATCTTTCTTGCTCAGAAAGAATAATTTAGTTGGAAGGAGAAGACTTTGATGTGCTTAAGAGGAGGCACCCTATTTTTCCATCATTTTTGAAATCCTGCAGAAGATTTTTATTAATATGCAGCATTTCTGTAAAGGATCTTTGCTCTAACAAGAGCATCCGTCTCCTTTTGGCACTTTGTGCCAGAACCTCAGATAGCCCGTTAGTTCTCGGGCATGGAGTACTTGATGAGGGTCACTGCAAGGACTCTTCATTCCTTGTGGCATCAGTGTAATAAGGGCTGGCCAGGCCTGGCTCCCGAGTGGGAGCTCTTCTGACTTCCATGCTCATTAGGCGATATAATCAAAATGTATGTAGGTGACGGATAGTGTGACAATTGTGCACAGGAGGTAAACCAACACGTGAAACAGCTGCTTACCCTTCCGGACTGCCTAAATCAACTGAAATGCCAGATGTGCAGCTACTGCATGCAGTGGAGGATGCAATCCGGTCCGGATACGCTGAGCCCCTTCCTACGGTTAAAGTAAAGGGACTGTGATGGCAGCGGTACTGGGTGCTGAAATAATTTAAATTAAAATTGTGGTTAAAGCTTGTTGGCACAGAGACTAAGGTTGCATAAAAAATGCCAAACAGGAAGGGTTCTCTGCACTCTGCTCTGCTCCAGCAAAGCGTTCAGAGGAAAGGACCCTAAACAGGAAACATACGTCAAGCCGCAACGCATAGCACGGCCGCTTCTGACGCCATATGACAGTGTACCTCAGGCTTCAACACTCTTCACAAAGGACATTTTTAAAGAATTGGTTGAGGTTTTGCCATCATCCCACGCATTCAGATGGCTCTCTACCTCCCAGCACTCCACTCCGGTCTTGCATATGTCCCAGTCCTTCTCATGGGAGAAACGCCTACATTCGGGACTCAACAGTAAATGCAGTGACACCTAGATTTGAAAAACAGCAGTCAATGACAAAACTCTCAAATCTGGGGTACCTGGTTAAATGGAGAAACACCTAAATGTGGGACTCAAAAATAAATGCAGTGACACCTGGGTTTGAAACACAGCAGTCAATGATAACATGCTCACATTTGGTGCACCTGGATAAATGGATAAATGCCTACATTTGGGACTCAACAGTAAATGCAGTGACACCTAGATTTGAAATAGAGCAGCAAATTAACATATAGCTTGATCTGAGACAATTGGACAACGTTAGAGTGTGCCTACATTTGAGAGTCAACAGTCGATGGAGAGACATCTTACTTTGCCATACAGCAGTGATTGAAAAACTAATTTATTGGGTGACTAAAATGGTTGTGCTTAAGGTAGTTAGACTGATAGGGCTTTGCTGGAATACATTAATTCCTGTACTCCTCAACCAGACCACACTTACCTTGTCAGTCGCTGCTGGTTGATGGTAGCAGGCTTCAAAGGCGAACACGGGCAAACAAGGACTGGAGCTGCTTCTTTGGGAGCTGCTCTTTGCTTTTGGGCCCTTAGCTGATGGGGTATGACCGGACAGGAGGCTTGTCCTACATCGTCAGTTTTAAGAAGGACTGCAGGCCCAATCAGCAGGTCTGGGAGGTGGGAGTGGTGCAGGAACTCGGCACAACGAGGATGCGGCCTCGGGGAGGGGCAAGGTTACTAAATACACAGCAGAAGTGCCCACAGGTCCTGTTAAAAACAAGCAATAACAAGGAAACCCAACAGTGTTGGCTTGTGCATGGGTATTACATATGCATTTGCAAGGCACTGCTTTTATATGCCCCGGTAATAATGCAATGTTCTGCCTATTGCCACCTTATGGCCAAATAGTACAATGAGGCAGTGCCTTTCAAATTCCTATCACATGCTTACACTAATGCCAACATATTTGGCTTTGTCAAAGCTTATTTTTGATTTGAAAGATCTGAAAACTCTGCCAAAAAATATATCTGGCCTCAAGTACGTTATAGGAATTTGAAGGCCTTGAATAAAATAACATTTTCTGATTTACTTTTCAGGCATTCACTTACTTCCTAGGCTGCAAAACCTTGTGATTATTGTGACACATATTGTGCCTTAGCCCCCTTTATCTTTAAAAACATTTGTTCTGGAAAAAATGGGGGAAAGCTTCTGGATCACTCACACAGCCAAATGGTCTACACCTGTATGTAACAGGCAAATAAAACATACGTTACTGGAATATGTGGCATGTACTTTATGATTCTCCTGAGTAATAGTATTTTGAAATCCTCTTCATCTCTATAAAGTTGCCATCTTACAAGAAACAAGTAAAATCTTACATTTTTGTAATACTTCAGTTCCCTATATGTGTCCCCCTTTGACCTTTTCTTCAGAGATTCCTGACACTCTTAACCTGAGCACATGTATAGCCTCCTTCTTTGACATGGTCCATAGGATTCAATCATCTACACTGATCCTGACCCCACCATCCCTTGTCCTCTAGTTTGCAACCTGACAATAATACTCTTGATTGCAATGTCCTGATTTCTTTTGATTCTGTCTCATCATTATCAACCACCGGACTGGGTGAGTAAGAACAACCTCCCTTTTATTCTCCCCATGATCATGAGTGTAGTCAACCTTTTTCAGACCAGGGTGGGGTGGACTCAGTCATGAAGGTGGGCAAATCTATTGCTTTGTTGTAGAAGTAAACTCCCAATCTAATTGATCCAGACAATTTGAAGCCTATTTTTCTTCTCTGCTTAAGTGCTAAAATCTCTTGGAGGACTGAAACCCCTTGTAAACAAGTTAAGTTGAACTAGCGTATAAAGAGTGTAGGTTGCCAGCACTGACCTGTATCAGATGCAACAGCTTGTAGAATGCAATGGGTTTCCTAGGATCCTTGCACCCTTCCTGGTCTCATTGAATGTACAGACCAAGGATGTACAAGCACCCCAGGGAAAACCCTCTAGCTGAAGAAAATCCCTGAAGATCAGGAACTCTTTGGTCCATCTCCGGTACGCGCGAGCTGCTGCCGGTTGTGTGACGAAGTCTGTCTCACCTCAGGGTGCTGAGGTATCTAATGTTGATGTCCATGGTGATTGAAGTCCTGTGATTGGCGGTCAGACTTGCTGCAGGACTGTAGGTTATAGAAAGAAATGTAAGTAAATGCGAACGAGTGCTGCATGCAATGCTCGAGGGTTTTTTAGAATGCATACCGAGCTTCAAAAAAGGAGTGCCAGAGATCGGGACTGATGAGCCGTAGGGTGAGGGAAATAACCTGAGAGAATGATACCACCTATGAGAATAGTAGAGTGACGTGAGAGGGCAAGGTAAGATTGTGTGATAAAGTCCACCTACTGCTATGGTGCGAATGAGATTTCCAGAATGGATGTCTTGTTTGTAGCGAGGAAGGGAAACAGCACGACTGAATTGGAAGAAAGCAAAGGTCAGACCACATGTACCCGCGAAGGTGATAGAGGTATGGAAACAAGGCAGAGCCTAGCAGAGCGGACTGATTCCAGAGATGCCGGTAAGAGTGAGGAAGCATGTTCGAATGGATGCAAGGGTGCAGTTTGTTTCTGTGTAAGGGATCGAAAGAAGAAAGATTAGTAAGAGTGCTAGGGCATATATTGTAGAGCAAGTACTGCTAGGAAGCAAACTCACAGAGCATCTGCCAATGGAGTAGCGATGTTCCGAGTTCCTTCACCAAATCGCTCATATACTCTGACAGTACCAAAATGAGACTGAGAAAGGAAAGACGCGGGAGGGGAACCAATGACTAGAACATTGAATGTAGCACCCGGCGTAATCTTGGAAGTAGTCCTCAATATTGGACCAATATGTCTCCATCTCCTCCACAGAGACCAATGTGGAAACAAGGCATGACACCCCTCCAAATCCATAATTTTATTGAGGCCAATGATTTCCTCTCTACTAAACAAGACGATTTCTGCTATGGAATGGGTATGGAAGCTGTGTTGACCTATTTCCTGTATGTATGCATACTGGTGGGATAGAAACGCCGATGGATTTGTGCTGGGACTCAAAATAATTCTATGTGTAATCAAGTGTATGTGACCTCGCCCGCAGCATCACCAAAGCCTGGAAGCCCTATCCAAGTCTTCCATAGAGAAATATGCAAATTGGTGTTGTAATGGTGAGTCCAGCAGGGTAAACAAATGAGTTATTATCTGATGGAAATGTATACTAGTCAATAGTTGGTTTATAGGTTCATCCCATGAAAGCTCAGTTTTCTCAATTGCATAGTTTAATAGTGATAGTTGACTGCAGCCAACACGTGTTTCAACCATAGGTCATTCTCAAGGCTGCCATTATAAACCATATCTGCACTTATTTTATTTATTTTATTTTATTATATTTATTACTCGCCCAGACCCGAGGGAATCACGGCGAAATTGTGGGCAAGTTATCACAATTATTATACAGTGTTACAATTACAGTCATATTATCACATTTCTTATACAATGTTACAATCCGTCAAAGCAGTGAAATCGCAGTTCTTTAAAACACTAGTTCCAAGTCTATAGCGACCACTGGACATAGGTATGGGCCATGAGATCAGCAATTGGTATTTCAGTTCGGAAAAAAATAGACAGGCCTGGATGTTCTGGTGCTAAGGTGGAATGTTGTTAGTTTGGCTAATATTTGTTGAATAACCAAGTTTTCAACGCTTTTTTGAATCCTAGTAGAGTGTCCTCATTTCTTATGCTGGGTGGTAATACATTTCAATGAGTCGGGTCTAGGATTTTGAAGCTACTTCCTCCTGCTCTACTGTATTTTTATTGTGGCACTGTATTTGACCATCATTTGAAAGGTCTTTATACCTACGCCTAAGAATAGGCACGCTACCAGCGGCGCCTACACGAAATCATGGGTTTCAGCTAATACAGCCCAGTGCCCGATGTGTGGGAAAGCAAATTAAATGGTTTCACATGTTTATTTATTACATTTATTATTTATTTATTACATTTATTACTCGCGCAGATCCGAGGGTATCACAGCGAGATTGCAGGCAAATTATCACAATTATTGTACAGTGTTGCATTTCCAGTCATATTATCACATTTCTTATACCATGTTACAATCCGTCAAAGCAGTGAAATCTCAGTTCTTTAAAGCGCTAGTTCCAGGTCAGTAGCGACCACTGGATATAGGTATGAGCCATGGGTTCAACAATTGGTGTTTCAGTTCTGAAAAGAACGAGATAGGCCTGGAAGTTCTGGGTCTAAGGTGGAATGGGTGGTTGGGTTAATATTTGTTGAATAACCAAGTTTTCAACACTTTTTTGAATCCTAGTAAGGCGTCCTCATATTTGATGCTGGGTGGTAGTATGTTCCAATGAGTCGGGGCTAGAACTTTGAAGCTACTTCCTCCTGCTCTACTGTATTTGTATTGTGGTTCTTCCAGGAGAGCCAGTTTATTGGATCTAAGTGTCCTGCAGGAGATTTTTTTCTTGATGGTATTGTTGAGGTAGCTAGGTGCTTTGTTTGTGATGCATTTATGGACGACCCTAAGTGTTTTGAAAATGATTCTGGCTTCGATTGGTTCAGATTTCTTTATACCTAGAGCCGCTCTAAGGGCTTTGTTCTGTAGTAATTGTAAATTATTAATGTTAGTTTTGGATGTTCCTAAAAAAAGGATGTTGCAATAGTCCAGTTTCATTAGAATCAGCGCTCTAGCCAGAGTAATTCAATTTGTGGGAGTAAGAAATTGGCGGCTGAGTGCAATAAGTTTAGCTGTGTATGCTGTAGAGGAGGAGAGGGCTGATATTTTGTGTAGATGACACCCATGTCGTCAAGGGCTGAGAATAGGAGTTTGGTATATGCATTGTAAAGGGTAGGGGAGAGATAAGATCCCTGGGGCATGAGAAAAATCTGAGCATCTAAGGCAAATTGTAGGTACACCCATTCAGCAATGAAAGTACTAAGGCAGAGCTTAGACCATTTCGCGGTGATCCGGTGTGCACTTTACATTCATAGATCTTGGCTCTTAAGGAAAAGGTTGCTGAGTATGAGGCCTATTTGAGTATGTTTAAATGTTAAAAGCCCGTTTGGTAGCAAGTAGGATGGCTGATTGTGTTTTTAACTATTCTTCACGGTATAAACAAATCAAAAGAGTTGTGTAAAATCATGGTAAAACTGTGTATTAAGGCTGCGAGCAGGGCTCTCCTCATTGTTTTTAACCATCTTGATTGATTATACCTGTTCTTAAATGTTATTTCTTCTATGAACTGTATATATTCCCAGCACCAATTGTGTATTAACTTTGTATTTGTATATATATATATATTTTGCTGTTTACCTAGCCGTTTGTTCTGCACACCATGTGCTATTTCTATTAAATATGTTTTCCAATATCCTCTTGTGAGCTGCGCCCTTCTTTTTCCTTGTGGACTGATTTACGTGATTGGATTCGCGGAGAGTGCGGTCTTCCCTCTCTCCTCCTTTCTCTTCAATATATATATATATATATATTCAGTAAAAAAACTTTGTTAAAGGGACGTTATGGTTAAGTTGCGCTACTAAAAACCTATGAAATTCAGTGAAAAAACTTTCTTAAAGGGACGTTATGGTTCAAAGTAAAATCGAAAAACCCCAGAAATTCGGCAGTTATGGTAACATAAGCAACCATAACTCGCGCCACCGTGCACTTCTAACACTAACACCCAGGACATCAAAGATGACATCACAAATGTCATTGATGACATCACTGATGACATCACATGTGCATTTACTTTTCATAAAAACTCTGTACAAGGGATTCTTATAATGCTGACCAAAAACTGTCAAGGATCATTGGGATAAATATCATGAGCTAATTAGTGCATTAAGCAATGCATTGATATAAATAGCATTCTATTATGAAGTTCTATCCAGTATACTAAGCTACTTATGCAGAAACATAGGCAGTGTGTGCAGCATACATGATGAAGGTGCCATATTCATAATCTTGCCATGTTGAATACTGAAATGATAACTGCTTTCTTATTAGAGTTTTGCGTACTGTGAAACATGTAATAAGTAGATAATAAAACCCACTTAATACGTAATTATTACAGACAAAACACAAAGAGACAACAACACATACAAATATGAGTATATTCAGGGACAGTGAAGTAAACAAAAAAGCAGAAGTAGTAGCAGAAAGAGTTCATAACCTAACTGATTGTCTTTCTGCAGAGAAACTATTGCTCTGTTTCAAAGCTGCTACTTACCATATGTATGTGTATCACATGATGTGACTGCACCCAAAGGAAAGGAGAGTGAGTATAATGTATACAAATATGAGCATATACAGGGAAGGTAGAGTAATAAAAATAAAACTATGAGAAAGTGCTGATAACCCTAATGATTATCTTCATGCACAGAAAGGATTGCTCTCTTTCAAGCCTGTGTCTTCCGCTATGTATCTGTTTCATATGATGTGACTTGACCCTAAGTCTACAAATATAGTACCTTTTCAATATTTACTTCCTGACTGTTACTGAAGAAAACTATGTGGCTTCGATATGTCATTAAAGGATAAAAAGGGAGAGCCAGCCATGTGATGTCATCAGTGATGTCATCAATGACATTTGTGATGTCATCTTTGATGTCCTGGGTGTTAGTGTTAGCAGTGCACGGTGGCGCGAGTTATGGTTGCTTATGTTACATAACTGCCGAATTTCAGGGGTTTTTCGGTTTTAATTTGAACCATAATGTCCCTTTAACAAAGTTTTTTCACTGAATTTCATAGGTTTTTAGTAGTGCAACTTAACCATAACGTCCCTTTAAGAAATTTTTTGACTGAATTTCATAGGTTTTTAGTAGCGCAACTTAACCATAACGTCCCTTTAACAAATTTTTTTCACTGAATTTCATAGGTTTTTAGTAGCACAACTTAACCATAATATCCCTGACTTCATATACATGTAACATAGAACATACTAACCCCCTCGTAGTGATTTTCATGTCCGCGGACTACCGCCATGTCCGCGGACATATCGAAAATCTGAGCGTGGTGAATGTAAATTTAAATGGTGTGCCCCATTTCCCCTTTGAAGTTGGCTCTGAAAAGAGCTGTTTTTTTTTTTTACAGATGCTTGGCAGACATCTGTTATTTTGTATTTTTTTTCTTGTTTTTTTTTCTTACTTTACTCCTAAAACCTTGACATAACCTTCTCCAAAGCAACCCTTACATTCCAAAATAGAAAGGCATTTCCCGTAAAAGATAAAGAAATGCCATCTTCTTTAAAATTAACAGCATTACTGGCATCAATATTCTCATTATAACAGAAGAACATACCAGCTCTAAGCATGAAGGCACACATGCCTTGGTTGATCACACACCTAGCAATGTTTTTCTGAGGACAAAAAACTGAACTATTGTCCCATATTGCCCTAGGTAGTAATCCAGAAAAAATTACTTTCGCATTTGGAAGGATCTTCATTACGGCTTGAACCAAGCATTCCAAATCAGCCAACAAAGTAGGGGCACTGACGTTGCCCAAATGGAAAGCACCATAGTGCAAAACTACCACATGCGGACTGTTCATCGTGGCCATATCCTCACAAACTTGTACAATTCCCTGTACGTTGCAATCAGGCACAGTGCTCCACACCACCTCCACTCCTTTCACATCAAAGTTCTTTGCAACATGCCTGCATTCAGCGTACTGTTGTAAACCATACACAAACATATCTCCAAGCACCAACACCCTGACTTTCTCTACTTCTGCCATCTTCACCACACACAGTCTCTTTCAACACAAATCCACAACCTCGACATCTGATTGGCTGATCCGTACAGTCTTCTTTCCATGTTGGATTTCCTGGAAAAACCTGGATGTAGCACGCCCTGTCCACGAACATCCGCGGTGTCCGCGGACAGCTTCCACTTTATTCTCTGTGCCATTCCCTCATTGCATACAGCTAAGCAATCACACAATACGAATAACGTCGTGAGAACACCCCCATTTTGTGAATTTTCGAACATTTCAGGACAATTATCATTTCATTATTCAACATATTAACATTACAAATATTATACTTTCATCTTGTACTCTGCACACAATGCTATGTTTCTCCATTAGTAGCTCAGTATACTATATAGAATCCCATAATACAATGCTATTTATATCAATGCATCGTTCAAAGCACTAATAACGGTATGATATTTATTGCAATATCCTTGACACTTTTTTCGCAACATTATAATAAAAATCCCTAGTACACAAATTCCATGAAAAGTATATACACATGTGATGTCATCAGTGATTTCATCAATGACATTTGCGATGTCATCTTTGATGTCCTGGGTGTTAGTCTTAACAGTACACGGTGGTGGCGCGAGTTATTTTTCATAGCTTACCATAACTTGCGATTTTCAGGGGTCTTTCGGCTGTACTTAGAATCATAACGTCCCTTAAACAAACTTTTTTTAATATCACGCAAACAATATACAAACATGGTGTGCAAAAACCAACTTCTCACAGATGGCTTTACACAGAATGTTGCAAAGTAAGAATTTATGCTCGTTCACAGTGAAGGTCAGCTGTTTCAATTTTTTTCACGGGCCCCGGAGAGGCTCACGAAGCGGACTATAAGGTTGTATTGTGTTTTGACCTTGACAGACAGAGATTGTGATGAAAGACTTCTCTTGAAGGAGTGTTGCTAAAACGTAAGAGAAGATAAGGATGACATTTCTGAAACAAAACCACTTTTATATATTATATCACTATGCGAAAGATCGTTCGCACACGCGGAGTTGTATTTTGGGACTGCACTACTCGTAGACAATGGAAATTGCAATTGTACTGTAAGTAACCCTTTAGATTATTTTATACCAAATATAATTACAATAGCTTAGCATTAAAGACCGCTCCAGTTGAACTTGTTCGTTGAAAGTGGCATAATGTTTTCTACCACGCACTATCACCGCCGAATTGATCCCCTGTCGTTTAGAGGGCTCTGAAAAAGGCAGACGACACAGGGTGGGTTAATAGAAATAATTTAACCGGTCTATAGGCGGTCAAGCGCTCTACTCGCTGTGCCACTTCACTGTAGCCTGTCAAGTGGCACAGCGAGTACAACGCTCGCTTTGACATCCGTGCACAGCTTGCTAACGCAAGTTCGAATCCCGGCAAGGCCAAACCCAGCCTTTCATCCTTCCGTGGTCGATAAATGAGCACCACACACCGTGGTTAATAATAAGCACTGCTTAGATACCTCACGGTTCTTAGCGCTATATGAATGGGAAAATATTATTATTTTATTATTAACATACTCCGTTGCACTATCTTCGATAGCAAATAGTTTCACGCCCTAATAAATAAAATGATGATTTTTAATGAAGATCGGCTGGTGAGACTAATTTATGTTTTTTAAAACAGGTACATGGCCCCATTTTGCCTATGTTACGATTTAAAGACTCCAGCGGATGGGGTCTTCAACTGCCAGGTGCAGGTCCAAATATGCAACTTCATGACCCTCACCATTTTATGGGACAATCGCCAAGGATCAATATGCCCTTACGCAGTACTAGCGGCTACAAACAACATACCAACCAATAGGGTGGTCTAATGGCTCGTTGTTGGAGCAACCTTCCGATTATCAGAGCGACCATTTACTGCTTTTATCATAAACCAACAGCCTATCTACCGCAAAGGAACAACGCTTGGCTCAAAATAAACTTTTGCTGATCGACAGCAGAGACAATAGCAAATCGCTGAATATTCACTAAACATTTCATGTGAAATAAATGTACTTTACCAAATGTACAATCCTGCTGTTTACTTTTAAACCACAGTTTCATATTCCGAATTGTGGCGCACTGAGTTGTAAGCTGATCTAACACCCTCTGTACCGCAAAGGAACATTGCGTGCCTCAACATGAACTTTTGCGGATTGACAACAAAGACAAATGCAAATTGCTGAATATTCTCTAAACATTTGATGTCAAATAAATGTACTTTACAAAATGTACAATCTTGCTGTTTGCTTTTAAATCACTGTTTCATATTCCGAATTGTGGCGCGCTGTGTTGTGATATAATATGTGTTGTCTTTCGGGTTCTGTGTAAAGTCACTTAGGACTGGAGAGGACTGGGCGCGTTTGATGACGCACCCTGTAACGTCACCGAGAGAGGCAGGGAATATGAATGCTTTGATAATATCAGGCTTAGGGGCGGGAGATATGATTTAGTGTGGAAAAAGCAAGTCAGCCAGGTCAAAAGCACCAGTCATAGGATTATCACATAATGTCGGCGCACACCAGCCGGATTTATCGTTTCTTTAGTGGACAAAAAGTCGGTTGACGCCCATAGGAAATTGTACTATTAGCGGACAAAAGGAGTGGTCTTAAAACACTTTCACCCTGACAACGAATAATACAAACAACGTTCTCAGAACACCCCCATTTTGTGTAATTGCAACCATTTCGGGACACCGCGAGTGTTCTTAGAACACATTCAACTAGACAGATTACAATACGGACAGCGTCCTGAGGACACCCCCAGTTTGTGTATTTACGAACAATTAAGTACACCGCGAGTGTTCATAGCTCATTTTTACCTTCCTTGCGAACAAAAATGACACATACTCCGTCCTCTAAACACCCCACCATTTAGTTTATTTACAAAATGTCAGAACAGCCGTGTTCTCCGCGGACAAATCGAACGCAACAAAAACGTCTAGCACATAAAAAAACAAAACATTGAACCTATCTCATACTCCCCCACCCTCCCCAAACACTCTTACACACCAACACAGGGCACTAAATACAATTTTTTATCCCTGTTTCACCGTGCTGTACGTGGTCGACGGCGAATACAAGATGGCGGGCGCCACAGAAAATCTGACGCGCTCCACGCCCCTCGCCGTCCAATCAGCGAACACGTCACATGTTCGCGGACATGACGCAAGGCCATGGGCCAATCGGGGTGCTGTCCGCGGAGCGAACAGGGAAGTCCGTCCGCGAAGCGAACACAGATATCACTAATTTTTTTGCCTTACATTTTGGTCATTTTTCAAAAAACTACTGGACGGATTTACACCAAATTTGCAAAAGCACGCTTTTGGGACCAGGCCGCCGCTCCTGCCGCAAATTTGGTGTAAATCCATCCAGCGGTTCGGGCTGTAGCCGTGCACAAACTTTTTTCCCATTCAGTCTATGGGAAAAAAAAGTTTTGGGACCCGCCCTATAACTTTTCCCCCCCTGGACAAATCCTCACCAAACTTTGCAGAATTATTCAGAGTGGGCCATATACTTTTTTTTGCAAAGTTTGGTGAGGATTCGTCCAGGGGGAGCGAAGTTATAAGCCGCCCAAAATGTGCTCTTCCTATGGAAACACCAACTTAACCATAACTGCATATATATATATATATATATATATATATATATATATATGTACCCACTGTGTATTACTTTTTTATTTTCTGTTAATAGTGTTATGTTTGACTTGAAGACACAATGCCGAATACAAGTTTGGTGACTGTAGACTGACTGTACAAACACAGATTTTTTGGATTGTAGATTACAGCATCACAAATACAATATACAGTAGACCTATATACCAACTATGGACTAGCATAACTTTCCATGGGATAATAACTAATTTGTTTGCCCTGCCAATCCAACACCAATTTGCCCATTTCCTGTATGGCCTTCGTATGGTGGACCAGAGTGGCACAGTGGTGGAGGCATCTTTTGGTGCCAGGGGTGGTGGATAGCCCCTGGGAGGCACCAGCATCTTAAATGATTTATGGGTGGCTGGTGAATATTTAAAGTGGAGGGCATTCCTATTTCTACCAAATTAGTATGAGTCAACAAGCATAGCAAGGGATCCCTAAGTAATGTAAGGGGACATTCTATGGGAGAGGGTTTCTCCCAGAGAAACATTTTTAAACAATGGGTGGAAATGATGCCTTTTCATAATCCTTCTGTCCACAATACATACCATCACTGACACTGAATTACTTTCAGGATGGTGTCCCCACATTTGTAAAACACATTCATTATGCCACAGCCACAGTAAACACCAGCAGCATTTCCAATGTAAATTTCTATGATGATGTCATGTACACAATATATTTCTGCTTTGACAGTCTAAATCACTGTACCGATACAGCACACAATATGAGCTAGCATTATTTTGGTAAAACCGTTCAATGGTGCCACACACACAATATATTCTGTCAATGCCTCTCTGAGTCATTTTTTATGGTACTGCTGTGGCGCACGTCTCCACAAAACACATGCACACATTGGACTAACACACACTCACTCACACTCACCCAGATTCACTCACTGAAATCATTCAGCCACTTACACACATGCACACACACATGCAAGCACACACAAAACATGAATAAACATCTTTTTAGAGGCAGCTTTACACTTGCTTCACACATCTCTCAATTTTGGTGACAAAAGGGCATCAAGGTTCAGCTTCTTGGCAGTCAGCTGAAGGATCATGTAGTGGGGCCCAGGCAGGGATCTCAGTTTGGTTGCCAAGATATCTGAAGCCCATGCTAAAGAGTCTATAGCCTATATGGTTCTGCTATGCTCATATCACTCCTCTATACATGGCACTGTTAAACTAAGTGTTCTGCCAAGCAGCAGCCAGGCAGGTGCACAGGCACTTGGATGAAGGGCCAAAGGGAGAGACCACACTCCTGGCCATGATCGCTGGCTCTATCATTGCTTTGGCAGAGTGACAATCCTCTTGCTGCTTGATTTGTCAGCCACCTTCAAAACTATCAAACATGACATGCTTATATGGGGTATTGGCATGGCAGACAACTTTGGCTCTTCCTTTTCCTGGCTTCAAACATTCTTGATGGATGACAGTTGTTTAGTGTACATGGCCTCATTTCTTCTACTCTGTTGCTGTCACATGCAGGATTCCAGAGGGATCATCAATTCCCCTCTTCTCTCCAAAATTGACTCTCAAAACCTGGCCTGCTTTTTACAGTCCTTTTGCCTTCAGTTTTATTCTTACACTAATTATACTCAGCTGCTCACCGGTAAGAGGGAGATGTTGGGGTGTCTGCAGCACTAGCTCAGGAGTGCCCAGTGGCTATTAACTGATGGATGAACACTTAAGATGCTACTACGAACTCCTACAAGGCAGAGATCCTGATGGCCAGGGAACATGATCATCTTCTGGCCTGTAATTATGAACCCTAAATCCTCTCTGCCATGATAGGTAAAAAAACAACTTTGGTTCCAATTGAACAAGATCTTTTCCCTGGTAATTACTTGGTTTTTCCACTTAAAAGTCTTACAAAAACGTCTGCCTTTCCTCCCCATTAAAATACAGATGACTGTTGCTAACAGAGCGGACTACTGCAACTCTCTGTATTTTGGCTTCCTTAACTTTTGGGTCTGATGCATGTTCGTGGTACAAAATGCAGCAGCACAGCTTCTGACCAGCATGAGGAAATATGAGCACATCACAACTATTCTTTGACATTTGCGCTGGCTCCTTGTGGCCACCACTCCACTGGTTAGAGAAAGGTTGACAATCGTTGTGATCACGATGAGAGAGGCAGGGAGAGCTAATCATACCAACAGGCTAGTTGTCTAATAAGGTTCAGATTTTAGTGCTTGTGATAAATGAAGCCACAGAATCTGAAAAAAGTGGGAACAATAAATGAAGCATATTTTTGACATGGTGCAAACTCGATGGGAAGGGAACCAAGGTAGAGTCTGGATGATTAGCCGACATTTAGGATTATGTTCATGGCTCTCTGTATGGCCCATTGGGCCTTTATGGCATGGACCCTTCTTTTCTGTTAGAGAAATGCATCAAATATCAACTGTACTGTAGCTTTAGAGTTAACTCTGAATTACTTGAAAACATTTCCAGATTCCACAAAGCTAGGTTCTTCTTTGAACAATATTCTTGACTTTTGTTGAGCTTTGAAAACTAGGCATTTCTTTTACTCTGCTTAGCAGCCCTCTTATCTTTTTTCTATTTGCTGATTCCCTATTGGCTCAGCACCATGAGACCTTCAGGTGATAGAGTGCTTTACTTACAAAATTGAAACACAAACTTGTCAGAGGAACTCGACTCACACACCAATTTTGGATGATGGCAAACAAAGGAGGGTTATTCATTGGCTTGCAGGTCAAGGAAATCAGCATGATGCATTTAATGGGATCCCACATAAATGACTGACCTCCCAGTAGACCCCCTACCTTTATACGTCACTGGTCACCTGACTTGAGAAAGGACAAGAACCTTACAGCGAGGCCTTCAGGGACACGTATCCTGCATCCCACTAAAACAATGCCCCCATTAATAAACGTTTTAGTCCTAGGTAGTGTCCATTATCGGACATGGTGCGTGCTGATGTCCTCTGATATAATGGATCCAAGAAGAGGGGTATAACGTAACCTTCCACCCTCCTTCATGGCTTCTGCCTTCAACTCCTCAGCAAAGCAGCATTGGACCTCCACCCCTGTGACACATTCAGCTGGCTATGAATACCTTATTGTCCCATCTGGTCTGAACCAGTTCTTACCGCTTTGCATTTATCACCATTCTTGCCCCAGTAACCCGGCTGGTCAGCGACATGTAGTCCCCATTCTTATGCACCTGCATAAATGAGTCCAAAATTTGAACAATCATTGCCAATGGCAAATATTTGGTGGGTGGCCTAAAAATACTGCTAGAAAGAAAGACTACTAGGGACCATGGTAGAATAACATCACTGGCAGGGGATGGAGGGGCAGACGGGCTTGTTATATTTTTTTTTTTATAAATCTCTTAAACAAGTATTTTTCTGTGTACAACGACAGTAAGTATTGACAGTCGATTGTGACTTGTCATGATGGAAGATGTTACTCCGCTCATGTACATATGCAAACAGCTGCCAAAACACACACCCAAGCTTAAGCAATACAGTGCAGAATGGGTTAAGGGCACAGCAGATGCCATGGCCACACGGGGGATCACTGGCAAAAGCAGTTTTGCAACACATGACCACATACTTGCATGCAGCGTACATGGAAAGAAGTTAGAAAAAAGGCTAGCTAGCTTAGTGCTTTGAAAAATGTACCAGGAGGAACAGGAAGACCCGACCTCCCGAAGACTGGATGCTTAACCAGTGTAAAGAGGGGGGTGTTGAGCCTTCTGCTACCCCTTCCGTGCCTGAAGTAAATGACAAAAACACGAAAGACGAAGGAGTGTATCCATTAAGGGAGCTTAAAGCAGCGGCAGGATATAGTAATCCAACACATGATCCGCCTGCGCATAGTAGTGCAGAGAGTCCAGAGAAAAACTCCAGAAATAGATGTGATCTCTAAAGTCCCACGGGACAAAGAGAGAAGTGAACAACCAAATATGACGCTAGATATAGAACGAGAAATTAAGAGATGGAAAAGAGAAAAGGATAAAGCTGAAGAGATAGCGTTCATACAGAACAAATGGATGGCCGGTCAGATATTGCTCAAACTTGATAGGTAGAGCATTGAGGAAGTACGCCAAGGGGAAGATCAAGACAAGCAAGACAAAAAAGACAGGGAACGAGAGAAACGATTGAGAGAAGATGAGGCTAAAAAGAAAAGTAGACTAAGACAAGAGCAAATGTATCAGGAAGAGCAGTTAAGAAAGGAAGAAAGAGCGGAAGAGCAAAGGAAATATGGTAACAAGCAGAGAGAAATCGAAGAACGGGACAGGCAAGAAAAGAAGAGAAAGGAAGAGGAAGAAAGAAATTGAGAGAGAAAAGAATGCAAAGACATAGAGACAAAGAGGTGCGTAGGGCAAATTAGAGGAGAGAAGCGAAGAGACAGGACAAAGAGAGGGTTAGAGACGAGGCAAAGATCCGAAAGGCATTTCATGAGGAGATGGAATGAAACAGAAGGCAGAGAGCACGTTACATTGATCGTATTGAAAAAGAGCTAATGGAACCAAATCCAGTAGTAGCATTTGAGGACATAGAGGAGTTCTTCCCATCACAAGAACCAATGCCAGGGCCCTCCAGAGTAAACCTAGAGGAGAATTTTGAGATAGAAGACATAGGAGACAACATTGACAAAGTTTATCGAGAGATGAGGACAAAAAGTGAATTGAAAAAAAAGGGACAGATGATCGATTTGAGATTTCGCAGTCACAAGTTAAGGAGGATAGCTAGTTTAGTTTCAATCTTTGGACGGGCTGACTCTAAACAGAGACAAGAAGGAGGATAGCCATATGAGTTGGGGACAAGACATGTCAGACTAAGACAGGGAAACCTTCAGTGGGGAGGAGGGAGCTGGTGTATGCGGTTCCGAGGGATGTTTTCAAACAGACAAAGAGGTTAGATGGTCGGATTTGGACCTACCAAAAGAAAGAACGCCAGAGCCTATGGCATGCACAAAACGATCTAAAGGGCGATCCCATAGTGTAAAGGTGGAATCTCCACCATATGTGAGCAGATTAAGGTCATTGCCAGGAAGACAGTGATCGGGAACCATTGTCCCTACTATGCATAGGCAGACGATGGAAGCCATTGCGAATTTGGGATTTCACAGTTTGCCTTGCTAGAAAAAGGAGGGGCCAGACCACAGTATATCTTGTGGCCCCAGATGGACAAGGGTAACCTAAGGTGTAAGCTCCTGGGTTTATATTCGGGTGCTGGAAAATTGATTTATAAATTAGAAAAAATGACAGGAGGAAACACGTTAGCTATAGGTGACATTAAGTGTCTTCTAGCAGCTATCCTTGGGCAAAGGGTTGATGACGTTTGGGCGAGAGTAGGATATGCAATTGTCACAGCACAGAACACAGCGCATGATGGCGCACCATTTAATAATTGTAGAGTGGCAGTCTGGAAAGTGCCTAGAGTACAATATCCTTATATGTCAGATATGGGAGCTATAATGGCACGTAAGATGCAGGAAGGGGAAGATCCCCTTGTATACATTCAGAATTTTCAAGAGAAGTGGTCTTTGGAAGCTTGCAAGCCGTGGGGAAAATCTATACCTGTATTTTATCATATATTGTGGCAGGGATTGCCAGATCAAGTACAGAGACATCTCAAGAAGCTGGTGGGTATGGAGGCAAAACCATGGCCAGAAATACAGCTGATCATCGCTCACCATTGCCAATTGTTGCAAGAGAAAAACTAAAAGAGAGAGGATTTTAGGAAGATTGAAGAAGATAAGTTAGTGCAGAAGAAGCTGTCGAAATATGCTATAGAAGGGGAAATGCTGACTAGTGGAGAAAGGCCAGGATCACAACAAGCATCAGGTATGTCGCAGGTGAATAACCAATGGCAGTCGGATCAACGAGGGAATGGGTTTATGCCGAGAGGCAGGGGAAGCTTCCGCGGAAAAGGAGGCTTTCAAAATAATCAGGGAAACATTCAGAATAACCAAGGTGGGTTTCAGAATCCACAGAATGACAGTCAGGGCATGCAGGTAGGGCAAGTTTGAAGATTCCCTCCTGTATGTTGGACATGTGGAATGACAGAGCACATCACGCGAACATGTGGGAGCCAAGGATATGTGCAAAATTGGCAATTCTTAAGAGGGGGGAACAGCTTAACCTCCAGCATATAGCCCACATAGTAGGTTCGCCCAAGATCAGACAGTGTATCAAACACAGGTAACGCAAACACTGCAGGCTTTGCAACCACAGCAAGCACCATTGAATCTGCTGCAAGGGCAGTCACAGCACACAGCCATCCAGATATAGCAGAGAGCGAACACAGGACATTGACTTCTAGGTTAGGGGGTGTCACATTTGTGGGAATTAATCCTTTCACAGGTACGCAAATAAGTATGTACTCCCAATAGGACAGCTCACAGGGTCACTTGATGTGTTCAGTGATGCCCAATCCTCAAGAGGAACCAAGGGTTGACGTTACCATGGGAGGCAAATCCTTTTTTTTTCAGTAGACACAGGGGCCACTCGCTTATGTATTCGAGAGGGAAAATGTCTGTTCCATTGTTGTATTCAAGGAAGACACCAGTTAATATACTGGGCCGAGATTTAATGATGAAGCTAAATATGACAATCTCCTTCACTGATGAAGGCATAGTATGTTTAACACAAGGAATATACTATTTAAACATGGGTGAATTTATCATGGCATTTACAGGACAAATAGCTTTGCAAGGAGTGCCATTAGAGCCAGAGGTTTTTCAGTATGGGGTGCGCATTTTGTTAACGTGGCTACCCGGTATAGTGGGAAAGATTATGAGAATATCTGATGAATTTCTTTTCAGGCCACAGATACCCATGGATGAAGAGGGGGGGATGGGTATTTCCCTTGCAATTGCAGGCAGCCATAGTGCGAGGAGAATTAGCCATGCTTGAAGGTTGGGATCGAGGCCATGGAGAACAGTGATTGCCATTGGGGAAGTATGTAGATTGACTGACGTCACTGATGAGGATATGCATAGAGACGACCCGTCAGATGACCAAGTAGTGTTTAAGATGAGCATTACTGATTGATCAGGACAGAAAGACGAGAAGTCCCACAGAAAATGTGGATAGTGAAGCAGCGTTGTGCATTTTTTGATGAAGACATGGCGAAGGTGCCAATTTCATTATGGAATACGGCCCTTATGACGTCGGCCTGTTGAAGGTGGTGGGAGAAGTTAAGATTAAGTTGAAACCAGGAGCAATTTTACCTCGACCAAGACAGTATCCCATGTCTCAAGAGGCAGATGAGGACATTTTCAAGACTACATCATCCATGATGGATCAAGGCATCAAAGTGACGTCAGAGCCACCTTGCAATACAGCAGTGTATCCTATCAAGAAATCATAAGGGGGGTTGTGGTGTTTAATTCAGGACATGAGACAGATTAACTAGATTGTAGAGGCCGAATTTGATCTAGTTCTGAATCCGGCGGCGATCCTATGTAGTATCCTGGTTGAGGTGGGATATTTCACAGTGATTGACTTGAAAAATGTATTTTTCTCAATCCCGTTGCATAAAGATTACCAAGACCTTATCATAATATTGATTTGCCAAGTGTCGTGCTGCAATAGTAGATGATATTTTGGTATGTAGCACA
This sequence comes from Ambystoma mexicanum, assembly GCF_040938575.1. Taxonomy (NCBI): domain Eukaryota; kingdom Metazoa; phylum Chordata; class Amphibia; order Caudata; family Ambystomatidae; genus Ambystoma; species Ambystoma mexicanum. The sequence goes on along the minus strand of NC_090924.1, from coordinate 48,355,224 downwards.
TCAGAAGAAGAGTGCAGACGTGAGTCGATTCAGCTGATAACTGTTCTAGCTGAGAAAGGATATAAAGTGGTCAAAGAGAAATTGCAGTATTGCCAGCAGTACATAGGGCAGTTAATTTCACATGAAGGAAAGAAGGTTACGCCTGAAAGAGCTGAGGCGATTTTGAAAACACCAGAACCGCACATGATAAAACAAATGCAAACGTTTTTAGGACTATGTAATTATGTTAGAGCATGGGCATTTGATTATAGTTCATACACAAGGCCCTTGCTGCAGGCCCTGAAAAGGGCACTAGTGAATCAGGAAAAACTTGAATGAACTGAAGAAATGGAGGAGGGGTTTGATGAATTGAAAAAGGCAATATGCACAGCTCCAGTTTTAGGAATTCCCAATTATTCTGAGAAGTTCTTTTTATTCTCACACACAAATGGAACAGTAATGACAGCAGTGCTCATACAGCCTTTAGCATATTATAGTGTGATTTTAGCCCCAGTAATAAGGGGTCACTTCCCTTGCAAACAATGGTTGGATGCAGCCGCATTCGCTGTTGAGAAGTCTGCCAGCATAGTAATGGTGTGTTCTATGACTTTATTTGTTGAGCATGCTTTGTTTGCTGTTTTGGAGAAATTCAAGGGTACACTGATGGCTCAAAGAGCTTCTGCTTATGAGGAAGTTATATCGAATCCAGCGATTAAAACAGTCAGGGGTAAAATGGTGAACCCTGCCACATTTGTAGCTGAACCACTGGCAGAGGATGAACAAGTGCATGATTGCTCAAATTATGAGGGGTTCTATGATGAGATGCCGAGAGTGAAGGAAAATGCTCTAGCAGCAGGGGAGATTCTCTTTATTGACGGTTCTTCACAGATCCATCAAACTGATGGAGAGAGGCATTCAGGTGCTGCTGTAGTGAAGCATAAGGCTAATGGGGAATTTGAAGTAATAACAAGTGCAAGGCTACCATCTCACATTTTAACCACAGGCTGCAGAATTAGTGGCGCCGATTTTCGCGTTCGAGAATCACACAGACCAGGAAGTAACAGTGTACAGTGACTCCGCCTACGTGATGTTGACCATGCACACAGGGTTAGCACGTTGGAAAAGGAGGGGCTACATCAAAGCGGACGGCACTCCTACGGAACACACTGCTTTAGTAGATAGGCTTATTAAGGCACTACAACTCCCAATAGCCATTGCATTAGTTAAGTGTGCAGCGCACACTAAGAGAACAGACTTTATTTCACATGGAAACCAAGCCACGGACAAAGAGGCAAAAAGGGTTGCATATTCTTCTGACATAATGAGTTTTGATACGCCTGATGAAAGAGAAAATGGATGTGATGATGATTGTGGATGAAAATTTTAATCACTTATTGTGAACGCAATTGATGGAAATTCAGGGTGAAGCCCCACAGGAAGAGAAAGACTTGTCGACATGGAGGGGGTGTTCTTTATCCCCTTCCGAGGTACTGTGGTGACAAGACAGCACAGGTAAACCAGGGATACCTTTAGCCTTATTAAGGGTGGCGTTAGAACAGCTACACTACGCTGCGCATGTCACTAGGGAGAGCCTCGCAGCAACCATTGCGCCATTGCGGAAGACTGGTTCATGCCAAACCTGCTAGACCACGTTGCTTTTTATGTAGTAAATTGCATCATATGTCAAATGATTACTGCTGGGCACACACTGCAAACAGTCAGAGGAGTAATTCCTCGACCAAATGGTCCTTTCAGCATTTACATATTAACTATGTTGACATGCTGCAGATCTGTAATGGATATAGATATATCATAGTGGTGGTGGGCTCCTTCTTAAGGTGCATCAAGGCCGGTCCATGCACGCACCGTGACGCCACTTGCACTATGAAGTTTTTAGTCCGAGAAGTATTTCCCAGATGGGGAGTATGTGAGGTGCTGAGATCAGATAATGGCCCTCATTTTGTGAATGAGGTATTTGAGCAAATTTGTTTATTGCTTGGTATAAAACAAAAGTTTTCTTCTGCTTATCACCAGCAAGCAAACGGGATATGTGAGAATAGCTAAGTTGAAACTGACATTGAAAAAGGGGTGACTGTACTGCCTGCCCCTTGCATTATATGCATTAAGAAATCAGCCGGCTCTGACCACCACCTCACACCCCACAAATTAGTTACTGGGAGGCGAATGAGAATGCCTCTAACTCCTCCATCGAGGACTAGGAGTGATGTCCAGACAACTTCAGAATTGTTAGGAGATGAGCTATGTGTGTACTTAAAATGTATGATGGCTAGTATCTGTCATTTCAGATCAAGTCAAGCAGACCGGTTGTCAGAACACAGATGAAGACCATACAACAACTGGAGATAAAGAACTATGTGTACCTAAAATCTTTGCTGGAGATCAAGTTTTAAATAGAAACTTTACATGAAAGTGGCATGAGCCCCATTTCAGCAGCCCTTTCGTAGTGGAGGACATTACTCCATCAGCAATTAAAGTCCTAGGAAGACGAGCCTGGATTCACCAAGGCGATGTGAAAGTCTACACTGGAGAGGCCACACCACCCCCAACCCATTCGACAGCAAGGCAAGGAGAAGAAGTTCAGCACTTGAAGACTCGATCCATGACGAGGAAGAAGGACGCAGAGACTGTCCAGTAGACAGATAAAAGTGAACATTTGGACTGTGGCTTTCCTGAGACACTCTTTGCAGTTGCTAAGCAAGGAGTGAAAAAACGATTGTTCGTGAGCCACTGGAACTTCGCTGACATAGGACTGTGGAGTGTGAAAGAAAAACAGAACATGCCAGTTCTGGATTTTGTGTTCAATGACTGGAAGAGGGAGCAGTTTCCTGGTTCACTTCTCACTGAATTTCTCTCTGGAGGTGCCCATGGTACTTACCAATGCTGATGTACACAGGCTACTTCTTACTGTCTTCATATTTATACTCAGAGCTTACCCTGCTCTTGTTGGGAGGAGCACTGAAGTATGTGCTTTTCTCCAGGATCCTAAGACCGGACCGGCTATTAGACGCCTATTGGCAGCAATACTGGAGCAGATCAGACTATTACCTGAGTATCTTACTAGAGGTACAGATGGTCCTGTCTAATGATGATGCCCACAAGCTACTTGTTATGATCTTTTACTATTTGCTTCAAGTTCATCCTTATCTTGTTTGGTGAAACACCAACACTTTTGTGTTCATGCGAGATCCTATAAACCACTCAGCAATCAGCCAGTTACTTGTGGAAATCATTGAACAGATTAAGCAACTACCAGAGCGTCTGACGAGTTTGCCAGAATAAAAAGAGTTTTTCTTTCCTTAAAAAGTAATCACAGGCAAATAAACATGTGGTCCATAGAGCATATTGCAGGTCCAGAAAGTGAGCAGAGTCAACAACGAGGCGTCAATGGTGGAGCCTCATGTATTGATGCAAAATATATGTCTGTTCTACATTTATCATTGTTTTTCTGATTCTGCTAATTCACACTGTGTATTTCATTGGTCCAAAGAAAGCAAAGGTCCCTTTGATTCTTCCCACTCCATTTACCTTGGCAGAACTAGACATTGTGAGACAGCCAAGGCCTTATGTGATTATCCCTACTCAAGTAGCTCATGTAGCGGTATCTATGCATGTGACAAATAATCCAACCCCTCCCTTTGGAGCGAGGTCCGTTTTTGATTTACTTTATGGTCATTATAGGGAGAATCATTTGGCAAGAATGAAACAGAGACCTAAGAGAAGTACAAGGGAGGATGATTATGAATTAAACAAATATTTGGACAGCAAAGCACATTTGGGGAACAACATGTGGTATCAGCACTTGACAGAGGTGGGAAAGAAAACTTCTGAGGAGGATTGCCATGTATGTGCACTCCTGCCTTATGCCAAGATATTCATAGCTATTGAAATAGATGCTCAAATGGCTCATTGCCTTACTCACCTTGCACTCTGCCTTACAAAAGGTCAATTTCAGGGTCGAACAGCATCTATGGTATGAGTAACAGAATGGTCAGCACCAGATGAAGATGACTATGTGCAAGATATAAAGACAGGAGCGAGAGCACACACCAGAAATCATGTGATAAGGTATGAACAGCCTGGCATGAATGGAGGAGGAATAAAATGGGAAATAAACAGAAGACTCAATTGTCAAGGAAAAATTGATGAAGAGGTTCGAAATTGTAAAGAAAGAGGTCAGATGCAGGTCTGGGGAACAGTACTAAGTACTTTCTCCAGACGGATGGGAAAAAGGTGTGGTCATATGCAAAGCACATGCAACAAAAGGATCACACAAATTAGCTGTAGACTGTAGAAAATGCGGAACAATTGTGCAAAGCTCTATTGCCAAGGATTGCAAAACTTTTAACAAGGGTCGAAGATAAAGGAGTTCCGTTGCAGGTAGTGCCTTTGGCTAGTGCAGAACCGTGCTTCAGAAACAATGGCACAAAAGAAGTTGGTGAGAATCAGCAAAGCAGACAAATCGTTGATGTGCCAGGAATGAAGGACGGGACACCAGTGATAATGGATCACTACTGGGCCTGTGGAACCAGAGCTTACATCAAGCTGCCCGGAGATTGGGGAGGATTATGTTCTACAGTGATTGTCCATGTTCTAGCATTGGTGATCCCAAAGAGCGACCTGAACATTGGTGAATTTCCAAAGGCAGATGCTCACCTGAGGAAGAAAAGATCTATTGAGCTCCTGAATCTAATGAAGAGGGAGAATTATTTCTCAGCCAAGTCGACAGACGCTTACGATTCAATCCCATATGAGCACAGATTGTTCAGTCAGACTTCATCAATAATTATGATGAACTTTATGCCCAGGATCCAGACGGCAGCAAATACCAAATGGTTACAAATAACCATATGGGAGCTTTTGCAGAGGATTAACACCACCATAAAGGGTTTCAATGCTATCAAGGAGGAGCTGAGAGACATAAGACTGATGACTCTTCAGAACAGATATGTCCTGGACATGATTACAGCTATTGACGGAAGTGTTTGTGCCAAAATCAGAGAATCATGTTGCACATTTATACCATCTCACGACGACGAGAATGGCACCTGACAGAGGCCTGAACTTTGCTGACAAATCTACACGTCAAGATGGAAGACGAAGTGGAAGACATTGGTGAGAACAGCTGGTTTGGGTCAATATTCTCGTGGGTTCCACAATTGATGGTTGACATTTTCAAGTTACTTGGAGTCCTGTTGGTGATGATCATGTTTGGGCTCTCTGTGATCAGGATAATATTTGTACAATACAAGAAGACTGCAAAGAAAGCAGTAGGAATGAAGATTGTGATTGATGTTGAATCAGGTTTCGAACCTACAGAACTGACAAATGAAGAAATCAGACACTACGTAAAGGCCAGCATTCATGCACCTGAAGGAACGAAGTTCCTATATCCCAAGAACCACAATAAGTATGTAGGGAGATGGATCTACTGCAGTCCCAGTGGACATTGCATGATTATGACCTGGAGTGTTGATGAGCATCTGAAATCAGCAGGAGGCCTGAAATGAGTTGTAAAGATATGGGTAACAAAGAAGCACTTCTTCAGCCGAGGATGTCTGGATGTGAAGATTGATGAGAGAGTCGATGAATCACCCAGAGGGGGCAGTGTAGAGGTGGAGTCAAGTACCCCCACCAGAAGCTCCGTCGCCATGTTGCCTATATCTGGTGAGCCAGAAATTGCAACGCGTGCAGTACCAGTGAGAATGCCTATACCACAGAGAATCCTGGAATCATGGCATCCATTAAGAAAGCCCTATATGCATTAACGAAGAAGTAATGGCCTTTTGAACAAAGTCCCGGAAGAAGTGTGAACATGAGTGAAAGAGAAGACTGGTGACATCATGCAAAACAGAGCTGACGCACCCAGAAAAGATACACGAGGTAAATGAACATGAAAATTCTATAAAATCTGAAGTGGAGGTGTCAAAGATGAGTGACATTTCGGGCTCAAGATGAAGATGCTCGTGCGTAGAAACACTGAATAAAATGCAAAGTCATTTTACAATTGTACAGATGCTGTAACGCAAGTAGACATAGTAATCTTAAGGCTAGCTACGTAGTGAATAGTTCCGGCGATGTGCCAATGTATAATACATAGCAATGTATAGAACCTGAATATTCCACAGTGCACTTTAAGCAAGGCTTTAAAACCCATGATTGGAAAGGGCTTTCCAGTGTGGCACAGTTGGAAAATAACCAAAGGCGATGGAGAAATACAAGAAAGGCTTGACTGGCCCAGCACCAAGAAGACAAAGCCACCGTGAGCCTGGTTGTCCATCCGGTAGTTACATAAACATGAGAAAGAAACAAACTTCTGTTTGAGGTGGAATGGAAAAACAATGAAGGCATCAAACGTTCATCATTTAATAGAATTAAATACAGAAAATGGCTCAGAATTGCGGTCTCCAGTCACATGGTCAGATCAAAATAGACATTGGGTCAAGCTACACTGAAACCAAGAAGATACTCCCTTATATTCTCAGACACAGAGAGGTTCTACAAGGCCAAGTTCAAAGCCTTAATTGACTGGCAGACTGCAAGAGTGATGATAGATGTTGGGATAATTGGTGGGGAGGCATGATCACAGCGACCCTCCCGGCACCTGGTGTGGTAGCGTGCTGCTAGCATGTGGAATATTCCAGAAGGTTACAAGGGTGCCAAACCAATGGTAGAGGGCCATGTATCAAAGGGCCCTATAGTTTATGTAACCAATAGAGTGTCGAGTATTAGAGTGATACAGAAGATGTCTTGCACTTGAGGTGGGCTTAGTTGCCCACCTGACAGTAGAGACCCAATCACTTCCCCCGTCAGTATGGAAAGTATACCTAGATGTTCCCTGTAATCCTATCACATCCTTGAGTAGGTTTTTGTAGTTTGCCACGTAGTGTGATGTCACTTATGATAAGTTTTTACTATAAAAGTTGTGTTTTCTATGATATGCTGTTAGGAAAGATTTCATAATTGTATGTAATTTTCCCTCCCTGTGTCAACCCCCAAACTTTTTGCTGCTGTTTAGACACCACTGACTGACTTTGCCAGAGAAGAAGAGCCTCCAGCTGCACTCCTCTGGGCTTTCGCTCACTTTTTATGGGGAAACTGACATGCCCTTAAGACAGTCAGTACTGGGAGACTTTGTTTTCCTTAGTCCTTTCCTCATGTTACAACTTTTGTGCAACATGTAACAAGTGTGCAATGTATCTTACCATACAGCACACTTGAGTCCATAGTAATTTCCAAAGGCCCTAGATACTGTCGCTGGACTTTTTATGAACTGTGCAGATGTGTCATGGACAGGACTGGTGATAGCTATCTTTTCACATTCTATTAACCCTTTCCTGCCTGTGAACCACGATTAACCACGCTTGCCACAAATAGGTGGCCTTGCTCCAAAATGGCCATGCCACGAGGTTCAAGTCGGCCCGGGTCAGTCCTTATTTGGTCATGCACTTTCCCATGAATCCCCATGTTTTCACGGGCTTCTGCATGCCTTGTGTGTGTGCCTCCATGATGTGGGCTGAAATGCCTGATTCCAATACACATCCTGGGTGCCAGAGAGTCTGGAGTGCCATAAATGCCTGGGACCACCGTGGTCCGTGATTGGTCCACGTATGGAGTGTGTGTTTGTGAGCAGATCTCCCATTGGGTCCTCTCCGTTTTGGCGCGAAGGGAACTTTGGATAAGAGGAGGCTGAAAACACCACTAACATGTCGATCTCCTGAGTTCTCACCGAACGAAGGATAGGATCCAAGTATCCTGCAACTACGAAGCTGAGTAGAGGAACTGCTGGTGACACGCTGCAAGGCTTGGCACCCTGAGCCCGCTGTCATCCTGTGGGACCCCTCTGCATCTGATCATCCTAAGAAGGTCTGCAAAGACGCTTCGACCCATTGAAATAGTGGGACAAACTAATCTTGGCACCTTCATCAAACCCTGCAAGTAAGCTTTCTCGGAAGTGTCCCTTGGCCAACGAGTGGACTGACCAGCTTACCCAGTTGCTTTGCTCTGTCACCGCTGCCGTTTTGAGGAGGCCCTCAAAACTTGGTATACTGCTAGCTCTATGTCCCCGGCGCCCTTCCACTGAATTTCATACACTTGGCATTCCCAGGTCTGAAGTGAGACGAGTGCGCCAGGACTGGAGTAAATGCGGTGACCGTGTTGCCCTGCCGCAGCAACGACCTGTGCAAGTTCACTGCATTTGTGTCCCACTTGCCTCTGAAGCCTGCTGCAGTGAAACTGGGCCGATTCCTCGACCCGGAGCGGAGAAATCGCCACTGTCCTGTTTGGGAATCGTCGCTGTATTTTAGGAACTGAAAGGTGCAGAGACGTCCTTTTTGCCGCATTCGAACCTGCCAGCGAAGTGGACTGAACTGGCGAAGTTTGGGTCTGCTTGCGTTGGGGACCGGTGAGTACTCCTTACCCCAACCGGTGGCCCCTAGTGCAAGAGCACATTTTTTTACGCACAGGTGGCCCCTGGGGGCCCCTCTTGTTTCCACAGCTATTGCGAAATAGCGACTTCATCCTGCACTCTCGAACTGCCCCTGCCTTCAAGTGGAGGGCCTTCTTCAATAGTGGGAACCTATTCTGCATCGCCTCATCCACCTTCCTGAGCTGCTAGAGACCCTTTTAGAGACCCTATTCCGCCCATTGGCACAAGCGCGTGCATGTACTATTGAGCACAAGGCTCTTCTCTTCGTAGGGCTTGGACTACCTCTTAGTTAGGTGAATTATTGATGTTGAACTGGGCCTAAAGATAAACTGCACTGCCTGTTTCCTTCCTATCTAGGTTGTCGACATATTTCGTGCATTTAACTCTTTAGACCCCCAGGGTCTTGTATATATATTGTACTGAGTGTGATGTATTGGTTTACTTAGTGTTACTGCGATTCATCGGCTATGGTCAATGTTACAAAAGCCTTGTAATAAATGTGTCTATATTTTTGATATAACACCTGTCTGGAGTAATTTGTAAGTGTCCTTGCTCTGTGTGCTCATTGAGGTCCTTCAGTCACCCTCCCCCCTCCTGAGACTTAGTCTTGACTGCCTGCCATAGCTACCCTGATTCGTCTGGCTTGTCCAGATTTCCCCCTGTTCCAAGAAACTAGGTTGGCCTTCTGAACCTCTGCCCCTCCAGGTCAGAGTTCAGAAATCCTTCTTAACATATGCGCTGAGAGAAATCGAATGACTGTCCGTTTATGTCCATTGTAAATCCCTTTTTTAGATAATTACAAATAAAACAGGCCAAGTTTTACCAACTTCCTGAGTTGGTCAGATTATTGATGTTTGAGTAACTTCTGCATCCCCATCTATCTCTAAGTACTGCTACCTCATCTTAAAGCGCCCTAGGTCTATGGGTTCACATGATTTTGACATTTCCATCTACTTTGCTTCCAAAGGCATCTCCAAGGCCACAGGTATTCAAGGACTCCAGAGTCACTGCTGTGGATAATTGGCCAGTTTTTGTGTAGTGTGACTTCTCAGATGCTTTTCAGCTGATTGTTCAAATAGTCTTGCACTTCTGTACAGACAATGTCTCAGTCCAGCATCTTCCCTGATGACTCCACTGCTTGGATCAGCTGAATTATCTCTAGTGATAGTAGTTCAAATGGCATGTAGCCCGCCAATGTTTGTAACTGTATTGGTAAGATGTGTCTCAGTGATAAGCCCTGCAACTGGTTCTAGTATATGCCCAATCAATCACTTCTTCCCTCCCACTGGTAAACCCTGCAAGCTGCCAGGGCTGTATTTTCACCATCCCAAACCCTGTCAGCCAATTCTCTCTTACACCACCTAGGACAACATACTTCTCTTTGCTTCCTCTAACATATAGCCACTCCCCCTGACCAGTTCGGATACTTGGTTATAACCTGAAAGTCAGACAATGGGATTGGAAACACTCTACAGAATAAGGTGCAATAATAATCACTTATCAGAGCCCAAAACGATATATAGCACTAACCATATAATTCTACAGATCCTGTGAGGAAATTCCAATATTATTGGCGAATTCCAATATCTCAGAGAGACCATACACTGTATCAATGAATATGTTGATTCTCCTTATCCATAAAATAATGACAGATTCGCTGGAACACATTGGAGAAAACCTTAGCTACCTTCCTAAAACTTAATATGGTTATTAGAAAACAAAACAATTCAGCAGTGTTATTGAAGTCTGTTCCTGACCCGAGTTCCAGTACTTCTATACTGTGTTTGCCCCTACCAGCTACTGTGTGAAATCACTGTTGGTTATCTAATCTTCTGCTTATTTCTCCCTCATTGAACATTAGGCTTGAAGAATGTATCATCTCTGTGAGTACCCACACATTTTGGAACCAAAAAATGTTTATTTCCACTTCCCAATTCCCACTCCTAAAATATATACCAGAGAAACAATAGGAAATCAGAAGAGAATGGTGTGTTGGCTCAGGCATATTTGCAGAGGTGGTGGTAGGGTTAATTGAATTAGGCAAAGTCTCAGTTTGGTTAATTGGGTCTGGGATTAAATCATGATGCTCTGCAGCTAAAACTCGGAAGTAGCTTTTATCAGAAAGCCAGTTTGGAAGGGCTTTACATGGAGAAGGGACTTGTCCTGGCTGACACTGAGCTGGTTTCGCAAATAATCCCAAAATTAGATTAACGCTTTGTTCCCAATGATATACCATCTATGATACCAGGGCCACAATGCCACATCTATAGTGTTTACCACATGGGATAGATTGTAATTACCAGAAGGCCCCTGTCGAGCAGAAGGAACAGGTTTCAGTTCATTAAAAGAAAGAGAACAATTTAAGACATTGAAGAGGCAACATAGTGCAAGAATTCATGTATGTACCAAGAGCCTTTCTACTGATTGCTCCAGAGCACATTTACATGGTGTGGCATGTACCTAAATGGGGGTTCCTTAACCTTAATGGCATAATTGGTGGTGAGAACTACACAGCAGTGTGGTGCTAGCACAGATTTCCACTGCTAACTCTTCACAAGCACATTGCGCCAAGTTGCAGTGATGGCAGGCTTCAGATGACTCCTTTGCCAGAGTCTCTTTTACCAGTTTGTAAATGTGATAGAACTGATAGAAGGAATGAGTGATCTCACATAGTCAGGCACATTATCACATTAATGGTGGAGGATTTTATCAACACTCTTTGCCGGTGGGATAAAGGCAGTCTAATGGGGTGCTCATACAGGACCTTATGCAGGTTTTGCGGGGTGCTTTGATTGGGAGTGCTGCCCATGATTAGAAACACTAGATGAAGTGCCCACACCCACTTCAATCCAGTCCACTGGCAAAGCTTAGCCAGTTTATTTTTCATCATTCCATTCTGTTGCTCCACTGCACCTACCAATTTAGGATGATGTGGGCAGTGGAGGTTGTGTTGTAGATTAAGAGGAGTCAAGAGTACATTTATGACCTTATTAAAAAAATGTGTACCCTGGCCACCGTTTATGCTGACAGGTATCCAAAATATTGCCACAAAGTCCTTTGTAACAGCCTTGGACTTTGTTACTGCCTTGGTTATTGCATCTGCTCTCCTACACTGGTATCGTAACACCAAATCAGAAAAAAAACCTTCAAAATTACTAAATTGTACTTTAGATGCACTATAGATAATTACAGTGTGGCAATTGAAGAAAATCTATCTGTGACTATAAGGTGGTGGTTGTGATCTTTCAGTGGTAGGAATTCTCTCTGCGATATTATTCAGAAGGCATATATCACACATCATATAGTAATCTTGTGCCTTTGCACCAAATTTGGGTGTGTTCCAATGTTTTTCTAGTTTGAGAGTCATTCCACTTTTGCTTTGCCAGGATAAAGTCTATCTAGGTGTGTGAGTTCAGTTTCCAGGGCAACCAAGTTGCAATGTTCATCTTTCCATAGCGAGTCCTAGTGTAATATGCAAACTCTGCATATCCGATAGCCTTTCTCAATTGAAGGGCCATTATCCTGTATTAATGCTAGCTCTTCAACAGTGATAGAAGCGGGCAGCTATGGCATCTTCCTTACTTCAAGACTATACTCAATCAGAGAATTGGCAACTGCTGCCAACTGCAAAATAGTTGTCACGGTTAACCTCACTCAGGGTAATTCATAGAATTTCGCAGAAAAGTGTTGCAAGCGGCTGGCGCAGAGTGTCCGCGTGCGATTGTCTGCGCCAGGCACGTGCGCTAAAACCGATTTCCGCGCACAGCGTATTCATGGATTTTAGGCTCCCAAACCAGCTGTGGCGCAGAGTATCGCAGCGACCCTGCAGCAGCGCCAGTAACGCCCCCAAGAACGCCCTCGCGCAAGGAAAAGCCATCAAAATCGCTAAATCATCGCAAAGGGCTGCGCTAACCCTGGACCAGTCTACAGGGCTGCCAAACAAGGAACGCAAAGCGGGTAACGTGCATATCAGGGGTACGCGTGAAGTTATACACGCGATTAGCCAGGGTACGTGTATTACAGGGGTACGCGGGAAGTTCTACACGCGATTGGCCAGGGTACGTGTATTACAGGGGTACGCGTGAAGTTTTACACGCGATTAGCCAGGGCACGTGTATCACAGGGGTACGCAGGAATTATCACACGCGATTTGGCTGGGTACGTGTATTACAGGGGTACACGGGAAGTTCTACACGCGATTCGGCTGGGTACGTGTATTACAGGGGTGCGCGAGAATTCTCACATGCGATTTGGCCAGGTACGTGTATTACAGGGGTGCGCAGGAATTATCACACGCGATTTGGCTTGGTACGTGTATTACAGGGGTGCGTGGGAAGTTCTACACGCGATTGGCCAGGGTACGTGTATTACAGGGGTACGTGGGAATTATCACACGCGATTTGGCTGGGTACGTGTATTACAGGGGTACACGGGAAGTTCTACACGCGATTCGGCTGGGTACGTGTATTATAGGGGTGCGCGGGAATTCTCACATGCGATTTGGCCAGGTACGTGTATTACAGGGGTGTGCGGGAATTATCACACGCAATTAGGCTGGGTGGGTCCTCACAGGTGTTCCCTGTACACCCTCCACGGCCCCTGCAGGCAGCCCACAAAACAGGGGACTACCCTGCACACCTGCTCATGTCCCCCTGCACCCCCACCCCCCAGCAGTGCAGGGGCAGCCTCCACCAGGCCCCCACCCATGTCTCCCAACACCCCCACCCCCCAGCAGTGCAGGGGCAGCCTCCACCAGGCCCCCACTCATGTCTCCCACCACCCCCACCCCCCAGCATCCAGGGGCACCCTCCACCAGGCCCCCACCCATGTCTCTCAACACCCCCACCCCCCAGCCACCAGGGGCAACCTCCACCAGGCCCCCACTCATGTCTCCCACCACCCCCACCCCCCAGCAGTGCAGGGGCAGCCTCCACCAGGCCCCCACTCATGTCTCCCACCACCCCCACCCCCCAGCATCCAGGGGCACTCTCCACCAGGCCCCCACCCATGTCTCCCACCACCCCCAACCCCCAGCCACCAGGGGCACCCTCCACCAGGCCCCCACTCATGTCTCCCACCACCCCCACCCCCCAGCATCCAGGGGCACCCTCCACCAGGCCGCCACCCATGTCTCCCACCACCCCCACCCCCCAGCATCCAGGGGCACCCTCCACCAGGCTCCCACCCATGTCTCCCACCACCCCCACCCCCCAGCCACCAGGGGCACCCTCCACCAGGCCCCCACTCATGTCTCCCACCACCCCCACCCCCCAGCATCCAGGGGCACCCTCCACCGGGCCCCCACCCATGTCTCCCACCACCCCCACCCCCCAGCCACCAGGGGCACCCTCCACCAGGCCCCCACTCATGTCTCCCACCACCCCCACCCCCCAGCATCCAGGGGCACCCTCCACCAGGCCCCCACTCATGTCTCCCACCACCCCCACCCCCCAGCATCCAGGGGCACCCTCCACCAGGCCCCCACCCATGTCCCCTATCACCCCCACCCCCCAGCAGTGCAGGGGCACCCTCCACCAGGCCCCCACTCATGTCCCCTATCACCCCCACCCCCCAGCCACCAGGGGCACCCTCCACCAGGCCCCCACTCATGTCTCCCACCACCCCCACCCCCCAGCAGTGCAGGGGCAGCCTCCACCAGGCCCCCACTCATGTCCCCTATCACCCCCAACCCCCCGCCACCAGGGGCACCCTTCACAAGGCCCCCATCCATGTCTCCCACCACCCCCACCCCCCAGCCACCAGGGGCACCCTCCACCAGGCCCCCATCCATGTCTCCCACCACCCCCACCCCCCACCAGTGCAGGGGCACCCTCCACCAGGCCCCCACCCATGTCCCCTATCACCCCCACCCCCCAGCAGTGCAGGGGCAACCTCCACCAGGCCCCCACTCATGTCCCCTATCACCCCCACCCCCCAGCTACCAGGGGCACCCTCCACCAGGCCCCCATCCATGTCTCCCACCACCCCCACCCCCAAGCAGTGCAGGGGCACCCTCCACCAGGCCCCCACCCATGTCCCCTATCACCCCCACCCCCCAGCAGTGCAGGGGCACCCTCCACCAGGCCCCCACTCATGTCCCCTATCACCCCCACCCCACAGCAGTGCAGGGGCACCCTCCACCAGGCCCCCACTCATGTCTCCCGCCACCCCCACCCCCCAGCATCCAGGGGCACCCTCCACCAGGCGCCCACCCATGTCCCCTATCACCCCCACCCCCCAGCAGTGCAGGGGCACCCTCCACCAGGCCCCCACTCATGTCCCCTATCACCCCCACCCCCCAGCCACCAGGGGCACCCTCGTCCAGGCCCCCACTCATGTCTCCCACCACCCCCACCCCTCAGCAGTGCAGGGGCAGCCTCCACCAGGCCCCCACTCATGTCCCCTATCACCCCCACCCCCACGCCACCAGGGGCACCCTCCACCAGGCCCCCATCCATGTCTCCCACCACCCCCACCCCCCAGCAGTGCAGGGGCAGCCTCCACCAGGCCCCCACTCATGTCCCCTATCACCCCCACCCCCCCGCCACCAGGGGCACCCTTCACAAGGCCCCCATCCATGTCTCCCACCACCCCCACCCCCCAGCCACCAGGGGCACCCTCCACCAGGCCCCCATCCATGTCTCCCACCACCCCCACCTCCCAGCAGTGCAGGGGCACCCTCCACCAGGCCCCCACCCATGTCCCCTATCACCCCCACCCCCCAGCAGTGCAGGGGCACCCTCCACCAGGCCCCCACTCATGTCCCCTATCACCCCCACCCCCCAGCCACCAGGGGCACCCTCCACCAGGCCCCCACTCATGTCTCCCACCACCCCCACCCCCCAGCAGTGCAGGGGCAGCCTCCACCAGGCCCCCACTCATGTCCCCTATCACCCCCACCCCCCCGCCACCAGGGGCACCCTCCACCAGGCCCCCATCCATGTCTCCCACACCCCCACCCCCCAGGAGTGCAGGGGCAGCCTCCACCAGGCCCCCACTCATGTCCCCTATCACCCCCACCCCCCAGCAGTGCAGGGGCACCCTCCACCAGGCCCCCACTCATGTCCCCTATCACCCCCACCCCCCAGCAGTGCAGGGGCACCCTCCACCAGGCCCCCACTCATGTCTCCCACCACCCCCACCCCCCAGCATCCAGGGGCACCCTCCACCAGGCCCCCACCCATGTCCCCTATCACCCCCACCCCCCAGCAGTGCAGGGGCACCCTCCACCAGGCCCCCACTCATGTCCCCTATCACCCCCACCCCCCAGCCACCAGGGGCACCCTCCACCAAGCCCCCACTCATGTCTCCCACCACCCCCACCCCCCAGCATCCAGGGGCACCCTTCACAAGGCCCCCACCCATGTCCCCTATCACCCCCACCCCCCCAGCAGTGCAGGGGCACCCTCCACCAGGCCCCCACTCATGTCCCCTATCACCCCCACCCCCCAGCAGTGCAGGGGCACCCTCCACCAGGCCCCCACTCATGTCCCCTATCACCCCCACCCCCCAGCCACCAGGGGCACCCTCCACCAGGCCCCCACCCATGTCTCCCACCACCCCCACCCCCCAGCAGTGCAGGGGCAGCAGGCAGTCAGGCAGCAGCAGGTGGGAGCGTGCTCGGGGCTCTGAGGGGCAGTAGTTCGGCCTTCCGGGCAGGAGCGTGGTATTCCGTGTGCGTACGCGTGGCCAGCTTGGTACGGAGTGATTTGGCCCGTGAAAATCCTGCACGTCAGCGTGAAAACCGAGGAAAGGCCCTCAGCGCGTAAGCGCGTCTGTGACGTGACCCGCACGGGTGTTTCCCACACAGCACGTGATGACAGAGCACACGTGGAAAGACTGCACGTCAGAGTGTAATCGCGTGTGATTGGTGGAAATGGCCCTACACGCAGAAGTGACAAAGCGTGTGATTGGTGGAAATGGCCCTACACGCAGAAGTGACAAAGCGTGTGATTGGTGGAAATGGCCCTACACGCAGAAGTGTCAAAGCGTGTAATTGGTGGAAATGGCCCTACACGCAGAAGTGACAAAGCATGTAATTGGTGGAAATGGCCCTAGCGCGTACACGCCGCGTAAGTGACGCTGGACGTGTGGGCCTGTATCAAAGGTACGTGTAGAACACGTTTTCCTTGTACGTGCTTTTCGTGGAGAGCGAGTGGGTGAATTCTGTACTTCTTGTCGTTTCACACGCGATTTACTTCACGGCGTTTCAAGTTCGTATTCCCTGTTACCTCTGACAGCTTTTTCTCTTTTTTCGCTTTTACTGGTTTACCTGGGCCTGTTCCCTCAAACAGTGTTCCCTTCTACTGTTGTCCTGTCTCCTCAGACAGCGTACAAATCTTCTTTTGGCAGGGGTGTTGCCAACCAAACGCGCTCCTTTTACACGCTCGTTTACCAGGCAGACGGTGAGTCACGCACGTATCTAACATCTGTGCTTGCCCCGTGTGTAGCCTACCCCTTCAGAGGTCATTCTAGGCTGCGTGTGACACGCATACGTTCATTCTTGTGTTACTGGGTGCCACAGCGTAGTGCAGGTTTTTCTTTCTGCACACGTGGTCTAGGAGGGGTTGCGTGCACGTCATCTCCCTTTTTTGGGGCTCCTGTGCGTAGCGTGACCCGTCATCTTTCCCCAGGGGTTACAATCAGCCTTGCAAGAGCACTAGGGTACAATTACCATCTGGTACCCAACCCCTTTGACCCCCAATTGCCCAGGACAATAGTTTACAGCCACTCCCATATGCACATTTACATCAGTGCCATGGCTGGGAGGCGAGGATTCCGTAAGGGTGGCAAAGGTGGAAGAGCCACAAGTGGTGGCCGTGGTGGATCCGGTAGGGGACGTGGTCGTTACTTGCAGGGTGAGCCTGTCCCCCCATGTGTGGAGGACCAGTCAAGGGCACCCATACTCCCCCCCCCCTCCCGTTGAGGCTTATGTGGCTGACACCATCCATGCTCAGCCCTTGTTGGACCAGCCCATTGTGGCACCAGATCTGGCTGACTCCATGGCTGACTTCCAGGTCAGCAGGCCTATGACACCTGCGCTGGTGCACGTTGATGTCACCATGCCACGTGCATCTGGGCCAGCAAGGTCATCTGCTGCAGCAAGGAGGCAGGGCGGAGAGGCTGCAGGGGCAGCTGCGGCTCCATCCACCCCAGCCCTCACACACCCAGCCAGGACAGTGTCGGTCCTAGTCCATGCTGCTGACATTCCCCCTGACACCATCACACTAGAGCCAATGCCTGCACCAACTCCCATGCTGAGTGTGCAATCCCACACTCCTGATACAGAGTCCACCAGGGCTCCTGCCCCTAGTGTCCAGAGCGGCGCAGGACACTCAGGATCACCACCACCTTCCAAGCGGAAGAGGAAGAGTGTCGTCCGGCACAGGCTGATGCCCCAGACACGGCTACACAGTCCGGCCCGTCCAGGAAGCCCAGCTTCACGGATGACGAACTGAATGCACTTGTCGAGTATGTGTCCGGACATGACAACGAGATGGTCATTGTTGCAGGATCCAAGACCACACCTGCACAACGCCAGGCACACTGCCAGACCGTTGCGGACATCGTAAGTGCCCTTGGAATCGTGAGGCGCACAGCCAATGATTGCTATAAGCGCTGGAATGACCTAAAGCGCAGGGCAAAGAGTAAGCTGGCCTCAAGTCATGCCGCAACTCTAGTGACTGGAGGTGGGTCTCCAGTAGTAGACATGGAACTCACTCCACATGAGTCAGTCGCTGGGACCTACGTCACGGAGGAACAGATCCAAGGCGTGGGAGATTTGGCTGATTACGAGGCATTGTCCGGTGAGTGCACATGCATGTGTGTGTCATCCATGTGCATGGTGTGTGTGTGAGGGCTTCTGTTTGTGTGCCAGGTGAGAGTGTGTGCGCCTGAGACGTATGGGTCAGCCATGTGCTTCATGCAATACTTCCTGCGCAGCTGCATTTGGCCATAGCAGTATCCCTTCTGCCAACAGTAGACATCTAGCCCAACTGCACGCCAGTTGCCCTTGAAGTGTCACCTTGCCACAACATAGTTGCTTATTTTTCACTGTTCATTCAGTCAGATTGTTTGCATTCCCCCACTTTTACTAGGCATGTCACTGTCCACTAGTCACATGTCTGACATGGCTATGGTAAAGTGGAGTGACTTTGTTACCTGGATATCATTTGTACACACATGTCCCTGTGCAATTGGACCATTTCAGACTGGCAGCTCCAGGTGAAAAATCTGACCTGTTAGAATTAGAAAAGCGATTACATGCGGGAACTGGACTGAATGAATAGGTGCTGCCCTCCTCTCCATCTTCACTCAATAGCAATGGTACATGCCATCTGTGTGATGGCATGTGTGTTTCACCTGGCAATCACAGGCCAATGTGTGATGCCACAGCCAGGCAGCATGCAGAAAATGTGTTCATCTTCCATCTTGGTGTCATCAGTGTGTGCCATTTGCCTGCACTTCATACGCAGTGAGGGTGCATGCATGGGATGGCTTTAGTCATGTGGGACATGTGTCAATCAAGTACTGGTTCTCTTGCTTCTCAGCCCTCATTGTGTGCCATGGTGCTAATGCCTGTTTCCATTTCTTTGTTTTCATGTCTTTGCAGGGGAAGACGCACCTGATACTGCTGGGGTTGTGGAGATGGTGCAGACCCAGGAGGGGTCCGAGGGCCGACCAACCACCAGTGAGGGACGTGGTGTGGTGGTGGGGGAGAACCCACAAGTGCTGCAGGTCGTGCTCTCAAGGGGTGTCTCTGGCTGCACCTCCCCCGAGCTGTACTCAGGTGTTGATTCGGATGAGACCTACGTGCCGTCGCAGGTGAGTGTTCCAGGGAGGGATTCTGTTCTGTCTCACCCACCTGCACCAGGGTCAGAACCCTCCATGGGGATGTCAGTGTTGGCAGCTACGCCTTTGGTGGTTACGGATGCAGGGTCACACTCCGCGAAATCTGATCCTGTTCCTGGGCCAGCAGATCAGAGGGGGAATGCAGTCCTGCAGCCTCAGGCAGTGCCGGCACAGCAAGGCGCAGTTCGCCTTGCCCCAGACAGGTGTGGTGCCCGCCGACGTGGTGGCCGTACGCCACCTGGCAATACCGCATGGGAGCAATCCATTTACGGTATGGCAACCCAACAGGCTGCATCATCCGAGATGATGGCTCAGGCCATGGATAGGGTGGCCACTTCCATTGTCCCCCCAGAAAGGCTGATGGAGCGACTAGAGCAGGCAACCGACTCCATCTGCCAGTCACACAGGGAGGACATGTTGGGGTCCAACAGGGACAGGCGGGCGGCACTGGCGACTCTGCAGGAGGCCATCTCCATTGAGTCCCAGGGCCACAGGAAAGCCCTGAGGCAGGAGCTCCTTCACCTCAGGACGACTCTTGTTGAGCTTGAGGCTTCAACACACCAAAGGACAGAACAGCAGCTGGAGCGTCTCACCCGTACGCTCTCAGCTGAGATGCAGGCAACGAGGGCGGAGGTCCGGGCATCCCGTGAGTTGTTGCATGGGGACCTCCGCACACTCATCCTCCAGAACCAGACCTATCACACCCGCATGCTTGCAGCCATGGAGGAGCAGACTAGGGCCTTGCGTGGGCTGCCTCCCATAGTGCAACCACCTCCGGATGCAGCTGCACAGGGTGATAATAGCGACAGCAGTGATACTCCCACAATAGGGTAGCAGTGTGGGCCATGAGCCCATGGAGGTGTTTTATTTTCCCAGGATCCACGCAGGTGGGTTCTGGTGTGCATCCTGTCCTCGGACCTCCTGGGTGGCCTCCCCAACCCCCCCGGGCCCATCAATGGCCATTTTTGATTGTTTCTTATTTTTATTTTTATTTTTATTCATTTTATTCCCTATTTTCTTGGGACGATTTGTTGGCTTCCGTAGTTCCTGTGGGCATACGCTGCATTGTGGCTGGGCACATGCAGGCTTGTAATGTATTTGGTTCAGATGCTTGGGTTTGAGTCACACACACCCCTCCTGCTTCCCGTTTCCATGGGCTTGCAAAGGGTGTGCCCAAGTGACAGTGAATTACACAGTGACGTTGGACTCCCATGAGCTGTGTGGGCAGTCTGTAGTCAATACTGTATATACATTCCTAGTGCATATTGCTGTTGTGTTGTACACTGCATGTTGCATTGATGTGTAACTCATCTTCTGTGTCTACCTCCCAATTTGCAGGTCCCTTCCTCATGTCTACACAAGGACCTCTAGTCTGGAGATGGGGTCCATGTTGGCAGCAGTGCACCTACAACTCTACATGGCGCCAACACTGCACAGTTGGTAGTGGTGGGAGTGCAGGCATTTCCAGGTGGTGAGACTACTAATATGTAACATTTGTGATGTCATGTTAATGGTAGTACGTGCTCAAGTATGTTGTTGGTCCGGCATTGCTGTGAGCATTTCAGGTGTTGCAGGTTTCTAATAGGGACACTGTACATAGTGACACTAGTGTCATGTTGTGGGGATTACTTTGTTTACCTGCAAATAGCATGACATGGCACGGTGTGTCGTGTGGCGGTGCTGGGGTTGGGTTGGCTGGCATGGCACTGTCCTCTTGTTGCATTTTGCAAGTGGGTATTCATTTTAGCTGCTTGAATGTGTAACTTCACAAAACTGCATTGGTGGTGTCTGTGTGGGTAGGGATGCACACATTGTGACACTTCCAGGTGAACAATCTCAGGCTGATATGGTATTCACGGTTCATTCTCCAGACATTCAGGATCAGTGTCAGGTTGAGTCATCATTGATTGTCAGATGGAATGTGCCAGGGCAGTGTGCACTCCACAGGGGTGTGATTTCTATGTGAAGTAATTAGCCACTAGCTGTGTACGGGCTGCCTCCCCCCGTGCCCTTTCCCCTCCCATGCGCAGCGGCTGTGCATGTGGTTGGGGATGTGGGGCCACCACCATGTCCACGGCCAGGCCCCGGCATGTTGCAACGTTGTGCAGGACACATGCTGCCACTATGATCCTGCACACTACTGGGGGAGCGTATAACAGCTGCCCGCCAGAACGGTCAAGGGAGCGAAAGCGTGACTTTAGCACTCCGAATGTGCGCTCCACTATGCCCCGGGTCGTAATGTGGGCTGTGTTATATCTTACCTCGGGTGGCGTGGTGGGGTTCCGAATTGGCGTCATCATGTGGGGGCTGAGAGGGTAGGCACTGTCCCCTGTGGAGGTGGTGATTGGTATCATTGGTGGGGTTGTGACCTTGCTCAGTATCCAACATGCATGCATGTGCAGTGGCATACATACTCACCAAGCAGCCATGTATCGCCATGCCGCCCAGCTTCTAGGTCCCGGCTTAGGGTGGACATTCGGTAAATGAAGCTGTCGTGGGTGGACCCGGGATAGTTGGCATATACTGAGGTGATGATTCCCTTGGCATTACATGCTACCTGCACGTTGATGGAATGCCAGGGCTTGCGGTTCCTATAGATGTGCTCAGATGCCCTGGGGGGACGTAGAGCCACATGGGTGCAGTCGATGGCACCTAGCACTTTGGGGAATCGTGCCACACCGTAAAAATCCAGGGCGGCAGCATGCCTTTCTGCAGGTGTTCTGGGCAGGTATATGTGCCTGCGGACTGATGGGCGTGCAGTGATGATGTTCAAGACCTGGTGTAGGCAGCGTGACTGGGTGGCCTGTGACACCCCACCCACTATGGCACTTGTCCGCTGAAATGATCCAGTGGCTAAGAAGTGCAGTACATTGAGGACCTTCTCCAGGGGGCTGAGTGCTTGGGAGCACAGGGTGGGTGATGTGAGGTCATCCTCCCACTCACTCACCAGGTCCAGTATTATGTGTGGTGGAAACCTGTACCTCCCATACACCTGGTCATCAGGCATCCCGAAAAGGCTGGTTCTGGGTGTGAATATTCTGGCCCTGACTATCCTCCTCCTCCTCCTTTGGTAGCCCACTGCCACTGCTGCTAGGAACGGTATGTTCATCCTGGCGTCTGAGCTTGTTATTGTTAAAGTGCGCAAATTTATGCTTTGCGCGTGTTCTAGGCGAGCGTGTGACCCGCGCACCCCTGGAATCCAGTTCCCAGTCCAATAGCGTGTGGAAATTCCCACGCACCACGGGATACAGGTGCGCTGACGTACTTGCGTGTGTAAGTGCCCGCGCACCCATGAAATACACGTACATAGGCCAATCGCGTGTACGCGCACTTTTGTCCAATTACACGCGATGACACTCTGACGTGCAGTATTTCCACGTGTGCTCCGTCATCACGTGCTGAGTGGGGAACACCCGTGCGGGTCACGTCACAGACGCGCTTACGCGCTGAGGGACTCTGGTCCAATAGAATCGCGTATGCGTGCTGACGCGCTTACGCGCTAAGGGCCTTTCCTCGGATTTCACGCTGACGTGCAGGATTTTCACGTGCCAAATCACTCTGTATCAAGCTGGCCACGCGAAAACACACGGAAGACCACGCTCCTGCCCAGAAGGCCGAGTTACTGCCCCCCAGTGCCCCGAGCAGCCTCCCACGTGCCATCTGCTGCTGCCTGCCTGCCTGCCTGCCTGCTGCCACCGTGCCCTGCCATTTAGTGCCTGCACATCAGCCATCTGCAGGGGTCCAGTTGCTGTGTCCACCCCTGCTGGAACTGAAGACTCCCGACTGGGATTACATCGCTCCACAGCCCAGCCCCAGGACCCAGTTGCCCACCCACACCTGCCTTTGGGGTTGCCATGTCGGGCACTTCCACATCTGGCACCAGTGGCAACCCCAGGCCAGAGGGGCAGAGGGGCACCAGCTTCACTGCCACCGAAGTTGGTGTCCTGGTGGAGCATGTCCTGGGGCAGTATGATGCCCTCTTTGGATCGTCCCGCGCCAGCAAGGAAGGACGGGAGAGGATCTGGGCCGACTGTGTGGTTGCCATCAACGCGGAGGGGGTGGCAACCCGCAACGTCCTGAAGATCAAGAAGCGCTGGGAGGACTTGAGGTCCAGGACCCTTGTGAAGGCCCGGCGCCTCGTGGAGGGGGGCCGGGGCCGCATGAGTTCCATCCAGATGAGGGTCCTGGAACGCGTACGCCCAGCGCTCCACACCCAGATCCTTGAGAGGGAGGCCCGTCTGGAGTTGAGCGGTAAGTGTCCAAGCATTACTGTGTGAGACAGGGCATGTTGCGGTGTGCTGGTTCTATGATACTTGCCTGTATGTGTGCCATAGGCCATGTATGCATGTATGTGTGCAGGGACATCATGGTAATGCATGTGCGACCAGTGATGTGTGACCCACATGGTTGTTGCATGTGTTCAAATGCCGCATGGGGAGCCCTATGCAGATTTTGAACATGAGAGCATGCCAGTCTCTGTACCTGGACATGGGTGGGGGTGAGGGATGGGTGCTGATGCCAGGTACATATATGGTAGCCATGTCTGTGTGCCTGCCCTGCGTGTCTGTGACTTGTGCATGCCATGGATGCATGACACATGTGTGTGACAATGCACAGATTCAGTGAAGCAGCCAAATTACCCTTGTATCCGCTGTGTTTGGTGTGTTTGGGGCCAGATGGATGTGACTGAGGTGAAGTGTGTGCATGTGATAGGCATGAGCCATGATGCATGTGAGTTACATATCATTGAATGTTTCAAGAGTCCATTGGACATGCATGGAAATGTCCATGGCATGCACCATGCCTGTTACTGTTTGTGTTTTGCCTGGACTGACCCATGTGTTGTGGAGGGACATGATGGAAGTGTACTTTGACAGTGGTGCTCATCTGCTATTGCTTCCTGTCTAGGGGACCATTGTACAGTGCCCTGATGCTTGTGTTCTTTGTCTCCCTCTACGCAGCGGCTAGTGAAGAAGAGGGCGGAGACGGCGCTGTGGAGCAAGGCGGCGGGGATTCCCCCACGGCTGCAGCGGAAGGGGTGGGTGAGCCCCCACAGGGGCCTGCTACGGTGGGAGATGGTGAGGAGCCATCCAGGTTGGTGGTTTGCACAGAGGAGGAGGAGGCCACCACTGGGGCACACATGAGGCCTGGTGGGGGCATCCCTGCTGGTGCAAGTGGTGCAGTCCAGGGCCAGGGGCAGGAGGCAGCACAGGTCACCGTGGAGGGGCCTGTGCATGTCGCTGTCCCTGACCCTGTGAGTGCACCAGCAGGGATGCCCCGTCCCAGGCCCGTCCGCAGGTAGAGGGGATGTCCATGTCACCTGACTCCCCTCCACCTGCGGACGTGGGAACCCCTGGCCGTGTGGAGAAGGTCCTGATTGGGGTCGCGATGCGCACGGCTGTGATTCGTGATGCCGTGCGTGCTTCCCAGGAGGAGCACGCACGTCATCACGAAGTGCACCGTGCCGACGTGGCCCAATTGGGATCGGCCATGTTCGGGGGTTTCCTGCATGTGTTGGCCAATCTGGCGGCCCTCTCCTCCTCTGTGCAGGCTATACACCAGTCGTTTTCCTTGCCGTCTTCCGGCCCAGATGCCACCAGGGCCCCCTGTGGACCTGCCCCGACCAATGCAGCCAGCTCGGTGGGGATCCCATCCCTGCCACAGTTGGGAGTCGGAGGTCCAGCAGGGGTGGACAACACAGCAACTGCACCCCAGCAGATGGAAGATGTGACAGCATCATCGGGCAGGGCACGTGCACGACGGTGTCGGTGGTTTCCATCAGCCTGGATGCCGTCGTGCTGGCAGAGGCAGTGGCGTCGGAGGCAGCAGCAGGCTCGACGTGGGAGGCATCATGGCTCGGGGCCATCAAGATCAGAGGGGCAGGCATCGGCCGGAGGACAGGGCAACCCTGGGATGGTGGTGTCTTCCGTGTGGGAGCAGTTGGTCCAGCGGATAGGTGCGGAGCGGCAGCGGGAGGAAGAGGAGCGGCTCACCATGGTCAGGGCGGAGTTCTCCATGCGTCGGGCGTTGAGGCGGGCTGAGTGCCTCGAGGAAGCTCGCAGGGAGTTTGAGCTGGACATGGGGTTATCCCTGCGAGACCTCGGGGCCAGGACAGAGTCCCGCCTCCAGGACATCGACATGGAGTTCGATGATGCCCTGGCCAGCAACATCACCGAGTGAGCCGCAGGACTTGCCCGCTGCCTTTGTATATAGTTATTTAGTTAGTTAGTGTTAGGTTTCCTTTATTAATTTTTATTTTTTTGGACCGCTCGGACAATGGCCACTTTTTTGTATATATTATTTTCATTAGGTAGTAGTAGGTTTCATTTATGGTGTTGGGCTCATGGACCCTGGAATATTCGTGTATATAGTTTGCTTTTTGAAGAAACATTTTTTTTATTAATTATTGTGTTCACCATGAGGAAATGGTTTTTCATTATTTTCCTTCCACATGATATTGCTGTGGACAACATTTGTTTTTGGATTACTTTGTTTTTTTTATTTTTACATTTGTTCTCGGACATGGACCATTTATTTTGTTATCCCCATTGTTGTATGTTTGATTTGTTTACTTATTTTTCATCTTTAATACATGTTTTTTTAACTTTCACTTGTGGTATTTTCTCATTGGTTTCATACATGTCATGATATGGGTTTTGACATTCACTTGCACCCATTGTGTATGTGTGTGTGACGGACATGTGTTCATTTACAGACTTGCCATTGGGGTTGTATCATGTAATTGCATTCACTATGTGGGTGGATGCAATCCTTGCCTGGGTGTTTGTGCTGGGTATGCTGCCCATTACTGCCATGATTGAGTATCGTCAGGACCTGGGGGCAGGGGGACATGTGTGGGTGCCTGGTGGAGGCTGCCCCTGCACTGCTGGGGGGTGGGGGTGGTGGGTGACATGGGTGGGGGCCTGGTGGAGGCTGCCCCTGGTGGCTGGGGGGTGGGGGTGGTGGGTGACATGGGTGGGGGCCTGGTGGAGGATGCCCCTGCACTGCTGGGGGGTGGGGGTGGTGGGTGACATGGGTGGGGGCCTGCTGGCAGGTGCCCCACAGTGCTGGGGGGTGGGGGTGGTGGGAGACATGGGTGGGGGCCTGGTGGAGGGTGCCCCTGGTGGCTGGGGGGTGGGGGTGGTGGGAGACATGGGTGGGGGCCTGCTGGCAGGTGCCCCACAGTGCTGGGGGGTGGGGGTGGTGGGAGACATGGTTGGGGGCCTGGTGGAGGGTGCCCCTGGTGGCTGGGGGGTGGGGGTGGTGGGAGACATGGGTGGGGGCCTGGTGGAGGATGCCCCTGCACTGCTGGGGGGTGGGGGTGGTGGGAGACATGGGTGGGGGCCTGGTGGAGGATGCCCCTGCACTGCTGGGGGGTGGGGGTGGTGGGTGACATGGGTGGGGGCCTGGTGGAGGCTGCCCCTGGTGGCTGGGGGGTGGGGGTGGTGGGTGACATGGGTGGGGGCCTGGTGGAGGATGCCCCTGCACTGCTGGGGGGTGGGGGTGGTGGGAGACATGGGTGGGGGCCTGGTGGAGGATGCCCCTGCACTGCTGGGGGGTGGGGGTGGTGGGAGACATGGGTGGGGGCCTGGTGGAGGCTGCCCCTGGTGGCTGGGGGGTGGGGGTGGTGGGTGACATGGGTGGGGGCCTGGTGGAGGATGCCCCTGCACTGCTGGGGGGTGGGGGTGGTGGGAGACATGGGTGGGGGCCTGGTGGAGGCTGCCCCTGGTGGCTGGGGGGTGGGGGTGGTGGGAGACATGGGTGGGGGCCTGGTGGAGGATGCCCCTGCACTGCTGGGGGGTGGGGGTGGTGGGTGACATGGGTGGGGGCCTGCTGGCAGGTGCCCCACAGTGCTGGGGGGTGGGGGTGGTGGGAGACATGGGTGGGGGCCTGGTGGAGGATGCCCCTGCACTGCTGGGGGGTGGGGGTGGTGGGAGACATGGGTGGGGGCCTGGTGGAGGATGCCCCTGCACTGCTGGGGGGTGGGAGTGGTGGGAGACATGGGTGGGGGCCTGGTGGAGGCTGCCCCTGGTGGCTGGGGGGTGGGGGTGGTGGGAGACATGGGTGGGGGCCTGCTGGCAGGTGCCCCACAGTGCTGGGGGGTGGGGGTGGTGGGAGACATGGGTGGGGGCCTGGTGGAGGCTGCCCCTGGTGGCTGGGGGGTGGGGGTGGTGGGAGACATGGGTGGGGGCCTGGTGGAGGCTGCCCCTGGTGGCTGGGGGGTGGGGGTGTTAGGGAGAATTCTCTGTTTAGGCTGAATTTCCTAACCTAGTGAGTCCCCCAGCAGCTTTGCTGGATTTCTGGAGTTTGTTTTTCCCATCCTGCCAAGAGTGTGACCCTTTTCCTCTCACTCTTGGACATGTATGTGTGTAATTCCTTTGAGATGTCAATGTGTTCGATGGGCTATGGGGTCTTTTACTCCATAGGGTCTCATAAGTTTTTCTATGTGTGTCACTCTGCACCCTACGTGTCGTGACACGGGGGCGCCCTAGCAGGTCTCCCCACCATAGACTCCATACCCGGGGACTGACTACTGTCTCCCCGGGCATGTAAAGTCACCATTGGCTTTACTAGACCTAAATTTGCTAACAGAACTAGTACCAACCATCTTATTGTGGACGTGCTAGTAGGGGTAATACGATTACCCCTGGATCTGTTACTCGAGGGGGCACTGTCCCGTCCCTCCTCGTCGAGTTTTGGCTGGTGGCAGTGGAAACTACTTGTTATGTTCGACCCCGAGCATAACCCTATGGGATCCGTCCCATTGTTGAAGATTGATACTGTTTTTCGTTAATCTCCAACGTACCACCGATCTACTTATCTTAAATAGGTTTATCGAGTGGTATTTTCTGCCAGAACTCGGGTTGTAAAATGGCGTCTGTGTGTTTCTCTGTGACTCCTAAACCAAAGGTTGAGCCCTTTGTTCCACTTTTGGCGGGCCTCTGAACAGAGACCCGCGAAGGTGGCGCCATTCTGTCTGGGTTACCTCAGGGGTGTGGGAGGGGGTTTAGACACCCTGGACCGAGTTGCCTTGCCAACTCAGGTCGCACTCTGAAGTGATTGGCCCAGGTGGTGAGCCTTCCCGCTCACCACTTAGCATGTGTTGATTGACAAGCTAGGCTGAATGAATGGGGGACGTCTGCATAAAAGCAGGGCCTTTGGGACTGGATCTTCAGGAAGTCGCCACTGGACCTAAAGAATCCGACGAGGGTAACGCTGAATCGACCTGCACGACGACACCTCCGGTGGAGCCCTGCGGAATCGTCTCACAATCTCCCGACGACAGAAGAGATCTCCCTGCCGGAGAGGCTCTTTCCCTGGCTGGTGGGAACAACCAGTCTTCTTCTTCTTTGTGCTTTTTGGTCGCCCAGGACGCAGTGGTCGAATTGCCCGTGCAGAGCACCCGGCAACCGGATAGCCACTACTCCTGCACCGTGATCGAAAGGTGGTGCCTTGTGACGGAGCACTCCGCGGCTGGTTTCTTCCCTGGTGGTGCACCGGACATCTTCTCTTCGACGACGAGAGCATCTCTTCTCTTGGCCAAGACCCGTCGTGCATCCACCACCAGGAACAACTGCCCCCGTCGGAGCTGTCTTCCACAACAAGGTACCGTAACCGCCTGGCTTCCCTTTTCGATCGGTTCGTGTGAGGTATCTGATTCCTCCCCGTTCCGTTGGGTTGCCTCCAAGCTTTATTCACTCTTTGTTCTGAACTGGTGCAACCTGACGCTAACCAATTTGCTAAACAAGACTTGAAGGCATCATCCGTAGAGACTTTCCAGGACATCGTGCCTTGCCTCTCACCGAGTGGGCCTGGCCGCCGAACTGTATGATCTAGTGTGATTAATGCTTTCTTGCCTTGCATTTTTACCCGCTTCAGTACGAACCGTGTTGACTTCATTACCTGCCTTTCTCTTCTCTCCCTTCCTCACTAAATATTCGAGTGTCATCTGGGTTGAGGTATACACCTCTGTCTGAAAATAAGTGGTGCCGTAGAACCTAGAGTTGTCGATAGTGTGTTTCGGGGGATTGAGCTTTATTCCATTCTGCAGAGTAATTGTATTTTGAATTATTTGCCGTGATCCGCTTTAGTATTTTTCGTAGACGTTCTGTTATCAATAAATAACTTACTATCTTTATACTAAAGCCTGGTTGCGTGTTTACTCGTTTTTGCTGTGAAGAATTACCCTATATTGTATGCTCCCTATACTGACCAACTTTTCTTGAGAGAAGTCTGACTGCTCAGCCACAGCTACCAATTGAATCTGTGTGGTACAGACTGCTACCAAGTGGGTTCATCGCAACACCTGTAGTCCTAAATCTTTTGCAGTGGTCCCAGAGGGAACTGCACAGGTTTCCGCCTAACAGGGGGTGGTGGGAGACATGGGTGGGGGCCTGGTGGAGGATGCCCCTGCACTGCTGGGGGGTGGGGGTGGTGGGTGACATGAGCAGGTGTGCAGGGTAGTCCCCTGTGGTGTGTGCTGCCTGCAGGGGCCGTGGAGGGTGTACAGGTAATACCTGGGAGCACACAGCCAAATCGCGTGTGGAACTTCCCACGCACCCCTGCAATCCACGTACCCTGCCTAATCGCGTGTGGAACTTCCCACGCACCCCTGAAATCCACGTACCCGGCCAAATCGCGTGTGTAACTTCCCGCGCACCCCTGAAATCCATGTACCCGGCCAAATCGCGTGTGTAACTTCCCGCGCACCCCTTAAATCCACGTACCCTGACAAATCGCGTGTGGTACTTCCCGCGCACCCCTGAAATCCACGTACCCTGACTAATCGCGTGTGGAACTTCCCGCGCACCCCTGAAATCCACGTACCCGGCCAAATCGCGTGTGGAACTTCCCGCGCCCCCCTGTAATCCACGTACCCTGACTAATCGCGTGTGGAACTTCCCGCGCACCCCTGAAATCCACGTACCCGGCCAAATCACGTGTGGAACTTCCCGCGCACCCCTGAAATCCACGTACCCTGCCTAATCGCGTGTGGAACTTCCCGCGCACCCCTGAAATCCACGTACCCGGCCAAATCGCGTGTGGTACTTCCCGCGCACCCCTGAAATCCACGTACACGGCCAAATCGCGTGTGGAACTTCCCGCGCACCCCTGTAATCCACGTACCCTGACTAATCGCGTGTGGAACTTCCCGCGCACCCCTGAAATCCACGTACCCGGCCAAATCGCGTGTGGAACTTCCCGCGCACCCCTGAAATCCACGTACCCTGCCTAATCGCGTGTGGAACTTCCCGCGCACCCCTGCAATCCACGTACCCTGCCTAATCACGTGTGGAAGTTCCCGCGCACCCCTGAAATCCACGTACCCGGCCAAATCGCGTGTGGAACTTCCCGCGCACCCCTGAAATCCACGTACCCTGCCTAATCGCGTGTGGAACTTCCCGCGCACCCCTGAAATCCACGTACCCGGCCATATCGCGTGTGGAACTTCCCGCGCACCCCTGCAATCCACGTACCCTGACAAATCGCGTGTGGTACTTCCCACGCACCCCTGTAATCCACGTACCCGGCCAATTCGCGTGTGAGACTTCCCACGCACCCCGGTATACACGCACACGTTTATTTTTCTGTCAGCGCGTGTCTGTGTTTGTGGGTACCCCTTTGCACGTCATTTGTCCTGGAGGGCCACAGTATTGGGCATTCATCATGGCTGTGTATAGGTGCTATTTGTTGGCGCACCTTTTGGCGCACATTTCTTCCAGGCGCAGAGACGCTACCGCCTGCTTTCTTGTGGCGGTCGTGTTTGTGCCTGTGCGCTGGTTTGAGCGTGCGCTTTTTTGCCCTATTCTATTCCATGAATACGTATTGTAGGCGAGCGTGTGGGCGTTCCGCGCACTTGTACCCTGTGCTTCCCCCGTGACGCCCACATTTTGGCAAGTTGTTCCCCATTCCGAGTGGTACGCCCCGTGTTCCGCCTACTTTTGTTGTGTGCGCCGCGCTATGTGCGATTTTCGCTGTGGCCTGTGCGATTTTCGCTGTGACCTGGCGCACGCTGTTTGATGGCCTGTGCGCCAACGTGCGCCGCTGTTAAGACGGATTTCTGAACTCTGTCCTGGTGGCGCAGAAGTTCAGAAGGCCAACCTAATTACTTGGAACAGGGTAACCTCTGGACGAGCCAGACCAATCAAGGTAGCGATCGCGGCGGTCAAGACTAGGTCTCAAGAGGGGTGAGGGTGACTGAAAGCCCGCAATGAGCACACAAAGCAAGAGCGCTTACAAACTACTCCAAACAGTTGTTATATCAAAAATAGATACACATTTATTTTAAGGCCTTTAAAATAATGACCGTAGCGAGAAAATCACAATATCACAATATTAAACCAACACATACCATATCAACACAATATATATACAAATACACAGTCGCAAGCGTTTAAAGCACGAAATATGTAGTCCACCTGCCAGGGAAGGAAAACAGGCAGTGCGATAATGCTTTCGACTCAGTTCGCCTTCATAGGCACCTAACTAGATGGAAGTCCGAGCCCTGCGAAGAGTGGAGCCTTGTGCTCAAAGTACCTGCCACGCCGGTGCCAACGGGCACAAGGGGAAGCTCTTCGGAGGAAGTCAGGCAGTTCGGGTTAGTGCACAGCAGAAGAAGAACAGGTTCCGCAACTCAAGCGCAGCCTCCACAGCGGGCAGAAGCAGAGCGCGAGCGCGGCAAAAGGGTGCTGTTTTTACGCAGCAGGGAAAAGCAATGGGATACTGCAGGAGGGCGACCAGATCCTAGATAAACTACTCACCGGTCCCCGAAGCAAGCAGGCCCAGGCTTCTCCACGTTAGTTTCAGCAGCTGGCAGGTTCAGAAGAGCAGGGAACGCCTCGTAGTCGTGTAGAGCAAAAAGACGTCCCAATCGACGAAACCAGCACAGTTTGTTGCCGCAGCAGGACAACAGAGCGGCCGTGTGTATTCAAGCCAAATGTACACTCCTCCCTTCAGACTTGGGAACGCCAAGTGTACGAAGCGTGGGAGAGTGACAAGGACTCGAAATACAACACAACCTGGCGGCAGTTACAGAGCAGGACTCCCTTGTAAGCTGGTCAGTCAACTGGATGGCCCAGAGACACTTCCGAAGGCTTACTTGGCAGGAGATGATGAAGTCGCCGGGAATAGCTGTTCCTGCTATTCCAAAGGTCGAAGCACCAGTACAGGCCTTCTAGTTCGATCCAAGGAGGAAAGGGTTTCACAGGACGACAGCAGTGCAAAGGAGGATTCCTTCAGCGGGTCACCAGCGATTCCTCGGTCCAGCCTCGTGGTTGCAGGATACTTGGCTCCTGTATTCCTTCGTTCGTGAGAACTCAGGAGATCGACATGGTAGTGGTGTTTCCAGCTCCCTCTTATCCACGGTTCCCTTCGCGCCAAAACGGAGGGGAGCCAATGGGAGATCCGCTCATCAACACACATACCATACGTGGACCAATCACGGACCACGGTGGTCCCAGGCATTCACACCACCCTAGACTCTCTGGCACCCAGGATGTGTATTGGGACCAGACATCCCAGCCCACACCCTGGAGGCATACAAACGACATGTAGAAGCCCGCGAAAGCAACCAAGTTTCGCGGGAAAGTACATGCCCAAATAAGGAAGGCCCCGGGTCGTCTGACCTGGGGAAGGTGAAGGGAGCAAGACGGTCAGTGGACAAGACAAAGGAGCCTCGCGGCCTGGCCATTTTGGGAGCCAGGCCACCATTTTGGGTTCAGTGCAAAAACGTGCTCAGAACGCCAAAAGGAGCTCAAAATAAACAATACGATCGCTGCCACCATTCGAGTCCCTGAATGACTTGCACCGATCAAATACCATCCTAAAAGAGTATCGAGGGCCTGTAGAAGGCTAGAGACCCAAGAGAGCTGTAACTTAGCTTACAGTGCCCTCTTGTGTCGTGTTGCACTAAAGCTGCGACACGATAGAAGAAACTACGGGAAACCACGTTCCCCGGTACTGACTGTCTTAAGGGCATGTCAGTTTCCCCGTAAGAAAGGAGCGAAAGCCCAGAGAAGTGCGGCAGAAGGCTGTACTTCTCTGGCAAAGTCAACAACAAGGTTAAAAACAATAGCAAAAAGTTTAGGGGTTGCCACATGGAAGGAAAATTCCCTACAATAACGAAATCTTTCCTAACACTCGCCCCTCCCAGACTATGGACAGGGGGAACTAATCCACCCCTGGATGAGTCTCTTGTTCAGGTCGGTTAAACATTCTGGACAACCCATCAGCATTGCTATGTTGGACACCTGGCCTATGCTCAATAGTGAAGTCGAAGCCTTGAAGACTTATGGACCACCTAAGCAACTTTGGATTCTCCCCCTTCATGTTCATTAGCCACTTTAACGGCTTATGGTCAGTCTGCACAGTGAAGTGGGTCCCATAGAGGTAGGGCCTCAGCTTCCTTAGGGCCCACACAACAGAGAAACATTCTTTCTCTACCGTGGACCACCTGAGCTCTCTGTCCTTAAGCTGGCGACTAATAAAACCGATAGGGTGTTCCTTACCCTTCTCATCTACTTGTGATAGTACAGCTCCTATCCCAGTGTCAGAGGCATCCGTCTGCACGATAAAAGGTCTTTGATAATCAGGGGCCCTGAGCACAGGGGCCTGGCACAAGGAGTCTTTTAAGCCATTGAAGGCCTTCTCACACTCGTCGGTCCAAGTTACCTTCTTGGGTTTCTTCGGAGTTGTGAGGGCAGTCAGAGGAGCAGCTATGGTGCCATAGTCTGCCACAAAATTGCGATAATACCCCGTGAGTCCTAAGAAGGCTCTCACTTGGGTTTGCGTAGTGGGGGTAGGCCAGTCTTGTACTGCTTGTACTTTACTGGGTAGAGGCTGTATCCTCCCTCCACCTACTTCATGTCCAAGGTAAACCACTGAGCCTTGTCCAATCTGGCATTTACTAGCCTTTATGGTCAAGTGGGCTTTCTGAAGAGCCTGGAGCACAATCCTGAGGTGTTTCACATGGTCTTCCCAGGTGGCACTGAAAACTGCTATATCGTCCAGATATGCAAGACAGAATTCGTCCAACCCATTCAACACATGATTCACAAGCCTCTGGAAAGTGGCAGGTGCATTCTTCAACCCGAACTGCATTACCCGGAATTGGTAAAGGCCGTCTGGAGTAGAAAATGCTGTCTTCTCCTTGGCATGTTCTGCTAAAGCTATTTGCCAATAGCCAGCAGTGAGGTCAAACGTGCTGAGGTACTTGGAGGCACCCAAAGTATCCACCAGCTCATCTGTTCGAGGCAAGGGGTGGGCATCTGTCTTGGTGACAGCATTCAGAGCCCTGTAATCCACGCAGAACCTCAATTCAGAAGTGCCTGCCTTTGGAACCAGAACCACAGGACTGGACCAAGGACTACTAGAGGGTTCAATCACCCCAAGATCTAACATCTTGTTGACCTCGGTCTTAATATAAGACCGTACTTTATCTGACATCCTGTATCCCCTACTTTTGGTAGGTACACTGTCTCCTGTGTCAATGTTATGTTTGCACCAAGGTGTCAAACCAGGCGACTGTGAGAACAGGGGGGAAAACTGCCTAAGCAAACTTTTCACCTCCGCCTGCTGATCAGAAGTCAGGTGAGGGGCCACTCGGACACCCTCAACGGAGCTATCTGAAGGACCGCTTTGGAACAGGTCGGGGAGAGGTTCAGACTCCTCTTCCTCAACGTTTGACGCCAGTAGCAGTGCTGCGATTTCGACTCTTGGGACGAAAGCCTTCAGCCTATTTACGTGGAACACTTTTGGAGCCTGTCCAGGCCTTCCAAGGTCCACTAAATAGTTCACCTCACCCAGGGGCTCCACCACTGTGTAAGGGCCTGACCATTTGTCCTGTAAAGCGCGAGGCCTTATTGGATTCATGATCAGGACTTGCTGACCAGGTGTAAGGTTGATGAGGGAAGCTTTCTGGTCATACCAATGTTTCACCAGCGCTTGCCCTGCCTTCAACTTATCACTAGCCAAGCCCATCAGAAGTACCATCCGTTTTCTGAGCCCTAGCACATAGTCAACTACATTGGTAGTAACAGGGGGAGTGGGCATCTCCCATCCCTCCTTGACAATGGCTAAGGGTCCCCGTACGGGATGACCGAACAGAAGTTCGAAGGGGCTGAAGCCAACACCCTCCTGTGGTACCTCTCGGTAGGCAAACAGCAAGCATGGTAAAAGAAGATCCCATTTTCTTCTCTGGGGCTCCTCCAGAGCCCCAATCATGCTCTTTAACGTTCTGTTGAAACGTTCCACCAGACCATTGGTCTGGGGGTGGTATGCAGAAGAGAACTTGTAGGTGACCCCACATTCTTTCCACATAGCCTGCATATACTTCGACATAAAGTTGCTGCCACGATCTGACACAACTTCTTTAGGGAAGCCAACCCTAGTGAATATGCCGAGTAAAGCTTTTGCAACTGACTTGGCAGTTACAGTTTTCAATGGGATGGCCTCAGGATACTTGGTTGCATGGTCGACCAGCACCAGGATAAACCTATTGCCCGAGGATGTTTGCGGGTCAAGGGGACCAACGATGTCGATCCCTACCCTTTCAAATGGTACCCCCAAAACTGGGAGCGGTACCAACGGAGCTTGGATTGTCGCGCCAACCTTACCAGACAACTGGCAGGAGGCACAACTCCTGCAGTGACTTTCTACTTGCACCCCCATCTTGGGCCAGTAGAAGTGCATGGATAACCTTTGCTTGGTCCTCTTCATACCAAGGTGACCAGCAAGGGGAACTTCATGCGCCAACTGCAGGAGGAAGGGCCTAACAGCAAGGGGAACCACCAACCTCCTATGGTCTCCTTCTGTAGACTCTGTGGGCTCACTATACAGGAGTCCACCTTCCCAATAAATCCTATGCTTCCCAGGAGGTTCACCCTCAAGCTGGGAGCAGGCCTGTCTCCTTAGGCCTTCCAGAGATGGGCACTCGCGTTGGCCTTTACTGAATTCGTCCCTATCAGGACCTCCTTCAACTAACAAGTCTTTTAGTTCAGGATGATCGTTGGGGTCGAATACTTCAGGCATCGCCACCTCCTCGTCAGGCTCGGGCGATTGACCAACTTCCTCCACCGCAGTGGTAGGCGAGCTCGGGGGAATATTCTCTTTCCCCCGTCTTGACTTGTAGACTCCTTTCGCCTTGGGTTTCCCCTTCGGCTGGGGCGGCGTATTGGACTTGGCCAATGCTGCCCGTGCTTGAGACCGTGTGTAGGGTCGTTCGGCAGTGTCTCCTACGAGCCCTAAAGCTCTGAGATCATTACCTAATAAGACCTTTCCCGGGACGTTTCTCTGAATGCTCACTGGAATCCTGACTGCTGTACCATTTAAAGTTAGATTAACAGGGATCACGGGAAACATACGGAGGGGGCCGTCAGCCAACTTAGTGGGCATCAGAGTAGCTCTGGCAACTTCCTCTGAGTCTACCAAGGTAGAATCCACTACAGTTCGACTGCACCCACTATCCCTAAGAGCTGGAGTATCCACTCCATTGATCAGCACACTGTCTTTAAAGTAGTGCTTGGTATTATCCGGAATCCTAGCATACGCCTCTGCGACTTTAGGCTCCCAGGAACCCAGGGACACTAAAACTACCTCAGCCTCTATTCCGCTGGGAAATGAGTCTGAGGAGAAGGATGCTCCTGTAATCTCTTCTTCCTCGTAGGAGGAGAAGGCCAGATTAGCGGAGTGGACCCCCAAAGGTCTAACCTTACAACGGGGATCCCCCTTCACATGGTCAGTTGCTCCACAAGAAAAACAAGCCCCAGTGGGTCTGTTTACGTAGGGAGGCTTATTGTAACCAGAGTTCTGTTTCGGAGGCGCACCTCCACTACCCTGTGAGTTCTCTTGTGTCTTACCCTTGTTTTTCTTTTTGTGGCCCTTTTGGGAAGAAGATTTAGCAGATTCCCCACCCTCCATATCTTTGGACTTTTTCCCCTCCTCCTGCTTACCAGGATGAGTTTTGTCCTTATGGGACACTCGATGTGACACCCATAAGTCTGCTGCAATGGCCAGCTTCTTAGGATCTATCTCCTTCGAATCGGCCAAATGCTGCTTAAGCTCCGGGGAAGAAGAAGCAAAAATGTGTTCCAGCATGACAAGATTTATCATGCTGTCGAAGGTAGAAACCTTATAACCTTCAACCCAGCCAGTTAAGTTTTTCAAAGATTCAGCGACATAAGATACCCAAGTACCACCTTCCTTTTTCTTATACTCTCGAAAACGCTTTAAATATTGGGCCGGAGTCTTCCCAAACTTTAAAATGAGAGTTTGCTTTAACATTGCGAAATCAGCCCGCTCAGCCTTCGACATTTCCATAATGGCACTACAGCCAGAATGGGGCAGTCTACTGAGCAACCACGCAATCTTATCAGCATTGTCAACTTCCTGGACCTCGCATGCATACTCAAACGCATTCAGCCAGTCCATAATGTCATTCCTCTCTTCATACACACTGAGCAGATCTTTTGGAAACCGTGGATGAGAGGAAGCCCCAGACCCATGTCCAGGACCCTTGGATCCATTTGCAACCTGAAGCTTGGCCAGTTCCAACTGGTGATCCCTGTCTTTCTGTTTTTCTGCCTGTTCGATTTTTAGTTTGGCTATGCTGAATTCAAGCTCCTGCTGCCTAAACCGCAGCTCTTGCTTCTTGAATTCAAGCATAGCCTCCCCATCAGCACTGGCAGAGGAAACATTAGACATCTCGTCCTCCCTGTCCTCGTGGTCGCGGTGGATCAGTGCGGCGGCAGAACCGTCGGTTCTACCAGTGAGAGCAGCCCCACCACCTTCCTCACTGTCCTCAGAAGTTATAGCGTCAAGCTGCGCTTCTTGCCACGCCACGATTCTTTGGATCATTTCCAATTTCGTGCCTTGAGAGGAAACCCCTCTCTCCGCACACATCTTTTTCAGCGTTTCTGATTTAGAAGCATTCAAAGTTAACAAGGTACTTGTTTCCATACTGTTTGATAGGACTATGGCCTTTTTAAAGTTATACTATAATAATTCACTACGTGTACTGTTTGGAATAACCTGAAATGCCTTAGTTCGAGCGCAACACTGGATACCTTCAGTCGTATCCCACCGCTGTACACCAATTTGTTAAGACGGATTTCTGAACTCTGTCCTGGTGGCGCAGAAGTTCAGAAGGCCAACCTAATTACTTGGAACAGGGTAACCTCTGGACGAGCCAGACCAATCAAGGTAGCGATCGCGGCGGTCAAGACTAGGTCTCAAGAGGGGTGAGGGTGACTGAAAGCCCGCAATGAGCACACAAAGCAAGAGCGCTTACAAACTACTCCAAACAGTTGTTATATCAAAAATAGATACACATTTATTTTAAGGCCTTTAAAATAATGACCGTAGCGAGAAAATCACAATATCACAATATTAAACCAACACATACCATATCAACA
This sequence comes from Ambystoma mexicanum, assembly GCF_040938575.1. Lineage (NCBI taxonomy): Eukaryota > Metazoa > Chordata > Amphibia > Caudata > Ambystomatidae > Ambystoma > Ambystoma mexicanum. Next base: position 48,316,539 of record NC_090924.1, on the reverse strand, counting down.
CAATATATATACAAATACACAGTCGCAAGCGTTTAAAGCACGAAATATGTAGTCCACCTGCCAGGGAAGGAAAACAGGCAGTGCGATAATGCTTTCGACTCAGTTCGCCTTCATAGGCACCTAACTAGATGGAAGTCCGAGCCCTGCGAAGAGTGGAGCCTTGTGCTCAAAGTACCTGCCACGCCGGTGCCAACGGGCACAAGGGGAAGCTCTTCGGAGGAAGTCAGGCAGTTCGGGTTAGTGCACAGCAGAAGAAGAACAGGTTCCGCAACTCAAGCGCAGCCTCCACAGCGGGCAGAAGCAGAGCGCGAGCGCGGCAAAAGGGTGCTGTTTTTACGCAGCAGGGAAAAGCAATGGGATACTGCAGGAGGGCGACCAGATCCTAGATAAACTACTCACCGGTCCCCGAAGCAAGCAGGCCCAGGCTTCTCCACGTTAGTTTCAGCAGCTGGCAGGTTCAGAAGAGCAGGGAACGCCTCGTAGTCGTGTAGAGCAAAAAGACGTCCCAATCGACGAAACCAGCACAGTTTGTTGCCGCAGCAGGACAACAGAGCGGCCGTGTGTATTCAAGCCAAATGTACACTCCTCCCTTCAGACTTGGGAACGCCAAGTGTACGAAGCGTGGGAGAGTGACAAGGACTCGAAATACAACACAACCTGGCGGCAGTTACAGAGCAGGACTCCCTTGTAAGCTGGTCAGTCAACTGGATGGCCCAGAGACACTTCCGAAGGCTTACTTGGCAGGAGATGATGAAGTCGCCGGGAATAGCTGTTCCTGCTATTCCAAAGGTCGAAGCACCAGTACAGGCCTTCTAGTTCGATCCAAGGAGGAAAGGGTTTCACAGGACGACAGCAGTGCAAAGGAGGATTCCTTCAGCGGGTCACCAGCGATTCCTCGGTCCAGCCTCGTGGTTGCAGGATACTTGGCTCCTGTATTCCTTCGTTCGTGAGAACTCAGGAGATCGACATGGTAGTGGTGTTTCCAGCTCCCTCTTATCCACGGTTCCCTTCGCGCCAAAACGGAGGGGAGCCAATGGGAGATCCGCTCATCAACACACATACCATACGTGGACCAATCACGGACCACGGTGGTCCCAGGCATTCACACCACCCTAGACTCTCTGGCACCCAGGATGTGTATTGGGACCAGACATCCCAGCCCACACCCTGGAGGCATACAAACGACATGTAGAAGCCCGCGAAAGCAACCACGTTTCGCGGGAAAGTACATGCCCAAATAAGGAAGGCCCCGGGTCGTCTGACCTCGGGAAGGTGAAGGGAGCAAGACGGTCAGTGGACAAGACAAAGGAGCCTCGCGGCCTGGCCATTTTGGGAGCCAGGCCACCATTTTGGGTTCAGTGCAAAAACGTGCTCAGAACGCCAAAAGGAGCTCAAAATAAACAATACGATCGCTGCCACCATTCGAGTACCTGAATGACTTGCACCGATCAAATACCATCCTAAAAGAGTATCTAGGGCCTGTAGAAGGCTAGAGACCCAAGAGAGCTGTAACTTAGCTTACAGTGCCCTCTTGTGTCGTGTTGCACTAAAGCTGCGACACGATAGAAGAAACTACGGGAAACCACGTTCCCCGGTACTGACTGTCTTAAGGGCATGTCAGTTTCCCCGTAAGAAAGGAGCGAAAGCCCAGAGAAGTGCGGCAGAAGGCTGTACTTCTCTGGCAAAGTCAACAACAAGGTTAAAAACAATAGCAAAAAGTTTAGGGGTTGCCACATGGAAGGAAAATTCCCTACAATAACGAAATCTTTCCTAACAGCCGAGCACTTTTTTATCGCACATCCGCTGGTTTTCTCGCGCACGGACTTCCATGAATCGACGTGCGCTGCTTTTCGTGCGATTTTCGCACTTGCACTGCGATTTTCGCTATTCCACTGCGAATCGCACGTTTTTGCCCACTTGCGCCGCGCTAAATATTCCATGAATCGGCCTGACTGTCTGGTGACTGATGTGCTGCACATTTGATTATTGCTGTTTGTTTAGGGAGCATAAGAACATCCAGGCGTGCTCTCATGTATTGACGATTCGTGATAGGGGATAAATAGGGGGTCAAAAATCACTTTTGAGCTAACACCTGTCTAAAATTGTGGGTCGCTGCAAAGGTGTATCTTGAATCAGAGTACATGTTTTCAGAATATTGTTCTGCCAGCTTACACGCCCTTGTGAGTGCCAGAAAGCTCAGCAATCTCTGCTGGGATAACATTGGGCAATGTATTACTTTCTACTATTTGTCCAGGAGAACATACAGCATACCCAACCAGCAATTGGCTATTCTGATCTCAATAACATAAAACAACCTCTCCAAAACATATATCCTCAGCTGCCGCCATATCCCACCCGATCCAAGCATACCCCTACCCCCTACACTCACAAACATGCAACATATTTTCACACGCACATAAACACACTCACACACACATAAACACTTTCCCAGGACAGCTCTTCCTGGTCTTGACGTGCCTGCCAGCCCCTGCATGCACTTTCGTTGCACATTCATCCGGGCTCGGGTGACGTGTTGGACAAATTGTTTTGCTGGGGTCATCGTAGAAAAGACTATTACAAAAGTTACTGGGGGTGTTGACTGAACAGACACATCCGTAGTGAGATCACAGTGATATCTGGGAATAGGAGGGAAAACAGTAAAAAATCCATATGGAGATATGGGTATGAGGCAGGTGGATGAAAGAGGGCTTACAAGGTGAGGGGAAGAGAAAAAGGGGGAAATTACATGTGGAAAGGGAGAACAGACAGAGAAGGCAAGGGAGAAAAAGAAAATGTAATGGAGTCAGGTCGGTGTGTTCCAGGCCTGGCTGGGGTTGTTCCGTGCATGCTGTTTGGATTTTCCTGATGACGGAGAGGTGCTGTGTGTAGACCAGAGCTGCATAGACGGGCACTGTGACCCTGAAGCTGAAAGCAGATCTTGGCAACAAGAGACGGTAGCTGTGAAGGGATGGCAATTGCAAGTGAGGTGAATCCCGAAGCAGGCAGAGGCTTCAAATGCTAAGATCTTGCTGAGTATAGGTAAAAAGGATAATTAATTGGGTCTAATCAGGGAAGTGTCAAACTGACTACAAAACGGCAGAACATCAGGTTAATGTTATGTTGGAAGAATTTAACAGCAGAATCTCATACTTATTGGCATGGCAAACAGACATGTGGTGAAAACAGTTTTTATTGTTTTCATAAAGCATAATCAACACAATTGAACACACATTAACTACAGATGGCAACACCACCACCCCCGACAATACCTTTAGGACAGCTAAAACCAAAGAAAAGTTAAGGAAAATTATGTGCGTACTTAAGTGGCAGATATGTGATCAGACCCCTCAGACACCTCACTGCTGATTGATAATAAGTATGAGACATACAGACACCAAATGTCTTTTGGTTTTGAGGCTGGGTGTACAATGGTACCATGGGCCATCTCTGTTTCCTAGCAATATAGGATGTCAGTCCTCCATTTTTCAAATGCAGGAGGGTGGCCCCTCCCCCTCAACATTGCCACTCTCCTTTTGGCCAACAGTGATAACAAACCAAGGAGTTTTCTGACATGTTTCAGCAGCTCATATGTGTATCCCAGCAAGGCAACAACATGAGACAAGGCCCACCTCACCCACAATTTCCTCAATCATCTCAGACACTTGTACCCAAAACAAATGGACTTAGGGGCAGGCCCAAGACAGGTGTAGGAAAGTAGCTGGGGAAACACTGCACCTCCGGCACAAATCTGGTGTTTCAGGAAGAAACCTGTGTATAGCCATTGGGATCGTATAGAACTGGTGCAGAAATGTGAACTGTATCAGCTTGAAGTTGCTATTGATAGCCACCTTCCATATTTGCATGAACAACATCTCCATAATCATCCGTGAGGGGAACACCCAGGGGGTCCTCCCACTTGACCCGGGAGTCCCCTGACCACCCCTTGGCCCAGTCAGTTATAGTGCCATATAGCTTAGAGATCAGCTTGGACCTAGTCCCTTGGGCATTCTGTGTAGGGCTGGTGCAATATGGCGCTGACACCTCCCCCCTAGCCTTAAACTCATCCATAGTCAAGAACTGCCTATTCGGGAGAGATCCTGCAGAATGCTAGGCCCACCCTAACTATGCACTCTATGAAAACCTTCTCTCCTGCAAGTGGAAGCCCTGGCACACACTTGATGTGGAGGAGTGGGGAGTACAGGTGCTCATGACTTGTTTTCCCCTCTATCCGGGCACTAGGGGTAAACTTGACCATGTTGCATGCCCTGGTTATTTGTTGCAGCGATGTGAGAATAACAGCCATCAAGAGGAATGGAGTGACCATCACCCTCTCAATTTGCACATTCACCATGTCCAGTACCAGATCATACCAGTGCAGAAGATAGGATGGCTGCGCAGCCATCACATAACCTTAAAAGTTGGGTAGGGCAAGCACCCATCTCTCCAAATGATCTAAAAATGAATCTACTGCACACAGGCCTGCTGCCCATGCCATATAAATTTTAGTATGAAGGCCTTGAGAGATTTAAAAAAAATGTGTCGCGACCACAATGGGTACATTAAGAAACGTGTAAAGAAATGTGGGCATTATTACCATTTTAATTAATGATACCCGTATGTAGAGGGATAAAGGCAGGTTTGTCCATCTCCCGAGGGGTGCTACGGTGTGTGCCAACTTTACAGTAGTTCTCATAGTAAAGTGCTTCAGGCGATCTAGCTATCACCTCCCTGATATATCGCGTGTGTTCAGAATGCCATTGGAAACTCCTCCTGAAACCTCTCAGTCTCATTGGTCAAAGGAAATAGCACAGATTTTGATGGATTAATATTGAGGCCAGAAAAGCACCCAAACATCAAAATGTCCCTCGAATTGGTGCTAGGTTCGTGATGGGGTCCTTAATAAACAGAATCAATCATCTGCATAAAGCAAAACCATCAAATTGTGTGTGAACAGTTGCACTCCTCTGTCTAAGTGCCTTCAATGGACCAGTTCTGCCAATGTTCCATGGCTAGCAGGAATAACAGGGGTGGACAATGGCCACCCCTGCTGCGTCCCCCTTGCCATCTCAATGGGAGCTGAGAGACTTCTGTTCACCCAAAGTCATGCCACTGGGCCTACATTTAGCAGGGAGACCATCTGTATAAAATCCTCTCCCACACCGATGCGCCTGAGGACAGAGAAGAGAAAGGGCCACTCAATCATGTCAAACGCCTTCTCAGCATCGAGAAGGGCCACCACCACAGAGGACTGCTGCTCCAAGACCAAAAGGATGCCAAATATTCTACAGAGCCTATATGAAGTGGATCTCCCGGAAATAAACCCAGCCTGATCAGCCAATACGCATCTAGGCATCATTGGGGCAAGTCTGTTATCCAACGCTCTGGCCAAGATCTTGCTCTCCAGATTTATCAGGGAGATTGGTTGGTAGGACAAGCAGTTATCTGCATTCTGCCTAGGGTTTTGCAGTATGGCAACTACAGCTTCACTCATTGTCTTGCAGAGCCTGTTGATACATACGAAGCATGTGGGGGACAAGTATATTTGAATATCCCTTATAAAAATTGTCCGACAGTCCATTTGGGCCAGTGGCTTTCCTGGCCGTAAACCCTTTGATAGCCTCATGGATCTCTTGTTCAGTTAACGGTTTGCCCAGCCATTCTCCCTCTTCATGCACCACCAAGTAAAGCCCAACCTGATCCAAGTATTCATCAATCATAACCTGTCCCAATGTGGCTCTGGAGGAATACAAAGCCCTGTAATAGTCCACAAGTGTCCCCATTGTCTCCTCATCTGTCTGCAAAAGCCTCCCAGTTGGGGCCTCATTAGCTGCAATGTGCGACCTGTTGTTTTCTGTCCTAATCACATGGGCTAGCAGGGTCCATGTCCTCTGTCCCCCCGTACCATCTCAAGGCCACATTCCTATTAAAGATCATAACCTCCCATTCCGATACCCCCCTAAAAATCCGCAGCTCCTCTAAGAATATATGGCCTGCATTTCCAAATATGTAGAGAACCCAGCCCCCATCTCCAAATCCAACAACTGAGATTCACAAGCTGCCAGCTCTGCTCTTATAGCCTGAGGACACTGGCTTCCTTGGTGACACACAACTCCCTAATCACACCTTTAAAGGCTTCCCAGAGGGAGGAGTAAGATGCCACAGAACCCTCATTCTCTTGAAAAAAGTGAAGAATGCCCTCCTGCACTTCCTCCTGGAACATTGTGTGTCGCAAAGTCTCGTTCTTAAAATACCAACTGCTGCCCCACTGCCGCTCCCAGGAATAAGGAGGGTCATGGCCACAGGAGCATGGTCAGAGAGCGTGTGTGCCAAAATCCTGCAATCAGTGAACCAACCTGATACCTAACCGGAGGCACGAATATAGTCCAGCCTAGATGCTGAGCCATGCACCGAAGACCAAAATGCTTACCCCCCTTTCTGATCTGTGATGATAGCTCCATATATCCACAAGCCCTTTATTGGCACGGACCTGCAGCAATTTGCCAGTGGCTTTGGTTGTCACCCTGTTGCGTACCCCCAATCTGTCCATGAAGTTATTCATGACCACATTAAAGTCTCCAGCCCAACATACTATACTCTCTGTATGTCTCCAAAGTTGTTCTTCAATAAATTCTAGAGTCTTAAGAGAATCTGTGTTAGGGCTGTAGTAGTTCACAAAGATGAATCCTTTCCCTTGTATCAGTCCTGTGAGAACCAGAGCCCTCCTTTCTGCATCCCTCACCACCTGTAGGCAACAGAACCCCAGTGTGCCCCTGATGGCTATACAAAGCCCATGAGAATATCTTGAATATGAAGAGAAGTACCTGTGGTAGCCCCATGACTTGGTGACAGCAGCCTGGCCAGAGGGCGAAAGGTTTGTCTCTTGCAGAGAAATGTGATGTCCACCTGGTGTCTCTGCATGTATAGTAGGTCCTTTCTTACTTTCAAGGTGAAATTCATGCCTCTAACATTCCATGTCATGACCCCCCGTTATTCATCCCGCCTCTGGTAAAACCACCCGGGAAATAGAGCATCATGCGGATATGGCCATACCCTGGGGTCTAATCCACCCCTTAGTAACCATGACAGTATTCTGCCCCTGCTCCTTCCACACCTAGAATGCGTAATGTGTCACCACAGGCCCTCCATCCTGGTGCACTTCGTGCTTGCCAAAACAGGCTATGGTCAGGGAACTGTGTGCTGCCAAAACCAAACCAACTGCAACCAAACCACAACTTGCTTCCCCACTCCCCCCAGCCCCACCAACAACCCCAGTGCTCTGGTGTCATACTCCCTACCCATAAAATAGCCTTAAGCCAGAGCACAGAAGTGTTTTGAGGCTTAGCCAGCCCCACCCACCTTAGTCATTATGTAAGCATCAACGGTTAGACACCATTCACTGACTCAGGAAAATGCCACAAACTGGAGTGCCACTGCCCTTCCGGAGTGTCTGTCTGCGTCTCTGGGCGAGGGTTTGTCCTGGCAATTTCTGCCCCTTGATGGCCTGGCACTTTTGTACACGGCATCCAGAAAGTCACTTGCCTCCTCCGGGGATTGAACAAAATAGTGCTTTGCCGTTCTGTTCAACTCGAATGCGTGCTGGGAACCACATGGCATACTGAAGTCCTTCACATTGAGCCTTTTCTTTACCTCTATAAAGTTCTTTATTGCCACCTGCACATTGTTTGAAAAATCTGGGAAAAGCCAAATCCGGTCGCCTTGATAGCTGAGAGACTCCAGTTCCCTTGATCATCGCAGAGCATAGTCCTTGTCGTGGTAATTGAGGAGCCTGGCAATGATGTGCTGGGGCGGTGCACCCAGCACCATTGGACTACACCCCGGAATGCAATGAGCCCTTTCGATTAGAAACACAGATGAGAAGCCAGAATTGCCAGGCACCTCCCGCAGCAGTGCCTCCACCAGCTGTTCCATGGGTCCCCTACCCGCAGTCTCCGAGACCCCAATTATCCTGAGGGTATTCCAGCGGGACCTGTATTCTAAATCTTCCTGCTTTTCCTGTAGCTCCTTCACTGCCTTCCTCAGCTGGGCTACTTCCTTTGACATTGTGGAGGACACATCCTCCACTGTGGAGAGGTGCTGTTCCACTTCATTCAACATGTCACCTTGCATGTTGAGCAGGACCTGCATATGATCGACTTTACAAGTAAGAGTGGTAAGAGTGTCCATTCTGTTGTCCAATGAACTGATGCCAGTCTGAAATTGGGTTAGGATGCACTTCATGTCTCTCAAAGTGTCCGGCGAGAGCTCCAATCTAGGTTCAACTGCCTCCATCATTTCCCGTGCTCCCTGTGTTAAATGTTTTACCTGCTACCTGCAAGGAGTACCATATGGAGTTTAGACTGGATCTCCTCATGCTTCCCCATTTCGGAATCAATTGGTGTGCACCCACAGATGTTGGCGGGATAATCAGTACCGAGCTGCTCTCAGCAACCACTCTCCAGCACTGATAAACCAAGTGGGAACCTCCTGAGGGGGTCGGCTGTCACCAGCAAGCCACTTAGCAGCACTGTGTACACTCACTGGAGGCCTAGTCATTGGTAAACCGCATCCAGTGATTAAAAACCACTGACACAAGGCACCCTATGCAGTCCTTTCCGTGGTAGTGATCCCAGGTCCGCCTCCCGCTTTGGGTTTAATATCTTGCAGGATGTTACATCAGGAGCTGTGTGCTGTAGCACCTGGTGCACCCCCACCACTTCAGAGAACTGACAGACAACTACCAGCCCGGCTTCTGAGCTCACAACATCGTATCTTGCTTGCAGTTGTTTTATTGGCTCCTGGCACCCTCCCGCTCCATGTCCCTCAGCCAGCTTCCACATGGCGAGCTGCCGCAGCAGTAGTACTTGGTGCTGATACAAGGTTCTTTTCACCTAGTACAAGTGACTTCAGTCTGATCTCCGGAGCATACGTCACCCACTCATGTGAGTTTCGGTGTCTGGCATAATTGATGATTTCACTCTGCTCAGCACCCTCACCAGGGCACCCCCCGGAACCAGGGGCTGAAGTCATGTGGCCAAGCATCCCCAGAGCAGACTCCGGCACTGGGCCCCCTGCATCACACCAGCCCTCAGACATCTGTTCCTGGGCTCAGGACAGGGCCAGTTGCGCAGAGAGGGAGAACCACCCCCAGATACAGGTAAACTCACGAGTCAAACACTTAGAGGCCGTGCAATACAAGTAATCAGGCCCCTGCCATGCTCCACTTCACCTCACAAGGGGCCTGCAGCAATGTTGGTTGTCTGTCACTAGGTCACTGCACTGATTTCGCACTGGCCACCGCTCCGGCAGTACACTGCAGGCACTGACCGCACAGTTCAAGGAGCAATATATCATGCAGCGTGCCACCGAGACCTGTGCTGTGCTGAGCTCCAATGGGCAGCCGAAAACAGGGGGACTCACTCCACACAGCCCCAGGCCTCAGAAATCACTGGGTTCAGCCTCCTGCTGCAGCATCCCACATGATCCACGCTGTCTGCTCTTGCCAGGCCTCAACGTAGTCCCACAGAGGTATCACCTCTCCTGCTGCTTCAAGTGCAGCAGCAGTGAAGCTGTTGACTTCTGGCTGTTCCAGACCAATAACAGCTGACTTTCGGGCTGAACCAACATTGATGAAGAAGGATTTTATTCGGAATTTCTACAAGCTTCTTGGGAGCTCACATTAGAACAGCCATCTTGGCGCGGCTCTCAAGCACCCCCTGTGGTGTTTTGATTTTGATCAACAAGGCCACTTTTAAATTACAGGGAATTCAAGTAGTGATCTTAACACAATATTTAACACTGATATGCGGCTATTGCAGCTGCAGCTACTGACCGCAGGCAATACGTCATGCCAGTGGCCACTGGATTGAATTCTTTCCAATAATGTGCTATGTGTCTCTGATGATGCCAGTAAGTTTGTGTCAATCCTGCAAGAGCAAACCCATGTCTTTCAGGGAAGTACAAGGTGAATTTCTTTTTTAATCCTGCAAACCTAAAGCAAGTGCTTCAGCTAATTTTCTTGTTATGTTTTTAACTGGTTCTTGAGCTTCTGGTGACCATTGTAAATGTTTTACAGTGTTGACTTGCTTATAGTGTTGCAATAGATTCACTGTCCCTGCCTATCTTAAAATCCATGGTCTACAATAACCAAACATTCTCAGAAATGCTCTCATTTGTATAACTGTCTTAGGCTTTGCATTTTGTACATTACCTCTTTTCTGGATGAGAGGATGAATCTATGACCCACTATGATTTCATGTTGCATTTCAGGTTGAGAGAATTCCAAGTGGGAAACAGCAGCCGCACCAACAGCACCCTAATCTGCAACCAGAGGATTCAGGATCCTGTTTAACAAACAAAGCTCTCTGGCCCTACAACACCTTGGGCCCTACCTGCATCCTGCCTGCATTCCTGGTAGCCACCTTGAGCACTCACATAGGTTCCCACTGGGTCATGTAACACACTGACTCCCTTGGTACTGAGTCACCCCTTGCTGTCCTGCCCTGGCGTCTGCAGCTAAGGGTCCAAAGCAGCAAAGAGCAACTTCCCACGTGGGCCGAAAAGGGACAAGTCCAGAGTCTCTGCTTACTCATGAGATTTGCCGTCATTTTCTTTGCCCGACTCATAATTCCACACGTGGTGATCCTTTGACCTAGTGACTCTCCATTCCCTGTGGAGCTGGTGTTACCTCTAAGATCCAAGGAACAGCTTTGTTTGCAGCTTGTTAATTGTCCTTTGGTGCCCTATGGCCCCATTCTTCCTCATCTCAGAATTTACATTTGCTCCACCCCAGCCAAACTTTCATACTTTCCCTTTTCACTCACCCACCTACCTTGACCCTTTTTGGCTGCACAATTCCTTCACCACCTTTACTGGCCTATTTCTTCGACCCTTCATCAAGCACCTGGACTTCACACCTAGTTGACTTGTACTGACTATTAAATTAAAACCTTTCTGTTAGGTTTTATGTTTGTGGTTTATAAATGAACAGACTCTTTATGGAGGTGGAGAATGAGGTGTTAAAGGGAAGCATAAGTGATTAACGATACAATATTTCTGTTGATGGAATCATCTTTGCTGCAGTGTGGTCCTTATGCTAAGGATAATTTCTCGTCATTTTTGTTTGTTTGTGGTGTGCCATTATAATCTAGAATTTTTAAGTTATTGCTCTATTTATTGTTTCTTCCTCATCTTTGCTTGCCATATTTCATTGGGGGCAGATAGTTGTTGTGGCCCTCTTAAAGGAAATCATACAAATCTTATCTATTATTTGAGAGTGGCCATGGGTCTCTCCTCTCTCCATATAAAACACTTCTGTTGGCCATCTGTTTTTTGTGGGTGCTGTTATTGAGTTTATTCCCTTTCTCTTGTTCTCTTGGTAGGTTGGATCATTGCTGTGGATGTTATTGTGGCTTGAGGTGTTCAGATTAACTTCTCTTTGTTTTTGTTCTGTTATCCACATGGCTGGTAGATGTGTGTTTATGTGTGCTGGCAACACTTCAACAAGACGGTGAGCACTTCAATCAGAAATGCTGTAGAATCTAACTGAAAGAGAAAAGGAAGCAATCTATGAGCAGGGTGATTTACCATGTAAGAAAGGCAAGTGAAGGGGACCAAAACGATCAATGAGGACACATCTGGGGCACATCACATTTGTTTGTTTGTTTGTTTTTATTATTTGTAAAGCGCACCTAACCCGTGGGTAGCAGGGCGCAAGTAACAAGAGGAGTGTAGAACTTAGGTTACAGAATATGCAGTAAATGAATCCAATTGGGTTACAGTGTTGGAAGCATCAAACATTTGGGCCAATACATCAAATTATAATTCAAATGTGAATATACATAGTTTACAGGTTGTAGATATATCTAAGCATAGAGGTGAGAGGATATACGTTTTATACACATTTACATTAGGCGCATCAGTGGATGTGGTTAAATGTCTTATCATTAAGTATCATGTTCCTTGATCCAGCGGATGGTATTGGATCTGAATTAGGTATTGTTGAGCAATATAAATAATAAATAATATACAGAATTGTCAGATTTAGATATACAGTACAATACACAATGAATATAACAGAGAGGTTGGAGATCAAGGGTGGTGGCCAATGTAGTGTGTTCAGGCAGGGTCTTCGTCCAGGGAAAGAAGATGGTTTAAAAGGGCAGATTTTAAAGTTTAGATAGTAGTAAAATAATTTAAATCTATTAAGAGGAATTTAAAGAGTGACCAGTGATATCTGAAAAGCAAACTGCCGTATTGTTGATGGACTGAAATGGGAGAGGTTTGGGAGGTACATCCAGCATGCAGGTTGCACAGTTGAACATTTTGGTTAGGGGACAAAGAAGTAGAGATGGAGGCCCAACAGTCAATGACTGTGTACCAGGGTGAAGCTTACAGTTTTAGTGGAATGGTAGGTGCAGAGGGTGGACATTATGAACCATAATCAGGTTTAACCTAGCCATAGTCATAAAAGAGGGGATGAGTTTGTGGAGTTCCAAGTCACCTTCAATGAGAATCTGAAAGCTGCGGTCATTAGGGGATGTAGAAATATGTTCAAGTAGATAAGAGAAGGAGAAAGTAAGGAGGTATGGGGCATGATGTGCAAGGAATTAGATTACTTCAGTGTTGGAGGAAATCGGGAAATGCGAGTTTGTGTGAGTACTCTAAAGTTGTGATATTTAGTCATTTGTTGCAGTGAGGGTGAAGGGTTCTTTATCAGTTCCAGATGTCATTTCTGTAATGTCTAGGTTGGTGTGCCATCTAGTATATGTTGGTAAAGGTGTGTGTGTTTGCTATTGGTGACAAACAGTGTGAATCCCAGAAGGTATGGTTCCCATCAGAAACTTTGAAAAGATTCTCTAATATTCATCCTACTTGTTTAAAGTGGGACATGTGGCTGAAGTTTCCAGTCAGCCTGAGGCAAATTTAGCAGAGGCAGGAGGTTGTTGAGGTGGCAGACTTAAGATATAGACGTTTAGGGATAGTTGGAGTTGCTATAAGAAGAAGAGTAAGGAGTTTTAGTGAGTGTTAGGGACCCAGTCAGAGAGTGATCTTTGGAGTTGATTTTGCTTGTGCAGTACTAAGTGAATCTTTCACTGAATTGGGAGGGTGAACATTTGGGTAGGTGGGTTACAAATCAGTCAGTGTCTGTCTCTTGAAGTGAGTGAACAACAAATGAACATTTCGGTGACTCATGGGAGGAGGTGCAGGAACAGATGGGAACATCTGGTGGTAATGTGTGGGAGAGTCACAGTCACTTGATTTGACTGGATGGGAGCAACTTAGATGCAGCGATGTGAGTGACGTGCCAGTCACTGTCTGTCTTTTCTGACCCTTGGGGCAGAAGCAGGAGGAACCGGGAATCCCTGAGGGCAGCTTGTAAGGGAGTCACATTCACCTTACTTTTCTGGGAGGGAGCGGCAGAGTTTTAGTGAGGCAGGTCACATGCTAGTCAATGTCCGTCCCTTGATGTGAGTGCACAAGTCATGTGACATTGGATGACACCTGGTGGGAGGAGTGAGAAGAGGTGGGAATCCCAGGAGGTAACTTGTGGGAGAGTTACTATTGCCTGAGTTGGTGGAGCGGGACATGCAGAGATTTAAAGTGGGGGTTGGCACACCAGTCAGTGTTCATTCCTTGACATGAATGGAAGAGACAAGGGCCGCCGGACACAACTGGCAGAAAGAGTAGTAGGAGCCAGAAATCCCTGGGTGCAGATTTTGGGAGAGTCACATGCCAGTCAGTGTCTGTCTCTTGAAAAGAGTAGATGAGGCACTTGCTATCTGGTGGAAACCAGCAGAATGAGGAGGAGCTGCCAGGAATTGGTAGAGGCAACTTCTGAGTGAGTCACTCGCAATGTGATTGATATGTCCTAAGTGCCATGACAAAGGCTGTAGGTTGTGTTAAGAGTGCCTAATGTGTCCAAACCTTAATCAGGCTATGTATGCCCTGTATAAAATGCTTCCATACACAATCACAAACACTATTGGAAACACCCTATGCCCTACTTTAGATATACAGTGTTCACCCAATAGGTGCAATATGCATCCAGGTTATGTGGCAGCATTCTAACCCCACCACATCACTCAATCCCTTTAGTTGTGTTTAGAACCTATTCCATTTTTCCGATACTCTTTCTTTTTGCCGGCTCCTTTTTATAAGGTCTCCATAACCTTGGGAAAGGCAAAATGGGGCAAATATTCAGACACGCCCAGCACAGCTTTAAGACTATTGTGGTGGAGGTTTGGCCCAGTTAATATGCCTTATCATATTGAACCAAAACTAAAGGCCTACGTCCTGGCTTCCGAGTTACCCTCTTGACCTACCTCTCATCTGCCTTCTAGCTAACATTTTTCCCCTCACCTCTATCCTGTCCCTTACCTTCTACTGCCTCCACTCTAGCACTTCATCCATCATGGTCACATCCCTACCACCGCTGGCCGTACCGCCTACCTGCACTTCATAATTTCTAATGTTGGTTGTCCTTTATGTATGTCCACCCATGTATTGTCCCTGGCGATTGTTTCATCTACTCTCCCTCAGTCCCTGGTCAGAATGTCACTCAATTTTACCCCATTGTAAGAAGCTCACAGCTTACCATCAAATTTGTTTTCATATCTAGTGTACGTTCTTTTATGATCAAGAGAGCATTGTTCTTTCCGCATTACCCAAATTGACCTTTTTCAATTGACCTTTTGCACAATTGACCTAATTATAGTGGTCCTAATTGACCTTCTGCACTATTGACCTTTTTATTATTTTAGGTATTTTATATATGTTTTGGGTTGGTTTTGGATTATAAATAATATAAGGGGATTGGGTACAGGTTGCAGGGGGTTTCGGATTGGGTGGGGAGTTGTGGGGGGTTTCCCCCGCATATATGTCCTAATTGACCTTCTAAATTAAGTCAATTCTCCTGGGATCAATTCTCCCGAGGTCAATTGTGAAAAGGTCAATTAGTATACAACCGTTCCTTCCTGTATAAATAAATAAATATAAATAAACAAATAATCATATAGCACAATATGACCACAATCGTATGTAGGAACATTTGGTCCATGGACATGGGTACATTCCTATACTCAAGCTAGCAAACCAGTAGACCAGCCACCGCTGGTTCCTCCAAGGGCTGGGAGGGCTGATGGGCCCATTTGTTCTTTGGGAGGATTCAAACATATTTACAATTCTTTGCCCCACCAAATTTCATTGCTCATTTAATATCTGTATGTTTCCTGTTCATGTGTTCGGTGAGGGTTGGCCTTTGTGCACTTAATCATTGTTCTCTGTGTGTCTGTGCCTTTACAATACTGAATTTGCCATTGTTAATGGAACTCTGTGGGCATGTGGCATGAGATGATTGCTGAATACCATTTCACTGAGCCCTCCATGACCAGAGCTAATGGACTAGCAGGAGTAATGTGGCCCTGCTACTGGAATTGCATTATGTGACTTGTAGTTCTGCTTTTATGTAAAAGTGACAAGTTCATCTAAACTATCATAACACTCTGATTTGGCAGACGTTGCTGACAATATTTACAGAGTGACGTGGCCTCCATTGCAATGCTGCTCTGGTAAATCTGTGGGTTTTTATGTATGCCACGTTCTTTGTATTGCTGTACATCATATAATTGTGTCCTTTACTTCCCAATTATTTGCCGCCACATACAAAATAAAGTTATGAATCAGTTGTATACCCATGATCCAGGTCTGTTGTCCTCTGTAAGTGCTCAGGTATCCCGGGTGTAGGCTGTTCCATCGCACCATGGCATCATGGGGTGAGCCTGAAGGGCACAACAGGGGCTCATTGTCTACTCTACTGTGCAGGTCGTCTGAAATCTGATTATTTACCATGTGCTGCTGTTTCCACAAGGCCTGTTCCAATGCCTGTTGTGGTGCCAAGGCAGGTGGGTGCATTCCAAGCTCCTGTGATATTAGGAAAATGTGCTATACCCTCTCTTGGAGGTATTCACCACTGCTGGGGTGGCAGGCAGGGAGATATGCGGGTGTGCATGAAACAACAGTGCACTTAGCACCTGTACCAGCACTACGGAGAATGTTGGCTGGGGCAGACCATGCATCATGTGGACAGCATGCTGAAATGTGCCAATTGCACACAAATACAGAACAGACACCAGATTCAAAATGGCGAAATGACAGTTTGGCTGTTAACCCAACAATGATGGTCATTTTATATCAGGGTGAGCAGGTCCATGATGGTGTCCCAGTTAAGGCAATACAAGTTGATGAAATTGTAATCATTGAGTTCCCAGGTGGATGGCCTATCAAGAGGAATGGGTGGCCTCCTCACCCGATGTCTTCTACGCCTTTGACATGATGCTATCCATGCCAGATACTCCCCTGCACGCCTCTACAGGTCAAAGTAGAAGATCAGGCTGTGGATGGCATGATTTACACCCTGAAAGCGCTGCATGTTTGTTGAAAGTGAGTTTGGTGACGGTGGGACCCTTAAAGATCTTTTTCTAGGTATTTGGGCGCACCAGGGCCTTCCTTTTCTTCTCCTGGCTGTATTTACCTCCTTATCTAGAATTAGTGCCCGTACCATTCGTTAATTCCTCTGTCTGTAATTCCTTCAGAGGAATTAGTCTCATTTATTTGTATGCAATTCCGCCATTGATAATTCCTCCAGAAGAATTAGCAATAAAATATCTAGAACCACTTTTTTATACTCGTAGTTTGGCAGAACAGTAAAAGTATCAGTATACTCAAAATTAGGTAATGTTTCCTTACTTCTCCCTTTTAAGTAAAATCCACGGGCAAGGTAGTACATTAGTTGAACATTATTTGTCTTCAGTGTAGTGGGAGTCAGATAAAGAGCAGTTCAGGATGGTTTGTCATTCAAAGGCGGGACAGTGGCGCAAATGACCTTAGTGGTGTAGATGGGAGTGAGAGCTTTGAAGGGCACAGACAAAAGAACATCTCTGTCTGCAGTAGGGTATGGAATACCAGTACTGAATAAGAAATAAGAAAACCCCCATAGAGTTGTATCATAGCAGGAGGGCAACGGAGAGCTATCACTGAAATGTAACCAATGTTTCTGAGTATTTCTGGGTCAAAGGTCTCATTGGCCGAACCATTTTGCATTAAGGGCGCAGAGTGGGTGAGTAGTCTGTGGGAAGGAAAAGAGAATACGCCTTAGGAAGCAGCAGCGCAAGGGGATAGACACGGGTAAAGAGGGTGGGTGGCCAGGTGCAAAGGCGACAACTGATTGGCGCTGGAAGTGACAGCGGTCCAGAAATGGGGAATGTGTTTCTGAGGGAAGGACTAGCGGAATGGTGACTTGCAGGTAACATTCTTATTGCTGATGGGGTATTGGTGGTAATGGCTAGTTGTTTGGGCTTTCTTTAAACTATGTATATAGACTGAAAACGTATTTCACAATTCAGAGAATTTCAGAGTTATGGGGCCTGATTCATGGAAGTGTTTTATAATGGCGCAATCCCATAGGAAAATGTTCCATGAATTAGGCCCATGGGGTCATGAGTAAAAAGGGAAGTTTGAGAACCGCAGATTGCACTTGGGGACGTTGTGTCCTCCCTGGCTTACTTACAGGTCGACATTTTAAGGAGAAAGGGGCACTTTCTTGAAAGCCAGGACGTTAGACTGCATCGTTTTCCAGCGTTCGTGTCCCTCTGATCGTGTGAAATAATGCATACGAGAGCATTTTTTTGGGTGAAAACGCGGGAAATGTAAATTTACATTTATACATTTTGTTCAGTACTTGTATTAATGTGTCATTACGAATCGAAGTATGTATTTATTTTATGAGGAATCTCTGAAACAAACTTGCATTGACTTCACTAGCACCTTAATTTGAATATGTGCTTAATTCTGTACTTGAAGGCTATATATTTACAAACCAAACGTTTACCACACTCCTTGCCAAATCCATATGCTAATCTGTAACAGATAAAGCTGAACATTTTGGCTATCAGAAAGACGCGCGATACGAACGACGTTTGTTAGAGATTTCAAAAGGCATTCACGCGCTTGGCGGTGCTCTGACAATCTAATTATCTGATATTGGGTCTATATTAAGGTTTTCTGCATATGTGCAAAAAAAGAACAGGGAGCAAGTAAACACATTGCCTCTGCCACGCATCCAACCATCACCTACAGTTATTGCAACGAGACCTGATTGCGGCCGTATCTCGCGTATTCATGTTATTTCAACCATTCCTGAAATAGCCGCCCGGAGGACTCCATTTTGATTGCAATTCATAATCATGGTTTTCATGTGTTTCTTATTTTCGCTCTTCCGCTTTTCTCCAGGAGAGATTATTTGGTGCGATAGTTCAACCTTTGCCCTTCATAATGAACTGAAGTGTCATAATGGTGAAGTAGTGGATGGCGCAGAGAAATGAAAAAGGAAATAGCGAGACACTTCTGATACCCATTTCAGCAAATGATACACGCATAACAGGGACATAACACTAATACAGTAGGTGATTTCTAAGCAATAGAAAGCAATGCAACCTCCACAACACATGCTCGAAATGTGTCACAAGTATTCAATTCGCAGCACAAAAATAACATTATGCGTTTCTTTTAAACTGCACTTATTTAGTGGTGGAACACCAACTATAATGGAAACTAATAAAGGGAGGAAAGCAAATGACAGATACATTCTTTAAAAATAACTCGTCGGTATGTAATGCACTGCACCCTGAAATTCATTGTATGGTCCAAGGCCACCACGTGGGATGAACGTTCCATGGTATGTGCTTTAATGTTAAGGTTTGTCTGTGAGACGGGTTCATTTGCTCCTACTGAACCCAGTTGTTTTGGTCAACAAAAAAGTACATCATGAGCTCTCAAAATGGGAGCTGAAATAACTGCACGATTTCCAGTGTGCTTACACCCGGGCACCAACGGCCCTCTACGGCCATCTTAAAGAACTTTTGGTGAAACCCACTTTAAACAAATAAAATGTTTGGCTAGCACAGATACGTTTGTCAAAATACAGAGCAATTCAACCAGATTTCATACAGAACGTGTAAAGTCTATTACGATTGGAAACGACGTCTCTCTCTATATATGACCCGTTTCCCTAAGGTAGTGGTCTTCAAACTGAGGGGCTGGTCACCCCAGTGGGGGGCCAAATGATGCCCGTGGGAGCCAAGTCTCATTAAAAAAGAGATTAAGCAGAAACAATATTTGTACTGAAGGGCTCTGTTTGAAATACATTGAATACCACTGCCGAAAGGGGATTCAACTGTGGTGCGCGAAAAGTAATCTCTTTTATCTAGTAGCCAGAAAATCCCACTTCCTGTGTTATCCATCCTCATTTCTGCAAGCACACCTGTCTCAATTGTTAGGGCTAGTTTCAACTCCTTAAACTCATCTTCAAATCATTAGCACAAACCAGCCAGAAAGGTATCAAGATCAGTTCCATTGTAGACTTCAAGAGGTCACCCTCCACCCAATCATAATGGCGCAATTGCCTGTTATTTTGTTCCCATGTTTTTGATCATACACGGACAAGTGTTAATGCACATTATTGCTGTTAAGGGTGTGTGTCAGTTTCCAACTGTTCATCCAGTTTTATTGCCACTACAGTCAGTAAGTCTGTAGGTGTTCCTAAAACTTGGGGGTACCTCAGTCATTATCAGCATACTCTTAATGTGATTTCTCTTATTTTTTACTTGCTCCGCCACATTTGTGTTAACATACCAATCACTATTATCACCGTGACTTATCGTCTCACTGTCACAATTAATTGGTAATATTTTATTATTATCACATACAGCGCGAAAAGGAGGCACTTCTAAGTATATCCATGGTAATATACACACTTTCATTTTTACCAATATGACATAATATATCATCACATTGCATATGAGGCACCAAGAAGTATTGAGTGCAAATCAACGATGCACTCATGGCCACTGCTTACCACAATGCAACGAACCATTCGCGCCCGCGCGACCGCGTCACATGACGTGCTTTAAGGTCCTTTCCTCATATACACGTAAGTAACGAACCGCACATTGAAGCTTTTCCGAGTTTTCAGCAACACGCTCGCTGCGGGATCTATCCCCAATATTTTACAGGTATGGAGAAACACATCTTTTCTATACGTTTACACATATCACAATCCATGTGATATCCGCTTCAACCTGTTTTCTCTGGGTCTGACGCTTTGCTTTTATATGATATTATATGATAGTTTATTTATATAGCGCCTATACACAATGTGTTTCAAAGCGCTTCAAGGAGGGAGGGGACAAAGGAAAATACAGTTACATTCAGCAAAAGTCCTTGAAACAATACAGAATGTGAAAATAACTATCATAATAGGCCTGTCGACATTTCTGATAGTGCAAGTGCATAGAAACAAGTAAGGCAAGAGGTAATGGATAGGAAGGAGAACAAAGCAAGCAGTAACATTACTATGTCTGACGACAATTTACGCAGTGCAGGTGGTAACAAGAGGCGGGGTCGGAGGGGGGGCAAGGGGACGGAGGGGGGAGGTGAACAGGGCACGCTACTGAGCAAAAATGTCGGTGACAAATTTGAAAAGCAGGGGAGGGTGGGGAGGGAGAGAACAAGGGTGGGGAGGGGGGACAGACAAGCTGCTATCAAGAGTCACGGAACAGATGATAGGAGTAAGTGCTAAGAGGGGGAAGACTGAGAGGAGGGAAAATATAGAAGGGGGAGTAAGAAGGAAGTGGAAGAGGATGGAAGTGAGGAGGGGGGAAGGGGGGTGAAAGGCAGAGCAAAAGAGGGGGTGAGCAAGCAGGGTGAGGGCACACAGACACTCAAGGAGGGGCGGGAGAGCGCCCAGAACTACGGCGGGGCGGGGGGGCACACAGACACTCACGGCGGGGCGGGGGCACACAGACCCTCACGGCAGGGCAGGGGGGCACACAGACACTCACGGAGGGGTGGGGGGCACACAGACACTCATGGAGGGGCAGGGGGCACACAGACGCTCACGGAGGGGCAGGGGGGCACACAGACACTCAAGGAGGGGTGGGGGGCACACAGACACTCAAGGCGGGGCGGGGGGGCACACAGACACTCAAGGAGGGGCAGGGGGGCACACAGACACTCACGGCAGGGCGGGGGAGCACACAGACACTCAAGGAGGGGTAGGGGGGCACACAGACACTCAAGGAGGGGCAGGGGGGCACACAGACACTCAAGGAGGGGCGGGGGAGCACACAGACACTCAAGGAGGGGCAGGGGGGCACACAGACCCTCACGGCGGGGCGGGGGGTCACACAGACACTCAAGGGTGGTCAGGGGGGCACACAGACACTCAAGGAGGGGCAGGGGGCACACAGACACTCAAGGACGGGCAGGGGGGCACACAGACACTCAAGGAGGGGCAGGGGGGCCACACAGACCCTCACGGCGGGGCGGGGGGGTACACAGACACTCAAGGGGGGCAGGAGGGCACACAGACACTACGGCGGGGCGGGGGGGCACACAGACACTCACGGCGGGGCAGGGGGGGGCACACAGACACTCAAGGAGGGGCAGGGGGGAACACAGACACTACGGCGGGGCGGGGGGGCACACAGACCCTCATGGTGGGGCAGGGGGGCACACAGACACTAAAGGTGGGGCGGGGGGGACACAGACCCTCACGGCGGGGGGGCACACAGACACTCAAGGCGGGGCGGGCACACAGACACTCAAGTGGGGGCAGGGGGGCACACAGACACTACGGCAGGGCGGGGGGGCACACAGACACTCAAGGAGGGGCAAGGGGGAGCACACAGACACTCAAGGAGGGGCAGGGGGGCACAAAGACACTACGGCGGGGTGGGGGGAGCACACAGACACTCAAGGTGGGGCGGGGGGGCACACAGACACTCAAGGAGGGGCAGAGGGGCACAAAGACACTACGGCGGGGGGCACACAGACACTCACGGCGGGGCCGGCAATCCGCCGTACCGCGGTGGACAGCGGTAGACAGGGCCAAGAGTGGGCCTTGTGAGGAGGGCCGGCCAAGCCTGCCGGCCTCCTCATTGGCCCAGATGTAGTGGGCCAGGGCCAATCCCAGGCCACCAGCAGCAGGATGGAAGGCACTCCGGTGCCCAACAAAGAAAGAAAGAAAGAGCCATCTTGGAATGGCCGTGCCTCGAGAACCCAGTGAGGCAAAAACACACAACAACACACAAAGCATGCCAGCAATCTGCAATTTAAAGCCAAGAAAGTACATGTGGCTGATGGCAAAGTCACGTAGTGAAATTAGCAGAATGCTATAAGTATGCTGTGGTGCCATCATGCGCCGATACAATAAGCCCAGCGGGGCTTACCTGCAGTTCCGAAAATGCACTGTGTGCATTGCAGGGCCTCAGGATGGAAGAGGGGAGGCATCCAAGTTGCAGCTCCGGTCGCCGTAGATGGAAGAAGTGAGGGGAGAAGGCAGCAAGAGAGATTATACATATTTTTTCTTAGCATTTGAATCTTGGTCGGGAATTTTCCAGCATTACTGTACACAAGTACCGAAGATGGACAAGGTATTTTTTATATTATTGTCAACTCACTTGTATCTGCTAACGTTTACTCACATCTATGCACTCCTTTTGCACATATACAAATTTCTATGTGTTTGCATATTTCTTTCAGCAATTGTAGCATACATATCATCTGAGCTGGACACTTTGTTCATGAAGAGCGCAGCACATGCATATCTAAATCGACCTGCTTACGGTAACATATTTGGCATATAATTGCCAACTAATCCACTTCAAGGTGGCATGATGGCAGTCACAAAATACCAATTCCTTGTTCACTACATAGAAATACTTCAGGTGTATAAGGGATGAACTGTTTGGATACTGGCTCACCATTCTTTCCTTCCTTAAAAGAGAGACATTACATTTAACATGCACCATCTAACAATACTTGGCACAATCAGTGTCTTATTGCAATATGTGTCTGTTGACAAGGGACTTAGCTCATTGTGTTTTTTATATTTTCTGTCTCCAATTTATGGTTACAATTATACGGATTTCCTTTCTGGGACTTTGACCTATGAATGCTCGACTACCTATGGTAACAAATCTAATTTATTCATTTTATCTACATGTAATTATGATTACATTTACTGTTTTTTATGATATCATGTGCATTGACATGCAATGCTTACTTGTTGTTTGTTTTGCCTTTCTCTCGATGGTTACTGGCCCCCATCCCTTGCGGTCTTTTATTAATTTTGTTCTCCATATATCCATATTTCAATACTATCTTCCTTCCACATGATCTTATGATATTATGCAATATCAACATATTTGTGTTTGTTATGATTACAGTTTTGCCTTGAAAAGGACCCATTGTTTAGGGTCGAAACACGTGTCGGCAGTTCTGTTCTATGCATTCATTTCATAAAAATTGTTCTAATTAGCACTTTGGCTGATGAACTTTTTGGACCTAACCACTTGTCACATTGTGCTTGTTTATTTGTTATGAAACACAGTTGAAATGTGCTCCATTCAACTGCATTAGGGCTGCGCAACGACTCTGAGGTGACACCTTTTGAGTTTTCTTTTCCAATTAACCAGCAGTTTTGAGGTATCTGCTAGTCCCTCATACATGCTGCAACCCTTGTCTAATTATTCTGTAAGGTCTCATTCACTGGATTTTGTCCTAGTTTGGAATTTTTGGTAATCCCAGCGCCTTAGAAACACGGCACACCTCAACCTTGTATTCCTGTGCAAAAAGTAATCTCTTTTATCTAGTAGCCAGAAAATCCCACTTTCCTGTGTTATCCTTCCTCATTTCTGCAAGCACACCTGTCTCAATTGTTAGGGCTAGTTTCAACTCCTTAAACTCATCTTCAAATCATCATCACAAACCAGCCAGAAAGGTATCAAGATCAGTTCCATGGTAGACTTCAAGAGGTCACCCTCCACCCAATCAGTAAACCTCATTATTGACGTTCATCAGCCTGCAAAGAAATGTTAATGACTTAATTGAATTAATATTAATATCTTTCCTCTACTCCAGATGGAAGTTTTGCCTGCATGTGCTCCCTGAACCCTGATCCCGCTGACCAGTGTCTCATTTGGGGTTTGGCTGTTTCGGTAAGCCTTTATCATCATTTGGGCGATGCGCACCTCGACGTGATGATTGAAGCAGCCAGCCATTAATTTCGGTTTATAATACCACCACTTGGATGTTTCCACCTTCTGTGCAATAACAGAGCGCACGCATGTATTATGCTCCAGACTTCCCTGCAACTCTTCTATTCTTCCCTAACCTTTTGAAGCCCTCCAAGATGGTGGACCCACGTTGGCCTAACTGGCTACCTTGCTGCCTGAACCTGCTCCCCCTCCCATTGGTTTGCTGGTCTTCATCAACCAATCCCAGCAACTGGGAGGCGGGAGCCGGCCTGTTAGACCTAAGGCCTGCAACGAGGCCCGGAGGAATCATTTCTCTTTCCTCTACTCCAGATGGAAGTCTTGCCTGCATGCGCTCCCTGAACCCTGATGCTGCTGACCAGTGCCTCATTTGGAGTTTGGCTGATTTCGGTAAGCCTTTATTATTATTTGGGCGATGCACACGTCGATGTGATGATTGAAGCGCCCAGCCATTATTTTTGGTTTATAATACTGCCACTTTGATGTTTCCACCTTCTGTGCAATTACAGAGCACAAGCATGCATGATGCTCCAGACTTCCCTGCAACTCTTCTATTCTTTCCTAACCTTTTGAGGCCCTCCAAGATGGTGGACCCACATTGACCTAACTTGCTGACTGAGCCTGCTCCCTCTCCCATTGGTTTGCTGGTCTTCATCAACCAATCCCAGCAAATGGGAGGCGGGAGCTGGCCCGTTACAACTAAGGCTTGCAACAAGGCCTGGGGGAATCATTTCTCTTTACTCCGGATGGAAGTCTTGCCTGCATACGCTCTCTGAACCCTGATCCCGCTGACCAGTGCCTCATTTGGGGCTTGGCTGATTTCAGTAAGCCTTTATTATTATTTGGGCGATGCGCACCTCAACGTGATGATTGAAGAGGCCAGCCATTATTTTCGTGTTCTAATACCGCCACTTTGTTGTTTCCACCTTCTGCTCAATTACAGAGCGCAAGCATGCATGATACTCCGGACTTCTCTACAACTCTTTTATTCTTCGTAACCTTTTGAGGCCCTACAAGATGGTGGACCCATGTTGCCCTAACTTGCTACCTTGCTGCCTGAGCCTGCTCCCCCTCCCATTGGTTTGCTGGTCTTCATCAACCAATACCAGCAACCGGGAGGCGGGAGCCGGCCCGTTACACCTAAGGCCTGCAACGAGGCCCGGGGGAATCATTTTTCTTTCCTGTACTCCAGATGGATGTCTTGCCTGCATGCACTCCCTGAACCCTGATCCTGCTGACCAGTGCCTCATTTGGGGCTTGGCTGATTTTGGTAAGCCTTTATTATCATTTGGGCGATGCGCGCCTCGACGTGATGATTGAAGCAGCCAGCCATTAATTTCGGTTTATTATATTGCCACTTTGTTGTTTCCATCTTCTGTGCAATTACAGAGCGCAAGGATGCATGATGAACCGGACTTCCCTGCAATTCTTCTATTCTTGCCTAACCTTTTGAAGCCCTCCAAGATGGTGGACCCACGTTGTCCTAACTTTCCACCTTGCTGCCTGAGCCTGCTCCCCCTCCCATTGGTTTGCTGGTCTTCATCAACCAAACCCAGCAACCGGGAGGCGGGAGCCAACCCATTGTCTCAGGAGTATAGCTCAAGGGCAACGTGCTTGCCTTGGAAGTAAGACGACGTGGAGCAACACAGGTTTCATCCCTGGTCCGCGCTTAGTAACCTCTGGATATTAAGCGCCATATAAATAACCAATTACAATTACAATTACAAAGTTACACCTAAGGCCTGCAAAGAAGGCCCTGTCTGCTCCCTGTCCGTTCCTTGTCCGCTGCCTGGACGGGTCTGAGGGCCTCTACTCACCTCTCTTCTTCGTGTGCTTGGTGGCAGCATAGAATTTCAACCTTCTGTTCATACTGACTTACCAAATCATCAAACACTCTTGGAAGGTCAGTTGCTCACCTACCCTCTTCCACCCTACCCCCTCATACCTGACACTTTGCCTCCTGTAACCCCAACTCATCTGGACTCCCACCAAATTGATTTGACCAGTAGCTACATTGTTTCACGTGTCCCTGCCAAATTTTGCCTTTAGATGTACCCTGTTGCTGCACTTGTTTCACCTGTCCCAGCCACATTTTGCATTTAGATGTACCCTGTTGCTGCACTTGGTTCAACTGTTTCATTTAGATGTGTCATTCTGCAGTTTCTACTGCTTGCCCTGTTCTCTCCATCCCCTCCTCTTACCTCCCCACCCACCATCTCTGCCAGCACTCTCCTTGCTCCTATCCTCCACGTAGTTGTCTGCTTATTGTCCCTCCTTCTGTGCTCAACCTACTTACCCCATCCTCTCCCATGCTCCTACTCGTCTACTCCGTCATACCTCATCCTGCTTAACTACTAGGATCGCAATATTGCTAGTAGTCCTCACTTCCAATGCTTCTCCTCCCTCCCCGCTCCAACCTCCCCTTTCAATTGTATTTATATCATGCCGCCTTATGATTGTATGCAACTTAGCATTGTATAGTAGCCTGTCTGTTCCACCCTGCCCCCTCTTTTCTTACCCTATTGTAAGGCACTTGGAAAAAGTAAGGACTATCGTCAGACATGAAAAAGCTATCTCTACTGTTATATGTTATACATGCACTTCCTGCACTTGCAGGCTTGTATCATTCAGAAGGCCTAGGGCTCTGAATGACTGCTGTTTTTTCTCCCACTGTTCCCCCCTCCTTGAGCGCTTTGAAACACTTCTTGTGTTTAGGCGCTATAAAAATGAACAATAAATAAATATTGAATAATTCACTTCCTGAAACATGTCCCACTAACTCTATGTAATTGTGAGGAATGTACATCTGACAAGGTTGTAGAAGCACTATTTTTTTTATTTTTGATTAATTAATAACATGATTGCATCTGCTGATCAGATTCCTCTTTCATACGCTCCACGTGAAAAGCATAGTTTGTACCTGTGCCCTGCTGCATACGTATTCTGATCTGCAGTATCTCTCCTGTCAGTGGCACGTAGTAAGTTCAGAGGACACAAGTTCCCATTGAACAGCTGCAGTGACAGCCAAGCCTCTGCAGATAAGGGGTTGCATTTCAGACATGCATCCCTGTGTCAAAATCCTATAATTTTGAGTTTACTGTCCTGGTGGAAGATACATCTTTAAATATAAGCCATACCTGAATTATGGTATGGTTGACGGCATTTCTCATAATTATTCTATTCTCATAATTATTATAGCCCTGTGAGCCCAGCTGTGTATTCTCACCAGACAGGTTAGAGCATTCCGTTGCTGTCGGACTACATACTTGGGGATTGTTAATTTGTGAGGGCAGGTAGCACCCTCCACAGAAAGACAACCACACCACAGGAAGCTGTGCTGGGAACAGTAATAAAAGCGTACACCCATTCACAACTGCAGCACTCTCACACCAGGGTGCTGTATATTTAAAGGTTTTTGATTCTATGAGAAGGGAAGGGGGTTAATGTAGACAGAGGAAGCTTTTTACAGTTGGAGGAATGTTCCACCATCTTGTTTTTCTCTGCCTCTGTTGTTCCATTCTGCTGATCCACATTCTGTAGCACAAAGCACTGTAGGTGTGATGTCAGAAGGCCAAAGTCCACTTGTTCCAAGAACAGGGATTGGACTCCTAAAGCAGGATAGCTTTAGTCTTATCACCTGTGAACGTTTGCCTTTAAAAGGAGGAATCTCCCATTACTTCTTGGAATCACATCTGGAATTTAAACCTACAAGAATATTTTGTTTGACCCTGTTGGCAAACCAGTCTTTTCCAATGTTCTCCAGTTGTGAGGTGAAGGCAGGTGGGTGTAAGCTCTATCCTCTAACAATTCCAAGGGACCATATGAGGTAAGCTGTTGCTGAAACAAAACCATCTCTTCCAGCCACACTGCTGCCAAAGAATTCACTGTGTTGGAGGACTCCTTCCACGATAGGTTGCAGCCTGCCCCATCTTGGGAACCTTAGACAAGGACTCATCTTGTCCTCCAGAACCTGGGGTGGGACTCACTGCTCCTGAGAGCCAGGACAGCCAGGATTCCTACCATTTAGGTGTTAACCCACTGCAAGCTGTGATTCAAGTGTGTTCGACCCTGATCGAACCACCAGGATCCTCCAGAGCTGAATTCAGCACTTGCTCAAACCGATATACCGCATGTTCAAACTTGTTCACCGCCACACTGCACCATCAAGTGCATTGTTGCCTCTGGTTGAAAGAAGTAACGCTGCATCTGCACTGATCGAACCAGTGTTTGGACCTTCAGCTTCTTGATTCACAATCAAACTGATCCTAGTATTCTTCACAAACTGCGTTCTTTGAGCCTCCACATAAAACTGACTCACCTGCGAATCCCACCATTGGCCCATCTACCATTGAACCTCAACTACCAAAACAAACCTGATGACCTCGATGATCTAAATTGTGTGAGTAACGTTTCAAACTACAGCCTTCTTCAGTTAAACCCCACTTCAATATCTGCTTGCAGATTTAATCCTGTGACTGCCGCATTCAAACCACATCTAACCACATCAAACCACCGAACAACACCCAGAAGCCTGGTTCACCATTGGTGAACTTCCAAGACACTGCAAAGGTATTTTTGACTGATATCTGTCTCCTGTTCCATTGAGAGATTGGCTAGGTCAGATAAATCCCTTTTTGCAACTCCAGAGCATATCCTTCGACCATTGTGGATTTTATTGCCTTTTCACCAGCTGTCTCATTACCCAGAGTGCTGCAAACTGCTATCTGGCATATTTTATGTATTTCTACGCAGGGTGGGTTTAACTGTGTTTTGTAACAGTTTGTTGAGAGGCCACCCGCAATACAGGTAGTTCCTTCACTCCCCACTCGAGGTGCCATGCAACAAACGATTTAACAGATTATTTTATTCAGCCCTAATTCAGACCCATATCATGATCCTTGGATCCCTCCCCCTGAGCTACCAATGAGCCAAGAACCAGGCCGGGGATCAGGAAACATATTTGTATGTATTTAAATTAAAATGAGTAGAAATCACACTGAACTACACATGTAATCTTCTTTGTGGCTCACCATTAACTTCTCATTTCTCAAATCAATTACACAAATTAGTTAAATGAACACAAATCACCATTCTTTACTTTCTACAAATTTCACTTCAAGAAATAATTACACTGATCAATAACCAAAACAATTATACA
The DNA here is from genome assembly GCF_040938575.1 of Ambystoma mexicanum. Taxonomy (NCBI): domain Eukaryota; kingdom Metazoa; phylum Chordata; class Amphibia; order Caudata; family Ambystomatidae; genus Ambystoma; species Ambystoma mexicanum. Next base: position 48,287,271 of record NC_090924.1, on the reverse strand, counting down.
TGTTGTCCTGTGCAATTTTGATGTTCCTGCAGATTTAAAAGAAAAAAAAACTAGCAGTAGGGTTTCAAGATTCATACAAATACATATGGCAATTATGATTTCACCTACACTTTGGTTTAAAATAAACACAGGTTGATTTAGCAGTTTGTTTTTCAGATCCCCTACTTTGGCCTGTGTTGGGGAAGTCGGACAGAAAAATGGGAACGATTTGGTAAATTTTGGATTTCAGACCCATCTCCACGGAAAGACCTGTGTTAGGGGAAAGTTGGACACAAAGATTGGACTGATTTAAGAACAAAGACATGCCTCTTCCTTAAAGAAGTTGGGGTCAACAGGGCAAAAAGGATTACCCAATTAAATTATAGGCTACAGTTATTCAGCACGCACTGGGAAGTGTGCTTTGTTTATTTCGAATTTTAGCAAAAATCACCCTGTAGTGTTCCACCAAATGGGGAATTAAATAAGTGAATCTTTTAAGTTAAATAGGACAAGGATCTACACAGTATTCCCCCCACCCTTCATTATCTATGTCTTAGCTCTTGCACTATCTGAAATGTTGTCAGGCCGAGTACGATAGTTAATTTCACATCCTTAATGTTCATGGCCTATAAGAATGTCATTGTATTTTCCCTTGTTCCCTGCCTTGCCTTGAAGCACTTTGAAACACATTGTGTATAGGCGCTATATAAATAAACTATCATATCATATCATATCATATCACATCATACAAAGGCAAAGGATTTAAGGCAAGCAGACTCCCCCAAATATGTTTTCCCAGGGCTCAGTTCTACTTATATAGAAAGCCTCTGTTTAAAGTTCAGGACAGCCAGCTGCATATCAGGACCCTCTGGAAAGATAGGGCAGGGGTTTGGTCACTTTACTCTCAAGGATGGCCTCCCACTCTCCACCAAAGGCACCAATCAGCCTTTAGGCCTACCTAGCAATAGATACACTCTCAGCAATCTCATCTGGTGTTTCCCTGCAGCTGTCATATTGTACGTTGCAGCAGCACTCTTTTGATGGTACGTTTCAGCAGCTCTGACCCTTCCTTCTAGTGCAGTCACCCTTATATTGCAGCGATGACACCACCAATTTTACAATCTTGGGGAAGTACCCTGCCAGAACTCTGGCAACTAGGATTTGACAGTTACCCTTCTCGATCCTCCCAAATCCAGCCCATCTCAACAGATTGGTTAAAGAGTCTGGAGCAGACATTTGCAATCCCCATTTGTTCTCCTGTCACATTTTTGCCAAAAACTAGTTATGTAGCAAAAATTCATTTCTTTCCTAGTGAAAGACCAAAGAAATATCTAAGCTTAGTACCACAAATGAAATACACAAATCACAGGCTGAAAAGATACAAGTATATTTTATTTCTGTACAGTCAAAGCAAAACAGATAGCTATCTGGCTCCCAACACCTCGCAGTGTGTACCAGTAGACACAGTGAGGGGTGAGAGTGCTGAACATCTGAACACAGACATATTTATACCATTTTTGAAACATTGTCCAGCCTCTCTCCACTGCTAGAGTTCATGCCCACTTCACATGTCAAATATTACAATTTTGTACAAGGAATTAAACAAGTTTGCATGTCCATGAAGATACAATGATGCTTGTTGGTTCTCTGATACACGGTAAGCCTTGTACCAAGAATCGCTACAATGCAGTTCAGCCAGACCACACGATCAGAGTTTACTTTCCAATGTCTCATTGTTTATATAAGGATGAGGCCTGTGAGCACAGACAACACTTGGATTGCAGTTCATATGAGTCACAACGTTTCTTTGCATTGGTCAAACAGTCTGCTCTCGGTCAGCCTAAACATTAACAGAGCTCAAAGGTCGTTCAGCTTGGCTGCAAGTTGAAAACACAGTCCACCATTTTAGAACAGAGAAACAAGAGTTAAAATCAAAATGGCAGACGATTCTTAAAATGGCGGCGACATAGATCAAAAAGCTGAACAGTATGAATGCGGTTTTCTAGTGTAATGCGAATGAGCTTAGGTCAATATTCATAACAAGGCGGTATTATGTGATTATGTTTTAACAAACCCTCCTTTGGGCCAAAGCCAAGAGCATTACTCAAACATTCGCCTTACTCAAAACCCCACGCCTCAATGCCCATACATCCTGAATGACATTTTCAGAAATATGGATCGCCATGAGTTCCTTGACAGTGATATCCTTCATTACAAAAACCTTAGTCATTTTCTCAGGTGCATGTATTTTTGGTCCCAATGTACCTACAGGTTGCGTACAACATCCCCCTAACATCGAACATATGGCAGGAAGACATTGTATGCAACAACAACAGAACAATACAATACCAAGGATTACCACCAAGACTGAAATGAGCTTCCATTCCCAAGACCATAGAAAGTCCCAGAACCAAGAACTAAGATCCTAATTTAAGTCGGAAACATGTACTTCTGTACTTAGGACATGCAGATTTTGTATTGACTCCAATTTGGTAGGGGAGGAGTCAGGCACAAAAACACAACAAGCAGATCCCACCAATTTAAATACTCCACCACTCTCAGCTAGGATGATGTCTCACACCATCCTGTTCTGTAGAGCCACTAATCTAATTGCTTTCTGTTCCAACGTCATATTGTATAGTATATCGGTGGTTCTGTTGATGGTTCTCTCCAATACTCTTGCCAGTCTCCTAATATCCTCAGAGTTCATGCTCTGTCCCCAAAATGGCACAACGGATTTTGCTACATCACCCATGACCTGTGAATGAGTATCACTGTTCTCGTCCCGCCTTGGATGAGCTCTAGAGACCTCAGAGGTGCTGGCTCCAAATACCCCTGGTAGCAAGATACCCAAATAACAACTACACTGCCAATCTCTAGGTAACCAAGGATAAGCTTCATTGCCATGAACAAAATAAACGGGATCACCTACATACAAAGGTCTGTCCTCACTAGTCAGATTCGCAATATTGGTACAACCCTCAAAAGTACCCATTGACTGAGAACCATCCCTTTGTATGCAGAAGGAAACAGATTTGGGGCTATGATTGATAGTATAAGAAGGAGGCATGCCATCCCGGTTGCCCACGGCAGCCATCTTGAAATAAATCAACGATTGGAAACCTCTAGAAAGCCAATCACAAGTCCTAATAGAAGTAACATTGAGTTTTCTGCTATTTGCAAAAAGGGAACATCCCAGAGGCGTTAGGACTCGTCTTTCATATTCGTTCAAATTAGTCCCATCGAAGTTTCCAGAGATGCTATCATTCCAACAACCAAAGAATAGTGCACTTAGAGAGGCATAGCATGCAGTAGTCAAAGGACGAAGATGAATATACCAGCCCAACCCTTTTCCCCGTGCTGTGGCAAATGCAAACATATCCAGCAATTTGTTCTGTTTAGAATTGCATGGGTCGCATTCATAATTAATAGAAGAGTATTGTTGTGGTAACTCTGTGTTGGGAATCCCTAGAAGGTAGAGTGTGCTGATGCACGAAAGGTAAAGACATAGTGGGAACACTTTTGGTAGGTAACAAAGTCTCAAGTGGATGCACCCCCTCAATATACGAAAATCCAAGCGCAAGTACAACTGTAAGACCAGTTAACACTATCACCAGAAAACAAGGACCTTGATTTTTGACGCTCAATGTCTTTGTCAGCCATAAGACCGATAGCTGTTTGTTCCTCAAAATCCATTTAGAAAAGTCTCTCCTACAGACTCCTTAAGTTCATTCGTTAGTGGTCTCCTGACCACTTGGTTTATCTTGCTTGAAGGTAACTTTGCTGTTCCTGGCCACTTACTTATGTTTCAGTAAGAGAGTGGCAAGGGACTAGCTCAACAGTGGTTTCTTGTGGGCACAGCCGTGCTGTGCTGTAAGTCTAGTGCTGTGGATGCAGACCGTACCTCAAGACTCCAGGTACGTTGTGATCTGCGAACAGAGTGTTGTTGCTTCCTGATGGAAGTGGTGAAACAGAAGCAAGATTGCTCAAGGGTGCAGAAAGATCAGAAGAAGAATTCAAAGACAAAGCAGGCCCCACGGGCTCAGGAAGAATCTCCGAGGCACCTTTGGTGTTGTTCAAAACAGCCTTATCATGCAAAACAGAACAAACAGTTTCCTTCTCTTCTCCTTCTTCGAGTGGCAGAGGAAAAGGTATTTTCTTGACGTGAGTCGCGTGTATCCAGTGTCGCTTCCCTGCTATTCGGACAGCGGTCTGTGTGGCCAACAGGACCTGAAACGGTCCTCTCCAACGCATTGGGAGACAGGATGCTCTTTCAAAAGCTTTTATAAGCACCCAGTCCTCAGGTCGAAGTCGATGACCTGGCCCCTCGTATTTAACTGGGAGGGCTTCTCGCACCTGTTGATAAATCAAATACAAGTTTTGAGTTAACTGGTCACAGTATTCAGAAAGGAGAAAATGCTCCACATCTTTCAGTCTCTTGGGTTTGGGAAGATTCCAAATATTACCTGTTCTCCACATCACAATCTCGTAGGGGGAGAGAACAGTTCTGGTTTGTGGGGTTGTCTGCATGGACAATAAAACTACCGGTAAGGCATCTGGCCATTTCAAGTTACTGCTAGCACAGACTTTAGCAATCTTATTCTTTAGGCTACCATTATGGTGTACTACAAGTCCGGCACTCTGAGCGTGTCTGGCCGAATGGAACCGTTTATCGATCGGCAATCGCGCGCAGACCATTGTCTGACCGGATGACTTTCGGCAACCCAAACCTAGGAAAATATTCCTTAAGCATGGTTTTCTCCGTTGTCATTGCTGTGGCATCTTTCACATGGAAGGCTTCAACCCACTTGCAAAAGGCACAAATGTCTACCAGAACGTACTTATAGTGTAGCAGCGTTCCATTTCGATGAAGTCAAAATGTATTACCTCGAAGGGCACAGAGGGGGGTACCAAAACTACCCTTTGCTGTAAGCATACCATACAGTTTTAGACCAAATTCTCAGCAGTCTTTGAGATATTTACATTTACCAAAACAGGTTCTAGTAATTTACAAATTTTCCTAGCACATATATGAGTATGACCATGAGCCATTGTAACCATGGCAGTGACATAAGCATCGGGTAGCATCCATCTTTTCCTTATATTGTCTACCCAACAACCTTCCTCATCCAAACTTGCTAAACCCTTAGCCCAGTGCTTAAGTTCTTCTGGAGTGGCATCAGCTTGAATATTTTTTATCAAATCAATTCCTTCATCTATTATACAGGCATTCGTAGCTTCTTTTGTTACATACATTTCTTAATACAAATCAGTGGCAGTCTGTTTAGCTATCCTGTCAGCAAAAGCGTTTCCTCTCCCTACATCGTCTGTTACTTTCTGGTGTGTGGTGCACTTCTTGATTGCTAGTTGAGTAGGAAGCGCAAGTGCTGAGAGTAGCTGAGCTATCAAGGTACCATGTTGGATTTTAGTTCCGTGTGAGGTGAAGAAACCTTGTTCTGCCCATAGTCTACCAAAGTTGTGAACCACCCCAAAGGCATAGTGGCTATCTGTAAATATATTTACTCTAAGCCCTTTGGAAAATTCACAAGCTCGAGTCAATGCGATAATCTCTGCGGCCTGCGCGCAGTTAATGCGAAATTCTCTTGATTTCCACAATTGTGCTTAATGTAGTGATGGCATAAGCAGCAGTGGACGTACCATCTGGAAGTTTGAAGCAAGAGCCATCGCAAAACAGCTCCCCTTGTGGATCTTTCAATGGTGTGTCATTTAAGTCAATTCTGCCTTTGGTTTCATGCTCTGTAGTATAGAGGAAGTCATGTGACATGTTGTCACTGCAAGCACTGTCTTGCGGAAGAGGCAATAATTCAGCCAGATTTAGGGGCCGATTCATGGAACAAATGTGCACCGAAATTTGTGGCGCAAGCTGGCGCAAGCGTGAAAAAGCACGATTCATGGAAGGCCCTGCGCGTGTTTTCCCGAGGATGTGCGCGAAATCTGCGGGTGGCGCACACGGGTGCACGCATCATTGCAACATCCAGAACGCTGTGCGCAACGCGCACAGCAAAAGCGCACAACATCAGCGCACACACCAAAAGGGGGGCGGAACACGCAGAATGGGGAACAACGCGTGAAAAAGAAGGTGTAACTGGGGAAGTACTGCAGGGAAATACACGGAACGCCCACACGAACAACACATATTCATGGAATCAAATAGGGGAAACCCGCGCACGGCCAAAGACACGCACAGGCCTAGACACGTCCGCCACATGAAGGCAGGCGGTAGCATCCCTGCACATTACAAAAGTGTGCACAAACAACAAACAGGTATATACAGCTATGATGAAAATCCCATTCTGTGGCCCTCTAGGAGAAATGACGTGTCACGCAACGCTCAGGCATCCCAAAAAAGGAAGAAAAAGAGATATGCGACCCCTGTAGCCCACGTGCATGTAAAAAAAACACACGCGGTATGCTGTGGCAGCCAGGAACACAAAAAATGCGTACGTGATCAACACGCATGCTAATATGCCTGAAAAAAAGGGGTATGCGACTAACAGGGACACCTGCAGTAGGAAAAATAGCGTGTGCAACTCTGTCTGCCTTGCGTGTAGAAGAAGAACACGTAGCCAACACCCACGGCAAAAGAAGAAGTACGCACTGTAGCCGCTCTGAAGTAATCGCGTGTGAACCCCAACATCTGGAAAACACACGCACCACTTTCCACGAAAAGCACGTACAGAGCGATGGAAACCCATGTGGGACCTTCAACCCGTGCCGAGGGAAATGTCCGCACACACGTTACATCCCCTACGCACTTACACGCTAAGGGCCTTTCCTTGGAATTCAACAAACGTGCTGTTTTTCACGTGCCAAATCACTCCGTATCAAGCTGGCCACGCGACAACACACAGAAGACCACGCTCCTGCCCAGAAGGCCGAATTACTGCCCCCCAGAGCCCCAAGCAGCCTCCCACGAGCCATCTGCTGCTGCCTGCCTGCGTGCTGCCACCGTGCCCTGCCATTTGGTGCCTGCACATCTAGCATCTGCAGGGGTCCAGTTGATGTGACCGCCCCTGCTGGAACAGAAGACTCCCGACTGAAGTTCCATCACTCCACAGCCCAGCCCCAGGACCCTGTTGCCCACCCACACCTGCCTCGGGGGTTGCCATGTCCAACACAACACCTTCCGGCAACAGTGGAAACCCCCCAGCAGAGAGGCAGAAGGCTACCAACTTCAATGAAAAGGAAGATGGTATCCTGGTGGAGCAAGTTCCGGGGCATTATGATGCCCTCTTCACACCATCGCACACCGACAAGGAAGGACGGAAGAGGATCTGGAAGGACATAGTGGGTGCCATCAACGTGGAGGGGGTGGCACCCCGCGACATCAAATACATCCAGAATCGCTCAGAGGTCTACAAGTCCAGGACCCTCAAGAAGGCCCGGCACCTCTTGGAAGCAGCAGATGCAGTGGGGCCCCGGGTCCTGCAGCGCATTCGCTCAGTGCATCACCACCAGATCCTCAGGATGCAGGCCCGTCTGGAGTCGAGCGGTAAGTGGCCATGCATTCACTTTTTAAAAAAGGGTATGTTGCAGTGTGCTGGTAGTTATCTACTTGGCTGCATGTATGACATAGGTCATGCTTGGATGTGTGTGTGCAGGGACATGATGGTGCTGCATGTGAGTCCAGTCAGGCGTGACCCACATGGATGGTGTATGTGTAACAATGCATCATGCAGAGCAGCATCCGGAACGCACACATGTATGTATGCCCGTGTCTGTACTTCGACATGTTTGGGATGTGAGAGATGTGTGCTGCTGTCATGGACATGCATGGTGGAGATCCGATCCCTGCCACAGTCGGGAGTCGGAGGTCCAGCAAGGGTGGACACCTCACCAACTAAACCCAAGCGGATGGAGGATGTGCCGGCATCATCGGGCATGGCATGTGCACGAAAGCGCCGGTGGATTCCATCAGCCCGGATGCCGTTGTGGTGGCAGAGGCAGTTGCATCGGAGGCATGCTTCAGGCTCAGCATGGGAGGCATCATGGCTCGGGGGCATCAACATCACTGGGGCAGGCATCGGCCGGAGGGCAGGAGGAGGCACGGCTCACTGTGATCAGGGCGGAAAACTCCATGTGCAGGGCATTGAGGCGGGCTGAGTGTCTCGAGGCAACTCGCAGGGAATTGGAGGAGGACATGGCTGCATCCCTGCAAGACCTCGGGCCAGGGAAGAGGCCTGCCTCTGGGACGTTGAAGAGGAATTCGATGAAGCCCTAGCCCAGAACATCAAAGAGTGAGCCGTAGGACTTGCCTGCCGCCTTTGTACATAGTTCTTTAGAGTTAGGTTTCCTTTGTTTAGTATTTTCTTTTTGGAGTTCATGGACATTGCTCCACTTTATGTATATAGTTTTTTTTAATAGGTTTTTTGATAGGTTTCCTTTTCTTTTGGGATCATGGACCCTTTGGATTTGCATTGTAAATAGTTCAAGACTTGTACATACTTTTGTTATTTGAACTTCCCATGGGTCAATGGTTTTTATTTTTTTTAATTTACTTTATATGGACAATGGCAATGGACCACTTTTCTAGTTTCCTGTTGTGGATTTTTGTTTTACATTGGAATTCTTTCATTTAATTTTTTTTCCTTTCATTATTTCTTAATTTGCACATTTGATTTTTCATTTTGTTATTTCATTACGTTTTTCAATACATTTCATATTCCTTCATTATTGGTGTGGTGTACTCATTGGTTTTGTGAATGTCTCAATGAGCATTGCCTCAGTTATGTGTTGCCACTGTGTGGCTCTGTTGTACACTCGTGCATGGCCATGCTGGTTCTTTTGAGACTCTCATGGCATGGCTAATTTGGGAATGGGTGCAGTGGATGGTTGCATGCTTGTACTGGGGGGCAGGGGGGATTTGGGTTGGCATTAGGGTCATGGGTCTGTTTTGTTATGACATGTTGTTTGGTGGGCCATGTGTCGGGGCCTGCTGGCAGGTGCCCGTCACTGGTTTGTGGGACATGAGTCGGGGCCTGTTGGCAGGTGCCCGTCACTTATGGACATGAGTCAGGGCCTGCTGGCAGGAGCCCGTCAATGGGGGACATGAGTCGGGGCCTGCTGGCAGGTGCCCGACATTTGGGGGACATGAGTCGGGGCCTGTTGGCAGGTGCCCGTCAATGGTGGGGGGACATGAGTCGGGGCCTGCTGACAGGTGCCCATCATTGGGAGACATGAGTATGGGCCTGCTGGCAGGTGCCCGTCAATGGGGGAGACATGTGTTGGGGCTCACAAGTGCCTGTTGCCATGTGGGCTGCCTGCAGGGCATGGTCAGGGGTGTAGGGTAGTCCCCTGTGGTGTGGGCTGCCTGCAGGGCATGGCCAGGGTGGATGTGCTGCCTGCAGGACATGGTCAGTGATGTAGGGTAGTCCCGTGTGGTGTGGGCTGCCTGCAGGGCAGGGGGAGGGGAGAAAGGGCACACCCGGGAGGGCCCACACTGCCAAATCACATATAAAAATCTCCGCGCACCACCGGAATACACATACTCTGCTCGTGCCAGTGAAAACGCGTGTAAAACTACCCGCGCACCCCTCAGAATATGCATACCCCGCTCGTGCTAGCGAAAACACGTGTAAAACTACCTGCGCGCCCTTTGGAATATACGTACCTCACTCGCGCTAGCGAAAACATGTGTAAAATTACCTGCGCACCTTTACATGCATTTTTGTTAGCACAAGCGGGGTACGTGTATTCCTGGGGTGCGCGTGGACTTTTACAGGCATTTACGCTAGCGCGAGCAGGGTACGCGTATTCCTAGGGATGCGCAGAGAGTTTTCCATGCATTTTCGTGGTTGGGGGGCTGTATGCTGGTCCACTGGCCTTTGCGGCATGTAGGGGATTTGTGCAATGTTTTTGGCACATGGGGCGGGGTTGTGGGTGTAACTGGCTCTGCTGCATGGTCGCTGCGCCACTCTGTGCCACGGCTGGTTATGGATGTTGAAATCCATGAATACACTGTGCGCTGAAATGGGTTTTGGCGCACACGGCTGGTGCAGACTGCCACATGCGCACTCTGTGCGCCAGCCGCGTGCGCCAATTGTGCGCCGAATTCTATGAATTACCCCCTTAATACGCAACACCTCTTAATTTCGATATGCGGAGCAAATAAAATCAGTTTGTATCTTGTTAGTCGTGCAGAGGTAAGGTGTTGCGTTTGAGTTCTATTTAATAGAATGTCTACAGAGTGGGGTACCATCACGGTTAAAGAGTGACCTAAAACCATACCCTCATTTTGCTTTACAGACGCAGCAGCAGCGACAGCTCTCAAACATCTTGTCAAAGCGCATGAAACAGGATCAAGTGTGGAGGAAAAATAATCGCAGTCTATTCTTCCCCCAATGTTCCCGCGTTAACACAGCCAAAGCACATCCATCACATTCATGCACATATAACACAAAGGCCTTGTCATAATTTGATGTGCCCAAAACTGGTGCTGAACACAGTGCAGCTTTGAGCAGAACAAAAGCTTTCTGCTGATCCATGTTCCACGGTAATGGCAAAGAAATGCCCTTCCTTGTCAATTCCAACATTGGTTTTTTCACTAGTGAAAAATTAGGGATCCACTGTCGATAGTAAGAAGCCATTCCTATCAAGGCTCTGACCTCTTTTTGTGTATTTGGGACAGACATGCTAGAGATGCTTTTTATCCATTCAGGTGTCAGTCTTCTTCCCTCTTGTCGACAATACTGAATCTTTTTCAATGAAGCCTTATGCCCATGCTCTGCTAGATGAATAAGCAAAAACACAGTGCCCTCTTTGCAAGCAACTTCTGAGTCTGCAGCTAAAAGAAGATCGGCAACGTCCTGCACCAATGTACAGGTGGGAGGCAACTCAAGTGTATCGAGCTGCTCTTTCTAAGCTCTACTGTAAATGCTCAGACTCTCTGTGTACCCTTGTGGCACATGAATGAATGTAAACGAGCGTCCCCCTAGGGTGAACGTGAACAAATATCTACTATCCACGTGTACGGGAATACTAAACAAGGCATTCTTAAGATCCACCACACTGAAATGAGTAGCAGAAGCCGGAATCATCGTTAATTTCGTGGTTAAATCCTTCACAATTGTAAATTGTGGAGCAACAACCTTATTGATAGCACGCAAATCAATAATAAAACGAAAAGGAATCACATTATCCACGATGGACAAAATCAGAAACTATGCTCTTCAGAGCTTGCTCACCATCAACTGAAATCTTATATTGTGGAATACGTGGCAATTTAGCTCCTGGCTTCAAAACTATTTTAACAGGTTAAATTTGCAAAATGCCAACATCATTGTTGTCAACCGCCCATAAACATGCCGGAACATTACTAAATTCAGGTGTTAAAGGTCTAGTCAAAAACTGTGACGCAGAAGATTGCTGGGGTCAAATGTATTCCATCCGAAGAACAATGAATTACTGCATTTAATTCCTTCAACAGATTCAACCCCAACAAATCCTCAACACAATTCGTCATTAGAAGAAATGGACAGTGATCTGTGAAAGGCCCCAGTGAAATTGGTACCAGCTGCGAAACCGGACTAAACACTGGCGTGCCAGAAAACCCTACAGAAATGTTATTCTGCCCTGACAGTGGAACATCTGTAACCTGTGAATGATCAATGGAACACTTCTGTGCTCCTGTATCTATCAAAAATAGATGCTCCCTATTCCCCACCTTCCTCTCAACATGAGGGCCCTTTCTGCTCGACGGGAATAGGTACTGGTTCCAGACCCTGCTTTGGGCTGTCCTAACGAAACAATATATCATCAAAGACAAGATCCTCACAAAGATAGGCAGTTGAAGGATTATCAAAAATATTTCTACTATCTATACTAGGTTGCTTATTATCTTGTGACAATGACTGTGAATTTTGAGCGAACTGGCTTCTACCAGGACACCCTAACCCAGGGCGGCCTCTGGATTGTCTACCCATGATACCATATGTTTTATTCGATCTCTGCTCAAGGATCGGGCATTGGGCTTGCCAATTACCCTCTTGTCTACAATAAGAATATTGGTTCATGTGTACAGGACCCAACTGTGTATTACTTTGTGGAACAAACTGGCCTCTAACTATCTGTTGCAACAATGCTCTAGTTTTCAAGTCTCCATTTTTCTTTTCAATCCTCTCTTTTTCATTATTGACTCTATTTTCGTAATATTGAGCCATATGATATTATATGATATGATATGGCATTTATAACGCACCTATACACAAGTGTTTCAAGGCACAAAGTATATGCTATACTTCGGACTGTGATTTAGCTTGCCAAGCACTTTTGGAAGTCATGATTTGTGATTGGATATCAGGCCACAATCCAAGCACAAATGTATGCACAAACAAACTTTTTGCTGACTTCGTGCTTAAATCCTGTCCACTAAAATCTGAAAATACTTGTTCAAACTGTTTAAAGAATTAGGTAGCACCTTCAGATTTCCCTTGGGTACAAGCAGTGAGTTTGTCCCAAACTATTCTTTTTTCGGGAACCCGAGTCTTTAATTTCGTTACTATTCTGTCCGGCAAAGTCAGTGGGCCTCATTACACAGACGGCGGTAACCATGGCGCTATTAGCGCCATGGTTGCGCCGGTATTTTACCGAGTCCGCCATGGTGAATGGCGGAATTACCACCCTATTCCAAGGTGCGTGGGGGCGGTAATTCCCCATTCACCATGGCCCTTCCCCATTCCCATTTTTGCCCTCATAGGACTCAATGGAAATGGGGAAGGCGGTAATTACGGTACCGCAAATTGCAGTACCGTAATTACCTCCTAGGTCCCTTTGCAGGTCCCGTCCTTAATGGCTGGTAAAACCAGCCGTTAAGGTAGGGTCCCACAAAGGGACCTTGCAGTAAGGCAGTAAGGGTTTACTGGCACTGGTACCCTTACCGGTACCGGTAAACCCTTACCGTCGTCCGTGTAATGAGGCCCAGTATCACCTGCGGTGGTCTCTCACTAGCTTTCCTTTCTCCGTCTAACCACACCAAGTTAACCCATGTGTCACCCAATCCTGCTTGATCGTCTACAGTTCTAATCTGTTTCCATAAATCAGCAGGTAGGATCACAGGAAACAACAAGTCTATATCACCCAGGGTGAAAACTGACGAATGCAAGACAGATTCTATTTCTTTATAAAACCCTGTTGGATTTTTCCTAATGTCTGGAATTAACTGCCTAATAGCGTTCACTTCCTGTCTGTTGAACGGGACATGAACATATTGTGATACATAGTGAGCTTCAATAGCAGTGGCTGCTGCGCCTGTTGTGACATTAGCTGGAATCTCAACTTTAGGAACAAATGTCAGAGGAACCTCTCTCATCAGCAACTGAGAAGTAGGCAACTCTGAACGTTTCTTAAGCAATAAGGCAAGTAGTCAAAGCAGTATCAGGCGCAAATGCTCTTTTATACATAATCATCAATTCTGTCGGACAACTCATTTTTTTCTTCATACATTCATCCTGCAGGTATTCTGCCATTACCTGTAACACTTTCATCTGCATTTCTGGAGTATACTGACTAAACATATCATATACGTCTATGGGAGATATCGACACATATGAAATCCATCTAAGCGCATACCTTATGCAAATTCGCGTCTCATCACTCGTTGATTTACAAGGAGGAAGGAACCGTTTCTGCACATACAAAGTGTCCAATCTATCACCATCTACTTCATCATTCTGTAACCGTTCTAACTCCCTCCTTAACTCAAAAACCCTCTCAACATGCTCATGTACTTTCTCTGCAGTGTCCCTTGAGTAAGCTAAGACATTCAAATCCCTCAACCCTTGTGGGACATCCATGTCTGTCAAATCATTCCACATTTCAGCTAAGTGCATTTCCAACAACTCTATAAAAATTTTCTGCAAGTGCAAGGCTACCATCTCACTGTTCAGCAGAAGTGGCAGAGTTTGTAGCGCTCATTATTGCGCTTGAGGAAAATTAAGGGCAGGAAGTGATGGTGTACAGTGACTCTGCCTATGTGATGTCAACCGCACATGCAGGTTTAGCACGTTGGAAGAGGAGGGGCTACCAATGCGCAGACATCACTCCAGTGCAACATGCATCCTACTGGATAGGCTTATTAAGGCACTATAACTCCCAGTGTCCATAGCGGTTGTTAAAAGGGCAGCGCATACTAAGCAAACAGATTTTATCTCTTGCAGAAATGAAGCCGCAAACGAAGAATCCAAAAGGGTTGCATATTCCCCTGACATTTCGAGTTTTGATACTGAGGATATTAAATAAAAAAGTAGTCACAACCCTGTTAGTGCAAGAAGGGTTTAATAAATTGACGATAACCCAACCAATGAAGATTCAAGGGAGTGCACCACAGGAAGAGCAGGAACTGTGGAAACGAAGTGGGAATTCTTTATCCCCCACAGAAGCATTATGGTGACAAGACAGAACTGGAAAGCCGGTGGTGCCAGTAGCATTAGGTCATGCTTGAACATCCACATTACCCTGAGCATGTAACTAGGGAGACTCTTGCTGCTACAATTGCAGAAGATTGGTTTATTCCTAATTTGTTGGAGCACTTTACACTGTTTATGGTAAACGGCATTTGTGCCAAAAGTTTACTGCTGGGCATACACTGAGGACAATTAGGGGGGTAATACCTCAACCGAATAGTATATTTCAGCATTTACATATCGACTATGTCGATATGTTGCAAGTATGTGATGGATATAAGTATCTATTAGTGGTGGTGTGTCCCTTCTCTAGGTGGATTGAGGCAGGTCCGTGTACACACCCTGACGCCACTTGTGCAGTGAGGTTTTAAGTGCACAAAGCTTTCCCGAGGTGGGGTGTGTGTGAAGTGCTGGGATCCGATAATGGTCCCCATTTTGTTAATGAGCTATTTGAACATATAGGGCTTCAATGGACTATAAAGCACAAGTTTTCTTCTGCTTATCTCCTGCAAGTGAACGGCATATGTGAGAGACTCAACGGCCTCCTTAAAGAAAGTATCACCAAAATTAAATTGACTTTGAAGAAGGGACGGCTGTATTGCCTATCCTCGTCTTATATGCCCTTCGGAATCAGCCAGGATCAGACCACCATCTCACCCCTCATGATCTAGTGACAGGGTGTTGAATGAGAAAGTCCCTTACTCCTCCATCTACAAGTAAAAGTGATGCCCAGAGAGTAGCTAAAACTTTAAGTGATGAAATGCATGACTATTTGACATGTATGACCTCTAGCATTTCTTTCATTTCAGATCAAATCAAGCACAAGGGGGGTTGGTGTCAGAACACAGAAGAAGACAATTCAACAACCGACCCAATTGAACTATTAGTGGCACCTGAGTTATATGTTGGAGACCTATTTCTCATCAATAATGTTATTAGAAGGTTGCATGAGCCACGTTTTAATGGTCCTTTTTATGTTGAAAATATAACCCCTTCAAATGTGAAGGTCCAAGGGAGACAAGCTTGGCTTCACCTGAGTGATGTAAAGGCCTATAAAGGTGAGAAAAACCCTCCCACCATTGCTGATCAAGATGCAAGACAAGAAGAAGAATTTCAGCGTGTACAGACTAGATCGATGATGAAGAAGGACGATAAAGCACCCAGCAGTTAATATAGATTTTGCATTGGATTAGAATCAAGCAGATTTTATAGATATTTTAGCAGAGAGTGCAAAGACTTGCAGATAATTCTAGGAATTTTGAAATGAACTTTTAGAGATACATTGAAGAATCAACGTTATGCCTAAACGTCAGTTCTTGATTAGAAATTGGAAACGATATCAGTATCCAGACTAATTTTGTGGAGAATACCTTTTCTAAGAAGTTAAACATATGGTACTTACTAATAGTGACGTTCACTGGCTTGGTATCTTTATGTTTATACTACAAGCTTACCCTGCTCTTGTGAGAAGATTCTTTGATATTCTTTGATATTTGTACTTTCTTACAGGATCCTTCAGGATCCTAAACATTTTCCAGTGATAAGAAGGCTTCTTATTGCAATTATCGATCAGATTTTACAGTTGCAAGTATAAACAAATTTGATGATAGTATTAAAAATGATTTATTAAGAAAATGGCATGGTTCTAGGCAAAGAACAAGTGCAACGAGTAGGATGGCACAAGAGATGGATGCCTATGTTCTTATGCATAATATACGCCTGTACGATTACTTTCTTTGTCTTTCTGTTCCTCATCTTTCACAGTCTTGATCATGTTAGTACTTCCACTGAGGTAGAGGTCCCTATGGTTCTTCCCACTATGGGAACTTCTTTTGACATACTTCATGAATGGTTCAAGGCTTCTAAAAGACACAAGAGTGATGCATAGGAAGATAATGAGGGTATAGATGCCTATCTAGATAACGCAGCACACTTGGGAAATAACATGTGGTACCATCACATGAGAAACGTGGGAGAGAGAACATCCAAGGAGAGTTGCTACGTCTACTCTCTCATCCCCTATGTCATGAATACAGTGCAAATTTTCATCACTTGAGAAGTCCCAGAACACAATGCAAGGGGCCTCAGTCATCTTGCAGCATGTATGACCAGAGGTCAATTTCAAGGAAGTTGGGCAACTCCACGATGAAGATTGAAATGGTGATTTCCATACCAGGATGATTATATCAAGACCACACAGATGGAAAAGGAGCCTGGATGGAACAGCAAGATGCTTGTGTATCCTGCAGAAGGACAGGACGAGGTAGTCATTGAAGAGATGAAGAAAATAAACTGCCCTGATGTGACAAATGGCTGGATCACCTGGATGTTGGGATCAAACTCAAGTCCTAGTCTATGGTCTATGGACGAGTGAAGTCAAGAAGGGATGGGAAGAAGGATTGATGTCCTGTGCAGCTCATCTACTGAAGCCAGAATATGTACAGGTGGTGCAAAGTGTGAATGATGGATGTTTGAAGTCATGGGATAAACGCACCAAACTACTGCCATGGGTAGAAGGTGAATCAGGCCCATTGGTTGTAATCCCATTGGCTAATGCGACATTGCGCTTCCGAAGACACAGAAAGAATTATGTGGAAGATAACAAGGGATGCAGAACTACAGTTGACGTTTCAAGGATGGGAGAAGGGACAGCCATCCTCATGGATTGATATTGGGCTTTGTGGGTCTAGAGCCTATATGAAGTTGCCCAAGGATTGGAGTTGAATATTCTCCTTGGTGCTCATCCATGTTCCAGCTTTAGTGATTCCTCAGAGTGACCTGAACATTGGAGAATTTCCAAAAGCAGAGGCCCATTTGAGAAAAAAAAATTGCTTGAATGTTCTAATTGTACCAGAATAGAGAATTACTTATCAGACAAGTCTATAGAAGCATATGATTCTATTTCATATGAACACAGGTTGTTCATCAGGGCTTCCTCCATATTTACTGCTATAGTAATGCCTGGGATACAACGCCAAGTGGGTCCAGATTACGAGATAAGAGCTTCCTGCAAACAATCAATACCACCATAAAGGGATTCAATGCTATCAAAGAAGTGCTGAGGGCCATATGACTAATGACCCTGAAGAACAGATATGTCCTTGACATGATCACAGCGATGAAAGGAGAAGTTAACACCCTAATTTGGCCTTCATGTTGCACATTCATACCTTCTCATGATGACGAGAATGGGACCTTGACAGAGGTCATAACGTTGTTAACAAACCTGCATAATAAAATGGAAGACAAGACAGAAGACATTTTAATTGATAGTTGGTTTGCCTCCATATTCGCATGGATTCGGCAGTGGTTGGCAAACATATTCAAGATTCTTGGGGCAACATTGGTGATGGTGATGTTTTGATTCTGTGTGATCAGGATAGTGATCGCCCAGTGCAAGAAGACAGCAAAGAAGGTGGTAGGAATGAAGATCATGATCAATGTCGAATCTGGGTTGGGACCAAGGAATTGATGGATAAAGATGTCAGAAAATATATAGAAGCCAGCATAGTAGCACCTGAAGGAGCAAAGTTCCTGTATCCAAAGAATCATTAGAAGTACGTGGGACAATGGGTCTATCATAATCCAAATGGACAATGCAACTACATGACCTGGAGTGTAGATGAGCATGTTAAATCAGCCGGCACCCCGAGGGGGGTGATGAAGATCTGGACTCCAAAAAAGCACTTCTTCCAGATAAAATATTAAGATGTGGAGAGAATTGAGGAGGTGGTCGAGGACTCAACCAGAATTGTGTTGCAGCAAG
The DNA here is from genome assembly GCF_040938575.1 of Ambystoma mexicanum. NCBI lineage: Eukaryota > Metazoa > Chordata > Amphibia > Caudata > Ambystomatidae > Ambystoma > Ambystoma mexicanum. The sequence continues at coordinate 48,269,106 of NC_090924.1, read as the reverse complement.
AATAAGCTGAGATCGTGGAAGCGCCTGGTGAGGCTGTCTGGCCTGGTATCAAAACTGAAGCAGCAAGGGTCGGTTATCTATGCTTGAAAGCAGTGAATGTGCAAAGGATGAATAATTCCTTGTTAAGGTGCAAAGAAAGAACACCCAGAGTGCCAAGTTTATTCATTTAAGACATTTAAATGCTTAAAAATGGATGCAATTGTAGTCTCTTGTCATGTGAGCGAAGGACAATGATAGTGAGATCCTGCACTCCCATATATTCCCACAGACAAGGATACTTTGCAAGGCCAAGTTGAAAGACAATTTTCATGGCAGAAGATATGGGTGATGAGAAATGTTGGGCTAATTGGGTGGGGAGGTAAAGTCAAGTAGACCTCCTGGCACCTGGGTTTGAGCTTACGTGCTTTACAAGCATGCCAACTAATTGTAGAGGGCCGTACAATGAAGGGCATTATAGTTTGAGGATCAATGATAAACTGTGTACTTAATAGTGTTACAGATTACATGTTTTTAGAGGTAGGCATAAGTTGTCCACCTGACAGTGGGCAGCCAATCACAATCTTAGACCCTATGAAATGTATCCTTATATGTTCCCCTTAAGCCTATCACAGCCTTTGATAGGTCTTCTATTATTTGCCATGTAGTATGACGTCACCTCTGACGTATTATTTGCATATAATTATGTTTTTAAGAGAAAATCATTGAAAGCCCGAGCGAACGTCTGTTGACATCTGTTGTAACCTCCCTTTGCCATCTTCCTGAGTTGGTTTGATTATTTGGACTCAGAATTTCTATGCAATCCCATCCATTGCATAAACATTACTAAAGGGCCATGTGCTCACTGTCATATTTATTTATTGGGTATTTATAATGCACCTATAGAGCACATGGTGTTTCAGGGCGCATCAAGACAAAAGGGGGGGGGGGCAGGGAGAACAAAAAGAATGGTCCTACTAGACCTTGAGTCATTTAGATCTTGCAAGTGCAGTAACAAGAAGTACAGGAGAGAGTTAAAGGAGGAGGGAGGAAGTGCTGGTTAGGGCAGAGTGTGCAACTGGTAAGGATTGAAAGGAGGGGCAGGTTACATTAAGTGCAAAGTGAACAGGTTGAACACAGCACGAGGCTGACAAATGAAGAAAATACTGGAGTGGGTGCACACATTGGGAAAGCCTCACCTCATTGTGCAGGGCGCTACATCAAGTATGCAGATACAAGAAGGTACAATGCAACATTGGAATGCCCAACCTCATGGAGCAAGGGGCCTCATGAAGTATGGAGGTACAAATAGGTAAAATGCAGCATTGGATTGCCTCACCCCATGGTGCACGGGGCTACATCAAGTATGCAGGTACAAGTAGGTAAAATGAAACCTTGGAGTGGGTGCACACATTGGGAAATCTTCACCTCATGGTACAGGGGGCTACATCAAGTATCCAGGTACAAGTAGGTAAAATGCAACATTGGAGTGGGTGCACAAAGTGGGAAAGCCTCACCTCATGGTGCAGGGGGCTACATCAAGTATGCAGGTCCAAGTAGGTAAAATGCAGCATTGGAATTCCTCAGCTCATGGTGCAGTGGGCTACATCAAGTATGCAGGTACAAAATAGGTAAAATACAACATTGGAGTGGGTGCACAAATTGTGAAAGCCTCACCTCTGGGTGCAGGGAGCTACATCAGGTGTGTAGGTACAAGTAGGTAAAATGCAGCATTGGACTGCCTCAACTCATGGCGCAGAGCCTAAATCAAGTATGCATTACAAGTAGGTAGAGAAAGGAAAATGGGACAAAGTAAGTATGAGTTGAAGTTTGGCAAAATACAAAATCAGAGCAGGGCTGAATACAGAGTCAAAATGAGTCAAAAGTCTACAAGCTTTGTCTCCTTCTGCACACGTCCACTCACCTTCCCGACCTGACTCGATTCTTACCTCCATTATCCACTAAGTACTGGCCAAGTACCATGAGGTGAGGCTTGGCCAGGCTATGTTCTAATGTGTGAAAATCGAATCTTGGTGCTCTGCAATCCCTGTAAGGTTTTACATCCCTTGCTTAGAGTGCCCCATGTGTGAAAATCGAATCTTGATGTTCAGTAAATCTCTGTAAGCTTTCTCCTCCTGCTTAGAATGCCCCTATGTGCCTCTCAGCGGGTTGACACAACCTGGCTTAGCCTACCGTAACATGAGGTGAGGCTTTGCCAGTCGGTTCAATCATACCTTTTTGACTTTCATGGTGCCTGATATTGCCCTCCGTACCAATAGGGGAGGCTTTGACTGTCTGTGCAATCATACCTATTTGACTTTCATGTTTCCTGATGTAGCCCCCCGTAACATGAGGTGAGGTTTTGCCAGGCCATGTAATCTACCACTTGATGTCTGTAACATATGCTTATGTACCATGCACTTTCTGTAACTAGCACCTAGATTCCTGAGTGCTTTGTGCACTGAAATAAGTGTAAAAACAAATAGAATAAAATAAGATAAATAAATAAATACAATACAAATTGGTAGTTACAGGCAGGTAGGATACAAATGCGGCAAAGAGCTGACGGAAGAAAGAACCTTGGTAGTTACTGTTGGGTCGGATTCAGAGGCAGCACTAGGCAGAATATAATGTTAGAATCGGTAGTTGCAGGTTTGAATGAATGCAGGATACGGCCCGAGTCTGACGAGGGAGATATGGGGTAGTCAGCAAGGTACACATTCTATGCTAGTAGATAGGTGAGATATAGCACTATGTGTAAAGAGGCGGGAGCAAGGTCTGTTGTGGGATCATGAATGAGAGGTTTGAAAAGCATTAGCCAGATGTATGGTGTGGGATGTTTTTACCCATGCATCCAAGCCCTACCATAAAACTGTGCAGTACTGGCATGGAAAACATCATGATGGCCAGAACTCCCCAGAGAGTGCACAGGGAAAACATGAAGAATAGGCTGGCACCCATTTTTGCCTATGTTGTGAGCACAGGAGGGCACTGCCTAAAACCACCATTGGGCTTCACACACAGTAGCCTGAAAGCATTGGGAATGGCAATGCTGATTGCCAAAAAGCAACTCAGAACTGTGCGGAATTCATTTTCTTAATCCCAAAAATGGTTGCAATACCAGTACTCACCACTATCAGAAAGCCAGCGTTTTAAAACCACCAGACTTTTGTGTAAAACTGAACAAATGAAACAAAACCAGGCCAAGGAAAGACTTGCTAAGAGGTGGATACAATGTAAAACTATATTCTGAAATGACTTGAAGGAAGTAATTATTTAATGTATATGTAAAAATTGTAAGTTTGATTTAAACTGGTAACAAAAAGTGACATTTAGCTGAAACCTGGCTTAATGAAACTGGATTCTGCATGACAACTACCCCCGACAAGAGTTGAAACCTGCTCAGCCACTCTTCCCAGGCCTAGCTGCATCCTGCTGCCCCTTGCCAAAAGGAGTTGACACCTCTCTGATTGAATTAAGGGAGGGGACCTGCAGCCTGCAGGAGGTTGAACAAAGCACTGTCCTGGGCTCAGGCAAATGTTATATTGGGGGTCGTAAAGTGGCTTCCTCTTGGGAGAAGTGGGAGGAGAAGTGCCTCTGGGAGCCACCCGAGCTGGAGGCAGGGACAGGCAGAAGCTTCCCCCATGTGCTTTGGAACCTAAACCACACCCCTGTTTGACCAGGGCATAATTTTAAAAAGATAGATAACTCATAGTGCGGACTTGTCAGAATTATATAAGTAATATCATTATTCTTGTGATTTTTCTGTGCACATTTTAAGAGGTGTTAGGATCCTGTGGTATGTTCCTCGGGATAGTAGCGGAAAAAAGGTTGTTTCTCCAAATGTATGCATGTGAAAAATCTGACTCTTTATCATCTGTAACCCATATCCCTGGTGCACATTTGTGTAAATCTGGAAAGGTTTAGATGTCGTTATCTGGATGAAAAGGGGAGAATTCTGTCATCAGTGGACACGACATCGTATAAAGACAGGGATCGGATGGTTTGGTGCTACGGAAAATATGTTAACTGGACCTATAATATTTGAAAAATGGTACATAGATAAATATTTATTTGGGTCAGAAATAGATTTGTGTGCAAATTGACCAGGGGAGGATCCTCTGACCCATAAACAGACCTCATCATGATGACAATCCATTTCCTTCCCCCAATCATGGGAGAGGGGATAATTGGGCCAATGACAAGTAGAGAGGGGTAGGCTTAGCTAGGCCCAGGCACACACCCATTTTCAAAACACATAAAAAGAGACTGCTGGGACAGGTAGAGACATTCAATTCCATTTGCTGCGGAGCATGCTGGCCGACGACTTCACATCCAGAGATCCAGACTTCAAATCCATCAATCTCCAGAACCTGTAGCAGAAATTAACTCCAGAATTTGTAGCAGAGAGGCCTGAATCCACCAGCTGAATCCTCTTCAGCAGGCCTAAAAACCAACCAAAGTATTCAACAGCCGGGCGAGTTGTTTGAATTTTTGCCAAGAATTTTTGCAAGAACCTGTAGCAGTATCCAGAAAGCAGTGCTGTATCCTGAACCCGAGAGAACCACAAACCAGACCGTTGTGAGCAGATCCGGTGCTTGACAGACCCAGAGAGCAGAGCTGACCCAGATCGCTGTGAAGTGCCGAGACCAGAACCGGAGTCCAGTCCAAAACCTGACCAGATCCGTGGCGAGGCCCATTCCTGCCCAAAATATATTGTGAGTACCGCCAGAACTGCGCAGAACCCAATCTCTTAGTTAAAATAATCTAATCCAAACTATTTTAACCTAAGTAGAACTGCCTCCTAGAAATCGTGTCATCTGTCATTTTTAAAGCTGCACAACTGTCACCTGTCAATTCTGCAGCTGCAAGCTGTCACCTGTCATTTTGAGTTTTACTTTAAATCCGAAAATCTACCTTTATTAAATCATCTGTATCTCCGGAACCGTTTGTGCTAGGAACGAGATTTGACTTTCATCTGAAATAATCGCGAGACACGCACTCCTGAAATTTACCGCGATTTGCGATTTGGCCCGATTTCTTCATCTGTAGAAATCAGCAGCTTTTTGCTTCTCTTTGCTAAAATTTGTTTGCAATCTGCTAATCATTCATAGAGTATTGTTAAAGTGAGCCTGAACTAATATAAAGTAGCCATCACCTACCCTGGACCTCTAGAGGGAATTAAAAGCAATTTTAGCACCTTTTCACGTCCCTGCAAACCACATTAAAGTAATTCGCCTGTGTTTAAAACTCATCCCTGTTTTCTCTAAGCTTGCTGGGAGAACTGGAACTGTGTATTGCATTATAAAGTGTGATTTGTTGGGATTCTTGAAGACTGTGTGCTCTCCTTCCAATTCTTGTATTGCATAGGGGGGGAGTGAATTGTCAAAAGAAAAAGTGATCATATTATCTTTTGCTAAAATCATAACAAGTTATTTCTGTACTGCATTTATTCCACCTTGCGTTTCCTTGAACCATATAAAGCATTCTTTCCCACCTTATTCTTCTGTTCCTATTCATAAGTTACCTCTTACTGACTACTGCTCATATTCACAAGTGTAATATCCATTATCAATTTATTTATAGAAGTGTGATATATATATATATATTGTTTAAAATTTCAAATAAACCTTTTAATTTGCAAAACAAACCTACTTCTTGGCTCAGTGGGGTCAGGGGGATTCTAAGAGGAGGTGTTATACAAGGGTTGTCATCCAGAGTAAGGAACTGGATATAAAAATACATCAATAAGGGTTTTCCTCAGCATCCCAGACTAGGCATTGACTTAGCTGTAGTGTTGATTGAATATCGCTTACAGAAGTGGGGGCTCGGAGCCAGGATATTCTGGGTTAGATTTACCACTTGTGCAGATTAATACAGTGTGCCCACTGACCAGATACACATATCCGGTTAGATCACCACGCTGTTTTACACTGTGAAAGCATCCCTCAAAGGAACGCTCTAAGGAAACGGTCTGTTTTGCAAAATAAAATACAAACTTCTGTAAGTCAGGAAGGAACTCAAATTCCAGAATGACGACCTTGGTAGATGTGAAAATAGCCAGAGAGCACTTCTTACATAAGCTATTTGTGAGAGGTGAGTGGACTCATCAGGACCAAACGGTCTGGTTGCAGGCATTCGCGCCACAGGTCACTGAAACAGGGTCAGATATATGGGGAGATCAGGGTCCCCTACATGTGGCCCTGAGTGAACTATATATGGCCCCTAAAGCCAAAGATGAACATAATAAGATTGCCAGGATAGCAGCATATTTGTATCTATATATGGGAGCCATGCAGGACAAATGTGCTGAAGGCCAAGATCTGGCAAATAGGCAACAGATGGCGTTAGAAAAGGCCCAATCTGACCTGGTCTCTTCTGAGCAGAGGCTGCAGAGGAGCCAGGAGTCAGAAAATGATAGTAGGCAGTATATCATTAAAATAAAAGAGGACATGGATATACTGCAGCAGGAAAAGACAGACTAGGATACCAGAATTCTGGCTTTGCAGAAGGAGTACCAAGACAGTTTGGACTCCTTACTGCAGAGCCAGAAAAAGCTGGAGCAACAGATCAATTTCATCAGGGCATGCACAGAGCAGGCAGCCACCCTGCAAATCCAACTAGACAGAGAGAAAGAGGAAAGCAATAAATTGATTTTGATACCCAGGCAGAGTTTGATGGAGAACGCCAGAAAGCTGGTGCCTTTCAAAGGCAGAGTGACGACCTGGTGTCACAAATACAAGCTCTTGGTCAGGAAAGGGATACATTAGGCCAGGAAGTCTGCCATTTAAAAAGAAAAATTGAAGAAAATCACTTGGCCCTCCAGGGGCTGGGTGACCTCCAAAAAGAGCATCAGGGCTTGCTAGATCACACCAGGAGGGTGGAGGAGGCTCTGGCAAGAAAGGAGCAGGCCAGTAGGGATGGGACTGAGGAGGTAACCCTCCTGCAGCAGAGACTGGCCCAGTACTCCAGGACCAATCAGGAGGCACAGAGATAGAATGACGCTCTCTGCCAGAACAATGATAGGCTCCAGCAACAGGTAGAGATGCAGGAGAGACTGATAGAGTCTAGTAAGGTCTTACCTGAGGAACTCAAAGCGCAGGCTCTTGCTTTGCAACAGGAAGCAGGGGCGGATAGAGATGAAGTTCGCTGGGAAAGAGAAACTCCTGAGCATAACCTCACGAGCCCTAGTACCAGAGGCCTTCATCTCTCCCAGTCCCTGGACTCTGCCACTCCCATGTCCCCTTGTGCACATGAGCCCAGGGCCACGGGGATGGCAGATTACTATCCAGCTAGAAGTATGGGGCTCATAGGCCAGTACCTCCCAGGAATGGATGGGCGGGCATCCGGGTATGGGCACCCAAGCACAGTGCAATTTAGTGGGGGACCCCAGGAGAGTAGGCCCACTAAGGGCATCCTGAAAACCTCTGCCCAGTTAGGTCAGTGGGGGGGATACCCAGCAAATCCTGGTAGCAAGGAGGGATCTGAAGACTCCTCTGAGCGTCACAGGACACAGGAGACCAGGTCCCCACATTCTGCCAGCCATTCCCAGGCTCGCAGAATCCGGGAAAACCTGGAAGATCAGACGGGCACCTCTGGGAGCAGCGCTTCTGAGTCGGAGGATGAATGGACCAGGGTTACCCGAACCAAAAAGGCCAATAAGGCAAAAAAGGGCCTTGCTTAAGGACCCATTGAAACAAATAAAGGCAATCCGGAGTGTCATCACGCCTTATCATAAGAACGCCAAGTATTCTGTTTGGGAACACTTGGAGCTCTATGAGCAAATGATGGAGACTTTCCATTTGAAGGACAGCCAAAGCTGTATTCAATATGTAAAGTGGACCTTCTCAACAGAATACTCCAGTTTCTTTGCGGGGCTGGAGGATCAAAACCATTCAAGGTGGTCCACATACAGGGCGGCCATCTTGAAACATTTTTCTGTGCACAGAAATCCTCAAGGGGCTCGCAAGGCAGACTACAATTTGCAATGTGGGGAGGATCAGGCCCCACAAGAGTTTGTGCAAGAATTAAAGCATGCTTTTGCGCAGACCACCAGAAGGGTGCACACGGATAGCAGAGAATTTATCAATACGTTTTTCCATGCCTTACCCAAATACATAATGACCCAGCTCGTGAGAGATTTTCATGAGAAAAGATCTTTAGACTGGGTCATTGAACAGGCTACCCGGATCTATGAGGTGCAGAAGCCCATCGAAAATAAAAATAATGTGCCGAAAAACCCCAAAACCAACAGCACCCCTGCTGCTGCCAAGGTGGCAGAGGTAAAGGTTGCCCCCGTTTTAGATTTGGAGATGGGGGGGCCTAAAAACCTGCCTGCACCAAATAATTAACAGCCCAGAAGGCCCTCGGGCCAGTCACAGACAGGGAGTCGAGGAGGTAGTCACACAAATGGGGTCCCCCGCTTGCCTGACTATGTAAGTCCCTGCTACAAGGGAAACCGACCAATCCTGGGTTATGTGTGGACTCCTCCAGCCCAAGGGGGGGGTCCAGCCAAGCACCTAACCCAGGGAACTTCCCTCCCAACTTCCCAAGGGAGGGCAGAAATTCTCCAAATCCTGGGCAGAACTTTTTCCCCAGGTATCCACCCAATTTCCAGCCCCAAAATCATCCATCCTTCTTTCCCCAATTCCCTGAGCCCAGACAACCTAATCCGGGAGAGGGGAGGCCAAGGGGGGAGGGGTACCAAATGTTCTCAATCCGGGGTATTACCAGAGAAGGGATAGCTACCCTTCCCGGGATCAGCCCAGGGGAGAAAATAGAGCCCTGTATCAGCCTGAGCCGGTTTCCCAGTTAGAGCGCCAGGTCCAAAATATGGCACGGGATCTGGGTCACATACTGAGGGCTCAACAGAACCCTCAGATGAGCATGTCACTGCAGAATGCCCCAAACTCTGGACCTGGTGCTCCAGAACAATGACGGGGCAGCACCCCGATAACCCACCGGTTCCCAGGGAGGAGGCACAAGGGGAAGGGGGGTGTAAAGCCTTGGAGGAAGCTTCCTTCCCAACTTGTAAACAGCCCCTGGAAAACCAGGAACCGGAAACAAAATCTCCTGCCCCTGAAAGCCTGCCTCCCAAGGAGCAGAGGGGGGGTAGGAGAAACAAAGGACCCAAACAGACCCACTTTGTGGAGGAGGTACATGTCTTCCAATTTGAGGGAGAGGGATCCTCAGAAGATCCTGGGAAAAGGATCTTCTCCTTCAGAGATGGGGGAACTCCTCCCAAGGAAAAATGGGTCCCAAGGGATGTCAATTCAGACTGGGGAGTTGTGGAGACTGAGCTACCGCCGCCCATCATCTCATCCCAGAACCGACAATACCAAAATCCCATGGGTCAAACCCATCCTGGTGACTGCCTTCCAAAAGGCAAGGGCGGCCCAGAACCGGAACCAGGGGAACCTGAAAACCGAATCAACAGAATAGGTAGATGTGGGGATTGAGCTGTCGCCGCCCATCATTCTATCCTAGAACCAACAATACCAAACTCCCATGGGTCAAACCCATCCTGAGAACTGCCTCCAAAAAGGGGGGGTGCCCAGAACCCGAAACCATTTCCAGTTGCCAACTTTTTCTTTCAGATTCCCCAGGCTCTCCACAGAATAATGCCCAAATCTCTTATCTCGCCATGTCCAAAACCAGAAAGTTAGCCACACAGTTGTCCAAAAATGTGCATTATCTGTGCCCCCTTGAGGAGAAGGAGGGAAGATATTATGTACAAGTACAGGGGCAGGGTACAATTTCGGCACTGGTGGACACTGGATCCCAAGCTACCCTTCTGTCCAAAAGGGCCTTTGATGAACTAAATGCAGGAAGGGGGGAGAATTACCGAATTCCTCTCACCTCTCTTCCTGGACAACTGCAGAACTTTGACGGGAAGGAAATTCCTGTCGAGGGGACTGCAGATTTGGACATCAAAATTGGGCGACACAAGGTGAAACACCCGGTCATAGTAGTGACTCCAGAGGGCACCCCTTGTTTACTAGGGAACGACTTCCTGAGAAGGTTGTCACCCCTAATAGATTGTGTAAACAAGGTCCTCTGGACCCAGACTAGCCGACCAATAAAATTAAAACAGAGTGTCAACCATGTTAGTTTATATGGCACCTGCCACATGGTTGAACAAAAATCTGACCAAGTAGAATTTCACTTCCAGAACAACCAAATTCCAGACGTGACAGTAATAGCAGTAGGACAACAGACTGGTGATGGGGGGTCCTCTCTATTTCTGAAAATCAACCTTCCTTCCAGTTTAAGGTGGTATTCCACACTGGAAGGAAACACTCTGAAATTCTTTACTAATCCACAATCAGAAACTCCCACTCCTATAGTCCAGGAAGATGTGAAATCAGCTCAGAGCCTGGCTGATATTCAGCAAATTGGAGAGCAGTTGTTCATCCCTGTTCAGTTAAATGATGGGAAGGACTCTGTTCTCGCTCGAGTGTGTGTGAACAACGGTAAGAGCTTCATCAGCGAAGCCATGTTCCGCCGACTCCCAAAAGATCCAGCCATTCCCACATTCAAACTGATAGACAAATGGGAAATGGACCTGGAAGCACCCAATTCCAAACATCTCCTGACAAGCAGGTGTATGCTCAAAATCTCCATTGGCAACAAGAGCATAGTCCATAATTGTTGGGTCATGCGAGACGTCACTGCCGCCTTTTACTTAGGCAGTGACATTCTCAATCGCTTTGCCATTAGTTTGGACCTAAGAAACTTCAAAGCTTGGTCCCGATTAGCGGATAATCCCATGGGCTTTGATGATTCAGAAAAAGCATTTAGGTCAGCTCAATTGTTACCTTATGCAGTTGAAATTCAGATTAAAGAGCAAGTCATCATCCCAGAAAGGACCCGACAATTCTCCCTGGAAGTGAAAGTTAAAAGAGGACAAAAATTGAAAAACCCTGATGCTTATATTCATCTAAATGCTTCTCTCCAACAGCAAGGGTTAAGTGTAAACCCAACACCATTAGTCAACATAGAACATGACACCATTCCAATAGAGGTGGATAACAGCGACTTAAAGAGTATTACTCTAGCCGCAGGCACCATTATTGGAATGGCGGTTGATGACCGACATTTTTCCATTGATCTAGGAAATGAACTGTTAGGACCAATCCCCAAGGACTGTTTCGACAGTGACAGTGATGACAATACAACACCAGACAGGATTTTCACCCGGCATGGGGGGAACTTCCTGGTGTACACTTCTTGCCCTTATGGTAAGGAAGATGTGACTTGTGACTTCAGGAGGGATGAGGTGATTTTCCAGGTCCATGAGGGCTGCCTTTCCCACCTGAAGCCTCCAGTCCAAATCAGCACTCTGGCCAGGAACTTCTCCACCCAGCTGGAGGAGGCCGCTGAGATAGCCAAACCAGAAGTCTTTCCCGGCTTCAGGCAGATGGTGGAAGAGAGGGTCAACCTAGCTGACGCCTGCGTGACTCTGGAACAGAAGCAAAAGTTGAAACAAGTTTTCTTGGATTTCCAAGATCTCTTTGCGGTAGACTCATATGACTGTGGTCGCACTGACATCCACACCACAACAATTCCCACGGACCCTGGAATGACTCCAGTGTTTGTGAAGCAATATCGCTTGCCTCTCACATCCATGGAGTCCCTTACTGAAATAATTAAGAACCTTGAGTCCCGGGGAATAATCCGTCCAATCCACAGCACTTTCAATAATCCGGTGCTGGGATATTGAAGCCAAACGGCCAGTGGAGACTCTGCGCTGACCTTAGGGAGCTCAACAAACGGGTCCATACTTCCCGATGGCCTCTGCCCTACATTGACCAAGGGCTGGCCCAGATTCAAGGGTCACAAGTATTCACTGCAATAGACCTGACCAATGGATACTGGACCGTGCCTGTCAGTAGGGAGGACCAATACAAACTGGCTTTTACCTTTGGGGGCCAGCAGTACACCTGGACCCGTACTCCCTTCGGATACCTCAACTCCGGCAATGAATTCAACATTTTTCTACACAAGGCCATGCCCGACCTGGGTGCGAGGGGTAACCTGGCTTATGTAGATGATGTCCTCATCAAAAGTTCATCTGCGGAAGAACACATAGCGGAGATCTGTTATGTTCTGACGCAGTTGAGGGCCGCCGGAGCAAAACTTTCCTTTCAGAAAGCACAGTGGTGTAGAACCCGTGTTAATTGCTTGGGGCATGAGATTACTCCTCAGGGTCTCTGTCCCCAGGAAAAGAAAGTGGAAGCACTTCAGAAGCTGAAAGACCCCACAACTCTGCGGGAACTAAGGAGCCTCCTTGGACTGACTAATTACAGCAGAAAGTTCATTGAAGGCTACGCAGAGATCACTAGACCCCTGATTCATCTCTTGAAGGGGGGGTCAAGTGGGAATGGGGTCCAGAACAATCCGAGGCAGTAAGACAACTCAAGAGAAGCCTCTCACAAGCGCCTTGCCTAGCTTACCCTGTCAGAAACAAGGAGTTCTTCCTGGAGACAGGGTTCTCTAATACGTGCTTGACGGCAGTATTATACCAAAAGCATGACAAGGTCAATAAAGTAATCTCCTATGCGAGCAAAACTTTATCCTCTGTGGAGGAAAAATTCAACGATTGTGAGAAGGCACTCCTGGCAACGGTGTGGGCATTGAAGAATTACCGCCCGTTCATCCAGGGGGAACACATCATAGTGGAGACTCCACACCATCCTCTGCAATACCTCCAAAGTGACAGAATCCGGGCCGGAAATGTGAGTAATTCCCGAATTACTTCCTGGATTCTGTCAATGCAAGGCTTTCCTGTAGAGGTCAGATATGACCAAAACAAGAAGAGTCCCCTGGTGCAAGGTCTGGCTGACTTGCATGAATGTTCCAGAGAAAACTGTCTCGAGGACGAAAGTCTAAAAATCAAGGACAACATGGAGGCATACCTTAATTACCCACACAAAGTCTTTGAAGAAGACAAGTGTGAGGGAATGCCCACTATCTATGTGGATGGATGCTCTTACCATGTTGACAACAATGGGGAGAAAGAACTGGTGGCCGGCGTAGGGAACGCATGGGTGAATGAGTCCCCAGAACACTCTGCTGGATACAAAATTGGTCCCCGAAGTAGTCAGGTGGCAGAGTTGATGGCTGTGCATCAGGCCCTCCTCACTGCCGTCCAACATCAACTCCACGAACTAGTCATAATCACAGATTCGGATTATATACGGAACGGGTTCGTGGAGCACCTGGTTAATTGGAAAACCAGAGGCATGTTATGTGCTAATAACAAACCCTTGAAACATGGGAAGTTAATCCAAAACATTGATGATCTGGTCACCTCGAATGGGATGACCATCTACTGGAAAAAGATCAAGGGTCATTCCAAAGTAGAGGGACCAGACAAAACTGGAAATGACTTAGCTGATCAGCTGGCCAAACCGGGGCCATCCAAGGGGATCTAATAGAAATAGAGTGCCTGTTGGGGGAAATCCAGGTCACTGCGATCACTAGGTCCCAGACCAATGCTCACAATGATCTTTCAACTGCACAATGGAGTAAGGATACCCCTGATGCTGATTTGTTACAGCTCAGAAGGGGGATCCAATTATTGGTAAGTTTTACCAACACCTTGAGGACCCTGAGAACTTCCCCCTGACGGATACCGATTACATTGGGAAAGAGGACCTAAGAGTGTTGATGAAATGTCCAAAGATGTTCCGAATCCAAGACGGTTTGTTGTTAAGGAAATCCCAAGCTGGCCATGATCAGTGGGTGGTTCCTACCTCATTCCGAAGCCTGATGTTAAGTCACGCCCATGATGCGGCCACCGCCGTTCATAGGGGGTTTCACACAACCCTGGAAATCTTAAGAGAGGTTGCATACTGGCCACACATGGGGCAGGACCTCGACCAATACTTGAAGGGGTGTCTTGTGTGTGCACAATTTCAGCCATCATCCATCACACACCGCGCGCCTCTCCAAAAGAGGGGGATGACACTGCCATGGTCAGATTTGCAAATCGACTTTGTAGGCCCTGTAATTCGCTCGTCTAGAGGAAACAAGTACATGTTGACGGTTACATGCTTGTTTACCAAGTGGGTGGAATGTCTCCCAGCCCCAAATTGCAAGGCAGAAACAGCAGTTGCCCTGATGAGTAACCACATCTTTTCCCGATTTGGTCTACCTCAAAGGATTGAGTCAGACAGGGGTAGCCACTTCACCAGTGAAGTAATGACCAAGATGTGGGAGATACTGGGGGTTAAGAGGAAGCTACACATTGCTTACAGACCAGCTTCTTCTGGAGCAGACGAGAGATACAACCAAACCATTGTGAGATATTAAAAAAGTTTGTGGCAGATTCTGGGCCAAGTTGGGATATCCGATTACCTCTGGTCCTAATGGCCATCAGATCTACCCCTTCATCTGCAACTAAAATGTCACAATTTGAGTTGATGACCGGGCGCAAGATGGTGCTTCCCCAGCATTTGCTCTACAGGACCCAAGATCAGACACTGATAAATGCCTCCACAACTCATGAGTATGTGGAGAATTTAAGGAAACACCTTCAACATGCTTTTGCCTATGCTCAGCGGAATCTAGAAAGATCAGCCGAGAGCATAAAGACCCACTATGATTTGAAAACTACCCGAAAGGAATATAAGGTGGGTGATCGGGTCTATCTATACAATTTCCAAAGGAACCAGGCCAAACAGCGAAAATTCTTGCCTACTTGGAAGGGACCGTTTGAAATTATAGACAAGATCTCCCCTGTGGCCTACAAGATCCGCATCCCCAAAGGCGGTTTGGCAGAGGGGGAAGACAAGTGGGCCATATAAATCAGCTAAAGTGTTGCCATCCCAGGCACACTCTGCAACAACTGGAGGAGTCCTCTGCAATACCAGAGGGGACCGCTCCAGAGTAATTCAATTCCAACCCTAAAATATCCCTCATATAGTCTTTAAAATATTATGATTTGGAAAAAAAAAATGTCTTATAATTGTATCTTGTTTTTGTTAAAAGAAGAACGCAAATGTTTTGACTATAAAATGTATAGGCCACCCCACCATATCAATGGTGGGGAAGAAATGTCTAGGAATGTGTATTGCCGCTTTGCTTTATCATCCTAGGAGAGATGAAACCATGGAGACTGACCAAGGAGGACGACCGGGGACCGGGAGCAGAGACCCGAGGGTCCCGGGGTACCGCCCAATCCTCCCATCAGGACCAGCAAGGAGAACTGATTGATCGACTGGAGGGAGGAAAAGATGCTGAACTGTGCCATCTATGGAATTGGAAGAAGAGGAGGCGAACATCCCAGATATTGCGAGTTCCATCAGTGAAAGGACAGAATGGCCATCGCAAGAGGGGGGGCTTGTGGGATGTTTTTACCCATGCATCCAAGCCCTACCATAAAACTGTGCAGTACTGGCATGGAAAACATCATGATGGCCAGAACTCCCCAGAGAGTGCACAGGGAAAACATGAAGAATAGGCTGGCACCCTTTTTTGCCTATGTTGTGAGCACAGGAGGGCACTGCCTAAAACCACCATTGGGCTACACACACAGTAGCCTGAAACCATTGGGAATGGCAATGCTGATTGCCAAAAAGCAACTCAGAACTGTGGGGAATTCATTTTCTTAATCCCAAAAATGGTTGCAATATCGGTACTCACCACTATCAGAAAGCCGGCATTTTAAAACCACCAGACTTTTGTGTAAAACTGAACAAATGAAACAAAACCAGGCCAAGGAAAGACTTGCTAAGAGGTGGATACAATGTAAAACTATATTCTGAAATGACTTGAAGGAAGTAATTATTTAATGTATATGTAAAAATTGTAAGTTTGATTTAAACTGGGAACAAAAAGTGACATTTAGCTGAAACCTGGCTTAATGAAACTGGATTCTGCCTGACAACTACCCCCGACAGGAGTTGAAACCTGCTCAGCCGCTCTTCCCAGGCCTAGCTGCATCCTGCTGCCCCTTGCCAAAAGGAGTTGACACCTCTCTGATTGAATTAAGGGAGGGGACCTGCAGCCTGCAGGAGGTTGAACAAAGCACTGTCCTGGGCTCAGGCAAATGTTATATTGGGGGGTCGTAAAGTGGCTTCCTCTTGGGAGAAGTGGGAGGAGAAGTGCCTCTGGGAGCCACCCGAACTGGAGGCGGGGACAGGCAGAAGTTTCCCCCATGTGCTTTGGAACCTAAACCACACCCCTGTTTGACCAGGGCATAATTTTAAAAAGATAGATAACTCATAGTGCGGACTTGTCAGAATTATATAAGTAATATCATTATTCTTGCGATTTTTCTGTGCACATTTTAAGAGGTGTTAGGACCCTGTGCTATGTTCCTGGGGATAGTAGCGGAAAAAAGGTTGTTACTCCAAATGTATGCATGTTAAAAATCAGACTCTTTATCATCTGTAATCCATATCCCTGGTGCACATTTGTGTAAAATCTGGAAAGGTTTAGAGGTCGTTATCTGGATGAAAAGGGGAGAATTCTGTCATCAGTGGACACGACATCATATAAAGACAGGGATCGGATGGTTTTGTGCTACAGAAAATATGTTAACTGGACCTATAATATTAGAAAAATGGTACATAGATAAATATGTATTTGGGTCAGAAATAGATTTGTGTGCAAATTGACCAGGGGAGGATCCTCTGACCCATAAACAGACCTCATCATGATGACAATCCATTTCCTTCCCCCAATCATGGGAGAGGGGAGAATTGGGCCAATGGCAAGTAGAGAGGGGCAGGCTTAGCTAGGCCCAGGCACACACCCATTTTCAAAACACATAAAAAGAGACTGCTGGGACAGGTAGAGACATTCAATTCCATTTTCCGGGGAGCATGCTGGCCGACGACTTCACATCCAGAGATCCAGACTTCAAATCCATCAATCTCCAGAACCTGTAGCAGAAATTAACTCCAGAATTTGTAGCAGAGAGGCCTGAATCCACCAGCTGAATCCTCTTCAGCAGGCCTAAAAACCAACCAAACTATTCAACAGCCGGGCGAGTTGTTTGAATTTTTGCCAAGAATTTTCGCAAGAACCTGTAGCAGTATCCAGAAAGCAGTGCTGTATCCGGAACCCGGGAAAACCACAAACCAGACCGTTGTGAGCAGATCCGGTGCTTGACAGACCCAGAGAGCAGAGCTGACCCAGATCGCTGTGAAGTGCAGAGAGCAGAACCGGAGTCCAGTCCAAAACCTTACCAGATCCTTGGCGAGGCCCATTCCTGCCCAAAATATAGTGTGAGTACCGCCAGAACTGGGCAGAACCCAATCTCTTAGTTAAAATAATCTAATCCAAACTATTTTAACCTAAGTAGAACTGCCTCCTAGAAATCGTGTCATCTGTCATTTTTAAAGCTGCACAACTGTCACCTGTCAATTCTGCAGCTGCAAGCTGTCACCTGTCATTTTGAGTTTTACTTTAAATCCGAAAATCTACCTTTATTAAATCATCCGTATCTCCGGAACCGTTTGTGAAATTTACCGCGATTTGCGATTTGGCCCGATTTCTTCATCTGTAGAAATCAGCAGCTTTTTGCTTCTCTTTGCTAAAATTCGTTTGCAATCTGCTAATCATTCATAGAGTATTGTTTTCATTAGAAGGAGACACTTGTAGCACTCGAATCACTTACCAGACCATCTGGAATTGCAGAGCGACCCACAGCACTGCGAGTCAGCGGCGACTCTTGCTGGTCGTTGCTTCGTTCCCTGGAGGGGGCGGAGCCTGCTGGAACCCACGTGATCCATCACGTGATCGGAAGTGTCCTCATAACGCAGCCACGTTCACCCTCGCGGCGTTGAGCCCGACAGGGGTAGAGGGCGTCGGCTGTTGAGCGGCTGTTTGGCGCTGGGGCGTACCACCCTAATCCGGGGAGACAGCGAAGATACATTCACTTAGATCCCCTCCCGAACGCAAAACAGTGTCACCAATGTTATAAACACCTGCAGGGAAGGAAACGTAATTCAAACAAATCTTGCGGCATAAGGGCTGTGCCCAAACTCAACAAGAGAACCACAAAGTGAGGCATAGAACGATGGCCTCGGTAACATCAGTAACAGAAGACAGCACAAACATCTCTACAGGAGGGGCCACAGCCCGCCCACTTACAAGAGCAACCTCAAGACTCCCACTGCAACAACGAGAGAGGCTGGAGTTCATCCACGATATACAAAAAGAAAGAGGTAAGATTGCTGCCTTTCCCAGAATATCGAACACCGACTTGCCCAAAAACTCAGAAATCATAGAGATGGGAGGGAGGGTACAGAGGAGGGAAGCAATCAAACGAGATACGAATACCAACCCATTCAAATTGACAATATTGACAGCATCATCAATCGCACACACAAATACAAGTATAAAAGAAAATGTTGCAATACAGCAGTGTGCAAACGCAAATGATTCACACTGTGAAGATTCAGTTCCCACAGCACCAATGACAGCTGAACTCCTAAACGTGACAGACGCCGAATTAACAGATATTGGAATGTTGTTGGAAGCTCAGCAAAATAGAACTGACTTGAGAATGGAAGAAGGCGAAATAAGAGCAAACCTTCCAGTGGAAGAAAGGAACGAGGATAGTCTAACAATGACAAACAGTGAACATGATGGAGTACAGCCGCCAGAAACTCTGGTACAGCAAAATCAAAACAATAAAGTACCAACGACAATCGAAGACAAAGATATTACTAGCGCAAACAACACCGGAAAAGTAATACAACCACATAACAAAGACTTGGATGATTCAGTTTACTCAGATGCGTCCGAAATACTATCAACAAGTGAAAAAGGAGAGAACCATAAGATCGACAACAGCAGGATACCACACGATGACTTGAATGTCTCCAAAGAACAAACAAATAACAAAAAGGCACAAACGGAAGCAGGACCAAATGAGAATGATTACAAAAAACTGGAATCACTAATCAAGCAAAGATCCCAGAATAGTGGACCTAGTCAGAAAGAGGGGACCGACCCACACAGACAGACAAACCAGCTTCTTCAATCAGCAAAGAAAAAACTGCATTCCCCCCTAATCGGGAAAAGACCCTCTCTTAAAAATGGTGGTCAGGAAAACTCAATTGCTGAAGAGATTGGAGAACACGAATGGAGAGAACATTTTATCAAAACAATGGAAGCAAACACATTGAAAAGAATAACAACAGGTAATAGATTAAAACACTGCCAGGAAAGCAGTCCCTCTCCAGGGAGAGGCGAATATAAAGACCTGGGAGCAAGAACAAAAACAACGACCAACACATATGGATTTCGGACAGATAAGACCCCGTGTAGGGCAATAAGAACCCAACATTTTCTTAATTATGAAGATGATGACTTATTGACTTATTCACCAACTGACAAAAGATGCTTGCATTCAACATTCGAAAAAAGGCGCCGGTTCCTTGACGCACAAATGCAACAAGGGGAAAAGACGTGCGAAAATATCACCACGAGATGCACCGCAACACAAACCGAGGAATGTACACCACAAAGAAAGTCTCAAAATATCATTAATTCGCAAAGTTTTAAAAAAAACCCAACAGGAAACACAAAAGAGAGTATAAATACCAACGAAGAAGTACTTGTAGATCCATCTTCATTCCCACAAACAGGAACACAACTGCTGAATAACATAATGGCCGCCTTAACAATCTCATTAGCTCCATACATGAAACTGTACGAATCCATCAGTGAAAATGTTAAGGACAATAACGCTCTCGTAGCTCTAATGCTCACCAAGCTAACTGCCCAAGAAATAATAGCCTCAAAACTGGAAGCAAGGTTAAATCAAGAAGCAGAAACCTCAGCAGCATGGCAAAGGAGACTGTTTGACCTGGCAAGTGGAGATAGACAAGAAAAAGACATATTGACAAACGCCCTGTTAGACTCATTAAAATGGATGCGGAAATCCATTGAGTCTGCAGAGAGGAATCAAAAACTCCAGAGCCAGGTCGCATCCACCAAACAATCGGTCATGACGGAAATTAGACCCGATACAAGTAGTCGCGAGGGATATGATAAAGAAAGTCAAGAAGACGGCCCAGCACTAACACATAGTGCAAAAACGAATAAAGTCAAGTTAGCAAAAATTAGAGTGCTAGACCCAGACGACTCAAGAATTCGACAAAGTAGCGCCAGCGAAAACTTGAATTGTAAGGAAATAATCGCTGAAGGCCTCGTTGAAGACCCGAGGAAGAACAACAAGACAAAACGAGACGACGATCTCTTAGCCGAAATAAGAGACAACGAGAGTATAAAGAAAAATTTGAACAAAGACGAGCACTATCCCGTGTTTGGTCCTAAACAAGGGCAGGAGACCCAACACAAAAACACGGTCAAAGCAATAAAAACATCTAAAAAAACACTCAAAATAACTAAAACAGTAGAGGCTAAAGTTAAGAGAATCCCGAAAATCTCAAAAAAGGAGAAGGACTTACAAAAGGCATACGGTCAATATTTAAGAACGTCAAACAAACAAGCGAAAATGAAGACGTGAACTTAAGTAAAGAATTAGAACGAACAACCCAATCGCCTCCCAAACAAAGGGAAAGGCATGTAGTGCTGATCACTGAGGACGAAGAAAGCGTCCTAGAGTCGCAAGATAATTCAAGAGATCTGATCGAGGATGCATCTTTCTACATAGAAGAGGTGGAAGCAAACAACAGGCAAAATATATCGGAAGTGGTAGAGTCCCCACGTCAAGCACAAATCGAAGTAAGTCCACTACGAGGGGAAGAAAAAAAAAAGGAGGACGATGAATGTTCGTTTTTGGATTCGGACGATGACAATCACCATGAATGTTCAGGATTTCTAACATTAGATGAAAAAAGAAATAGAATTAACCGGGAAAAATCACTGATTGAAAAAGCAAATATCAAGAGCAACCTATCGGGAGAAACGTATAATCCATGGAATCCAAAGCACCCGAGGATAAACCAGTCCAATACACAGAATCGCAATCAGATGAAAAATCAACAAAACAAAAGAGTCCAGTCTCCCAAAAAAGTGCTGGTCGAAAACTTGCTTGAAGAAAACGAAGGAAAAAATCTAAACCGGAAAAATGTCATAGCCCTGCTTCATTGTGTGGACAAACTAAGAAAGCTAAGAAATGAAGATATAGCAGTGGTTGAATACATTGACGAAGAACGCGTGGACAAAGTTGTACTACATCTGAAATCAAGAACTCTCAAAGAACTAATTTTAAAAGACGGAAAAGTGTTGCTGAAACGAGGCTATGAGATTCGAGAAGTCTTAAATATTCCAAAAACAGATGACAACAAGAGAAATGAGCAAATACCACGTGAACAAAAAAGAGCATCAAAAACTCCAGTACCGCAAAAGGGAGCGGACAGAATACTAAAAGAAAATTTCAAAATAACAGTGGCAAACAAGAAGGGAGCACTTGAGGAATCGGTGAAAGGCGATACAAGAAAAAGAGAAAAAATAAATTGGGACAGAAAAGACAGTCTGAAAAGGAAGGTAGAGCTCCAAGAAAACTGGCTATGGTTAGCAAGTTCCCTATCCTCAGATGGAAACGACCGATAGCAAAGAAAATCGGAAACAAGAAATGAGGAATCACTGGTCTCCTGGAATACGAGGGGATTTAAGCACTTGATGACAAAGGAGAACTCACTTCTGAACAACGCCACAATAATATGTTTACAGGAGACCTGGATACGTGAAATGCCGGCATGCAGAAACTTCGAGATCGCCATGAACCCCCGCAAAAAAAGAACGAGATGGGAGACCCTACGCCGGTCTAATTACATTAATAAGGAAGGGAAGTGGATGGCGGATCACGGAGAAAGGCAATGCAACCCACCTTATACAATGGACTTTGTTAGAAACCGATAGTGACTCCAAGACTATGGAAATGTCTTCACTATTAGTGATAAACGTTTATTGGAACCCAGCAGGAATAACAACCATCCAGTTCCTGCAAGCAATAACAGACATTATAGTCAAAAGAAGGGAACAAAACTCAATTTGCCAAATAATCTTATGTGGTGATCTAAACATAAAATGTCTGACAAAAAACGGGCTCCCGCGACTAGAAGAACTGCAGATGGGAAAATCAAACGCGGCCAGATGGGCACAGATGACAAAAGGTTTTAACCTGCAGATGCTAAACGGTCAAACACGTGGTGATATTCCAGGGAAACACACGTGGTCGAATGGCCAAGCATCCACAACAATAGATTACATTTGGGTCTCTCTACCACTGATGTTGGAAATAGAATACTTTGAAATACTACTTCAAAATGACAGTGACCATAACATCCTTAAAACATCATGGAGGAGAGAGAATAAAAAATCTAACGGGAACTGCACTAATCTAGCCTTAAATCCGTCGGCAAATCGAATAAGGCTAACAATGAAAAACATTCTTTCGCTGAAAGAGGTCTTCGTAGAACCAGAAAATAATACGACGGGATACCTCAATTACGAAATATTACTAGAAGCCTATAAAACAACGAGCTCAGGACTTAAAACCGATGCTTTAACTCACAAGCACAAATATAGCAGAGAATTAGTTGAAAGGAGGAAACAACTAAGAAAGGAAGTAAGAGTTTGTAAAAAAAGTATAAAAGACTCAAATATAGACAAACAAAGGAACATCAAAGTACTCCGAAATCAATATAAAAACTGGCTCACAGACTTTAAAACAAGACGACTTCAAGAGCAAGGGGAACTAATGCTAAAAACTCTACAAAACTCCAACACCAGAGAAACATGGGACCTAATAAATAACTGTACCCTGAACCATCAAAGTAGATTAATTTGTGGTGTATCTGAGAATGACTGGATAAAACATTACACAGAAGTCTTCGCTGCCAGGGCTGACGACGTAGACTTATCAGAAGAGATAACAACACTTCCATGGATGAAAATGATGGACGAGAAAGAAATTGAAATCGCAATTCGGAAATTAAAAGACTCCTCTGCTGCTGGCCCTGACGGGCTGACGAATATCCATCTGAAGAAAGACCCAAAATCATGGTCAGAGATAATAAACATCTTATTCAAGAGAATTGTACTACAAAGAAAGATTCCAGAAACATGGACAAAAAGCATAACAGTGCCTATATATAAAAAGGGTCAACGTGATTTGCCTATAAATTACCGACCTATTTCGTTACTAGCATCCACAGGAAAGCTTTTTGCAGCAGACTTACAGAAAAACCTGACAATATGGGCAGAGACGAATAACATCATCGACCCGCGCCAAACAGGGTTTACAAAGCGTACAGGAACGGACCTAAACCTGTTTATTATATCTATGCTAAAAACCAACGCAATAGAATACAAAAAAGAACTTCATTTGGCCTTTATTGATCTAAGCCAAGCTTTTGACACTGTAAACAGAAGAAAGCTATGGGAAAAGCTAAAATCTTGGTCTTGCCCTGCGGAATTACTGAACCCAATAAGGGCGTTACACCAAAACACAACCACCCAAATCAGAGTAAACGACCGAGGGGATTTGACGGCCAACATCAGAATCAACAAGGGAGTGAAGCAAGGTTGCCCGCTTGCAGCAACTTTGTTTAAACTGTTTATAGCCGACATTCCTGAAATAACATCATGCATAAGACATTTCAGTCCAAAAATTAACAATCAGGAAGTGGCGATTTTATGCTATGCAGACGACATAGTATTACTAGATGAAACAAGAATCGGGCTGCAAAGACTCATAAACAACCTACAAACCTACATGCAAAAAAATGATCTGGTGATCAATGTGGGAAAATCAAAGATCCTGACTATAAACGGTAAGAACAAAGCCATAATGAAAAAATTTAAATGGCATATAGTAGGAGAACCTCTTGAACGAATACAGATGATAAAATATCTAGGAGTAGGACTCAACGCCTCCACAGTGGAAAAGAGCTGGGTAGAAACTCTGCTTGTAAAAGTCAGAAATCTAAGTGCACAAGGAAGGGTCCTAGATGGCAAATACGGAAAATTTTCATTGGCACCAGTAAGATTGTTTTATGTCCAAAAAGTCCTGCCGTCCTTAGCACACGGAAGTGAAGCCGGTCTGAATCTATCACACAAAATATGGTCGAAACTGGAAAGTGCATTTTGGAAACCAGTATTGAAGCTTCCGAGGAGCACTCCGATAGTGGCAATAAGAGCGGAACTGGGCCTCGAGTCTCTTGAAGCCACAATGAAATGGAAATCTTTATGCCTGTTGAGAAAAATATGTGAAACTAGCCCGGCCGAGAGTTATAAAATACTGGCTACTAAAGGAGTAGACAAAAGCTCAACTTACCTTAATCACTGGAAAAGAGAATGGTCTCAAGTACTAACACAAATGGACTCATCCAAAGAAGAACTGCTCACAAACCCCAACAAAGTAAAAGAAAAGCTCATGAGACAGGATTGGATTGCAACAAGAGAGGCCAAAATGAAGTTAAGGAACATAACCACCATGGCAGCCGAACATAGAAAAAGAAATTTGCTTCCAGAGTATCTACTAAAATTTCCATCATACGCACATAGAGCAACATTATTAAAAATCCGGCTGGGAGTTTACCCTACAAACGAATATAAAAATAGAACGGGAGGAAGAGGTAGTAATGAGGGGCGCTGCAGGTTTTGTCAAAAAGAGTGTCAACAAGAGACTCCGATGCATCTTATGATGAACTGCACCGCCGTTTCAAAGGACAGAAAGTGCATGTTATCAAGGTATATGTCAAATACAACACAATGTAATGATGAGGAACGATGGGACTATTTTATTCAAGGACATAATCCCCGATTCTCGTGCGCGGGTATAAACTTTTTGGACAAAATCCTCAAAGAAAAAGATGATAAACTAGCAGAGGAAAACCTGCAATCATCTGGACACATCAAGTGAACAAATAAACATATACCTTAGGAGGTGACAGTCGTAAAGATAGTCATGATGAAACGAAAGGAAAAAAGAGGAATCGAATTGAAACGGAAAGTGTGATAAAAGTTTAAATGTAAACTAAAATACTACACTTTAATAAAAAAAAAAAAAAAAAAAATTGTTAAAGTGAGCCTGAACTAATATAAAGTAGCCATCACCTACCGTGGACCTCTAGAGGGAATTAAAAGCAATTTTAGCACCTTTTCACTTCCCTGCAAACCACATTAAAGTAATTCGCCTGTGTTTAAAACTCATCCCTGTTTTCTCTAAGCTTGGTGGGAGAACTGGAACTGTGTATTGCATTATAAAGTGTGATTTGTTGGGATTCTTGAAGACTGTGTGCTCTCCTTCCAATTCTTGTATTGCATAGGGGGGGAGTGAATTGTCAAAAGAAAAAGTGATCATATTACCTTTTGCTAAAATCATAACAAGTTATTTCTGTACTGCATTTATTCCACCTTGCGTTTCCTTGAACCATATAAAGCATTCTTTCCCACCTTATTCTTCTGTTCCTATTCATAAGTTACCTCTTACTGACTACTGCTCATATTCACAAGTGTAATATCCATTATCAATTTATTTATAGAAGTGTGATATATATATATATATATATATATATATATATATATATATATATATATTGTTTACATTTTCAAATAAACCTTTTAATTTGCAAAACAAACCTACTTCATGGCTCAGTGGGGTCAGGGGGATTCTAAGAAGGGGGTGTTATACAAGGGTTGTCATCCAGAGTACTGAACTGGATATAAAAATACATCAATAAGGGTGTTCCTCAGCATCCCAAACTAGGCATTGACTTAGCTGTAGTGTTGATTGAATATCGCTTACAATGGGCAATTCCATTCACTGCCTAATAGGAACCCATTAATCTGGGTAGGCGGGTGGGATTGCAATGAGCAGCGGGGATGGCAAAGCATAGGAGTCGGACAGGAACATGCCATTAAAGTCTTGCCCTGAGAGGCGGAGGGCTGCATTAGCCATATCGGGTACAAGTCTAGGTGTCAGATAGTCACATAGTCAGATACGCGTCTGCATCAGTCAGTGAGCTAATCAATGAGGCGTAGTGCATGGTGTGTGCCGGGAAGAAGATGCAGCGTTGAGCTAATGGCGGTATTCTCATACATCACAAGAGAGAAGACGACTAGAAAACACAGGGTAGGACAAGGGGCGGAGAAAGTAATGGTATGCAGGAAAAATATAAGAAGAGATGGAAGGCAGTAGTATGTCTTACCTGCCAAGAAGTGCAGCTGCCTTGGCAGGTTATCTGGTGAACTATAGCCACAAAAGTGATGGGTGAAAGGTTTTGAATGAATCTAAACCACTGGCATTGCTCTGGGCAACCTTCAACACCACCGTTTTCTATCCCATCTGTGCCATTGCAAAAAGGGTCCAGCCATATGCAAATCAGTCAGGTACTGGTTGCAGCCCAGCCTGAACTGCTAGGCCAGGTCCCCTCTGCACTAAAACACAAGTACCCCAGACATGTTTCGGCCTTCCTGGGCCTCCTCAGTGAGGTGCAGCTTGGTTCCCTATGGCGCAGCAAGCAAGGGACCCACGCCTGGGCATACCCTCTCTCACATAGTGGGACAAACTATAGCCACAAAAGTGATGGGTGGAAGGATTTGAATGAATCTAAACCTCTGGCATTGCTCTGGGCAACCTTTCACACCACTGTTTTTAGCCCGTCTGTGCTATTGCAAAAGGGGTCCAGCCATATGCAAATCAGTCAGGTATTGCCACCAATGGTGGCAGCCCAGCCCAAACTGCTAGGCCAGGTCCCCTCTGCACTGAAACACAAGCAACCCCAGACATGTTTTGGCCTCGTTGGGCCTCCTCAGTGAGGTGCAGCTTGGTTCCCCATGCCACAGCAAGCAAGGGACCCATGCCTGGGCATACTCTCTTTCACATAGTGAGACAAACTATAGCCACAAAAGTGATGGGTGGAAGGTTTTGAATGCATCTAAACCACTGACATTGCTCTGGGCAACCTTCCACACCACTGTTTTTTTGTCCGTCTGCGCCATTGCAAAAGGGGTCACGCCATATGCAAATCAGTAAGGTTATCTGGTGAACCAGGACACAAACTCCTGGAATTGGTGGTAGACATATTTCCTTTGTTTTATATGTGGCCCCAATATCCAGAACCCCTTATTTTTGCTTAGTTTGTTCGTGTGATCACTAGAGAGGCCTCAGGCTTACATTTCAGGAATACCACATTTTCAATTGGAGTGCCACCATGGGCTGTCCTCACTGACTTATCTACGGCAGCGAGCTAACATGCGGTATTTATCACCAACTTATCTACATCGGTGAACTATGTCCGGGCCTCTCTTTCTGCTGACTCATGTACCTCCAGCAGCAGTCTATTTCATTATATTATTATTATGTTCCGTTCAGAAAACATACACTTATATACTGAATGGAATCATGCACAAAGCTATCGCTAAGTCTTATTTTTAGCTAGCTTAAAAATGACAATTACACTGTCTAAACATCTCTCCATATTGTCAGTGCTATAATAGTAGATGCACAAATAAATAAAAGAGAAAAATAAAACACACTATCCGTCTGCTTTCAGATATTTTTTGTGTATTATAAAAATTGCATTTCAACACAATCTTACTCTTTTTACAGAAATAAATGGAAATTGCACAGTAACAACCTTATCTGTAACAAAATGAGAAGAGAGCGGCGAGAACATCTTCAATTCGCAACATTAAACATGTTGATAAAACACTGGAGTTCCCTCTTCCACGCTGACTGAATAGTTTCGCACACATACACACTGCCCCCACACTCTGTAATATAATTACCAGGCCTGTTCAGCATGTGAAATTCGTCGGCTGGTCGCCTTCTGGAAGTGGTTCAATGAATTCTTCTTAAATCACCCCAGCAAGGACGAGCATCTGCCGTCCCTCAAACCGGGGCTTATTGACTGGAATTCCCAGTCTCTGAAGCAGTGCAATAGGATCTGCTTTTTCAATCAGGAGAATCCCCAGCCACCAACCAGGTCTTTCTCCCAGCTGTGTAAAATGTCTTCTCCTCCCTTCTTCCCCGAGATTCATTAGCAAAGCTCTGTTACAGCCTGCCAAACGAGTTCAACCAATGAAATTCTATCATGTCCTACCCTCCTTTTTTTGAACAGTGGCTTGGCTTATACAGTTGCAACTGTACCCAAACTGATTTCCTGCTTATTCGAGTCTTTGCTTCCTGCAAATACTGTGGACAGAGCGCAGATAGAAGCAAAGAAAATAAAATCTGGATGCGTGTTTAAAATGACTTTCAGAGCCTGTCATTTTCCATCTCATTTTGCACTGGAGAACACATTATATTATTAATGAGTTAGAATTGTTAGTATTGTTAATACGGTTAGTTAATTAATCCTCAAATATGTCTCATGCAACAGAGGAATTTCAGGTGGAAAAAAAAAATATGCTTTTAACTGTGAAAAACAATTATTTGCATTTTAGATGTAGAAATCGTTTTTGACTGAACAGCCTGTTTTCATTTACATGTCCATGTCACACTGGCAACACATGCCTTGCTGTACCGCATTATAGCAATGCATCAAACCCAAGCAGTGGTGCTGCATAAAAATAATGCTAAATACTCTTACATATTCCATCCTTTTTTCTGAGAATTTGGCAGTCCAAGCCATAATTAGCAACTTGCTCCCTTCCTTCTTTTAAAATGTAGCAATCCAACAAAATGAATATTCACATGCAAAACGAAAAAGTTGAAAAACCACTGTCCAATCAACATAATATCAAAATTCATCTTTGGGTCCATATGTTCCTTCCCAATGGAAGTGTCCATAGTCCAGTGCTTCAATTGTATACTTGAAGTCAATCAAAAACAATAAGATAAAACAAAGAATGAACATAACAGATTAAAATAATTAATTAAAATAATAAATATGTGGAACTCCATATGCCAGGACACTTGTCTGCCTCTGATATGTCCCGACCAGCGATGTCACATCATTTGGCTCATTCGGGTGTTCTTCCATCTTGGTACTCTTGGATCCTTTTCTATAGAAGTCATCTTTTCTTTGGCATTCCGGTTATTTTGTCTTCACCTCCACCCGGAGGCAGGCATCATTCGATCTTCATCCAGGGGACTCCAGGACTCCATCGTCTCCCGTGACCTCGGGTACAAATATGTTAATATTCTAAATCAAATAGAAAAGAAACAGATTAAGTAAATAGCACAATACTAACTTTACCCTTTTGCCAAAAATAAAACATGCTTTGTAAAACATTTCGCCCTTTTTCTTTCGCTTTCTGAAATTAAGCACAGGTTATAGAGAACAAGCATACATAAAACAACATGCAATATTTAATGCATTTTCATTCTGCACACCGACTCCATAAACTTCAGCTTCTTTTTTATATTATATATATATTTACATATATTACAGTGTTTATGTGCCATTATAATCAACCATCTTTATTTAACTTCTCTGTCACTGCCTCCTGACTGTACCCATTTATTTTACCTTTTTGTGTTCAAGGGACTTTATCTGTTTCTACACGCTCCAGATTTTTTATTTCATGTCTTGGATGACATGGCTTGATTTGGTTTACATGCACAAATTGTTCTGTTGCCGTTTCACCTTCAGTCTTTAAAATTTTGTGAACTACAGGAGAGACTTTATCTATAATTCCGAATGGCCCCTGCCAGGCTGCTAAGAATTTGGAATTTTTCTGTTTACTTTTTCCAAAATGAAATTTATACACCTGATCCCCTACACAAAATTCCTTTACTGTTGACTTTTTATCATAATATGTTTTAGCACTGTCAGCAGCCCTTTCCAGATTTCTCTGTACAAAAGCAAATGCACGTTGTAAATGCTTCCTCAGCTCATCAATGTATTCATGAACTTTAGATGCGCTTACAAGTGTTTGCTCATGTGTTCTGTATAGCAGATGTTGCGGCAACACCATTTTCCTACCTGTCAAGACCTCATGTGGGCTAATACCTGTTGCTTTGGCAGGAGTTGATCTGATTGCCATCAAAACCAACGGTGAACATAAATCCCAGCTGGAACCTGCTTCAGCTACAAATTTCTTAAAAATGTCCACAACAGACCTATTACCCCGTTCAACTCCACCTGAAGAAGCAGCCCGATATGCGATATGTAGTTTCCTTTTCACACCCAGTATTTGCCATACCTTGCTCATTAGAGCACTTGTGAAATGACTTCCTCTGTCTGACTCAATTCTTTGTGGCAACCCAAACCTTGAGAACACATGATTCACTATCAATGTGGCTGCTGTTTGCGCACTACAATCTGGTGCAGGAATACATTCAATCCACTTCGACATCAAACATACCACACTCAAAATATAACAGTTTCCTCTGCCCAACCTTTTTAAAGGCCCTACATAGTCTATTTGCAAATCTGACCATGGAAGGGGTAGGCCTCTTTTCATTAGTGGAGCTCTGTGCATTGGTGAAGCAGGTTTAAATTGGGCACATACTAGACATCCTATAGTATACAATTCCACATCTTGGGACATATGTGGCCAATAAGCATAATCTTTTAGTATTTCCAATGTTTTTTGTGAACCTATGTGGCCTGCAGTTATGGCATCATGTGCATGGTGTAGCATTAGCCCTCTAAATGAAAGGGGTACCACCCATTGTATCTGTCCTATTATCGACTCTCTAACCATGAGTCCATCCTGTAGTCTAATTCGTTTTTTATTCTTTAATACCCCCCTAATTCCTCTTTTCCCACACAATCATCTTCTGTTAAAGGGTTTTGTCCAGGATCTATCAAATGGTTATAATAAATTCCCAAAATTCGATCATTCTTTTGTGCCTCAATCAAATCTTGGTCTGGAGTGTTGTAACTCCATTGTGCCACTGATTGTTCTGTCTCCTTTGGTGCTTTAGAACGTGTTACTGCATCAATCTGTATTTCACCCAGTAAATGTTCAATAGGTAGCAATTCTCCCATCACAGCCCCAATTTTAGCCAGGTGGTCTGCCTTATCATTCCCCTCTTTATCCTCTCCTGGAGTTTTTAAATGCCTACAAATTTTTCTCCAGTATATTGTCAAATTATTTTCTGACACTAATTTGTCTATGGCTTGTATCATTTTTCCATGTTTAAGTGGCTTTTTGTTGTATGTAATCATGCCTCTCGCTTTCCAGCCAGGTAGATATTCCACAAAGCTGTTTCGTGCATAGTCAGAATCAGTCACCAGGACAATTTCACTGAATTTATTATCAATTGCACTAGCAATTGCTTTAAAAATGGCTGCCAATTCCGCTACTTGACTGCTCCTAGCTCCAATTCTCATCCCTATGCTGGGATACCTTCACATTTCAACCAGACATTTCCTATTCCTGACACTAATTGTTTATTACTGTCATTTTCAATGTGAAAAGCACAACCATCGACATATACATATACAGTTGGCAAGTCCTTGCATGTTTTTTCATCAAAAGCTTTGTGTGGTGATTGTTCAAACTCCTGTAAATTAGGTTCTATTTCCATTTCATTTGATGCTTGTTCAGCTGCACAGTCGTGTAAATCTGCTAAACTTTGAGCAATTGGGCTCTTTTTATTTTGGCCATATCTCACTTCTACAGGAAAACCTTGTAATGCTTGCGTCCATGAAGTGATTCTGGACTGCGCTAGATTACCTGACCTAATTCTTGTACTCTCTAAGAATTGCAAAGGTTGTTGATTTGTTTCAATAAACACCTTTTCTCCCTGAACAATAGGGCGGAAATGTTGTAGCGCCCACACAGTGGTTAATAGGGCCTTTTCACATTCATTGAATTTCATTTCAACTTGGGAAAATGCTTTACTTGCATAGGCAATGGTTTTGTGATTCACATCATGTTTTTGTGATAACACGGCTAACATACAATGTTCAGAGAAACCTATTTCTATAAAGAAATCCCTATCCTTTATGGGGTATGCTAAACATGGTGCCTTTACAAGACATTCCTTCAATTTGGCTACTGCCTCAGACTGCTCTTTCTCCCATTTCCAGGGCGTATTTAGTTTTAGCAGTTTATTCAATGGTTGAGTGATTTCAGCATAATTTTCAATGAACTTTCTGTTACGTTATAGCCTGTCATGCCTAATAAACTTTTCACCCCTTTCACATTTTTAGGGTCTTTTAGTTTTTGTATGGCCTCTATTTTCTTCTTTTGTGGATTTAGTCCATGTTCAGTTACTTCATGGCCTAGAAAATTCACTTTTTTCTTGCACCATTGTGCTTTTTGTAAAGACACTTTGGCGCCTGCTTTCTGCAATTGGCCAAGCACATGCCTTATTTCATCAAAATGTTTTTTTAAGCTTTCATTTTTTATCAGGACATCATCCATCACCCGAACGGAGTTCTAACTCATGCGTATTGAGTCCTGTCAAATGTAAAGGAAAATAAATTCTGTATCTCCTCTGCCAATGGCACGCACCAATATCCGAGGTGAGATCTAATGTGGTAAACACTTTTGAACCATGTACCTGAGCTAGGCCCTGATCAATGAATGGCAATGGCCATCTGGACACTGGTACTCTTTCATTTAACTCCCTCAAATCTGCACAAAGCCGCCATTGACCATTTGGCTTTAACACACCTAAAATGGGCGTGTTGGATGTGCTATTGATAGGCCTGATGATTCCTCGCGATTCTAAATTTTTAATAATCTCTGCCAATGATTCTAAACATGCCAGCGGTAGTCTATACTGGCGTACAAATACTGGACTTCTGCTACACCCTTCCGGAAGTGTGGCCACATGTAAATTAGTTAACCCGCAATCATAGGCATCTTTTGCAAATACATCTTTAAATTCCATAAATATCTTCCTCAACTTGTTTCTATCCTCATCGTTGTCAGATGCATCCGCTAAGGAGATCTGCTCTTCTACCATTTTGGAAAATTCCGGAAAATGTTCTGGTAGTGGAATCTCGGCGCTTTCCTCTAGCTGTGTGGCTGTGCCTCTTTGTAAAGCTGCCACTTTTAAATGTTTTGTCATGTCAGCTTCCATTTCAATGGGCTGATTTTCCATTTCATTTTCACTTAAATCAAATGTTATACAACTCTCTTGATAACAGCACACTGTCTCACTTGAATCATAAGGGTACACAGAATTAATTTTAAATATTCCTTTGGGCTGGGAGTCTAGGTATTCTGGCAACTCACCCTTGGCATCTACATACGTTTCAGGGATATTTCCAATCACCATGTTATTTAGATCTGCAGTATAATGTGATTTTTGTATGGCCATTCCTAATGGGGAGTTTTCCTCTAAGTGAATATCTTGGCAACCCTTATTATTTACCATAATTCTTACAGGCCCTTCACCAATATCTACCAATGGAATGTATTCATAATTCAGGCCTTGCTGTTTTATGGATTCATTCAGGCACACAAATGCATCAGAGTCTTTCATCTGCTGTCCATTTTTGCATTTCAGTGTTATTGCAAACTGTTTTGTAAATGCAGGAATAATAGTATCTTTCCTCATTTGTAGTTCGATTGCATAAGGAACCAGTTGTGCACAATGATAAGCCCTTCTTTTGTCTTCAAATTCAGGTGCCGGCCCACCTAGGCGTGACCATATTTTTTGATTAAGGAAATCTAACACCATACACATTCTGTGCATGATGTCATTGCCCATGTAAAAATCGTTTTGTGCTCCACTCAATATCCATACATTATGGTAAATTGTTTTCACCCCATTTCTAATTTTAAGCATGCATCTGCCTGCAATTCGGTTTTCAAAGTCTGGACTGTCCAACCCAGAAACATATTGGTTTTTAATCCTAAATTTCGGGATTTCCTCCCTCTCCATTATTTTTTGCAACAATTTCTCATTAATGAAGCTCCTCTCCTGTTCAAGCGCTAAAGTGGCTCTTATTGTTTTAAAACAGTCATTTATACCAACATGAACCCATGGTTGCTCATCTTCCATGTGTATTTCAGCAAGAGTGGTAATGTGTTTTTCTGAATCTGCTTTCGGAGTAATATTTTGTTTGCATATCTTTTCTTTTAAATAAAAACGTAATGTGTGCTCATCTATGGCGGTCTGCCAATTTTTCCTTGGGTCCAAGTATATTTGTACAGGTAGTTTTTCGTTGTCGCTCTGCATTTTGTCTTGACACATTAATATAACAGTGACACTAGGTATGCAACTATTCTGGAGATATACCTCCACAGCATCATTTGTTTTGGCAACGGTGTGACATTTATTTATGTTGCTGTTTTGTGATTTTAGTTTCTTAGGTCTCAATGGTTTTTTGGTTAAGGACCACAGCACTCCATTCACCCCATCTATGAGAGGAGACAATCTTTTCAGGCAATCTGTCCCCATCAGAAATTGAATTTCACAAATAGATGTGATCAATACCTCTTGTTTCATTCTGTGCTTTCCTATTTTTATGTCAACCTCAGTTACACCTATGATGGGCACCTCCTCCCCATTAAAGTTATGCACTGGACCTTGATTTTCCTTCACTGTGATCTGATTCTGTGGGGATCTCCCTTCATTGATACTCTTTACCAGCTCCTTGGACATAATTGTGGCCTGTGCGCCAGTGTCAATCATTGCAAATGTTTGCCATTTTTCTTCTACAGTGATGGGAGC
Organism: Ambystoma mexicanum; assembly: GCF_040938575.1. Lineage (NCBI taxonomy): Eukaryota > Metazoa > Chordata > Amphibia > Caudata > Ambystomatidae > Ambystoma > Ambystoma mexicanum. The sequence continues at coordinate 48,234,605 of NC_090924.1, read as the reverse complement.
ATAATACATGTCCTCAACTTCCTCTAATACACATAAGAAGTGTGAATTCTTACTGATTTCAGGACTCACCTTTCTCAGGCCTTTTTCACTTTTGGCTAAGCACATTGGTAAATGGAAAGACATTTTTCCCTCCTTTTTACCCATTTCTGCGCGAGAGACTTTATTCATTTCTCCATGTTCAGAGGTTTTTTGGAGTGTGGCCACTGTTCGCCTATCCATCCAGGTATCATCAGAGGCCACATTACAACCCTCCAACTGAACATGTGTAACAACATCATTCAGCAAACTGTCATTGTTTAATTCTGTGCATTTGTGATCATTTAGTGTGGTACCAGCCCTTTCAGCCTCTTCAAAAATATGTGGCTCAAAGAATTCTTCAGGTGATTGGCATGTACCCTCCTTTGGAGTATTTCCTTTTTCTGCCTGTGTTTGGTCATTGTTTTGACTGCCCAGGGAAAAAATCATAGCATCCCCACTTACTCCCTGTTTACTGGTATTCCCCATGCATGAGTCATTTTTCTTAAATCTGTCTCTTTGTTCTCTTGGAGTTTCAGGTTTTCTTATTTCATTTGTACAAATCTCCAATGTTTGATTTAGCTCTAGGTTGAACCATACCTCTCTTTTAGAAGTATTTGCACTTTCTGTTACATGTTCATTTACTGGCATTTTCACTTTTAAATCATTAGACATCTCAGAGTCATTATGCGAAATTACATCAGAGCAATCTGTCTTTTCGGCGCTGTAGGTATCATGAGTACTTAGTCACTTTTCAGAAGAAGCCCCCCGGTCATTGCTATGGCGATCAGCCCCCTCCTTGGATGACTGTTTTTGTGCTGTACAAAGCTTCCCTATTTGTTCAGCTAACATTTTCACTTGAGCCTCAAGGCACTGGAACCTTTCCATCTCCCTAGAATCCTCCCTCTGTGGCCTAGATCGATATTTGCTTTCTCCCTGATTGGATCTATTCTGATACCTTCATTTGTGGAGGGGAGCGGGGTGCACCCATCGTTTGGTTGTAGTCCCCTCGTGGGGAATCATTGTACTGACGTGGAGTATAATTCATGTTCTGTCTCATGTCCTGTCTCTCATGTTGTGGGTACTGACCCCTATGTTGATTCCCATTATCAGCAAATCGATCCACATATCGGGGTCTATCCTGATTACCATATATCATGGTGTTGGGATCAAATTTGCTCTGTGTCCCCAATGTCTGGTAGGGACCATCATTTCTTTGATCTTGATTTTGTCTCTGATTATAGTTCATACCTGACATATCAGGCCGATAGCCTGCCCGGGGCCTATCTCCTAAATACCCACGACTGATGTAGCTCTCCCTATTACTAGGATCATGTGATTGAAACATTGGTGCAGAGTGTGATGATCTTTGTTGATTAACCCTTTGTTCAGGTGCCGAATTATTTTAACCTGGACTTTGAACAGACTCAAGGGACATTTTGGCTGACCTGATTTCCATCACTGTTGCTGAGGGTTCTTTAGATTTAGGTCTAGTATCTTTCATTTTATCACTTGCTCTACCCTGACAATAGAGTACCTCATATAGTTTTGTGCTTTGATGCACAATCCACTCAAGGGACTTGTCACGATCAAATTCACAAACCAATTGGGATATGATGTCTTTCTGTAGCCCATAGAAGTAGGCGGTTTTAACTTCATTAGAATTGGTGTCAGAAGATACATCAAAGCGAGAAAATGCTCTTTTTAAGTCTTGTAAAAACTGGCGAGGGGATGTATTAGGCCCAGCAGTAAGTGTGTAAGCAACTTTCTTTGCCTCCTGTAATGACTGGAAAGGTGAAAAATGACACCTAATTTCTCTTTCAAACTCCACCCATGTCATATTCTGCTGTTCATTTAATCCCCTTATGATGCTGGCCATCGGAGCATCTAAAGTTAAATGAAAATATTGTCTGTACTGTTCCTTAGGTATCTGGAGTGCTTTAAAAATGTCATGAACCGCTTCTAAGTGATCCTCAATGCAGCATTCCCCTCCTTTTTTAAATGGTTTGATCAGAGCTTTAATAGATTTCATTATTTTTATGGGGCTACTTGTTGCAATGCATGGAATTGCACTACTTGGTGACTCAATCCTGGTTCCAGGTGTATGGGATTGGTGGTTGCCCCCAATGGGAGTATCAAATCCCCCAAGGGCGCTGCAACCAAGTTCAGTCACCGGCCCAGTCACTGGAGCACTAGCTCTTTGGACAGAACTACAATTCACCTCCACTCCATTGAATGTAGTACCCTGTCGCCTCTCCTGGGACCTGGGAATGCACATTTGCTGTTCTAAGTCTTTGCACTTTTTAAGGAGCCTGTGTGCTTCATTTTGCAGATAGTTGTTTTCATCACTTATTTTATTTATTACCTCCTGCATGTCGCACATTTGCATTTGGCATTCATTGAATTCTTTGTTTCTCTTGTCTCTTTCTTGAATCATTTTAACCATTTCTTGCTCTGCACCTTGAAGATCACTTTCTTTTTCAAAATTTTCTTTTTGTAAAATCTGCATTTCTGAAATAATCTCATCTTTATCCTGTCTAATGTGATCCACTAAGGCTTTTAAGTATACCAATTCTTGCTCACTGTCTTCAAACTGTTTCTTGCTTTTGGACAACTGAATATCAAAATCTCTGCATTTTAATTGCATGTCTTTCTGACATCCTTCTAATTCTGTTCTTAACATCTCCTCTTTTTACTTGCCCCATCTAAGTCAGTCTTTAACCTGTTAATTAGCTGGGTATCATTTTCTTGCATTCGCAGGGACCTATTCAAAATAAACCATATTTTGGCGCATAGCCGTATTAAACAGTCTTTCTCTGCAATTTTATCGGCTGCATTCAATAACCTTGTAAGGCAGACCTGAATTATGCTGCCTTCTGCAAAAATATTGGCCCTCATTACAAGTCAGGCGGTGGACCATGGTGCTATTAGCACCATGGTCCATGCCGGATTCCGCCATGGTGGATGGCGGAATTAACGCCCCATTCCAAGGTGAGTGGGGCGGTAATTCCCCATTCACCATTTGCCCTTCCCCATTCCCATTTTTGCCCCATAGGGCATAATGAGGATGGGGAAGGCGCTAATTACGGCACCGTAAATTACGGTGCCGTAATTAGCACCAAGGTCGCTTAGCGCCTTGGACTCTAACGCCTGCAAAAAGCAGCCGTTAAAGTGTGAATCAGGCGTTAAGGCTTAACGGCGCCGACGGCGCCGTTAAACCCTTAACGCCTGACTTGTAATGAGGGCCATTGTCTAGTTTTTCTTTCTGCAACTCACCGTGAATGCGGTCATGCCATTCTGAGGTACTGTTTAATGACCACGTCCCATGTGCAAACAACTTTGCCTCTAAATATTGCACTATGTCTGAAAATGTGGTTTCCCTTTGTGACATTCTGAAATTCGTTTTTGGTGACACACTGTTATTATGAAATGGGTTCCCTTTAATGTACAGATGGCAGTGTGAGACACACTTGCCACGCCCAGTAGGTGCTCTATGATCACTTTCCCGGCCTGCAACGCACCATAAATATGTGCGTATTTTGTATAGATTTGGGGCCTAGCGGTATTTTCTTACCGCCAAAATGAAAATAATTCAGTAATAATCACTCTTTGCATTCAGATTAGATTTGGTATATAGTACTACAGTATACATACATTATTTCAGCACACTGATACATTTAGTGGTATACATTATGTTGGTATGCGTTATTGGTGGTATTTCTGGTGAGCATAATTCCTTTGTTTTACATGTGGCCCCAATATCCAGAACCCCTTATTTTTGCTTAGTTTGTTCGTGTGATCACTAGAGAGGCCTCAGGCTTACATTTCAGGAATACCACATTTTCAATTGGAGTGCCACCATGGGCTGTCCTCACTGACTTATCTACGGCAGCGAGCTAACATGCGGTATTTATCACCAACTTATCTACATCGGTGAACTATGTCCAGGGCCTCTCTTTCTGCTGACTCATGTACATCCAGCAGCAGTCTATTTCATTATATTATTATTATGTTCCGTTCAGAAAACATACACTTATATACTGAATGGAATCATGCACACAGCTACCGCTAAGTCTTATTTTTAGCTAGCTTAAAAATGACAATTACACTGTCTAAACCTCTCCCCATATTATCAGTACTGTAATGGTAGATGCACAAATAAAAGAGAAAAAATAAAACACACTATCCGTCTGCTTTCAGATATTTTTTGTGTATTATAAAAATTGCATTTCAACACGATCTTACTCTTTTTACAGAAATAAATGGAAATTGCACAGTAACAACCTTATCTGTAACAAAATGAGAAGAGAGCGGCGAGAACATCTTCAATTCGCAACATTAAACATGTTGATAAAACACTGGAGTTCCCTCTTCCACGCTGACTGAATAGTTTCGCACACATACACACTGCCCCCACACTCTGTAATATAATTACCAGGCCTGTTCAGCATGTGAAATTCGTCGGCTGGTCGCCTTCTGGAAGTGGTTCAATGAATTCTTCTTAAATCACCCCAGCAAGGACGAGCATCTGCCGTCCCTCAAACCGGGGCTTATTGACTGGAATTCCCAGTCTCTGCAGCAGTGATTTCCATATCAGGATGATTATATCAAGACCACACAGATGGAAAAGGAGCCTGGATGGAAGAGCAAGATGCTTGTGTATCCTGCAGAAGGACAGGACGAGGTAGTCATTGAAGAGATGAAGAAAATAAACTGCCCTGATGTGACAAATGGCTGGATCACCTGGATGTTGGGATCAAACTCAAGTCCTAGTCTATGGTCTATGGACGAGTGAAGTAAAGAAGGGATGGGAAGAAGGATTGATGTCCTGTGCAGCTCATCTACTAAAGCCAGAATATGTACAGGTGGTGCAAAGTGTGAATGATGGATGTTTGAAGTCATGGGATAAACACACCAAACTACTGCCATGGGTAGAAGGTGAATCAGGCCCATTGGTTGTAATCCCATTGGCTAATGCGACATTGCGCTTCCGAAGACACAGAAAGAATTATGTGGAAGATAACAAGGGATGCAGAACTACAGTTGACGTTTCAAGGATGGGAGAAGGGACAGCCATCCTCATGGATTGATATTGGGATTTGTGGGTCTAGAGCCTATATGAAGTTGCCCAAGGATTGGAGTTGAATATTCTCCCTGGTGCTCATCCATGTTCCAGCTTTAGTGATTCCTCAGAGTGACCTGAACATTGGAGAATTTCCAAAAGCAGAGGCCCATTTGAGAAAAAAAAATCTCTTGAATTGTCTAATTGCACCAGAATAGAGAATTACTTGTCAGACAAGTCTATAGAAGCATATGATTCTATTTCGTATGAACACAGGTTGTTCATCAGGGCTTCCTCCATATTTACGGCTATAGTAATGCCTGGGATACAACGCCAAGTGGGTCCAGATTACGAGATAAGAGCTTCTGCAAACAATCAATACCACCATAAAGGGATTCAATGCTATCAAAGAAGTGCTGAGCGTCATATGACTAATGACCCTGAAGAACAGATATGTCCTTGACATGATCACAGCGATGAAAGGAGGAGTTAACACCCTCATTTGGCCTTCATGTTGCACATTCATACCTTCTCATGATGACGAGAATGGGACCTTGACAGAGGCCATAACGTTGTTAACAAACCTGCATAATAAAATGGAAGACAAGGCAGAAGACATTTCAATTGATAGTTGGTTTGCCTCCATATTCTCATGGATTCGGCAGTGGTTGGCAAACATATTCAAGATTCTTGGGGCAACATTGGTGATGGTGATGTTTTGATTCTGTGTGATCAGGATAGTGATCGCCCAGTGCAAGAAGACAGCAAAGAAGGTGGTAGGAATGAAGATCATGATCAATGTCGAATCTGGGTTTGGACCAAGGAATTGATGGATAAAGATGTCAGAAAATATATAGAAGCCAGCATAGTAGCACCTGAAGGAGCAAAGTTCCTGTATCCAAAGAATCATTAGAAGTACGTGGGACAATGGGTCTATTATAATCCAAATGGACAATGCAACTACATGACCTGGAGTGTAGATGAGCATGTTAAATCAGCCGGCACCCCGAGGGGGGTGATGAAGATCTGGACTCCAAAAAAGCACTTCTTCAAGATAAAATATTAAGATGTGGAGAGAATTGAGGAGGTGGTCGAGGACTCAACCAGAATTGTGTTGCAGCAAGAATAAGCTGAGATCGTGGAAGCGCCTGGTGAGGCTGTCTGGCCTGGTATCAAAACTGAACGGTTATCTATGCTTGAAAGCAGTGAATGTGCAAAGGATGAATAATCCCTTGTTAAGGTGCAAAGAAAGAACACCCAGAGTGCCAAGTTTATTCATTTAAGACATTTAAATTCTTAAAAATGGATGAAATTGTAGTCTCCTGTTATGTGAGCCAAGGATAATGATAGTGAGATCCTGCACTCCCATATTTTCCCACAGACAAGGATACTTTGCAAGGCCAAGTCGAAAGACAATTTTCATGGCAGAAGATATGGTTGATGAGAAATGTTGGGCTAATTGGGTGGGGAGGTAAAGTCAAGTACACCTCCTGGCACTTGGGTTTGAGCTTACGTGCTTTACAAGCATGCCAACTAATTGTAGAGGGCCGTACAATGAAGGGCATTATAGTTTGAGGATCAATGATAAACTGTGTACTTAATAGTGTTACAGATTACATGTTTTTAGAGGTAGGCATAAGTTGTCCACCTGACAGTGGGCAGCCAATCACAATCCTAGTCCCTATGAAATGTATCCTTATACGTCCCCTTAAGCCTATCACAGTCTTTGATAGGTCTTCTATTATTTGCCACGTAGTATGACGTCATTGAAAGCCCGAGCGAACGTCTGTTGACATCCGTTGTAACCTCCCTTTGCCATCTTCCTGAGTTGGTTTGATTATTTGGACTCAGAATTTCTATGCAATCCCATCCATTGCATGAACATTACTAAAGGGCCATGTGCTCACTGTCATATTTATTTATTGGGTATTTATAATGCACCTATAGAGCACATGGTGTTTCAGGGCGCATCAAGACAAAAGGGGGGGCAGGGACAACAAAAAAAATGGTCCTACTAGACCTTGAGTCATTTGGATCTTGCAAGTGCAGTAACAAGAAGTACAGGAGAGAGTTAAAGGGGGAGGGAGGAAGTGCTGGTTAGGGCAGAGTGTGCAACTGGTAAGGATTGAAAGGAGGTGCAGGTTACATTAAGTGCAAAGTGAACAGGTTGAACACAGCACGAGGCTGACAAATGAAGAAAATACTGGAGTGGGTGCACACATTGGGAAAGCCTCACCTCATTGTGCAGGGCGCTACATCAAGTATGCAGATACAAGAAGATACAATGCAACATTGGAATGCCCAACCTCAAGGAGCAAGGGGCCTCATGAAGTATGGAGGTACAAATAGGTAAAATGCAGCATTGGATTGCCTCACCCCATGGTGCACGGGGCTACATCAAGTATGCAGGTACAAGTAGGTAAAATGAAACCTTGGAGTGGGTGCACACATTGGGAAATCTTCACCTCATGGTACAGGGGGCTACATCAAGTATCCATGTACAAGTAGGTAAAATGCAACATTGGAGTGGGTGCACAAAGTGGGAAAGCCTCACCTCATGGTGCAGGGGGCTACATCAAGTATGCAGGTCCAAGTAGGTAAAATGCAGCATTGGAATTCCTCAGATCATGGTGCAGTGGGCTACATCAAGTATGCAGGTACAAAATAGGTAAAATGCAACATTGGAGTGGGTGCACAAATTGTGAAAGCCTCACCTCTGGGTGCAGGGAGCTACATCAAGTGTGTAGGTACAAGTAGGTAAAATGCAGCATTGGACTGCCTCAACTCATGGCGCAGAGCCTAAATCAAGTATGCATTACAAGTAGGTAGAGAAAGGAAAATGGGACAAAGTAAGTATGAGTTGAAGTTTGGCAAAATACAAAATCAGAGCAGGGCTGAATACAGAGTCAAAATGAGTCAAAGGTCTACAAGCTTTGTCTCTTTCTGCACACGTCCACTCACCTTCCCGACCTGACTCGATTCTTACCTCCATTATCCACTAAGTACTGGCCAAGTACCATGAGGGGAGGCTTGGCCAGGCTATGTTCTAATGTGTGAAAATCAAATCTTGGTGCTCTGCAATCCCTGTAAGGTTTTACATCCCTTGCTTAGAGTGCCCCATGTGTGAAAATCGAATATTGATGTTCAGTAAATCTCTGTAAGCTTTCTCCTCCTGCTTAGAATGCCCCTATGTGCCTCTCAGCGGGTTGACACAACCTGGCTTAGCCTACCGTAACATGAGGTGAGGCTTTGCCAGTCGGTTCAATCATACCTTTTTGACTTTCATGGTGCCTGATATTTCCCTCCGTACCAATAGGGGAGGCTTTGGCTGTCTGTGCAATCATACCTATTTGACTTTCATGTTTCCTGATGTAGCCCCCCGTAACATGAGGTGAGGTTTTGCCAGGCCATGTAATCTACCACTTGATGTCTGTAACATATGCTTATGTACCATGCACTTTCTGTAACTAGCACCTAGATTCCTGAGTACTTTGTGCACTGAAATAAGTGTAAAAACAAATAGAATAAAATAATATAAATAAATAAATACAATACAAATTGGTAGTAACAGGCAGGTAGGATACAAATGCGGCAAAGAGCTGACGGAAGAAAGAACCTTGGTAGTTACTGTTGGGTTGGATTCAGAGGCAGCACTAGGCAGAATATAATGTTAGAATCAGTAGTTGCAGGTTTGAATGAATGCAGGATACGGCCCGAGTCTGACGAGGGAGATATGGGGTAGTCAGCAAGGTACACATGCTATGCTAGTAGATAGGTGAGATATAGCACTATGTGTAAAGAGGCGGGAGCAAGGTCTGTTGTGGGATCATGAATGAGAGGTTTGAAAAGCATTAGCCAGATGTATGGTGTGGGATGTTTTTACCCATGCATCCAATCCCTACCATAAAACTGTGCAGTACTGGCATGGAAAACATCATGATGGCCAGAACTCCCCAGAGAGTGCACAGGGAAAACATGAAGAATAGGCTGGCACGAAATGTCTAGGAATGTTTATTGCCACTTTGCTTTATCATCCTAGGAGAGATGAAACCATGGAGACTGACCAAGGAGGACGACCGGGGACCGGGAGCAGAGACCCGAGGGTCCCGGGGTTCCGCCCAATCCTCCCATCAGGACCAGCAAGGAGAACTGATTGATCGACTGGAGGGAGGAAAAGATGCTGAACTATGCCATCTATGGAATTGGAAGAAGAGGAGGCGAACATCCCAGATCTTGCGAGTTCCATCAGTGAAAGGACAGAATGGGCATCCCAAGAGGGGGGGCTTGTGGGATGTTTTTACCCATGCATCCAAGCCCTACCATAAAACTGTGCAGTACTGGCATGGAAAACATCATGATGGTCGGAACTCCCCAGAGAGTGCACAGGGAAAACATGAAGAATGGGCTGGCACCCATTTTTGCCTATGTTGTGAGCACAGGAGGGCACTGCCTAAAACCACCATTGGGCTACAAACACAGTAGCCTGAAACCATTGGGAATGGCAATGCTGATTGCCAAAAAGCAACTCAGAACTGTGGGGAATTCATTTTCTTAATCCCAAAAATGGTTGCAATACCAGTACTCACCACTATCAGAAAGCCGGTGTTTTAAAACCACCAGACTTTTGTGTAAAACTGAACAAATGAAGCAAAACCAGGCCAAGGAAAGACTTGCTAAGAGGTGGATACAATGTAAAACTATATTCTGAAATGACTTGAAGGAAGTAATTATTTAATGTATATGTAAAAATTGTAAGTTTGATTTAAACTGGGAACAAAAAGTGACATTTAGCTGAAACCTGGCTTAATGAAACTGGATTCTGCCTGACAACTACCCCCGACAGGAGTTGAAACCTGCTCAGCCACTCTTCCCAGGCCTAGCTGCATCCTGCTGCCCCTTGCCAAAAGGAGTTGACACCTCTCTGATTGAATTAAGGGAGGGGACCTGCAGCCTGCAGGAGGTTGAACAAAGCACTGTCCTGGGCTCAGGCAAATGTTATATTGTGGGGTCGTAAAGTGGCTTCCTCTTGGGAGAAGTGGGAGGAGAGGTGCCTCTGGGAGCCACCCGAGCTGGAGGCGGGGACAGGCAGAAGCTTCCCCCATGTGCTTTGGAACCTAAACCACACCCCTGTTTGACCAGGGCATAATTTTAAAAAGATAGATAACTCATAGTGCGGACTTGTCAGAATTATATAAGTAATATCATTATTCTTGTGATTTTTCTGTGCACATTTTAAGAGGTGTTAGGATCCTGTGGTATGTTCCTGGGGATAGTAGCGGAAAAAAGGTTGTTACTCCAAATGTATGCATGTTAAAAATCTGACTCTTTATCATCTGTAACCCATATCCCTGGTGCACATTTGTGTAAAATCTGGAAAGGTTTAGATGTCGTTATCTGGATGAAAAGGGGAGAATTCTGTCATCAGTGGACACGACATCGTATAAAGACAGGGATCGGATGGTTTGGTGCTACAGAAAATATGTTAACTGGACCTATAATATTAGAAAAATGGTACATAGATAAATATTTATTTGGGTCAGAAATAGATTTGTGTGCAAATTGACCAGGGGAGGATCCTCTGACCCATAAACAGACCTCATCATGATGACAACCCATTTCCTTCCCCCAATCATGGGAGAGGGGAGAATTGGGCCAATGACAAGTAGAGAGGGGTAGGCTTAGCTAGGCCCAGACACACACCCATTTTCAAAACACATAAAAAGAGACTGCTGGGACAGGTAGAGACATTCAATTCCATTTGCTGCGGAGCATGCTGGCTGACGACTTCACATCCAGAGATCCAGACTTCAAATCCATCAATCTCCAGAACCTGTAGCAGAAATTAACTCCAGAATTTGTAGCAGAGAGGCCTGAATCCACCAGCTGAATCCTCTTCAGCAGGCCTAAAAACCAACCAAACTATTCAACAGCCCGGCAAGTTGTTTGAATTTTTGCCAAGAATTTTTGCAAGAACCTGTAGCAGTATCCAGAAAGCAGTGCTGTATCCAGAACCCGAGAGAACCACAAACCAGACCGTTGTGAGCAGATCCGGTGCTTGACAGACCCAGAGAGCAGAGCTGACCCAGATCGCTGTGAAGTGCCGAGACCAGAACCGGAGTCCAGTCCAAAACCTGACCAGATCCGTGGCGAGGCCCATTCCTGCCCAAAATATATTGTGAGTACCGCCAGAACTGGGCAGAACCCAATCTCTTAGTTAAAATAATCTAATCCAAACTATTTTAACCTAAATAGAACTGCCTCCTAGAAATCGTGTCATCTGTCATTTTTAAAGCTGCACAACTGTCACCTGTCAATTCTGCAGCTGCAAGCTGTCACCTGTCATTTTGAGTTTTACTTTAAATCCGAAAATCTATGAGATTTAACTTTCATCTGAAAGCTTAGAATCCAGGCTTTCCTAAGAACCTAGAACCGACTTCCTACTCCCTATACTTATTCCGTAATCGAGAGACACGCCCTCATGAAATTTACCGCGATTTGCGATTTGGCCCGATTTCTTCATCTGTAGAAATCAGCAGCTTTTTGCTTCTCTTTGCTAAAATTGGTTTGCAATCTGCTAATCATTCATAGAGTATTGTTAAAGTGAGCCTGAACTAATATAAAGTAGCCATCACCTACCCTGGACCTCTAGAGGGAATTAAAAGCAATTTTAGCACCTTTTCACTTCCCTGCAAACCACATTAAAGTAATTCGCCTGTGTTTAAAACTCATCCCTGTTTTCTCTAAGCTTGCTGGGAGAACTGGAACTGTGTATTGCATTATAAAGTGTGATTTGTTGGGATTCTTGAAGACTGTGTGCTCTCCTTCCAATTCTTGTATTGCATAGGGGGGAGTGAATTGTCAAAAGAAAAAGTGATCATATTACCTTTTGCTAAAATCATAACAAGTTATTTCTGTACTGCATTTATTCCACCTTGCGTTTCCTTGAACCATATAAAGCATTCTTTCCCACCTTATTCTTCTGTTCCTATTCATAAGTTACCTCTTACTGACTACTGCTCATATTCACAAGTGTAATATCCATTATCAATTTATTTATAGAAGTGTGATATATATATATAGTTTAAATTTTCAAATAAACCTTTTAATTTGCAAAACAAACCTACTTCTTGGCTCAGTGGGGTCAGGGGGATTCTAAGAGGGGGTGTTATACAAGGGTTGTCATCCAGAGTACTGAACTGGATATAAAAATACATCAATAAGGGTTTTCCTCAGCATCCCAGACTAGGCATTGACTTAGCTGTAGTGTTCATTGAATATCGCTTACAGAAGTGGGGGCTCAGAGCCGGGATATTCTGGGTTAGATTTACCACTTGTGCAGATTAATACAGTGTGCCAACTGACCAGATACACATATCCGGTTAGATCACCACGCTGTTTTACACTGTGAAAGCATCCCTCAAAGGAACGCTCTAAGGAAACGGTCTGTTTTGCAAAATAAAATACAAACTTCTGTAAGTCAGGAAGGAACTCAAATTCCAGAATGACGACCTTGGTAGATATGAAAATAGCCAGAGAGAACTTCTTACATAAGCTATTTGTGAGAGGTGAGTGGACTCATCAGGACCAAACGGTCTGGTTGCAGGCAATCGCGCCACAGGTCACTGAAACAGGGTCAGATATATGGGGAGATCAGGGTCCCCTACATGTGGCCCTGAGTGAACTATATATGGCCCCTAAAGCCAAAGATGAACATAATAAGATTGCCAGGATAGCGGCATATTTGTATCTATATATGGGAGCCATGCAGGACAAATGTGCTGAAGGCCAAGATCTGGCAAATAGGCAACAGATGGCGTTATAAAAGGCCCAATCTGACCTGGTCTCTTCTGAGCAGAGGCTGCAGAGGAGCCAGGAGTCAGAAAATGATAGTAGGCAGTATATCATTAAAATAAAAGAGGACATGGATATACTGCAACAGGAAAAGACAGACCAGGATACCAGATTTCTGGCTTTGCAGAAGGAGCACCAAGACAGTTTGGACTCCTTACTGCAGAGCCAGAAAAAGCTGGAGCAACAGATCAATTTCAACAGGGCATGCACAGAGAAGGTAGCCACCCTGCAAATCCAACTAGACAGAGAGAAAGACGAAAGCAATAAATTGATTTTGAAAGACCTGGATACCCAGGCAGAGTTTGATGAAGAACGCCAGAAAGCTGGTGCCTTTCAAAGGCAGAGGGACGACCTGGCGTCACAAATGCAAGCTCTTGGTCAGGAAAGGGATACATTAGGCCAGGAAGTCTGCCATTTAAAAAGAAAAATTGAAGAAAATCACTTGGCCCTCCAGGGGCTGGGTGACCTCCAAAAAGAGCATCAGGGCTTGCTAGATCACACCAGGAGGGTGGAGGAGGCTCTGGCAAGAAAGGAGCAGGCCAGTAGGGATGGGACTGAGGAGGTAACCCTTCCTGCAGCAGAGACTGGCCCAGTACTCCAGGACCAATCAGGAGGCACAGAGAGAGAATGACGCTCTCTGCCAGCACAATGATAGGCTCCAGCAACAGGTAGCGATGCAGCAGAGACTGATAGAGTCTAGTAAGGCCTTAACTGAGGAACTGAAAGCGCAGGCTCTTGCTTTGCAACAGGAAGCAGGGGCGGATAGAGATGAAGTTCGCTGGGAAAGAGAAACACCTGAGCATAACCTCAGGAGCCCTAGCACCAGAGGCCTTCATCTCTCCCAGTCCCTGGACTCTGCCACCCCCATGTACCCCAGCGCACATGAGCCCAGGGCCACAGGGATGGCAGATTACTATCCAGCTAGAAGTATGGGGCTCATAGGCCAGTACCTCCCAGGAATGGATGGGCGGGCATCCGGGTATGGGCACCCAAGCACAGTGCAATTTAGTGGGGAACCCCAGGAGAGTAGGCCCACTAAGGGCATCCTGAAAACCTCTGCCCAGTTAGGTCAGTGGGGGGGATACCCAGCAAATCCTGGTAGCAAGGAGGGATCTGAAGACTCCTCTGAGCGTCACAGGACACAGGAGACCAGGTCCCCACATTCTGCCAGCCATTCCCAGGCTCGCAGAATCCGGGAAAACCTGGAAGAACAGACGGGAACCTCTGGGAGCAGTGCCTCTGAGTCAGAAGATGAATGGACCAGGGTTACCCGGACCAAAAGGGCCAATAAGACAAAAAGGGCCTTGCTTAAGGACCCCTTAAAGCAGATTAAGGCAATCAGGAGCGTCATCACGCCTTATCATAAGAACGCCAAGTATTCTGTTTGGGAGCACTTAGAGTTGTTTGAGCAAATGATGGAGACTTTCCATTTGAAGGACAGCCAAAGCTGTATTCAATATGTAAAGTGGACCTTCTCCCCGGAATACTCCAGTTTCTTTGCGGGGCTGGAGGACCAAAATCATTTAAGATGGTCCACCTATAAGGCGGCCATCTTGTAACATTTTTCTACTCATAGAAATCCTCAAGAGGCTCGCAAGGCAGCCTACAATTTACAATGTGGGGAGGATCAGGCCCCACAAGAGTTTGTGCAGGAGTTAAAGCGTGCTTTTGCACAGACCACAAGAAGGGTGCGCACGGATAGCAGAGAATTTATTAATACGTTTTTCCATGCCTTGCCCAAATACATAATGACCCAGCTCGTGAGGGATTTTCACGAGAAAAGATCTTTAGACTGGGTCATTGAACAGGCGACCCGGATCTATGAGGTGCAGAAGCCAATAGAAAATAAAAATAATGCGCCCAAAAACCCCAAAGCCAACAACACCCCTGCTGCTGCCAAGGTGGCAGAGGTAAAGGTCACCCCCGTTTTAGATTTGGAGATGGGGGGGCCTAAAAACCTACCTGCACCTAATAATGCTAGGCCCAGAAGGCCCTCGGGCCAGTCATAGACAGGGAGCCAGGGAGGCAGCCCCACAAATGGGGTCCCTCGCTCTCCTGATTATGTAAGCCCCCGTTACAAGGGAAACAGACCCATCCTGGGTTATGTGTGGACTCCTCCAGCCCAAGGGGGGGATCCAGCCAAGCACCTAACCCAGAGAACTTCCCTCCCAACTTCTCACAGGAGGGCAGAAACTCACCAAACCCTGGGCAGAACTTCTTCCCCAGGTATCCACCCAACTTCCAGCCCCAAAATCCTCCACCCTTCTTTCCCCAATTCCCTGAGCCCAGACAACCGAATCCGGGAGAGGGGAGGCCAAGGGTGGAGGGGTATCCAAATCTTCCCAACCAGGGGTACTACCAAAGAAGGGATAGCTACCCTTCCCGGGATCAGCCCAGGGGAGAAAACAGGGCCCCGTATCAGCCTGAGCGGGTTTCCCAGTTAGAGCGCCAGGTTCAAAACATGGCGCGGGATCTGGGTCACATACTGAGGGCTCAGCAGAACCCTCAGATCGGCATGCCAGCGCAGAACGCACCCAACTCTGGACCTGGTGCTCCAGAACAATGACGGGGGCAGCACCCCGATAACTCGCCGGTTCCCAGGGAGGAGGCACAAAGGGAAGGGGGGTGTAAAGCCTGGGAGGAAGCTTCCTTCCTCACTTGTAAACAGCCCCTGGAAACCCAGGAACCGGAAACAAAATCTCTTGCCCCTGAAAGTCTGCCTCCTAAGGAGCAGAGGGGGGGTAGGATTCCAATCCAGACTGGGGAGATATGGAGACTGAGCTACCGCCGCCCATCATCTCATCCCAGAACCGACAATACCAAAATCCCATGGGTCAAACCCATCCTGGTGACTGCCTCCCAAAAGGCAAGGGCGGCCCAGAACCGGAACCAGGGGAACCTAAAACCAAATCAACAGACTGGGTAGATGTGGGGATTGAGCTGTCGCCGCCCATCATTCTATCCCAGAACCAACAATACCAAAATCCCGTGGGTCAAACCCATCCTGAGGACTGCCTCCAAAAAGGGGGGGGTGGCCCAGAACCCGAAACCATTTCCAGTTGCCAGCTTTTTCTTTCAGATTCCCCAGGCTCTCCACAGAATAATGCCCAAATCTCTTCTCTCGCCATGTCCAAAACCAGAAAGTTAGCCCACCAGTTGTCCAAAAATGTGCATTATCTGTGCCCCCTTGAGGAGAAGGAGGGAAGATTTTATACCCCGGTACAAGTACAGGGGCAGGGTACAATTTCGGCACTGATGGACACTTCTGTCCAAAAGGGCCTTTGATGAACTAAATGCAGGAAGGGGGGAGAATTACCGGATTCCTCTCACCTCTCTTCCTGGACAACTGCAGAACTTTGACAGGAAGGAAATTCCTGTCGAGGGGACTGCAGATTTGGACATCAAAATTGGGCGACACAAGGTGAAACACCCGGTCATAGTAGTGACTCCAGAGGGCACCCCTTGTTTACTAGGGCACAACCTCCTGAGAAGGTTGTCACCCCTAATAGATTGTGTAAACAAGGTCCTCTGGACCCAGACTAGCCGACCAATAAAATTAAAACAGAGTGCCAACCATGTTAGTTTAAATGGCACCTCCCACATGGTTGAACAAAAATCTGACCAAGTAGAATTTCACTTCCAGAACAACCAAATTCCAGACGTGACAGTAATAGCAGTAGGACAACAGACTGGTGATGGGGGGTCCTCTCTATTTCTGAAAATCAACCTTCCTTCCAGTTTAAGGTGGTATTCCACACTGGAAGGAAACACTCTGAAATTCTTTACTAATCCACAATCAGAAACTCCCACTCCTATAGTCCAGGAAGATGTGAAATCAGCTCAGAGCCTGGCTGATATTCAGCAAATTGGAGAGCAGTTGTTCATCCCTGTTCAGTTAAATGATGGGAAGGACTCTGTTCTCGCTCGAGTGTGTGTGAACAACGGTAAGAGCTTCATCAGCGAAGCCATGTTCCGCCGACTGCCAAAAGATCCAGCCATTCCCACATTCAAACTGATAGACAAATGGGAAATGGACCTGGAAGCACCCAATTCCAAACATCTCCTGCCAAGCAGGTGTATGCTCAAAATCTCCATTGGCAACAAGAGCATAGTCCATAATTGTTGGGTCGTGCGAGACGTCACTGCCGCCTTTTACTTAGGCAGTGACATTCTCAATCGCTTTGCCATTAGTTTGGACCTAATAAACTTCAAAGCTTGGTCCCGATTAGCGGATTATCCCATGGGCTTTGATGATTCAGAAAAAGCATTTAGGTCAGCTCAATTTCTACCTTATGCAGTTGAAATTCAGATTAAAGAGGAAGTCACCATCCCAGAAAGACCCGACAAGTCTCCCTGGAAGTGAAAGTTAAAAGAGGACAAAAATTGAAAAACCCTGATGCTTATATTCATCTAAATGCTTCTCTCCAACAGCAAGGGTTAGGGGTAAACCCAACACCATTAGTCAACATAGAACATGACACCATTCCAATAGAGGTGGATAACAGCGACTTAAAGAGTATTACTCTAGCCGCAGGCACCATTATTGGAATGGCGGTTGATGACCGACATTTTTCCATTGATCTAGGAAATGAACTGTTAGGACCGATCCCCAAGGACTGTTTTGACAGTGACAGTGATGACAATACAACACCAGACAGGATTTTCACCCGGCATGGGGGGAACTTCCTGATGTACACTTCTTGCCCTTATGGTAAGGAAGATGTGACTTGCGACTTCAGGAGGGATGAGGTGATTTTCAAGGTCCATGAGGGCTGCCTTTCCCACCTGAAGCCTCCAGTCCAAATCAGCACTCTGGCCAGGAACTTCTCCACCCAGCTGGAGGAGGCCGCTGAGATAGCCAAACCAGAAGTCTTTCCCGGCTTCAGGCAGATGGTGGAAGAGAGGGTCAACCTAGCTGACGCCTGCGTGACTCTGGAACAGAAGCAAAAGTTGAAACAAGTTTTCTTGGATTTCCAAGATCTCTTTGCGGTAGACTCATATGACTGTGGTCGCACCGACATCCACACCACAACAATTCCCACGGACCCTGGAATGACTCCAGTGTTTGTGAAGCAATATCGCTTGCCTCTCGCATCCATGGAGTCCCTTACTGAAATAATTAAGAATCTTGAGTCCTGGGGAATAATACGTCCAGTCCACAGCACTTTCAATAATCCGGTGCTGGGAATATTGAAGCCAAACGGCCAGTGGAGACTCTGCACCGACCTTAGGGAGCTCAACAAATGGGTCCATACTTCCCGATGGCCTCTGCCCTACATTGACCAAGGGCTGGCCCAGATTCAAGGGTCACAAGTATTCACTGCAATAGACCTGACCAATGGATACTGGACCATGCCTGTCAGTAGGGAGGACCAATACAAACTGGCTTTTACCTTTGGGGGCCAGCAGTACACCTGCACCCGTACTCCCTTCGGATACCTCAACTCCGGCAATGAATTCAACATTTTTCTACACAATACCATGCCCGACCTGGGTGCGGGGGGTAACCTGGCTTATGTAGATGATGTCCTCATCAAAAGTTCATCTGTGGAAGAACACATAGCGGAGATCCGTTATGTTCTGACACAGTTGAGGGCCACCGGAGCAAAACTTTCCTTTCAGAAAGCACAGTGGTGTAGAACCCGTGTTAATTTCTTGGGGCATGAGATTACTCCTCAGGGTCTCTGTCCCCAGGAAAAGAAAGTGGAAGCACTTCAGAAGCTGAAAGACCCCACAACTCTGCGGGAACTAAGGAGCCTCCTTGGACTGACTAATTACAGCAGAAAGTTCATTGAAGGCTACGCAGAGATCACTAGACCCCTGATTCATCTCTTGAAGGGGGGGGTCAAGTGGGAATGGGGTCCAGAACAATCCGAGGCAGTAAGACAACTCAAGAGAAGCCTCTCACAAGCGCCTTGACTAGCTTACCCTGTCAGAAACAAGGAGTTCTTCCTGGAGACAGGGTTCTCTTATACGTGCTTGACGGCAGTATTATACCAAAAGCATGACAAGGTCAATAAAGTAATCTCCTATGCGAGCAAAACTTTATCCTCTGTGGAGGAAAAATTCAACGATTGTGAGAAGGCACTCCTGGCAACGGTGTGGGCATTGAAGAATTACCGCCCGTTCATCCAGGGGGAACACATCATAGTGGAGACTCCACACCAGCCTCTGCAATACCTCCAAAGTGACAGAATCCGGGCCGGAAATGTGAGTAATTCCTGAATTACTTCCTGGATTCTGTCAATGCAAGGCTTTCCTGTAGAGGTCAGATATGGCCAAAACAAGAAGAGTCCCCTGGCGCAAGGTCTGGCTGACTTGCATGATTGTGCCAGAGAAAACTGTCTCGAGGACGAAAGTCTAAAAATCAAGGACAACATGGAGGCATACCTTAATTACCCACACAAAGTCTTTGAAGAAGACAAGTGTGAGGGAATGCCCACTGTCTATGTGGATGGATGCTCTTACCATGTTGACAACAACGGGGAGAAAGAACTGGTGGCCGGCGTAGGGAACGCATGGGTGAATGAGTCCCCAGAACCCTCTGCTGGATACAAAATTGGTACCCGAAGTAGTCAGGTGGCAGAGTTGATGGCTGTGCATCAGGCCATCCTCACTGCCGTCCAACATCAACTCCACGAACTAGTCATAATCACAGATTCGGATTATGTACGGAACGGGTTCGTGGAGCACCTGGTTAATTGGAAAACCAGAGGCATGTTATGTGCTAATAACAAACCCTTGAAACATGGGAAGTTAATCCAAAACATTGATGATCTGGTCACCTCTAATGGGATGACCATCTACTGGAAAAAGATCAAGGGTCATTCCAAAGTAGAGGGACCAGACAAAACTGGAAATGACTTAGCTGATCAGCTGGCCAAAACCAGGGCCATCCAAGGGGATGTAATAGAAATAGAGTCCCTGTTGGGGGAAATCCAGGTCACTGCGATCACTAAGTCCCAGACCAATGCTCACAATGATCTTTCAACTGCACAATGGAGTAAGGAGACCCCTGATGCTGATTTAATTACAGCTCAGAAGGGGGATCCAATTATTGGTAAGTTTTACCAACACCTTGAGGACCCTGAGAACTTCCCCCTGACGGATACCGATTACATTGGGAAAGAGGACCTAAGAGTGTTGATGAAATGTCCAAAGATGTTCCGAATCCAAGACGGTTTGTTGTTAAGGAAATCCCAAGCTGGCCATGATCAGTGGGTGGTTCCTACCTCATTCCGAAGCCTGATGTTAAGTCATGCCCATGATGCGGCCACCGCCGGTCATAGGGGGTTTCACACAACACTGGAAATCTTAAGAGAGGCTGCTTACTGGCCACACATGGGACAGGACCTCGACCAATACTTGAAGGGGTGTCTTGTGTTTGCACAATTTCAGCCATCATCCCTCACACATCGCACGCCTCTCCAAAAGAGGGGGATGACACTGCCATGGTCAGATTTGCAAATCGACTTTGTAGGCCCTGTAATTCGCTCGTCTAGAGGAAACAAGTACATGTTGACCGTTACATGCTTGTTTACCAAGTGGGTGGAATGTCTCCCAGCCCCAAATTGCAAGGCAGAAACAGCAGCTGCCCTGATGAGTAACCACATCTTTTCCCATTTTGGTCTACCTCAAAGGATTGAGTCAGACAGGGGTAGCCACTTCACCAGTGAAGTAATGACCAAGATGTGGGAGATACTGGGGTTAAGAGTAAGCTACACATTGCTTACAGACCAGCTTCTTCTGGAGCAGTGGAGAGATACAACCGAACCATTGTGAGCATATTAAAAAAGTTTGTGGCAGATTCTGGGCCAAGTTGGTATGTATATGTATGTATGTATACATTTTTATAAAGCGCCGGTAGCCCGAGGGCATCAGGGCGCTTGAACATTACAACATAGAAGAGAAGTAAGCAGGCATAAAGAGACGCGAAACAGTTGGCATGGAAGACCTGACAGCCACTAGCGTTAGAGATCTTATCTGAAGAGGAGTGTCTTCATCCGTTTCCTAAATACAAGGTGGTTTGCTTCTGACCTCAGTGAATCGGGAAGGCTGTTCCACAATTTAGGTGCCAGTACCAGAAAAGATCTACCCAACCCCGATTTCAGCTTGAAATTGGGTACGACCATGAGGCACTTTCCTTCCGATCGTAGTCTTCTCCTGGGTGTGTAGAGGACTAGGCTGTTTTTCAAATACTCTGGTGCTTTACCATAGAGGCACTTGTGGACCAAAGAAAGAGCCTTAAACTTTATACGTTCCTCTACTCTTAGCCAATGAAGGGAAATCCTATCGGGGGTGACATGATCTTTCTTCTTCAGATTTTTTACTAGCCTAACCGCACTGTTCTGGATCACCTGACATCTCGCTAAGTCCTTAGACGAGGCCCCTAACAGCAGTGCATTGCCATAGTCGAGCCGTGATAAAATAATAGCTCTGGCAATGGTCGCCAGGTTACATTCATTTAGGAAGGGCTTGATATATCTCATTAGCCTGAGATAATAAGCCGTGTTTGGGATATCCGATTACCTCTGGTCCTAATGGCCATCAGATCTACCCCTTCCTCTGCAACTAAAATGTCACCATTTGAGTTGATGACCGGGCGCAAGATGGTGCTTCCCCAGCATTTGCTCTACAGGACCCAAGATCAGACACTGATAAATGCCTCCACAACTCATGAGTATGTGGAGAATTTAAGGAAACACCTTCAACATGCTTTTGCCTATGCTCAGCGGAATCTAGAAAGATCAGCCGAGAGCATGAAGACCCACTATGATTTGAAAACTACCCGAAAGGAATATAAGGTGGGTGATCGGGTCTATCTATACAATTTCCAAAGGAACCAGGCCAAACAGCGAAAATTCTTGCCTACATGGAAGGGACCGTTTGAAATTATAGACAAGATTTCCCCTGTGGCCTACAAGATCCGCATCCCCAAAGGCGGTTTGGCAGAGGGGGAAGACAAGTGGGTCCATATAAATCAGCTAAAGTGTTGCCATCCCAGGCACACTCTGCAACAACTGGAGGAGTCCTCTGCAATACCAGAGGGGACCGCTCCAGAGTAATTCAATTCCAACCCTAAAATATCCCTCATATAGTCTTTAAAATATTATGATTTGGAAAAAAAATGTCTTATAATTGTATCTTGTTTTTGTTAAAAGAAGAACGCAAATGTTTTGACTATAAAATGTATATGCCACCCCACCATATCAATGGTGGGGAAGAAATGTCTAGGAATGTGTATTGCCGCTTTGCTTTATCATCCTAGGAGAGATGAAACCATGGAGACTGACCAAGGAGGACGACCGGGAGCAGAGACCCGAGGGGCCCGGGGTACTGCCCGATCCTCCCATCAGGACCAGCAAGGAGAACTGATTGATCGACTGGAGGGAGGAAAAGATGCTGAACTGTGCCATCTATGGAATTGGAAGAAGAGGAGGCGAACATCCCAGATCTTGCGAGTTCCATCAGTGAAAGGACAGAATGGGCATCGCAAGAGGGGGGGCTTGTGGGATGTTTTTACACATGCATCCAAGCCCTACCATAAAACTGTGCAGTACTGGCATGGAAAACATCATGATGGTCGGAACTCCCCAGAGAGTGCACAGGGAAAACATGAAGAATAGGCTGGCACCCATTTTTGCCTATGTTGTAAGCACAGGAGGGCACTGCCTAAAACCACCATTGGGCTACACACACAGTAGCCTGAAACCATTGGGAATGGCAATGCTGATTGCCAAAAAGCAACTCAGAACTGTGGGGAATTCATTTTCTTAATCCCAAAAATGGTTGCAATACCGGTACTCACCACTATCAGAAAGCCAGCGTTTTAAAACCACAAGACTTTTGTGTAAAACTGAACAAATGAAACAAAACCAGGCCAAGGAAAGACTTGCTAAGAGGTGGATACAATGTAAAACTATATTCTGAAATGACTTGAAGGAAGTAATTATTTAATGTATATGTAAAAATTGTAAGTTTGATTTAAACTGGGAACAAAAAGTGACATTTAGCTGAAACCTGGCTTAATGAAACTGGATTCTGCCTGACAACTACCCCCGACAGGAGTTGAAACCTGCTCAGCCACTCTTCCCAGGCCTAGCTGCATCCTGCTGCCCCTTGCCAAAAGGAGTTGACACCTCTCTGATTGAATTAAGGGAGGGGACCTGCAGCCTGCAGGAGGTTGAACAAAGCAGTGTTCTGGGCTCAGGCAAATGTTATATTGGGGGTCGTAAAGTGGCTTCCTCTTGGGAGAAGTGGGAGGAGAAGTGCCTCTGGGAGCCACCCGAGCCGGAGGCGGGGACAGGCAGAAGCTTCCCCCATGTGCTTTGGAACCTAAACCACACCCCTGTTTGACCAGGGCATAATTTTAAAAAGATAGATAACTCATAGTGCGGACTTGTCAGAATTATATAAGTAATATCATTATTCTTGCGATTTTTCTGTGCACATTTTAAGAGGCGTTAGGACCCTGTGGTATGTTCCTGGGGATAGTAGCGGAAAAAAGGTTGTTACTCTAAATGTATGCATTTTAAAAATCTGACTCTTTATCATCTGTAATCCATATCCCTGGTGCACATTTGTGTAAAATCTGGAAAGGTTTAGAGGTTGTTATCTGGATGAAAAGGGGAGAATTCTGTCATCAGTGGACACAACATCGTTTAAAGACAGGGATCGAATGGTTTGGTGCTACAGAAAATATGTTAACTGGACCTATAATAATAGAAAAATGGTACATAGATAAATATGTATTTGGGTCAGAAATAGATTTGTGTGCAAATTGACAAGGGGAGGATCCTCTGACCCATAAACAGACCTCATCATGATGACAATCCATTTCCTTCCCCCAATCATGGGAGAGGGGAGAATTGGGCCAATGACAAGTAGAGAGGGGCAGGCTTAGCTAGGCCCAGGCACACAACCTTTTTCAAAACACATAAAAAGAGACTGCTGGGACAGGTAGAGACATTCAATTCCATTTGCTGCGGAGCATGCTGGCCGACGACTTCACATCCAGAGATCCAGACTTCAAATCCATCAATCTCCAGAACCTGTAGCAGAAATTAACTCCAGAATTTGTAGCAGAGAGGCCTGAATCCACCAGCTGAATCCTCTTCAGCAGGCCTAAAAACCAACCAAACTATTCAACAGCCGGGCGAGTTGTTTGAATTTTTGCCAAGAATTTTTGCAAGAACCTGTAGCAGTATCCAGAAAGCAGTGCTGTATCTGGAACCCGAGAGAACCACAAACCAGACCGTTGTGAGCAGATCCGGTGCTTGACAGACCCAGAGAGCAGAGCTGACCCAGATCGCTGTGAAGTGCCGAGACCAGAACCGGAGTCCAGTCCAAAACCTGACCAGATCCGTGGTGAGGCCCATTCCTGCCCAAAATATATTGTGAGTACCGCCAGAACTGGGCAGAACCCAATCTCTTAGTTAAAATAATCTAATCCAAACTATTTTAACCTAAGTAGAACTGCCTCCTAGATATCGTGTCATCTGTCATTTTTAAAGCTGCACAACTGTCACCTGTTAATTCTGCAGCTGCAAGCTGTCACCTGTCATTTTGAGTTTTACTTTAAATCCGAAAATCTACCTTTATTAAATCATCCGTATCTCCGGAACCGTTTGTGAAATTTACCGCGATTTGCGATTTGGCCCGATTTCTTCATCTGTAGAAATCAGCAGCTTTTTGCTTCTCTTTGCTAAAATTCGTTTGCAATCTGCTAATCATTCATAGAGTATTGTTAAAGTGAGCCTGAACTAATATAACGTAGCCATCACCTACCCTGGACCTCTAGAGGGAATTAAAAGCAATTTTAGCACCTTTTCACTTGCCTGCAAACTAAATTAAAGTAATTCGCTTGTGTTTAAAACTCATCCCTGTTTTCTCTAAGCTTGCTGGGAGAACTGGAACTGTGTATTGCATTATAAAGTGTGATTTGTTGGGATTCTTGAAGACTGTGTGCTCTCCTTCCAATTCTTGTATTGCATAGGGGGGGAGTGAATTGTCAAAAGAAAAAGTGATCATATTACCTTTTGCTAAAATCATAACAAGTTATTTCTGTACTGCATTTATTCCACCTTGCGTTTCCTTGAACCATATAAAGCATTCTTTCCCACCTTATTCTTCTGTTCCTATTCATAAGTTACCTCTTACTGACTACTGCTCATATTCACAAGTGTAATATCCATTATCAATTTATTTCTAGAAGTGTGATATATATATATTGTTTAAATTTTCAAATAAACCTTTTAATTTGCAAAACAAACCTACTTCATGGCTCAGTGGGGTCAGGGGGATTCTAAGAAGGGGGTGTTATACAAGGGTTGTCATCCAGAGTACTGAACTGGATATAAAAATACATCAATAAGGGTTTTCCTCAGCATCCCAGACTAGGCATTGACTTAGCTGTAGTGTTGATTGAATATCGCTTACAATGGGCAATTCCATTCACTGCCTGAAAGGAACCCATTAATCTGGGTAGGCAGGTGGGATTGCAATGAGCAGCGGGGATGGCAAAGCATAGGAGTCGGACAGGAACATGCCATTAAAGTCTTGCCCTGAGAGGCGGAGGGCTGCATTAGCCATATCGGGTACAAGTCTAGGTGTTAGATAGTCACATAGTCAGATACGCGTCTGCATCAGTCAAGTGAGATAATCAATGAGGCGTAGTGCATGGTGTGTGCCGGGAAGAAGATGCAGTGTTGAGCTAATGGCGGTATTCTCATACATCACAAGAGAGAAGACGACTAGAAAACACAGGGTAGGACAAGGGGCGGAGAAAGTAATGGTATGCAGGAAAAATATAAGAAGAGATGGAAGGCAGTAGTATGTCTTACCTGCCAAGAAGTGCAGCTGCCTTGGCAGGTTATCTGGTGAACTATAGCCACAAAAGTGATGGGTGAAAGGTTTTGAATGAATCTAAACCACTGGCATTACTCTGGGCAACCTTCCACACCACCGTTTTCTATCCCATCTGTGCCATTGCAAAAAGGGTCCAGCCATATGCAAATCAGTCAGGTACTGGTTGCAGCCCAGCCCGAACTGCTAGGCCAGGTCCCCTCTGCACTAAAACACAAGTACCCCAGACATGTTTCGGCCTTCCTGGGCCTCCTCAGTGAGGTGCAGCTTGGTTCCCTATGGCGCAGCAAGCAAGGGACCCACGCCTGGGCATACCCTCTCTCACATAGTGGGACAAACTATAGCCACAAAAGTGATGGGTGGAAGAATTTGAATGAATATAAACCACTGGCATTGCTCTGGGCAACCTTTCACACCACTGTTTTTAGCCCGTCTGTGCTATTGCAAAAGGGGTCCAGCCATATGCAAATCAGTCAGGTATTGCCACCAATGGTAGCAGCCCAGCCCAAACTGCTAGGCCAGGTCCCCTCTGCACTGAAACACAAGCAACCCCAGACATGTTTCGGCCTTGTTGGGCCTCCTCAGTGAGGTGCAGCTTGGTTCCCTATGCCACAGCAAGCAAGGGAGCCATGCCTGGGCATACTCTCTTTCACATAGTGAGACAAACTATAGCCACAAAAGTGATGGGTGGAAGGTTTTGAATGCATCTAAACCACTGACATTGCTCTGGGCAACCTTCCACACCACTGTTTTTTTGTCCGTCTGCGCCATTGCAAAAGGGGTCACGCCATATGCAAATCAGTCAGGTTATCTGGTGAACCAGGACACAAACTCCTGGAATTGGTGGTAGACATAATTCCTTTGTTTTATATGTGGCCCCAATATCCAGAACCCCTTATTTTTGCTTAGTTTGTTCGTGTGATCACTAGAGAGGCCTCAGGCTTACATTTCAGGAATACCACATTTTCAATTGGAGTGCCACCATGGGCTGTCCTCACTGACTTATCTACGGCAGCGAGCTAACATGCAGTATTTATCACCAACTTATCTACATCGGTGAACTATGTCCAGGGCCTCTCTTTCTGCTGACTCATGTACCTCCAGCAGCAGTCTATTTCATTATATTATTATTATGTTCCGTTCAGAAAACATACACTTATATACTGAATGGAATCATGCACACAGCTACCGCTAAGTCTTATTTTTAGCTAGCTTAAAAATGACAATTACACTGTCTAAACATCTCTCCATATTGTCAGTGCTATAACAGTAGATGCACAAATAAAAGAGAAAAATAAAACACACTATCCGTCTGTTTTCAGATATTTTTTGTGTATTATAAAAATTGCATTTCAACACAATCTTACTCTTTTTACAGAAATAAATGGAAATTGCACAGTAACAACCTTATCTGTAAAAAAATAAGAAAAGAGCGGCGAGAACATCTTCAATTCGCAACATTAAACATGTTGATAAAACACTGGAGTTCCCTCTTCCACGCTGACTGAATAGTTTCGCACACATACCCACTGCCCCCACACTCTGTAATATAATTACCAGGCCTGTTCAGCATGTGAAATTCGTCGGCTGGTCGCCTTCTGGAAGTGGTTAAATGAATTCTTCTTAAATCACCCCAGCCAGGACGAGCATCTGCCATCACTCAAACCGGGGCTTATTGACTGGAATTCCCAGTCTCTGAAGCAGTGCAATGGGATCTGCTTTTTCAATCAGGAAAATCCCCAGCCACCAACCAGGTCTTTCTCCCAGCTGTGTAAAATGTCTTCTCCTCCCTTCTTCCCTGAGATTCATTAGCAAAGCTCTGTTACAGCCTGCCAAACGAGTTCAACCAATGAAATTCTATCATGTCCTACCCTCCTTTTTTTGAACAATGGCTTGGCTTATACAGTTGCAACTGTAACCAAACTGATTTCCTGCTTATTCGAGTCTTTGCTTCCTGCAAATACTGTGGACAGAGCGCAGATAGAAGCAAAGAAAAAGAAATCTGGATGCGTGTTTAAAATGACTTTCAGAGCCTGTCATTTTCCATCTCATTTTGCACTGGAGAACACATTATATTATTAATGAGTTAGAATTGTTAGTATTGTTAATAAGGTTAGTTCATTAATCCTCAAATGTGTCTCCAGCAACAGAGGAATTTCAGGTGGAAAAAAAAAATATGCTTTTAACTGTGAAAAAAGATTATTTGCATTTTAGATGTAGAAATCGTTTTTGACTGAATAGCCTGTTTTCATTTACATGTCCATGTCACACTGGCAACACATGCCTTGCTGTACCGCATTATAGCAATGCATCAAACCCAAGCAGTGGTGCTGCATAAAAATAATGCTAAATACTCTTACATATTCCCTCATTTTTTCTGAGAATTTGGCAGTCCAAGCCATAATTAGCAACTTGCTCCCTTCCTTCTTTTAAAATGTAGCAATCCAACAAAATGAATATTCACATGCAAAACGAAAAAGTTGAAAAACCACTGTCCAATCAACATAATATCAAAATTCATCTTTGGTTCCATATGTTCCTTCCCAATGGAAGTGTCCATAGTCCAGTGCTTCAATTTTATACTTGAAGTCAATCAAAAACAATAAGATAAAACAAATAACTAAAACAAAGAATGAACATAACAGATTAAAATAATTAATTAAAATAATAAATACGTGGAACTCCATACGCCAGGACACTTGTCTGCCTCTGATATGTCCCGACCAGCGATGTCACATCATTTGGCTCATTCGGGTGTTCTTCCATCTTGGTACTCTTGGATCCTTTTCTATAGAAGTCATCTTTTCTTTGGCATTCAAGTTATTTTGTCTTCACCTCCACCCGGAGGCAGGCATCATTCGATCTTCATCCAGGGGACTCCAGGACTCCATCGTCTCCCGTGACCTCCGGTACAAATATGTTAATATTCTAAATCAAATAGAAAAGAAACAGATTAAGTAAATAGCACAATACTAACTTTACCCTTTTGCCAAAAATAAAACATGCTTTGTAAAATATTTCGCCCTTTTTCTTTCGCCTTCTGAAATTAAGCACAGGTTATAGAGAACAAGCATACATAAAACAACATGCAATATTTAATGCATTTTCATTCTACACACCGACTCCATAAACTTCAGCTTCTTTTTTATATTACATATATATTTACATATTACAGTGTTTATGTGCCATTATAATCAACCATCTTTATTTAACTTCTCTGTCACTGCCTCCTGACTGTACCCATTTATTTTACCTTTTTGTGTTCAAGGGACTTTATCTGTTTCTACACGCTCCAGATTTTTTATTTCATGTCTTGGATGACATGGCTTGATTTGGTCTACATGCACAAATTGTTCTGTTGCTGTTTCACCTTCAGTCTTTAAAATTTTGTGAACTACAGGAGAGACTTTATCTATAATTCCGAATGGCCCCTGCCAGGCTGCTAGGAATTTGGAATTTTTCTGTTTACTTTTTCCAAAATGAAATTTATACACCTGATCCCCTACACAAAATTCCTTTACTGTTGACTTTTTATCATAATATGTTTTAGCACTGTCAGCAGCCCTTTCCAGATTTCTCTGTACAACAGCAAATGCATGTTGTAAATGCTTCCTCAGCTCATCAATGTATTCATGAACTTTAGATGCGCTTACAAGTGTTTGCTCATGTGTTCTGTATAGCAGATGTTGCGGCAACACCATTTTCCTATCTGTCAAGACCTCATGTGGGCTAATACCTGTTGCTTTGGCAGGAGTTGATCTGATTGCCATCAAAACCAACGGTAAACATAAATCCCAGCTGGAACCTGCTTCAGCTACAAATTTCTTTAAAATTTCCACAACATACCTATTACCCGTTCAACTCCACCTGAAGAAGCAGCCCGATATGCGATATGTAGTTTCCTTTTCACACCCAGTATTTGCCATACCTTGCTCAATAGAGCACTTGTGAAATTACTTCCTCTGTCTGACTCAATTTTTTGTGGCAACCCAAACCTTGAGAACACATGATTCACTATCAATGTGGCTGCTGTTTGCGCACTACAATCTGGTGCAGGAATACATTCAATCCACTTCGACATCAAACATACCACACTCAAAATATAACGGTTTCCTCTGCCCAACCTTTTTAAAGGCCCTACATAGTCTATTTGCAAATCTGACCATGGAAGGGTTAGGCCTCTTTTCATTAGTGGAGCTCTGTGCATTGGTGAAGCAGGTTTAAATTGGGCACATACTAGACATCCTCTAGTATACAATTCCACATCTTGGGACATATGTGGCCAATAAGCATAATCTTTTAGTATTTCCAATGTTTTTTGTGAACCTATGCGACCTGCAGTTATGGCATCATGTGCATGGTGTAGCATTAGCCCTCTAAATGAAAGGGGTACCACCCATTGTATCTGTCCTATTATCGACTCTCTAACCATGAGTCCATCCTGTAGTCTAATTCGTTTTTTATTCTTTAATAGCACCCTTAATTCCTCTTTTCCCACACAATCATCTTCTGTTAAGGGGTTTTGTCCAGGATCTATCAAATGGTTATAATACATTCCCAAAATTCGATCATTCTTTTGTGCCTCAATCAAATCTTGGTCTGGAGTGTTGTAACTCCATTGTGCCACTGATTGTTCCGTCTCCTTTGGTGCTTTAGAACGTGTTACTGCATCAATCTGTATTTCACCCAGTAAATGTTCAATAGGTAGCAATTCTCCCATCACAGCCCCAATTTTAGCCAGGTGGTCTGCCTTATCATTCCCCTCTTTATCCTCTCCTAGAGTTTTTAAATGCCTACACATTTTTCTCCAGTATATTGTCAAATTATTTTCTGACACTAATTTGTCTATGGCTTGTATAATTTTTCCATGTTTAAGTGGCTTTTTGTTGTATGTAATCATGCCTCTCGCTTTCCAGCCAGGTAGATATTCCACAAAGCTGTTTCGTGCATAGTCAGAATCAGTCACCAGGACAATTTCACTGAGTTTATTATCAATTGCACTAGCAATTGCTTTAAAAATGGCTGCCAATTCCGCTACTTGACTGCTCCTAGCTCCAATTCTCATCCCTATGCTGGGATACCTTCACATTTCAACCAGACATTTCCTATTCCTGACACTAATTATTTATTAATGTCATTTTCAATGTGAAAAGCACAACCATCGACATATACATATACAGTTGGCAAGTCTTTGCATGTTTTTTCATCAAAAGCTTTGTGTGGTGATTGTTCAAACTCCTGTAAATTAGGTTCTATTTCCATTTCGTTTGATGCTTGTTCAGCTGCACAGTTGTGTAAATCTGCTAAACTTTGAGCAATTGGGCTCTTTTTATTTTGGCCATATCTCACTTCTACAGGAAAACCTTGTAATGCTAGCGCCCATCAAGTGATTCTGGACTGCACTAGATTACCTGACCTCATTCTTTTACTCTCTAAGAATTGCAAAGGTTGTTGATTTGTTTCAATAATCACCTTTTCTCCCTGAACAATAGGGCGGAAATGTTGTAGCGCCCATACAGTGGTTAATAGGGCCTTTTCACATTCATTGAATTTCATTTCAACTTGGGAAAATGCTTTACTTGCATAGGCAATGGTTTTGTGATTCACATCATGTTTTTGTGATAACACTGCTGACATACAATGTTCAGAGAAACCTATTTCTATAAAGAAATCCCTATCCTTTATGGGGTATGCTAAACATGGTGCCTTTACAAGACATTCCTTCAATTTGGCTACTGCCTCAGACTGCTCTTTCTCCCATTTCCAGGGCGTATTTAGTTTTAGCAGTTTATTCAATGGTTGAGTGATTTCAGCATAATTTTCAATGAACTTTCTGTTATGTTATAGCCTGTCATTCCTAATAAACTTTTCACCCCTTTCACATTTTTAGGGTCTTTTAGTTTTTGTATGGCCTCTATTTTCTTCTTTTGTGGATTTAGTCCATGTTCAGTTACTTCATGGCCTACAAAGTTCACTTTTTTCTTGCACCATTGTGCTTTTTGTAAAGACACTTTGGCGCCTGCTTTCTGCAATTGGCCAAGCACATGCCTTATTTCATCAAAATATTTTTTTAAGCTTTCATTTTTTATCAGGACATCATCCATCACCCGAACGGAGTTCTAACTCCTGCGCATTGAGTCCAGTCAAATGTAAAGGAAAATAAATTCTGTATCTCCTCTGCCAATGGCACGCACCAATATCCAGAGGTGAGATCTAATGTGGTAAACACTTTTGAACCATGTACCTGAGCTAGGCCCTGATCAATGAATGGCAGTGGCCATCTGGACACTGGTACTCTTTCATTAAACTCCCTCAAATTTGAACAAAGCCGCCATTGACCATTTGGCTTTAACACACCTAAAATGGGTGTGTTGCATGTGCTATGGATAGGCCTGATGATTCCTCGCGATTCTAAATTGTTAATACTCTCTGCCAATGATTCTAAACATGCCAGCGGTAGTCTATACTGGCGTACAAATACTGGACTTCTGCTACACCCTTCCGGAAGTGTGGCCACATGTAAATTAGTTAACCCGCAATCATAGGCATCTTTTGCAAATTCATCTTTCAATTCCATAAATATCTTCCTCAATTTGTTTCTATCCTCATCGTTGTCACACGCATCCGCTAAGGAGATCTGCTCTTCTACCATTTTGGAAAATTCCGAAAAATGTTCTGGTAGTGGAATCTCGGCGCTTTGCTCTAGCTGTGTGGCTGTGTCTCTTTGTAAAGCTGCCACTTTTAAATGTTTTGTCATGTCAGCTTCCATTTCAATGGGCTGATTTTCCATTTCATTTTCACTTAAATCAAATGTTATACAACTCTCTTGATAACAGCACACTGTCTCACTTGAATCATAAGGGTACACAGAATTAATTTTAAATATTCCTTTGGGCTGAGAGTCTAGGTATTCTGGCAACTCACCCTTGGCATCTACATACTTTTCAGGGATATTTCCAATCACCATGTTATTTAGATCTGCAGTATAATGTGATTTGTGTATGGCCATTCCTAATGGGGAGTTTTCCTCTAAGTGAATATCTTGACAACCCTTATTATTTACCATAATTCTTACAGGCCCTTCATCAATATCTACCAATGGAATGTATTCATAATTCAGGCCTTGCTGTTTTATGGATTCATTCAGGCACACAAATGCATCAGGGTCTTTCATCTGCTGTCCATTTTTGCATTTCAGTGTTATTGCAAACTGTTTTGTAAATGCAGCAATAATAGTATCTTTCCTCATTTGTAGTTCGATTGCATAAGGAACCAGTTGTGCACAATGATAAGCCCTTCTTTTGTCTTCAAATTCAGGTGCCGGCCCGCCTAGGCGTGACCATATTTTTTGATTAATGAAATCTAACACCATACACATTCTGTGCATGATGTCATTGCCCATGTAAAAATCGGTTTGTGCTCCACTCACTATCCATACATTATGGTAAATTGTTTTCTGCCCAATGCTAATTTTAAGCATGCATCTGCCTGCAATTCGGTTTTCAAAGTCTGGACTGTCCAACCCAGAAACATATTGATTTTTAATCCTAAATTTCGGGATTTCCTCCCTCTCCATTATTTTTTGCAACAATTTCTCATTAATGAAGCTCCTCTCCCGTTCAAGCACTAAAGTGGCTTTTATTGTTTTAAAACAGTCATTTATACCAACATGAACCCATGGTTGCTCATCTTCCATGTGTATTTCAGCAAGAGTGGTAATGTGTTTTTCTGAATCTGCTTTCGGAGTAATATTTTGTTTGCATATCTTTTCTTTTAAATAAAAACGTAATGTGTGCTCATCTATGGCGGTCTGCCAATTTTTCCTTGGGTCCAAGTATATTTGCACAGGTAGTTTTTCGTTGTCGCTCTGCATTTTGTCTTGACACATTAATATAACAGTGACACTAGGTATGCAACTATTCTGGAGATATACCTCCACAGCATCATTTGTTTTGGCAACGGTGTGACATTCATTTATGTTGCTGTTTTGTGATTTTAGTTTCTTAGGTCTCAATGGTTTTTTGGTTAAGGACCACAGCACTCCATTCACCCCATCTATGAGAGGAGACAATCTTTTCAGGCAATCTGTCCCCATCAGAAATGGAATTTCACAAATAGATGTGATCAATACCTCTTGTTTCATTCTGTGCTTTCCTATTTTTATGTCAACCTCAGTTACACCTATGATGGGCACCTCCTCCCCATTAAAGTTATGCACTGGACCTTGATTTTCCTTCACTGTGTTCTGATTATGTGGGGATCTCCCTTCATTGATACTTTTTACCAGCTCCTTGGACAAAATTGTGGCCTGTGCGCCAGTGTCAATCATTGCAAATGTTTGGCATTTTTCTTCTACAGTGATGGGAGCATAATACGTGTCCTCAACTTCCTCTAATACACATAAGAAGTGTGAATTCTCACTGATTTCAGGACTCACCTTTCTCAGGCCTTTTTCACTTTTGGCTAAGCACATTGGTAAATAGAAAGACATTTTTCCCTCCTTTTTACCCATTTCTGCGCGAGAGACTTTATTCATTTCTCCATGTTCAGAGGTTTTTTGGAGTGTGGCCACTGTTCGCCTATCCATCCAAGTATCATCAGAGGCCACATTACAACCCTCCAACTGAACATGTGTAACAACATCATTCAGCAAACTGTCATTGTTTAATTCTGTGCATTTGTGATAATTTAGTGTGGTACCAGCCCTTTCAGCCTCTTCAAAAATATGTGGCTCAAAGAATTCTTCAGGTGATTGGCATGTACCCTCCTTTGGAGTATTTCCTTTTTCTGCCTGTGTTTGGTCATTGATCTGAGTGCCCAGGGAAAAAATCATAGCATCCCCACTTACTCCCTGTTTACTGGTATTCCCCATGCATGAGTCATTTTTCTTAAATCTGTCTCTTTGTTCTCTTGGAGTTTCAGGTTTTCTTATTTCATTTGTACAAATCTCCAATGTTTGATTTAGCTCTAGGTTGAACCGTACCTCTCTTTTAGAAGTATTTGCACTTTCTGTTACATGTTCATGTACTGGCATTTTCACTTTTAAATCATTAGACATCTCAGAGTCATTATGCAAAATTACATCAGAGCAATCTGTCTTTTCGGCGCTGTAGGTATCATGAGTACTTAGTCACTTTTCAGAAGAAGCCCCCCGGTCATTGCTATGGCCATCAGCCCCCTCCTTGGATGACTGTTTTTGTGCTGTACAAAGCTTCCCTATTTGTTCAGCTAACATTTTCACTTGAGCCTCAAGGCACTGGAACCTTTCCATCTCCCTAGAATCCTCCCTCTGTGGCCTAGATCGATATTTGCTTTCTCCCTGATTGGATCTATTCTGATACCTTCATTTGTGGAGGGGAGCGGGGTGCACCCATCGTTTGGTTGTAGTCCCCTCGTGGGGAATCATTGTACTGACGTGGAGTATAATTCATGTTCTGTCTCATGTCCTGTCTCTCATGTTGTGGGTACTGACCCCTATGTTGATTCCCATTATCAGCAAATCGATCCACA
Source organism: Ambystoma mexicanum (assembly GCF_040938575.1). NCBI lineage: Eukaryota > Metazoa > Chordata > Amphibia > Caudata > Ambystomatidae > Ambystoma > Ambystoma mexicanum. Next base: position 48,199,303 of record NC_090924.1, on the reverse strand, counting down.
TATCGGGGTCTATCCTGATTACCATATATCATGGTGTTGGGATCAAATTTGCTCTGTGTCCCCAATGTCTGGTAGGGACCATCATTTCTTTGATCTTGATTTTGTCTCTGATTATAGTTCATACCTGACATATCAGGCCGATAGCCTGCCCGGGGCCTATCTCCTAAATACCTACGACTGATGTAGCTCTCCCTATTACTAGGATCATGTGATTGAAACATTGGTGCAGAGTGTGATGACCTTTGTTGATTAACCCTTTGTTCAGGTGCCGAATTATTTTTACCTGGACTTTGAGCAGACTCAAGGGACATTTTGGCTGACCTGATTTCCATCACTGTTGCTGAGGGTTCTTTAGATTTAGGTCTAGTATCTTTCATTTTATCACTTTCTCTACCCTGACAATAGAGTACCTCATATAGTTTTGTGCTTTGATGCACAATCCACTCAAGGGACTTGTCACGATCAAATTCACAAACCAATTGGGATATGATGTCTTTCTGTAGCCCATAGAAGTAGGCGGTTTTAAATTCATTAGAATTGGGGTCAAAAGATACATCAAAGCGAGAAAATGCTCTTTTTAAGTCTTGTAAAAACTGGCGAGGGGATGTATTAGGTCCAGCAGTAAGTGTGTAAGAAACTTTCTTTGCCTCCTGTAATGACTGGAAAGGAGAAAAATGACTCCTAATTTATCTTTCAAACTCCACCCATGTCATATTCTGCTGTTCATTTAATCCCCTTATGATGCTGGCTGTCGGAGCATCTAAAGTTAAATGAACATATTGTCTGTACTGTTCCTTAGGTATCTGGAGTGCTTTAAAAATGTCATGAACCGCTTCTAAGTGATCCTCAATGCAGCATTCCCCTCCTTTTTTAAATGGTTTGATCAGAGCTTTAATAGATTGCATTATTTTTATGGGGCTACTTGTTGCAATGCATGGAATTGCACTACTTGGTGACTCAATCCTGGTTCCAGGTGTATGGGATTGGTGGTTGCCCCCAATGGGAGTATCACATCCCCCAAGGGCGCTGCAACCAAGTTCAGTCACCGGCCCAGTCACTGGAGCACTAGCTCTTTGGGCAGAACTAGAATTCACCTCCACTCCATTGAATGTAGTACCCTGCCACCTCTCCTGGGACCTGGGAATGCACATTTGCTGTTCTAAGTCTTTGCACTTTTTAAGGAACCTGTGTGCTTCATTTTGCAGTTGTTTTCATCACTAATTTGATTTATTACCTCCTGCATGTCGCACATTTGCATTTGGCATTCATTGAATTCTTTGTTTCTCTTGCATCTTTCTTGAATCATTTTAACCATTTCTTGCTCTGCACCTTGAAGATCACTTTCTTTTTCAAAATTTTCTTTTTGTAAAATCTGCATTTCTGAAATAATCTCATCTTTATCCTGTCTAATGTGATCCACTAAGGCTTTTAAGTGTACCAATTCTTGCTCACTGTCTTCAAACTGTTTCTTGCTTTTGGACAACTGAATATCAAAATCTCTGCATTTTAATTGCATGTCTTTCTGACATCCTTCTAATTCTGTTCTTAACATCTCCTCTTTTTTACTTGCCCCATCTAAGTCAGTCTTTAACCTGTTAATTAGCTGGGTATCATTTTCTTGCATTCGCAGGGACCTATTCAAAATAAACCATATTTTGGCGCATAGCCGTATTAAACAGTCTTTCTCTGCAATTTTATCGGCTGCATTCAATAACCTTGTAAGGCAGACCTGAATTATGCTGCCTTCTGCAAAAATATTGGCCCTCATTACAAGTCAGGCGGTGGACCATGGTGCTATTAGCACCATGGTCCATGCCGGATTCCGCCATGGTGGATGGCGGAATTACCGCCCCATTCCAAGGTGTGTGGGGCGGTAATTCCCCATTCACCATTTGCCCTTCCCCATTTCCATTTTTGCCCCATAGGGCATAATGGGGATGGGGAAGGCGCTAATTACGGCGCCGTAAATTACGGTGCCGTAATTAGCACCAAGGTCGCTTAGCGTCTTGGACTTTAACGCGTGCAAAAAGCAGCCGTTAAAGTGTGAATCAGGCGTTAAGGGTTAACGGCGCCGACCGTGCCGTTAAACCCTTAACACCTGACTTGTAATGAGGGCCATTGTCTAGTTTTTCTTTTTGCACCTCACCGAGAATGCGGTCATGCCCTTCTGAGGTACTGTTTAATGACCACGTCCCATTTGCAAACAACTTTGCCTCTAAATATTGCACTAGGTCTGAAAATGTGGTTTCCCTTCGTGACATTCTGAAATTCGTTTTTGGTGACACACTGTTATTATGAAATGGGTTCCCTTTAATGTAAAGATGGCAGTGTGAGACACACTTGCCACGCCCAGTAGGTGCTCTATGATCACTTTCCCGGCCTGCAACGCACCATAAATATGTGGCTATTTTGTATAGATTTGGGGCCTAGCGGTATTTTCTTACCGCCAAAATGAAAATAATTCAGTAATAATCACTCTTTGCATTCAGATTAGATTTGGTATATAGTACTACAGTATACATACATTATTTCAGCACACTGATACATTTAGTGGTATACATTATGTTGGTATGCGTTATTGGTGGTATTTCTGGTGAGCATAATTCCTTTGTTTTACATGTGGCCCCAATATCCAGAACCCCTTATTTTTGCTTAGTTTGTTCGTGTGATCACTAGAGAGGCCTCAGGCTTACATTTCAGGAATACCACATTTTCAATTGGAGTGCCACCATGGGCTGTCCTCACTGACTTATCTACGGCAGCGAGCTAACATGTGGTATTTATCACCAACTTATCTACATCGGTGAACTATGTACAGGGCCTCTCTTTCTGCTGACTCATGTACCTCCAGCAGCAGTCTATTTCATTATATTATTATTATGTTCCGTTCAGAAAACATACACTTATATACTGAATGGAATCATGCACACAGCTACCGCTAAGTCTTATTTTTAGCTAGCTTAAAAATGACAATTACACTGTCTAAACCTCTCCCCATATTATTAGTACTGTAATGGTAGATGCACAAATAAAAGAGAAAAATAAAACACACTGGCCCTCATTACGACCCTGGCGGAAATCGCGGTGCTAAATGCACCGCGGAGCACGGCGGAAAGCTGCCGATAGCGCCATGGAGGTTGGCGGATTTTCCGCCCCATGCCGACCTTGGCGGGGCGGTAAATCCCCAATCCCCATTTTACCCTTCCCCATTCCCATTTTTGCCCCATAGGGTATAATGGGAGTGGGGAAGGCGTTAATTGCGCCACCGCAAAATACGGAAAAACCAGGCGGAAAACGTTCCATGGCGCTACGGGAACTCGTAGTAGGGCGGACGGGTCCGCCTCGAATAACGCTGGCGTAAACCCACTCCGCCAGGGTCGTAATGAGGGCCACTATCTGTCTGCTTTCAGATATTTTTTGTGTATTATAAAAATTGCATTTCAACACGCTCTTACTCTTTTTACAGAAATAAATGGAAATTGCACAGTAACAACCTTATCTGTAACAAAATGAGAAGAGAGCAGCGAGAACATCTTCAATTCGCAACATTAAACATGTTGATAAAACACTGGCGTTCCCTCTTCCACGCTGACTGAATAGTTTCGCACACATACACACTGCCCCCACACTATGTAATATAATTACCAGGCCTGTTCAGCATGTGAAATTCGTCGGCTGGTCGCCTTCTGGAAGTGGTTCAATGAATTCTTCTTAAATCACCCCAGCAAGGACGAGCATCTGCCGTCACTCAAACCGGGGCTTATTGACTGGAATTCCCAGTCTCTGCAGCAGTGCACTGGGATCTGCTTTTTCAATCAGGAAAATCCCCAGCCACCAACCAGGCTTTCTCCCAGCTGTGTAAAATGTCTTCTCCTCCCTTCTTCCCCGAGATTCATTAGCAAAGCTCTGTTACAGCCTGCCTAACGAGTTCAACCAATGAAATTCTATCATGTCCTACCCTCCTTTTTTTTAACAATGGCTTGGCTTATACAGTTGCAACTATAACCAAACTGATTTCCTGCTTATTCGAGTCTTTGCTTCCTGCAAATACTGTGGACAGAGCGCAGATAGAAGCAAAGAAAAGAAAATCTGGATGCGCGTTTAAAATGACTTTCAGAGCCTGTCATTTTCCATCTCATTTTGCACTGGAGAACACATTATATTATTAATGAGTTAGAATTGTTAGTATTGTTAATAAGGTTAGTTCATTAACCCTCAAATGTGTCTCCTGCAACAGAGGAATTTGAGGTGGAAAAAAAATATGCTTTTAACTGTGAAAAAAAATTATTTGCATTTTAGATGTAGAAATCGTTTTTGACTTGAATAGCTGTTTTCATTTACATGTCCATGTCACACTGGCAACACATGCCTTGCTGTACCGCATTATAGCAATGCACCAAACCCATGCAGTGGTGCTGCATAAAAATAATGCTAAATACTCTTACAAGCCCTAACATGAGGATCTATTCAATTTGTTATCAAACATCATTCTCGATCAACTAGATTAAATAAGTCACCATCACAGGAATAAATAATGAAAATAAACATCTTAGAGAATCATGGGAGCATGCGCAGTGACATCATCACGTCACACACATGCTTATAATAATGGTGGCCATTTTGGGACTGCAAGTTTGTTTGTTTTCCACCCTGGGTCGAATGAGAGGATCTTCATTCCTGCATTTTATGGTGAGTGGATGAAGGAAACCATACTTGGAAGCAATGTGGGGCTTTCCTAACTCCAATACCCATCATGCTAGCAATTGAATTACATTGTTTAATGGAGATGGGACATCTTGTATCTTGTAGGAGGACAGTACTAGAAGAAACATACTCACTATATCCACATGATTCCTTATCATTTTGAGACACAGGTGAGTCTCTCATTATACAGTGGCAGCATTACCTATAGCATTACCCTTATGCTCGCATTACAGAATATTAGAATATTAGTCATTATTTTTATATCCAGATAGCCAAGCCGGTACTTTGAGAGGAACACAACATAGGAAATATATTTCACTTGACATCTCATCCCATAAATTCTAAATGGTAGGAACCTATACGTATAGTAATGGTCTATAAGGAAAACATAATATTTAAGATTGTGATTTAGGAGACATCATTTGCTTCTCCAGATTTGGATTTGCTTCTTAGAAGAATGAGGTGCCATATATTGCAGCATAATACAGCAAAAATGTTGACATTTCTCACCCTGATGCCCTTAGAACAGCGAAATTCCTGGTCTTGGAGATATTCCCAAGATGATACGTGTGTTAGGTCTTGCGGTCTGACAACGGCCCTCACTTCACCAATGAGATGTTCCAACATATTACAACCTTGTTGGGAATCCAACACACATTTTCCTGTGCCTATTACCCACAAGCAAACAGGGTGTGTGAATGCCTCAACAGATCGCTTAAAGAAGCCATACCCAAAACTAAGAAGAGTTTGAACAAAAGTTGGCTGCATTGCCTCCCTTTAGCCCTGTTCGCACCGCGAAATAAGCACGGGTCCGACCACCACTTAACCTCACATGAGGTGATAACAGGATGGTGCATGCCACATCCCCTGGCTCCCCTCAATAGAGCAGTTAAGGATTGAGAGAGTGTGGCTAATGTATTGTGTCAGGAAATGCACAAATATATTACTTTCTTGATTGCTAGTGCCTCTTTTATTTCTTGCTAGCTGCAAAGACACCAGGAGAGGCCTGAAGCCAGAGAGGAAAGCACCACTGTGAGAACCACAAGGACTTACTTAACCAGCCACCCGTAAACCCAGGAGACAAGGTTCTCCTGTGCAACTTTTCCAGAAAGTGGGACGCGTCCAGGTTCACAGGCCCCCACACCAAAGAGCCGTTAAGTTGATTGGGAAGAATGTTTGGAATCACTTTGGATACATCAAGCCCTACAAAGCAGTGGCCTCACCTGGCAACAACATTGACAGGGTCAACGATCCTCAGCAAGAAGAGCAAAGGAATAATTGAGAACCAGCACTGCCGAGCAGAGCACACCCAATGGTTACTCGCTCACAGGCAGCAGAGTTAGAGCAAGATTTCCTACCCATCCAGAGTGAGTGTATACTGTCTGTTTGATGTTTTTCTTTCCACACACATTCATCGTGGAAAGTGCGACTGTTTTTATTGCATTTCTTCCATGCAGCCAATTGATCCCCAACCTGGTACTTTTCAAGGCCAATTTGTCCAATTCCTTAGGTGATCCAACAGGTATTGAGCACACCATCTTAATGTGTATTTCCATGTCTTCATAGCATACCTAGCCGTGCAGTCCTCAGAGACCCTAGAATTAAGGCTGTGTGGGAACAAGTATTCACACTAATACATTACCGTTCATTTTTGTGCATTTCAGGTGGGCAATTGATATCTTCAAGCTGCACCAGGATCCAAGCAGCACAGTTAATGAAAAAGGTTATTAGATACATGCTAATTTGTCTTGTCTCTTATTTCCAAGTCAGGTTTTTGCTCTTCTATTTTGGTGAATATCCTTTGTATCTAGTGCTACAGCTGTATCCTCTACTAACATTACCCCAACTTCATCAGGTGGAACAACCATGTCAGGTGGACAGGGAAGCACTGTAAGCACATTAAGGAGAGGTAAGCACAGTTCTGATACAGATATGGGTGGGGTAGACCTATTTCCCTGACACTGCTTGAGTGTCTAACAACATATGGTACACGCACATGACCAAAGTAGGTGAATACACCACTGGAGAGAGCTGCTATGTCTGCTCACTAATCCCCTATGCCATGAGTGCCCCCAGAACATTTATAGCAACTGCATTACCAGCAGCAAGAGCACAATGCCTTATGTACCTACCCATGCTTACAACCCAAGGAAGATTTCAAGGGAAGACAGCAATATTGTCATGGGTACCAGGCATGTAGTCAGGGCAAGCTGGGTGGAGGCTTGACAGTCCTGTCATAGGCACACAAAAAACCCATAGCAGATACCTTCTTTTAATTCCTTCCTGGTGTTTGTAGTAACTTCCTGGTTACCACTTCCTGTTGCCAAACAGGAAGTGCATGAAGGTCCATGAGCTCTCTAGTGTTCGGGTGTGGCTGGCTATATAAGCCACACCCTAGATTCTTCCAGTGCTTCGTGTTGCTTCTATAAGCTACATCAGCAACACACTCACCGTGCTCCTGCTTACCTGCTCTGGATCATCCTGCTTCTGCTTACCTTCTCCGGATCAAACTGCTTCTGCTTACCTGCTCTGGATCATCCTGCTTCTGCTTACCTGCTCCGGATCAACCTCAGTGCTTTCTCCAAGCTGCAACTTTCCCCGGACACGAGGTGAAACCTACACCGGCACCTGTAAGCACAAAGAAGAACTTTCATTAGTGCGCTCGCTCCAGTAATGCTGCGCATACTCACCGAATCTTCTCGCTATGCTGGAATCCTCATTAGTGTGCTCGCTCCAGTAACGCTGCGCATATTCACTGAATATTCTCGCTACGCTGGAATCCAGGTGCGTAGCCCGAGCGCCCAAACTCCTGCAAAAGAAAGGAGAGACATTACTTACTGCGCTCGCTCCAATAATGCTGTGCATACTTACCGAAGCCTCTGTGCATACTTACCGGACTTCCGAGGCTCTCCAGTAGCACTGAACCCAGGCTCGTGGCGCAAGCACTACATAATCCACTCCTGCAAACAAAAGTAGAGATGTATTCCTTGCGCTCGAACCTATATCGCCGTGCATACCTACCGGCGGTTCTGAGTTCTACACGCAGCGCTACTCACCCAAGATACCTTTGGAAAAATAAAGACAATTTGGACAATTCTGGACTATCAAAATCCACTGTGCAACGTTCGTCATGTGGAAAGGACTTTCCTGCTAGTGAAGAAACTACCACATGGAACACTCTGCATCACTGTGAAGACATATAACCGCGTGTGGCATCGGAACCCGGCAAACAGACATTGGCACCATCCCTACGAGTGTAGTACTGTGAATCTCCAATAGAATTGCGCCCCTGCGTGTGCAGGATGGAGTGCACAACCCACTAAAAACCAAGGTAAGCCCTTAGGGGACATCACAGCACACAGTAGTGAGAAGGGAAGGGGCCCAAGGGAATCAGGTGAACCCAGGTCTGAGTGTGCATCTTATATTTGACAGGTGTTCCTCCGGGTGAAACAGGGGAAGTGAGAACTCAGGGTCAAAGAGGCTCATTCATCGCTCCTGCAGAGACACAGGTCAGTGTGACAGATATTGATATGGATGTCCAAGGCAACATTCCATTATGAAGGCAGTTATATAAAGACTCTTGACATGATGAACATTTACTGACAATTAGACCAAGCTGTACAATATGTAACTGATGGCCCCCAGAAAGGAGAAACAAACAATATAAGACTGAAATGCCTGAAGAGGGGTATCAAGGAAATAGGTGGAGAACCAGGATGTTGGGAATTACCACAGATGCTCGTGCATGGGCAAGTATACACAGCAGAAGGATGGAAAGAGGGAGTAGTAGGAAGCAAAGCACCCACCCTAGAACACGCACCAGTAAACACAGTACAAGGAGAAAACGACAAGTGCCTGAAGGAATGGTATGCGAGCACCAAATTGTTTACCTGAGTAGACAATGAAGCTGGACCAATGCCCATAATACCACTGAAGAAACCAGCATTATGTTACCAGAATGACGGTGCAGTAAAGGTTGGAGATAACACAGAGTATAGGTACACAGAAAAGCATCCAACAACAAATGTTGTCACAGCAGTATTAATGGACCACTATTGGGTATATGGATCCAAGGCATATGAGAAGCTACCACTCAACTGGGGAGGAGTTTGCTTGTTAGTGCACATCAACATGCCAGCACTGGTAGTGCCCCAGAAGGATGCGAAGATAGGCAACTTCCCTAAAATGGATACTAACAAGAGAAAGAAGAGATCAATAGAAGTGGATGAAAACTGAAGAAAGAAACAGTCAGTAGAAGCGAGTAGAGTGAAAAGAGACAACTATGTTAGAAGCATCCTTGACCAATGTACCACCTAAACATCGGTTGTTCAGCAGGACAGAAATGTTCTTAGCATCAGTAGTTCCAGCTTTCCAGATATATACAAACACGATATTGTTGCAGATAACAAGATTGGAGCTGATGCAGACAAAAAACTCTACAGTAAATGGCTTCAATGTGATAAAAGAAGAGCCACGAGCAGTAAGGTTAATGGCACTCTAAAACAGATATGTTCTTGATCTTCTCACAGCAATTGAAGAAGAAGTTTGCGCCAATATTGGGAGTCCTTGTTGCACATTTGTGCCAGCAAATAACTAGAGAAAATCACACACTTACAGAAGCAGTAACAAGATTGTGAAAGATGCATGCCAAGATGGAGGAAGAAGTCAAGAGGACAGGAAAGGACCAGAGCTGGTTGTCATACCTATGGTCATGGATGCCATCATGGCTAGCAGATGGACTGAAAGTATTACTAGGAGCACTAATACTAGTGCTAGTGGGACTATGTTTGGTCAAGATCTGCATTACCCAATGTCGCAAAACCACTGAAAAGACAATAGGTATGAAAGTGTTAGTAGATGTCAACATGGGAGAAGAAAAAGACACGATAGTAGAAGAGAGAAATAAATTGAGGGCACAGATAAAGGAATGTCCACTATTCACAACTGAGATGATAATATTCGACAATCCACTCAACAATGAAAGATAGTGGGGGAAATGGGAATGGTGCAACCCGGAAGGAGACTGTAGCTATATGACCTGAAGTTTCGATGACCATGCAAATTACTATGGACATCTTGGAGGATTAACGAAGATATGGCTACCAGAACGGGAACTGAAGAGAGGGTCCCTGGAATGCCCCTCCTCACCCGCATAAACATGACGGCCCGAAGAGTCAGAAATTCACGGTCACTCACTATTCAGCCAGGCCAAAGGAGGACCAGTGACTGACACATATGCAGGAAGATATTCTCTCAGACAGCCATTCAAACCTTATCTAGCGAATGTCCTTATAGATTCAGGTGCTTCAACATTGTTCATGGACCCAAATGCCTTGATGGATGACATTGACTAAATGCAGAGAAACCACTGTGCTGATGCCATTGGTGACAGCCACGTTAGTCATGAAGCACACTTGCAACCATGCACAATGTTACACAAAAACACACTTATATACACAAAGAACATTCTTACACAGTTTAATATACACAAAGAACATTCTTACACAGTTCTGTATATAGAGGGCAGATACATATACATACAGTCAAAAGCTTTTATTATTTTTCTCATTAGCTAAGTGCAGAAACGCTATACGCAAGGCAACAAAGAGATGCAGAGCAAGATTGCAGATGCTTATGGCAACTAACCATATGGAACTACAGGATAGCATGAGGAGCCGCGTAGGACCAAAGCCGTCTAATCTATAAGAAACATAGCACAATATGGATGTGTAGAAATCATAGTATAAGTATAACGAAGATCACGTAAAACCACAAGTCGCAAGATGAGAGACAAGGGAAGCAGAACCAGGCTGCGCAGAGCAGGAAAGCCACGGCTCACAGCCAAGGTCCGAGAGAAGCAGCACATTCCAAACCTAAAACAATCTGCAGAAAAACAGACTAAATCCTCATAATTGCAGACCAGAAGAGCTTGATTTTGTGGTCCTCCACCACGTGATATGGCCGAGCCAGACAATGGGTATTCACCCGTGGTGGGAAGACAAACAGTTCTCAGCACCAAAGACATGAAGTGAAACATGACAAAGTTAACAATATTGCAACAATCTCACAGACAAAAGTGGTAATGCTAACAGATTCATTGGGCCCATATAGTCATTCCCATCAACTTGAAGAGGTGCATAGAGCGTTGAGAACAGAGCTGGGTCCCAGGCCTGGGGAGACTAGTTCTAGCCAATCAGGGGACCGAAATCCAGGGGTGGTGGCAGAGGGTAAGGGCCAATGGTAGTCCTGTGACCCTGCAACAATGTAATAGATAGTTTTTTGGGGAAAGGGCAGGTCAGCCACCTGACATGGAAGAGACAATTAGTTAAGATCTAAAGGGTAATCCATAGTGTATACCATTCCGACCACCCAACCATTAATGGGGATTGGATTTTCGGGGAAGGGCCCATGTTGTGATGACACTATGCAACAAAATGGAGTGACAAGGGTTTCTGAGCGGAGACTCTGGAGATTCCTGAATGCCCTGTATGATCCCTGTTGGTTTCTGTAATAAACAACAGTTTAACTTGCCCTTGGCTGAGTCTGCCGTTTGTTCTGGGGGAAGGGTTGTTGGGCCATTGGGAGTTGAACGGGTGAGCTTGTAGTAACCCCCAGACCTCTGGCATACCAGACCTCACCAACAATGGTAAGACACAGTTCAATCTTTTCCTTTTTTCCTTAATGTATGGACATCAGTCCCCAATAAGGTTGGGACCCACTGATTTAGAAATAGTCAAAACAGTTAAACTTTTTCTTCAACCTTATTGTTCTCCAGAATAATGATCAAACTAGTTGGGAGATATTTAAATGTCGGTTACACACAACCAGAGGATTTCTGGATTTTTTATTTAAAAGGTGACTTATCAAGCTTAAGGTGAACATTCAAGTGTATCAAAAGATAGCATCTTTAAGTGTTTTCATTGATGCTCTTTTTTTGTAAGTTGCAGCATCCTTCTCAGGAAAGTACCCCTGATGAAGAGTGTTATATCTCCAAATGCATTGGGTTTCCAATTAAACCAGAACCTGTCAAGATGAAAGCATGTTGTGAAAGTGATGTCTTGAAGAATGTTTATTTAAACACTTTGCTTTTTAATACAATTCAGAAACTAATTTATAATACTTGTTTAGATACATATAGTAATGTTTTGGCTGATTTTTGGCCCTTGATAGTGTGCAGGGGACGGGAGTTCCCATATCTTTGGTAGTGTCAAAGAGATACAGCAGGGCCATAGCTAAGTTTACAAAAGTTCCTGGAGACTGGTTGAGGAAAGTGTAAATTGAAGCCTATTTTGTTCAAATCCAGCAAGTCGCTTTTTACAGAGTAGAATTATGAGGACCAATGCATAGTAAAGTACTAACTGTAACAGAGAATTAAAAACATCTTCCAACAACAACCCCGACAATTCCAATGCTTTTAGAAGTTAATCTGTACAGCATAAGTCATGGAGTTGTAAATGGAGTTACAAAACGAGTTGTAAATTGTGTAATATATGAACTGTGAAACTCATGAACCTCTTTGTACATATTCAAAGATGCTTGTTCCTAACACCTTATGAAAACTGATTTCTTAGTCAGCCTTGTCTTTGTTGTGAGTTATCAGGAGATGTAAATTGCATAATGTGTGAACTATGAAACTCATTTGCCGCTTTGTACAGTTCATATCAAAGATGCACATTCATTAAATCTCCTAAAAACTGACATCAAAGTCATAGTGTGAATAATGTACATATTCTACAGGTACATGTTCTGTAAAGGCATCATGAAGCAAGACACAGTCAACAGATTCAAAGTTTAAACAAAATACTTTTATTAATTTAAATGTCAGGATGGTGTAAGGCCTAACCTGTCCTATGCTAAGGTGGTATTCCCCTACCTAAAGAAACTAAGGATGGTCTGAGCCAGTAAGTTCAATTTGAAAGTCAGTCTGTGTCCAAAACCTTTTCTTGCCCTCACAACTAAAGCTAAACAATGTGGATGGATGTCAACAATAAAATAAGTGTGTTCCAAAAATAAGGTTCTGAGCTTCCTCCAGCTCTTGGCTTATTTTCCAGCTCCCCTTCCCAAAGTTCAAAGCAGTTCCGCAAAGTCTCAGGGTTCCCTTCCCCAAGAAGACAACACAGTTCAAAAAGGGCCTTGAGGTTTCCTTCCCCAGGGCAACAACAAAGTTCACAAGATCTTAGGTTTTCCTTCCCCAAGACATCTATTTGTCCAGATTGCCAGCTCACACTTTGCTTTAGTCTCTTAATACTCAAAGCCAGTTGCAGGGAACTTTACACTCCTTCTGATTCCTTTACGGTTTACTTAGATTGCTCTGTTCTGCTTTCACTTCAGTAATCTTTTTCATATGTATCTGTAGGTTTCCGTGACTTTCACAGACAGGGTATCCTTGGTCTCGGTGCAGTTGTCAGACCACATGGTCCACCTATTAAAGGTCATGCAACCGATAACCCTAGGTGTTCTTTCCCACACAGGTTTCTCTGTCACTGCCCCTGTATTTTGGTTCACCTTCACTTTGGCCTCTACTTGCCAGTCTCTTGGATTTGCAACAATGGGTTTTTCTGCTTGCCAGTCTCTTGGCTTTGCCCCAATGTGTTAATTTCCTACAGTTCACTATGTGGTGCCTATTTTCCTTCACCACATTACTTTCATACTCTTCAGTAACGTTCATCGGATGATTTTCACTTTATTTCATAGGATTGTTTCAGTATTTATTGTGTATGTTTCACACATGTTTGCTTTCCATTCATAAGCTTTCCTTTAGTTCGGTATTCAATCATTCTCATTTCACGAGACTTTCTCTTATTGTACAACTTGATCGTATAACCCCTTACTTTGGGTTCAGTTTAGCTGGCATATCTATTTTCATTCACCCGGCAATTACATTTGCCCTGCAGTAGCCCGAGAAGTGCCCCAGTACAAGTATTTACTTTTTTTTCACTCACCGGTCCCTGGCGGCTACTCCAGGGGTCTTCTTTCCATGCTCTCTGCTCCGCGTGCATATTTCTGTAGCATTGTAAGCCACACTCGCACTTTGGAAACCTCTCTGTGGGTTGCCGGCAGCTCCACTCACCACTCGAGTATGCAGCTGATAGCTTGCAGCACAGGGGTCTCTTCTGTGCCCCACAGCCCTGCCTGTTGACACCCGACCAAGGTGGCTCTATCAGCTGTGACCCTCCCGTGGCACTCCTGGTCCTCAATGTCGCAGTCTCTCCTTGATATTTGGTATCACTACATATTATCCCACCCAAAATATCGGCGTATATATGGTCGATATCTTTGGGGGGATCATTTTGGGGGGTTTTGGGAGTGGGGTTGCGGAGGTGTCCCCCACTCCTTTAAAACAATACAGGGGTTGCAGGGGTGTCCCCCACATGTTCCATGCCTTAATATCACTGCAAAAATATGGCAATATTTTTGTATGGTGATATTTTTGCGGGGATATTAACACATGGAACCTGATATTTGCTGGCGTCCTGACCCCCAGGCAGGACCCTCCTGGGAAGCCTCCTTCTTGACAGGATTTCTCTCTCTCTTTCTTTACTGGAACACCTCTTCTTTGTTCCAGTACTATAGTGGTGTGACTGATGGGGAATGATAGAATGGGATTGACAACAGCCTAGGGAGGTAGGGGGTGGGTAAGGTTGGTTATTACAAGGAAAAAGTGGGATACCATGTCTCTCCTGCGGACATCATCTCCCCAATACCTAAGCACCTTCCACCCAGGTGATCCTCCCTCGAATCTCCACTCCCAGTGTCAGGATCCAAAAGCGATGGCCTTTCGCTGCCCACCTGAGAGGAGGATCCAGGGGGAGTAGATGTGAGGATGCCCTCAGGTTTCTCACAGTTCATATTATATAAAAGCAGTACATAGATTATGAGCATGTGCAATGTACATATTCAATATGTGCATGAACATTTTGGATTAAAGCTGTTAATTGATTCTCTGTGTGTTTAATGTACACATTCTAAATGTACATGCACATCTTGTATAGTAGTTGTTTATTTTTTCTGACAGTATGTCATAATAGCATAACAACACAAGGTCTAAGTGTCTCATTAATGTGTGTTATAAGAGGGTGTTCAGAAAGAGTGTGTGATGTGTGTGTACTAGGTGCATGTCTCATAGGAGTGTATTGTGCATGGAAGTGTGTTTTAGGAGCATGCATTTTAGGAGCGTATGATGTAGGAGCACGTGTCATAGGAGCACATGTCATAGGAGTGTGTGTGGTAAGAATGTCTGCCATAGTAGCGTGTGTTGTAGGAGCATGTGGTGAAGGATGGTGTGTTGTAGGAACATGGGAGTGTGTTTCATAGGAACATGTATCGTAGGAGTGAGTGTCATAACATGTGTTGTAACAGTGTGTGTAGTAATGATTTGTGTCATAACACCTTGTTTTGTAGCAGAATGTGTCATAAGAGCATGTGTCATAGAATCAGATATCATAGAGGAGTTAGTCGCAGGAGCATATGTTGTCGGAGCATGTGTTGGGGAGCGTGTGTTGAAGGAACATGTGTCATAAGATTCTTAGTAAGAGTGTATGTCAGAGCATGTGCCATAGGATCATGTGCCATAGCAGTCAGCCAAAATAACTTTTATTCGGCGCAAGCCATATCAGTTAAAATCACATCAAAAAAGAATTCACAAACGATCCCAGTAGTACATATTTTTGAGACCATCCGCAATTCATAAACTCTATAAACATTTACAAGAAACTGAAAAAAATGGGACATACAGTAAACAATTTATCGACACGAGATCTCAGAAGACCAGGTCAATGACCCCCTACTCAGGGCTATAATTTTGCATAATGGGGTTGACTGAATTCAAAACCTTCACGGGATACATGCCAGGACCTTAATCCTCCTTAACTATGCTCTATGAATGTATTGAGATACAAAATGAGCCATGGTCAGATACGTGGATTCCTTAAATAGATGGACAGCTTTGCTAACTGTTTGAACCAATGCAATCTGAGTAAGGGTATCAAACACAATACTCTAAGATCTTTCAGTGTATTGCAAAGTAGTAAAAAGTGCACCATCATTTCCACCCCATTTTCGCACAGCGGACACACCTGATTTTCTGGCCTCACCCACTTTTTAGTTGTGTCACGTGGTGGCAGGGATCCCAGGCATAGCCTCATGTACAGTGCCCAAGCAAATGTTGGTTTGAGAATATTCAAATACTTTTCAAACCCCTGGGACTCTTTTACGGCAAGATACGCCAGGCTTGTGGCTAGGGCAAGAGCAAAGTTCCTGGCTCTTTACTCCTTGTATCTTTTGAAGGCACCCTTCACTCTATTTTTAGCATTGTGCTCCATCTGCCATGGACTTTGCCAGTAGACAGAGAGACCCAGCGGAGCCAGCCAATGCTGGACGTGCACCAGCCAAGGAATCTTCTGCCAACCCCTCAAGCATAACACATATTCCAGGGTCTGGCGGTGTTCCTCAACTTCCAGGCTACCCCAAATCCTAAGCCAATAAAAAGCTTGTCTGATTGCTAGTTCCTCATCAATTGGCAGGAGATTACATTCCATGCGAGAGGTGCTAGTTGCAGTACTTTGGGGGAGCAACAGGATGGATTTCAGGAATTTGTTTTTTGTTGTTCACATGGCTGATGCGTCTGCATAGCCCCAGATCTAGCCACTGTCTTGGATTGTGCCTGGTAGAGGCTCAAATCCGGTCCCAACGCACCCCCGTCGTGTCTTGCATAATAAGCCTTGACCACCCCACTGGCTTTCTCTAGCATGGTATTGGCCTTGATCACCAAGTTCTCCCACCGTCCCACCTTTCAGAAACGGATCCCCAGGTAGTTGGACCAATTCATCTGCTCTAAAATACTGCTATTTGCCCACAGGTTTGTCGTAGCAGTGTGTGTTGTATGAGCCTGTGTCATAACAGCATGTGTTGTAACAGTGTACGTCAAAGGAGCATGTTTTATAAGAGCGTGTGTCATAGGAGCACATCCCATTCAAGTGTGTATTGCAGAAGAGTATGTCATAAGAATGTGTGTCATAGGAATGTGTGTCATAGGAGTATTTGTTGTAGGATCACATGTAGTAGGAGAACGTGTCATAGGTATGTGGAAAAGAAGCGTGCGTTTTAAGAATGTGTGTCATAGAACCATGTGTTATAAGAGTTTGTCATAGGAACACGTGTAGTAAGAGAATGTGCCATTGGAGTGTGTATTTATACACAAAGGAGAACAGGTACACAACATTTAATTAGATACATCGCTCATCTGTCTAGCAGAAGATGTTTAGTGATGACCTATAACCATTGGTCCCGAAAAAATGGACTTGGTGTGCAACAAACTTTCATAAATTTGACCATTTTAATTATCATATTCAAAAACAATAAAACACTACTAAAAAAACCTGTTTAAAACACACAATATAACCCAAGATTTGACCCACATGGTGGGTATAACATCAACTTAATGGGATAAATTACACCACAATTAACACCATATAAATTTCAACAGACACATGACAATTAGAATACACTATGCATTTGAACAGAATGTCGATTCACAACAACCATATCCCGACATGTTTCAGTTCTTTATAGCTTCTCAGTGCTTGAACTTTCTTCAGGGTAAAACAAACTTTTCACATTAGTTTTCACCACCATGTAATCCCGGATTGGGGGTAAGGCGATCCAATGTAGGGCCACCTGCATAGGACAACAACCAACACCAACAGAAAAGACACTGAGCCACGTTCTCAAAGTAACTCAAACAATACCTCTAGCTTTCACCACATTGGTGTCTAGAGGAATAAGGTACAGGTCTCAAATAGGCCTGACCTTGAAAAAGCAAAACTACTATACCTCTGAATGTGACTTTGGTAGCGCCAATGTCAAAGTCCAAACAATAAAATTGAACTTCTTGAATCAAGTTTATTTTAATATATGGGTTCACAAAGTAGCCCTGCTGGTTCCAAGATCTGTACAAATAATAAAATAATAAACAGGAAAACAAATCCAACAATACACCACGTTACAATTATGAATGACTGAAAGATGCCACCAACACCTTATATCCCAAGAGATTTAAATTAGTTACCTCACCTTACGTGCACCTGTACCAATAACCAATGCCACCGTAAAATCAAAATATCACCATGTAGTCTCTCTAACCATCAATGCCATCACCTTTATACAAGGACATCATTACCTCCACTACGAGACTGCAGTGATTTCCAATATTCACTGTTTAATGGGCTTCAGCACTTCAACCGAAGCTCGTACGTAATGGGAGTCTTGCACGCTTTCTAGTGTCTATGGAGGCAAGTGTACAACATATTGCGTCGTGTCATCACTAAGAGGTATTCCAAACTATTAGTTAGATCTAGTGACTGTTGCCAACATTACAACACACAATCTAGTTACCTTTTCGTATACAGGACAAAAGTCTCCTGTTGCCGATGACCGCAAGCATCTAACGCCATTGAGCACACGCGCTGTAAGTATAGTAGTGCGTAAACATAAACAACAGACTCCCGCCATCTGGCGTACAGAGCGAGTAAACAATAGAGCACAAAGATGGACTAGAACAACCAACTCGCCTCATACACTGAGCAAGTTAGCCCAAATATTCGCAAAGGTGATACGCAAACCAACAACCCATAATGTGAAAATGACCGCAGCTGCTCCAGCAAAGGATAATACAACAAATGTCACACGGTACGTCCGTGAATCACATGTACTAAACCAAGCGCCATATTGGAACAGGGAAACACATCAATTATACAGGGAGGCGGTAAAGGATGGGAGGAGGTAAAGGAGGGGAATTCACGTTGGTAAAGACTGTGTATATACATTAGTGCAGCCGACAAAATACATGGTAGCCAAAATAGCGAAAAGACTGTTTTAAACAATTTTAACACATGTATAAAGACACTCCAAGCTGATCAAGGTAACACATTAAAAAACATAATGTGTATTAGCCTCCTATACAATGAGCAGATTGATTAAGTGCCTGCAAAAATTCATAGTTGCCACAATAGCACAGAGACTGTTTTAAACAATTAAAATGCATATATAAAAACACTCCAAGCTGATCAATGTCACATATAAGAAGCACAGTGTGCATTGGTCTCCTATACATTGAGATAATTGAATAAATGCATTTAAGAAAATGAGTGTCACAGGTATTTAGCTTAAATACAACCAATTGGTACAGTCAATACAGTAGAGACATCAGAGGGGTATTACCAAACTCAGGTCTAATGACTTGTCCAGAGTCGAAAGGTCAGGAAACAGACACCAGAGGGTGGCATCTCATAAATTCACATGGTGCCACTCCATTTCCTCATTGAGCCCTCTAATGTGACTCTGGCATTTAAAAATAATTTTTTGTTCAAAATTAGAAAGTCTCCAATCTATCTCTTGTTTTGAGCAGCCATGGATCTTTTTAAGAATGACCCATCTAAAATCTTCATGTGTATGTTTCATTTCTATGAAATGTTTTACCATGGGAGCTGCAACCACTTTATTCTTGATACAACTTTGATGTTCTGTCATTCGTGTCCTGCATTTCCTATTGTTTTTCCAATATATTTCAGCTCACAAGGACACGTAATGAGGTAAACCACATTTTCAGAATTACAATTTGTTTTCTTAGTCTCTTCTGTGTAGCCACACATCAAACAATTACCACACGGGAAATGACCTTTAACGGCTGGAAGGCCCCATAAGGTGGTCTGTCTAGGTACTGATGTTTGTTTAACCGTTATATCATTCCTAATGAGCATGTTTCTTATATTTTGGTTCTTCCTGAACGCTATAAGAGGGGGTGCAGTAGCCCCATCTCTGTACACCTTTTTCCATGCTTTCTTTATGATACCCTTTATCTTATAGGACAAATTCGAAAAGGTGTTCACAAACACAATGCCAGTTTTTTTTATTTTCTCTTTCCTTCTTTTCTAACAAAAACTCCCTATTGTTATTAAAAGCTCTTATCGATGATTGATTGACTAGCTTAGCTGGATAACCTTTATTCAAAAGTTTGTTCGAGAGCCTTGCAGCACTTTCACTGAAATCCTCCTTCCGACTACTATTCCTCTTAAGCCTAAGAAATTGGCCAAAGGGGAGGTTATTTTTGATGTGATTGGCATGGTGACTAGTATAAGGCAAAAGTGCATTCTTGTCTGTTCCTTTACTATATGGTTTAACTTTCAACACGCCATTATGGTGGAAGATGGTAATATCCAGAAAATGTATTTCATGCTCACTAATTTACATGAATTGGAGTGTGTGTCATTGGGGGTGTGTGTTTTAACATCATGTGTTGTAAGAGTGTGCCATTTGAGCATGTGTAATATGAACATGTGTTGTTGGAGCATGTGTCATTGTAGTGTGTTTGATAGGAGCATGTGTCATAAGAATGTGTGTCGTAGGACTATGCTTCATAGCAGCATCTGTAATGGGAGCATATGTCATAAGAGCAAGTGTGGTAGAAGTGTTTGTCATTGACTAGTGTCATACGAGTATGTGTTTTAGGAATGTATCTCGTAGGAGCGTGCATAGCAAGAGTGTGTTTCATAGAAGCATATTTTGTAGGAGTGTATGTCATAGGACCATGTGTCATAGGAGCACATGTTACAGATGTGTCATTGAAGAGTGTGGAATAAGAATGTGTGTCATAGGACTGTGTGTTATAGGAGTATGTGTCATAGGAGAACATGTAGTTGGAACATGTGTGGTAGGAGTGTTTGTCATAGATGCGTGTGTCATAGGAGCACAGTGTCATAGGAGCATGTGTCATAGGAGTGTTCATAGTAAGAATGTGTTTCATAGTAGTGTGTGTCATAGGAGCATGTGTCATAGGAGCATGTGTTGTTGGAGCACGTCTGGTAGGAGCTCATTTCATAGGAGCGTACATAGTAAGAGTGTGTGTAATAGGAGCATGTGTCATAGGAGTGTGTATTGTACTAGCGCATGTCATAAGATTGTGCATATTGAGAGTTTGTGCTGTTGAAGTGTGTGTCGTAGAAGCATGTGTCATAGGACTATGGGCCTCATTATAATGTTGCTGGTCCGTAAGCTCACCAGCACCCTTGTTTCCGGGCCGGCAAACTACGTGTTTGCCTGCCGTGGCAGCTGTGCTCAACAAGTCTGACCCGGCAGGAAAACCCTTCACAGACGCACCGGCAGCATTAGCAATGGTGCTGGTGCTTCCGTGTCCCCATTCCCATAGCATCCGATAGGATTCTATGGGAATGGGTACTTACAATTTACTGGCACCTGACTTCCCGCACTGCCAGACTCGTAATGTGCCGGTAGCACCGGGAAGTCATGCACCAGTAAATTATTATGGGTCTGGAGGCAACCCGCCAGTAGCACAGGCAAGGTTACCACCGGACCCGTAATGAGGCCCTATGTGTTTTAGCAGCATGTGTTGTAAGAGTATATGTCATAAGAGCGTGTGTCATAGAATATTGTCTCATATGAGCATGTGTCACAACAGTGCGTGTTCTAAGAATGTGTGTCATAACTGCATGTGATGCAGGAGAGCATTTTGCAGAAGTGAGTCATAGGGGTGTGTGTCATAGAAGCATGTATCATAAGAGTGTTTGTCTTATGAGCACTTGTACTAGCACATGTCATAAGAGTGTGTATCGTTGGAGAGCATGCTGTAGGAGTGTTTGTCATAGAAGCGTGCACAGTAAGAGCGTGTGTCATACAGTGTGTGTGTTTTAGTAGTGTGTGTGATAGGGGAATGCATCATAGGAGCATGTGTTGTAATAGTTAGTGGCATAAGAGTGTGTCTCATAGGAATTTGTGTCATAGAAACACGTGTTGTATAACCGTTTGTCATAAGAGTGTGTGGTTGGAGGGGCTTCACAGGAGCATGTGTTGTTGGGGAATGTGTTGCTAGACTGTGTGTTGTAAGGCGTATGAGCGCATGATGTGTCAATGTTTGGCATGTAACTGTATGGCATATAAGAAGCATATAAGTGTTTGGTATAACAATGAAAACTTTCAATTAAAGTCTGGCTTGAGATCACTCAACTGTCTCGAGGATATAATAGCCGGTAAAATAGCTCAGTGGATTGAGCACTTGTTGCTGCGATCTATGTGTAATCTGCAGGTCGCAGATTCAAATCCTAGGAAGGCCAACTCAGCCATTCAAAATACAAAAGGGGTGATGGCTGGAAGGTTTAGAATTAATATTAACCTCTTGCATTGCTCTGGGTAACCCTCCATAATTCTTCACCTGCCAAGCCATTACAAAAGGGGAAAGACCATATGGAAACCAGGCCTTGCCCCATTCCAAAAAGCATCCGCAAACGTGTTTCAGGCTCATTGGGTCTCATCAGTGAGGAGTAGCTTGGGTCCTAGTAGGCACAGAACCCATGTATGGTCATATCTGTCCCACTCGGGGTGACTATAACAAAACAAAAGGGGTAATGTGGCTCGAAGGTTTAGAATTCATCTTAACCTCTGGCATTGCTATGTGAAACTCTCCAGACCATTGTTCTTCACCTGCCATGCCATTACAAAAGGGGAATGACCATATAGATATCAGGCATGGTCCACCACAAAGGGTGCAGTCCAGCCCAAACTGATTGGCCACATGCCTTTTGCATGAAACCACAAGCATCCCAAACATGTTTTCGCCTTGTTGGGTCTAATCAGTATGGAGTAGCTTGGGCCTCTAAGCCCAACAGGCACGGGACCCACGGCTGGGCATACCCGTCACATTCTAATTGTATGTAACAAAACAAAAGGGGTGATGGCTGGAAGGTTTAGAATTAATCTTAACCTCTGGCATTGCTCTGGGCAACCCTCCAGACCATCGTTCACCTGCCAAGCCATTACAAAACTCAGACTTTCATCCTTCTGAGGTCTATAAATGAGTACCATCTTTGGCTGGGATGGTTCATGTATGTAAATATGTCCTGCATACAGCGCATAGAAGTAAGCGCTATATAAATAACTCATTATTATCATGTAATAACTATCTTGGAGAACATACACAGAAGGCCCTTATTCAACTAGGAACTGATGTCCCTAAACTGGGAACAAAGTGGTTTCCTGCATTGCTTTACGCTGTTGACGCTGTCTTAATTGCTCATTACTCCAATGCACTTCAGCAACGTATTAAGGTGTGCCCTGCGTTTATAAAACATTTAGATCTGGAGGTTAATGCCGCCAACATTTCAGATTCCCAAACACATCTGCCGCCAAATCTGCTATACTAGCCTGTCATAGCCCGGGGAAGTGTATAAACTGACTTTTTTGTTATGTACGGGGTCTACAATCCCAGTTGATATGGAATTTGAGTACTTGGGAATTGTCTTTAACAGTACTTTATCTGGCATGAGTTATTGCAGGAAAGCAGCATACAGAATGAAACATGCTATGGGTAGGGTTTTTGCTACACCGAAATGTGTATGTTGCAACCACTGAATATGATATTAGAGGAGTATGAAAAGAACATTGTCAGTTGCCAACTATAAGGCTTTGCCTTGGGGCTATGGGTCTTTAACATCCCTAAAGACCAATGAAAACCACTTTTTTAAAAGATTATTAGCCTCCCAGACTTTGCATCAAATTTAGCGGCACACAAGGAGCTGCGGCAGAATTTTATTGCGGATGGTTTATCCCTGCAACTAGTATTTCATTGGTTGAGAATCTGGAAAGCTATTGTGGGCAGTATATTGTCCATCCATTGTATTGGGCACGTCAAAACAGCCCTAGGTGATATCAATGCACAGCAACACTTTAGCCACTCAAATCATCTTATTAACAGATGTGGTATCCCACTTAAGAAACCAGCTTGTATCCAATTCAAAGCATGTGCTGGAGTCGAGGGAATTGGTAACACCATTAAATCAGAGGCATTCTGCCATATCCTCCAATACCATACAACAATATTGAATCTGGTCTCCGCACTTATGTGATCGCTCAATACTAACTAGAGCCAGATTTAATTGTCTTCCTCTCAGAGCAATAACAGCTATCTGGCCACGCGTTTTTGCAGATAATACTTGCTTACACTGTGGGGCCCCAAAAGAGGATCTCTTACATTTTGTAATTTTATTTTTTTGCTCGGCACATGATCATATAAGAGCGGTCAAACCTGTTTCCCTACTGAGAACCAAGAAGTTTGTTCAAGATCAAGTTGCTCTTTTTTTATTTATTAATGGTGGATTCTCCTTTGGTTGGGTGGACTATGTCAACTTATTTTAAGGAGGCAATGAAGTGCAGAACAAACTTAATGGCTCAGATGTAATGACATTTTCTCCTGCGTAAATTGCTATCTTGTTGGGATGTTTTTAAGCATTATTTATTTGTAGTTATGTCTGTGATATTTGTAATGGTTTTTTGGATGTTTTTATCCAAATAAACAGACTACTGACTGACTGACTTTCTTTGATGTGAGGTTTCAATATGTACTCGGGAGAATAGCTCAGGGGCAACATGCTGGCCTTGGAAGCAAGACAACATGGAGCAGGTTCAATCCCGGATTACGTGCTCAGAAATCTCTGGGTATTAAGTGCGTTATAAATAACCTATCATACATGAGGCGTATTTTAGTTTTAGAGCTTGTACATGCACACAATCTATATGGTTTATAGTCAAAGTTTCGACAGTCATAGGGCCTCATTACACGGTAGGCCGTAGCCATGGCGCTATTAGCGCCATGGCTACATCATACCGCCGTCGGAGTCTGGGTTCCCGGAATAGGGACTTACCGGTCTATTTCGACCTTTGCAGGACCGGTAAATCCCCATTCCGGGAAGGAGCTAATAACGATACCGCAATTTGCGGTACCGTTATTAGCTCTGAGATTCCTCAGCGGGAACCGTCCATAACGCCTGGGCAGACCACACGTTAAGGACGGGACCCGCTGAGGGACCTTGTAGTAGGGCGGTAGGGGATTACCGGTGCCGGTAATCCCCTACCGTCTACCGTGTAATGAGGCCCATAGTGTCGAAATACAACAGTTTCGACTCAAAAGCATCACATTTTTTTTTTTCGAATGCATGTTTTTTATATTTTTTTATTTTTAGTGGGCCCCCCCAAACCCTGTTTTTTGGGGGAAAACACTATTTTTACTATACAAACCCCCCCAAAAAAATTACATAAAATAAAAATGCATTCGAACATTTCTTTTGATCATTTTGTTTCGAAAGTATTGATTTCATAAACTAAGTATTCGAAACTTTGACTGGACACCAATCTATATCTCCTGAAAACTGACATCAAAGTCAGTCGTGACTTTTATGTTAGTTTTCAGAAGAATATTAGTGTACATATGCAAAATGTCCATCTCCCACACATACGTGTAGAGTTTGTATATAAAATGTACCTGCATTCTGCTCATGGATTGTATGCCTTCTATACATATGAAAGCTAACATCACAGTGAACAACACCTTTGATGTGATTTTTCAATGCATATAAGAGGTTTTTGTTACTTTTTGGTGTTCGTACTTGTATGCAATTTACATTTACTGAAAACGCACTTCAAAGTTGGACTTGACTTTGATGTGAGTTTACAGTAGATGTAAATTGTGCTATGTATGAACTATAAAACGTATACACCTCTCTCTACAGTTCTTAAAGTATCTTTAAACATTAATATCTCAAAAATGGCCAGCTCAATTGTTATAATCCCTTTTCAGTGCAACAATTATTGTAAATGTCTAGTTGCAGGCCAAAAATCTTGAAAATCCAACTGGCAAATTCTAAGATATTAGCAGTGAAAACATTTTTTTTTTCACTATGAGAAAACCACATGTTAAAAGCTGTTCAACAAAAGAATCAAAACATTTTTTTTCAAATATGAAACCAATCTTGGGTTTAAGTTATTTTCTGAAACTCCATAGACACTACGTCTTAGCGTAACTATGCCATGTGCTAGCACGATGGCCTAACTATAAATAATTTCCACTTATTTAGAAAAAAAACAAGAAGAATATTTCATTTGGGTATTTTCACTTCATTTATTTTCAAGAAAAAATTTGCGATTTTTTCTTTCCGATTTTTACTTTATTTTCAGTATAAAACAGAATTCTTTGGTTATTATATTACAGAGCATATTGGTCATACATCCTCTTTCTATTTGGGTTTAAAGGACTATTGGACATAATTAAACTGATTACACAACCACTGGTGTGGATGTTTCTGAACAATTTGGAACTCTCTCTCTGAAATGTGATTCAGGAGTCACTGCATGCATGCATGACCTTGCCATATTTAGTATTTGTGCATTTTGGTGATGGTGCAACCAAAATATGCCCAAACCATTGCCACAGAGAATCAGCAAAGTAGATGGGTGGTAGGATGCAGAATATCTGATTGGCACTGCAACTGTAAATAATTAGGCATGAATTGGCTGAACCACTAAATGTTTTTGCTTATTACATTCCACATACTATCCAGTTAGGGCGTATTTAGATCTATTTCTCTCACTCAAGAGCTCTGAAACATGAAGCTGCATGCCTAGAATTTAGCGTTTGAAGGGGACAAATGCAGTGGTCTTACTAGCTTCCTTTGTTTGGCCTTTCAGAGACGGAAGGCCAAAGCCCAAGTACAGGTCGTGCCTACTCTACTTTTAAGTCTACCCAGCCCTCCAAGCAGCAGCACTGCAATGCAGTGCCCGATGGCAGCCCCAACAACATGGGCAACACTGTTCTTATAAAGGTCTCCCTCACCCTTGGCTCCTTGGCTCCAGCAGCACTGTGGTGTGGTGCCTGTGGCAGGCATAACAAAGGCAGGGGCTAATCCAGGTATTCCTTTTCATTGATTCCTCCCCAACACCACCTCAAGATCCCTCCATCTGCAGTGTGGTCCAGTGCTGGTAGAGGCCATGGTGTGAACTGCTATTTGTTTGGGTTGTCTCGTTCAGTTATCTCCCAGGTCTCCCCACCCTACTAACATTCATGGTACCTCAAGCCACTTTAAATCCACCCACCCCATTCTACCGCTACCCAACTTAACCCACACTAAGTCTAGAATGGCCCTCACCCCACTACACTACCCCACCAATATACACCATGCTACTCCACTCAAATCCTCCACCCCTCCCATACTATACCAACTCACCAAAACCCCACCTCAAAACACTCTATCCCACCATAGCACACCAATGTTTTACCCTACTTCACCCACTCTACATCTAATTTTCTCTCCATTACCCATTCTAAACCCACAAATCTGCCATGCCCCATTTATTTTACTCTACCCTGCTACTACACCACCAGTCTCCCACACCGTTGTTCCCTACCTCATTTCTCTAAACTGCCTCACTACTCTAATCCACTTCTTTACCCCACCTCATTACCACATCCACATTAACCTCACATACTCTACCTACATTCAATTCTACATCAAACCACTTTTCTATCCAACCCCACCTCTCTATTAAACTACTATACCCCGCCCCACTATTCTATCCCATTCCACTACATCCCTCACTCTAAACAGCCCCATTTATCCACATGTAGTATTCACCCCACCCACTCGAACCTCACTTTATCCTAATCCAACCCCCCTACTCTAATCCAGCCCCTCTTCCCCATGCATGCTACCCTATGCCACTCAGCTTGACCTCAAGCACACTACCACACTACTCACACTATTGCACCCTACCAAACCCATACCTTCTACCCCACAGACTCTACCCCACATCAATTTATCTATTCAACCACAACAATAGACTGCCCCACCCCACTATTCTAACTCATCTAACCCGATTCACTCTACCCCACTGTAGCTGATCCCATGACTCTACCCCACCCACCACTCCAGTTGACCATTCCAATCTATTGCAACCTTTTGCAACCTACACACACACACACACACACCCAAGCCTTACTCCCAACCCATTCTACCTGCCACCTCACCCCACTCTACTCCTGCCTCACCACATTCTATATCACCCTAACCCACCCCATTGAAGTAAGGCGAGGGACTGTTCATTTCCCCAATTACAAACAAGAGGAACTGGGACAGGGGAAATAAACTGGACTCAAAAATGGAAGAGACCAATGATATGACAAATTCTACTGTTTACTGAAAGCTTTCAAAGCAGGGTTCAAGTTATGGACTACACATAATTCTCCCCTACTTTCTCACCGCTCTCAGGATTGTAATGAACTGTTAAGTCGACATGATGTCACAAAATAAATGATACATTGCAAAAACCTAAGGTACCATGGGATTGGTTTGTGAGATAGACTACAAAAAGGATATATATGGGGTTAGTAACCTTATTGGCTAAACTGTATCTGGTGGCTCCTCCTGTGACCATCTCCTAAATATTGCAACTAAAGGCATGTCAAGTTAGCGGGCTGCAATTGGGCCTTGCAACAAAGTGTGAGCTAGAGTGAAAGATGGGCAGGGATTGGTTAGAAAGGGTCGTCTCAGCCTTGGTGCTTTGGAACATTACCAGCCCATGAGCAACTATTCAAGGAGGTGGGAACAGTCCCAGAGGTGCTGCTTGTCCCCAACAAGTTACCATCTCCGATCGATCTTCTAGACCTTCGGACAGAAGATTAAGCTTTCAACCTGGTACTAATTTTGTATCACCTTGACTTTAGTTGGATGGGAACAACAGTGTCAGCTGGCTCAAAAGAATATGTTTTTCTTCCAGGTTCAAGTCATGTGTGTAGGGACCACAAACTTAATTTTCAGTGGCTTCCATTCATTTAAATTCACTTTGTCTTCCATCTATATTTACCTGGCCTCTCGTGTTAGTTGAGTTCAGCATCAGCAAGCAGTTCATATGTCTTATTGTGCAACTTGCAGTTACTGCATAGCAAAAATGTGTCAATCCTCTATCTAAGTGTGTCATACACATGTTCTCCTTGTCTAGGAGAAATATAATCTAAGTGTCTGCCTTGCTTCATGCAGGATTGCATATGTGCTTCATGTCTAGGACATCTATGCCATAATCTTAGTTGTGACATCATCAGTCTTCTGCGTGGTTGCAGTCTGTCTACTTGCTCCATCGACTGCAAATGAATTTCTTCAACAACGTCATACGAATAGGGTCTAAATGGCTGTCTGAGTGAATAATGTTTCTCACATCTGCGGTACATCAGTGATGGGGAGGAAGGGAGGAAAGATGTACATCTTTTGTTTCTGTGATGTCGAGATGAGGGTGGGACTGGTGCAACAATGGCTACATCATGTCTCCCTCTTCAATCCCCCCTCTGGTCGATGTATTGACCACACTCCAATGGATGTTGTCATAAGTTTCACAGGGCACCCAGGTAGGTTTTGGATGGCTGTGCTGATGTAAAGGGGCAGGTTAGCGCATTCAGCAGGAAGCTAAACAAGAATGAAGATTAGGCAAGGTAATTCAGAATGATGGAACAGAAAGAAAGGACAGATCTCAATGGTGAACAAAAAGGGATGGAAACCATGCAGTGGACAAATAATCAGGAATCCGACTAGGGGTGTAAACAGAGTTGGGACTAGAGACTGCTCACAGATATAAGGGAAGCTCAATGCCTCTGTGTAAATTACTTTCACAGGCACCACTCCTTGCAAGCCCATGGAAAGGGGAAGTAGGATTGGCTTCTGTGTCTGGACCCTAGGGCACAAACAAGGAGTGTACTTACATGAGACAAGCCAGTATGGGCCCAGACAGAACCTACAGCAGATGCCCTCTGAGGAAACAGAATGCAGCACACTCTCACATTTATTCACTATAGACTACAAGTAAAACAAGACAAGGGAAGAGGCAGAGATTGCCTGCTGGGAAACCCAGCAGGCAAACTCTGAACAAAGGAATAACAGAAGCACAAGTGAGGACAAGAACCGTAAAATAAATAAATAGGGACAACTATGCAGTCAGGTAAGCAAGGTGTAGAAGGGGAAAATCAAGTAGAAACAAATCTGTTTGCAATAATACAGGAGTCTGGAACCGCAGACTGGTAATCAGGAACTGTAAATCTGGACTGGGATAATCAGGGCGGGACTGAAGACAGATAACAGGGAAACTGTTGCTCTGAAGTGGGAAAACAAGGGTAGAATAGAAGACAGATTACAAGGAATCTGTACCTCTGAAGTGGGATAACGAGGGCTGGACAAAAGACAGATAAACAAGGAAATGGTAGCTCTGAAGTGGGATAACAAGGGCTGGACAGAAGACAGATAAACAAGGAAACTTTATCTCTGAAGTGGGATAACAAGGGCAGGACAGAAGACCAATACAAGGGAACCCAGTACTGGAACTTGGAAGCTAAAGCCAGGAAACACAGACTGAAGGAAAGGAAGAAGGAGCATCAGGCAGGGAGCCAGATAATAGAAGGTAGAGAGCAAGAGGATGCAGACAGGGAACAATGATTGCAACAGAGAAGCAGGGCTGCAATGCAGGAAGCTCAGACGAGCAGGGCAGAAGGCAGAGGAGAGTAGCAAGCTGCAAGGCAGGGAGCCCAGATGAGCAGGGAGAAGGAAGAGGTGAGTAGCATGCTGCAAGGCAGGGAACCCAGAGGATTAGGGCAGAAGGCAGAGGATAGTGGCAGGGCTGCCAGGCAAGGAGCACCGGGCACTGGAACAGGAGCAGGATCTGACAGCAACAGGAAACAGCAGAATATTGTGGCTCAAGGCAAAAAGGGCTGGGCGCAAACTCAATGCAAGAGACCTGTGCTCCTGCAGGCAGCTGCTTAAATACTGCTCTGCCCTGTGCTGAAGCAGGATAATTACCAGCACCTGGAGCGGCACACCTGAAGGTAATCTGCCTCCTCCCTCTATGGTTCTGAGGAGGTAAAAGTAGCACTGATCTCTAGGGCTTCTGGGGATTGTGGTTCCAACACTGATGCATAGGAATAGCAGCAGTCACTATCGGGCTTGCACCATACCCATCGTCATAAGTAGTAGCATGGATCTGGCGAAAATAAGAACCCTGTGCCTGGAGGGAAAGGGGACATTGCTTCAAGTGATACTGTAGTACTTCAAAAGTCTCAAAAGTCTTTGTCTCTCTGTCTGCCTTTGTCTCTACATCCATTAATATTTTCATCCATATTTTCTTTTCTGTGGTCTTCTTGCACTGGGTTATAGCTAATGATACAGGAGGCCAGTAGTACTTTTAGCCATCTATGATGGCATCCAGGAAAAGATATTTGCCAGCCAACCTTCCTCTACCCCTGCTGGGCTTGTTATGTCATCCATCTTGGCATGTGGGTCTGATAATTGCACGATTGCTTCTGTGAGGGTTTCATTCTCTACATCATGGAAGGGCACATAAGTGCAGCAAGACTTCCCTTTCTTTGCACACACACCCCCTTTGATAGCCATGTGGAGATCCAGGATGTATCTGTTTTGGAGGGCCATCAGTCTGACAGCTCTCAGTTCTTCTCTTCTTTGATAGAGTTGAAACCTTCAAATGATGAGTTTATTGTCTGTAACAGTTCCCATCTAATAATCCGTAGCCCTTTGGCTTTTAAGTTGGCTTGGACCCCTGGAACAACTGATACAAAGACCATTTCAATCTTACTAAACAGTCTATGTTAGGGTGGTATTGCATCGAGTGCTTCTTGCAATTTTGTCAAAATGTAGTTTCCTCTCTTTAATCTTGTCTGCTCCATCCTTTCTTTCTCTGACGTGCTTCCATTTTCGAGAACCTGTCTATCTGTATGTATTATTTTGAGGCACCATTAGTGCTAGAGTATTCAGCTGTACTAGAGAACAAGTCCCTCATCAGTTTGGTGGTAGTTGCATGTATGCCTTGAAACCATAGGCCCAGTAGTGGTCCATTATCACTGCAGTACTGACCTTCATGCCCAGTTTATTCGATGTTCGTTTGCATCCTTTGTTCACCCCAACATTCACTGGATCATCATTCTGGAAACACAGGGAAGCCTTCTTGAGTGGTATTTTTGACATAGGACCAGCTTCATTCTCAACCCACGTAAGCAGCCTGCACTTGCCGCCCATTCTTTTAGGCAGTCATCATTTCCCTTCTGTCCCACTGGAACTGGAACTGTCAGGAGTGCCTCTGCTTTGCACCCCATCCATCATTCCCCTGTGCAAACCTTTCCATACAGCAGGAGTTGAGGTCTCTACCAGCATCCTGGCAGTCCTCCTGTCTCTTTTCTCTGTGTTCTCTGGCACTGTAATTTCATTTTTTCTGCTATCCTTGCTTCTCCTTTATTTCGGCAATCCAAAATACACTGTATCGTCTTATCTGAACTTCAATAATCGTCCATCGTTGCTTGAGTCTTGATGTAGCTATCTTCATACAGGAACGTTTTCTGTGACATCCATCTTAAGGTGGCCCATCTGCCTTGAAATTGGCCCCTTGTGATGCAGAGCACTAGATGCATGAGGAATTGTGCTCTAGATGCTGGAATATCTGTTGCAATTAATGTTCTGGCGGCACTCATGGCATAGGGTATGAGAGAGAACACATAGCAGCTTTCCTTTACGGTCTCTCTTTCCACCTTGTTCATGTAATAGTACTACATATTATTGGTGACATGGGCCGAATCAGCTAAATGGGCATTCACATGTTCAAAGTCAGTATTCATGCTTCGCCTGAGGCTTTTTACTTCTTGGGCAGCACTAGTGATCAGCTCTGGTATAGTTTTGGTGGCATCGGGAATAATGTAATCTTGTAATGACCCCCAGTGTGCCTAATCTAGCTGTCTGCATGCTCTTGTCTAGCTCTGGTCATTGAACGTGTCTGAATCTGTTGCTGTTCCTCTTCTTCTTCTTGCAGTGTATCATCTACATGTTGGGCTATGGGGGGCTCACCTCAGCAGGGCTTGACTTTGCCCAGATAATTCTGCACTTTCTCCCCTACTAATTTAATAGCCTTATCTGTTGCTTGCTCTACAGTGAAGGGACCCTCGAAGCATGGCTTGAGCCACGCTCTAATGACATTTCTAAACAGGACTTTATCTCCTGGATAAAGAAGTGGTGCTTTAAGCAGCCAAGATTGTTCTACTGGTGTGTTATCTTCATCATCCTTCTTCGACCTCCCCCGCCATGACTTCAACTGTTGAGAGATAAAAGAAGCACTAGCCATCATTGAAGCATGATATTCATACATCTGATTACCAAGAACAGCAGCAACATTATGGGAATCCGTCAGAGCTTAAGTGGAAGGAGCAAGTGGGAGGCATGTACGTTGTCCTGTCACCCACTGAGGAGTTAAATGGTGGTCCGATTCAGGCTGATTGCGCAATGTGAATAATGCCAGCGGCATGCAATGGGCCACCCCTTTTTTATTGTTATTTTTATTTTTGCAATTTGAGGTGTTCACAAATCCCATTCTCTTGAGGGTGATAAGTGCAGGAAAACATATGTTTAATCCCCAGCAGGGTTGTGATATGCTCAAATACTTCATTTCTAAAGTGAGATCCATTATCTGATTGTAGGACCTCGCACACCCTCCACCATGGAAAAACCTCTCTGCTGAGCAATTTGCTGCACCGATGGCATCGGTGGTGTGAGCAAGGACCTGCTTCGATCCAGGGAGAAAATGGCACACCACTACAAGCATATAGCTGTAGCCATTACAATTTTGAATCATATCTACATAATCTATGTGGAGGTGTTGGAAGGGCCCATTAGGGCGCGGTATTGCTCCTCGCACTACACACAGTAAACTTCAGGCAGATAGTGCAATTATGCACAAAGGCGGCAATATGCTCTGCCAAATTTGGACATAACAAGTCTTCCACTATAGGTGCTCCAACAACATCTTTAGTAAGGTGGGTCAGGCAGTGGAACTGCGTGAGATCTATTTGCAATCATGTAAGAGGAATACATGGTTTTCCATTGCTCTCCTGTCAACACATTGGGCCTCATTACGTGGTAGGAGGTAGCCATGGTGCTACTAGCACCATGGCTACTGCGTTACCGCATACCGGGTCCGGGTTCTCAGAATGGGTACTTACCGGGTCATTCCAACCTTGGAGGACCCGGTAAATCCCCATTCTGAGAACCATTCCCCATTCCCATTTGAGCCCCTATAGGGCTCAAATGGGAATGGGGAATTAGCTAATAACGGTACTGCAATTTGCGGTACCGTGATTAGCTCTGAAGTCCCTTAGCGGGTCCCGTCCTTAACACCTGGTCAGACCAGGCGTTAAGGAAGGGACCCGCTAAGGGACCTTGGAATATGGAGGTAAGGGATTACTGGCACCGGCACTCTTACCGGTGCCGGTAATCCCTTACCTCCTACCGCGTAATGAGGCCCATTCCATCTGTGGGGGATATCAAGCACGCTTTCTTCTCCATAACTCCTTCTCTTCTGCTGGTGCTTATCCTTGGAGCTCTTTTATTTGGGTAACGGGCAGTGAACTATACCCTTCTCGTAATATCATGCTGAGCACGTGCATGCATTTATTAGGTGGAGTGTCAGACTTATTTATTTCTGAAAAATAGATAGGATGCTTGCTTCAATTCTGTGCCTGCTGCTTCATTGCCACAGGAAACCACGTCATCCCCCCTCATGTGCACTTGGCATTTGACTTCCACAATGGCCAAATGGAGCTGCAGCACCTCTCTGAGCCTTTCCAACAGGGGAACGTGCTGCACTGGCATACCATCAGCATGTCAAAAGCCCCTCCTTTTCCAGTGTGACAGCCCTGCATGCACTGTTGAAGCCACGTAGGTGCAGTCAGAGTACACTGTGATTTCCTCATCCTCATTCACTTCTAGTGCTATTATGAGTGGAACCAATCATGTTGCTTGTGCTGATAAATGTGAGGGTAACTCATGCTCACCACTACTTCAAATGTCCTGCTCTGTTTTAACTTTACAACTGAAGTCCCAGTATGTCTTTCTCCTGTTGTCTGGTCAATAGTTGAGGACCTGTCAAAAAACAGTACCTCCCCTACCCCAAGGGCATTCTCCCTTGCTCTAGGAATGTCGTCATGATATTCTGGGTTTGCGGTACAGTCATGTACATTGTCCCCCTGTTCTACCGGTTGTGCTATAAATATCGCCGGGTTTACAATTTTACACCTCACTACTTTTATCACCGGAGACGAGATAATCACCTCGTATCCAGATGCTCTGTGTGTGGTCAATGTCCTCTTGGGCTTTTTGAGAATGGCAAAAAGGGCATGCTCCACATACAGATTGGTGCTACAGCCACTTGCTGATTTCTCTACTGCAAATGCTACTGATAATGACCTCTCATCAATGGATCTAAATGCCCACTGTATGAAGCTATCGGTCTGTGCCCTATGGTCGTTTTCTGTGTGAGCACTGTTGTCATCACTATGCCATTGGTGTGCAAAAACAAATACAATTCTGCACTGTAGTCAGGAATCCCCAACACTGGGCTGTGCATATTGCCCCTTTAGTTCTTCAAATGCTTTTGTCATCTCACCTGTTCATGTTAGTTTACTGTCCCCACTCTTGGCCTCCTTGAGCACGTTTAAAAGAGGTCTAGTGTATGTACTGTAGTCAAACACCCAGGCTCTGCAATAATTACAGAGTCCAAATAATTGCTGGATTTCCCTCACCGTCTTTGGTGGTGGTGTTCTAAGAATCTCCACTATCCTTTCAGGGGTTACTTCTCTCCCTTCTTGAGATATTAACTGTCCAATATATAAGACCTCTATCTGACAATACTGTAATTTTGCCTTGCACACCTTGAACCCCTTTGCTGCCAATACCATCGACACTGGTCTTCTGACCAACTGCATATTAAAATGTTGTCCACGTATTGAATAACCTTGCTGTCTAAATGTACGTTACCCAGATCCATTTGAAGGACCCTATTGAATATGGAAGGAGATTCCCAGTACCCCTGGGGAAGTCTTGTGTGTTTCCACTTATTTCTATATTGAAATTATGTCAAGTACTGTGATTCTTCATGGAGCGGGCTAGAGAAGAAAGCATTCTTTAAGTCTATCACTGTGAAATGAGTGGCTTCTGGCAGAATACTACATAGTATTGTCGTTGGATTGGGAACTAAAGGAAACTCTGCTTTGACAATATTGTTCAAGTGGCGCAAATACTGAATAAAATGAAACATTCTCCCGTCGCCTTTTTCACTAGTTACATAGCCATATTACATTGAGATTCAGATGGTACTTAAATTCCCTCCTGCACTAGTGAGCACTCTGGTCTAAAACATTCCTTTGTCTGTCTCCCTAGATAGAGGGTATTGATTTGCCCTTGTCAGATCGCCCCTTGCTTGAGCTTAATTTTAACAGTTCCTACCTCTTTCAACAGGCCAACGTCATACGGGCGATTGGTGCACAATATGCTCAGTACTTGCACCGGATCTCCCCCAAGAAATGTTGCTGACACCTTTTTCATCAAGGCCAGTCTCTGTGGGACTTCCCTGTAATGAATTCTCACCCACTAAGTAATGCTCATAAGGAACACTGTCTCAAGATCTGAATAGTCATCCGGAAACAATTCTTCATCTGTAAAGTCAGTCAGCCTGTGCCGTTCTCCTACTGCAATTACTGCTCTCCACACTTGCCCTGTATGATCAGTCCTGTGGAATAATATTCTCTCATCCCTTACTATAACTGTCACCAATTCTAGTGGAAACACCTGTCCTTCTTCCTTGTCTAAGGTGATTTCTGCTATGAACAATACTTCATTGGGCAAGCGAAGCAGTTTGAACTGTATTCCTGGAAGCCATGCTAACAGCACTTTCCCCCCATACTGAAATACATCATGATCCAGGGCACGCCCCTCTGAAGAGTGTGACCACAGCAAAATGCATGAAGTCCTTCTTGCACATTCATATAGTGGATTCCTGGGGTAGAACACACTAGCCC
Source organism: Ambystoma mexicanum (assembly GCF_040938575.1). Lineage (NCBI taxonomy): Eukaryota > Metazoa > Chordata > Amphibia > Caudata > Ambystomatidae > Ambystoma > Ambystoma mexicanum. Next base: position 48,162,879 of record NC_090924.1, on the reverse strand, counting down.
TTGCTCAGTGAAAGAGATGGTCATATTGAGTTTACTCATCATGTCCCTTCCCATTATGTCACCTAGAGTCTGCACGGAAAAGTAACAGTGGCATGGTAAGGTCATGCTCCCCAATGGAAATGGGCAGTTAGTCAGGAAATGGAACCAAATCTGTAGTCCCAGAGAAACCTTGAGTATTCTTGGCAATGCCTGACATAGGGTATCTCCCTTCCCTAATACAGGATCTGGTCACCCCTGTATCTTTGAGAAAAGAGCAAGTCTTGTCACCTATGGTTCCCCCTTCACAGGGCTCCTCATTCGGGTCGGGCATAACAGATAGGATAAAACTCATCAAGCCAGTCTGTGGGCTGTCCTATTGTGGGTATAAAGTCATCCCCATCCCAGGGAAAGGCTTCCCTCCCACTACAGTTGCACCCCCTAGTCTTGCTGTGGGAGTCTGCATTGTGGTGTCTGCGTGACTCGTGGCTACAGCATTCTGCTCTGCCAGTGTTGGTATGCTGCTTGCGTTGGCTGTGTACACCTGTGCCTGCGATCTATATGTCATGGGCTGTTGCGACTTGGTGCATGTCGTGCAAGTACCATTTGCAGCCCGTGTGTCTGCGTGTGATCTTGGGCATAATAGTTGGTTTGCTCGACATTGTATGTTGGTGGCTATGTCGCCACCCCATTCTGTTGCTTTCCCCCATGCTTCTACACACTTGTGATATGTGGCCTATATTTCCACATAATCAACACTTTGTTGGATCTCCGATGGGTCTGGGCTATCCCTCTTTAAACCTGTCTCCCTCCACCCTGGTGTGCTGGGTACCCTGCCACTCTCCCCCTGGTTACATCCCCTCTTCCCCGCAGCCAATAGTTTCTCCCCTTCCTGCAAAACTTTCCCCTGCCATTTGTGGCTGATTCTGCATGCTCTGTGTAACCAATTTTTGAAGTGGTGTGCAAGGTAGTTGCATAATTTCTGTAAAGGTACTGGTGTGTTGTTGCATCCAGGTGGGTTTCTCATCTCATTTATGATGTTGAATAGTTCTTTTTGGGTGTTGGTTGCTATTGTGATTCGGTTGTCATAGTATTTCTTTTTGGCTTTGAGAATTTCCTTTTTTTATGCTCGGATTTGTTTTTGATAGTTTATTCTTTTTGCCTGGTCATAGCTTTTCCTGCATTCTAGTTCAAGTTTTTTGTTTGTTTTTTTCATTGAACTGAGGTGGGGTGTGTGATGCTGGAAATGCATTAGAGGGACTTGGCCTCCCTGTCCTTGTTCTGTAGTATTTTTTCGTGTATGTTCTGTGTTATTATCTGCCCACAAGTCCATGTGGGACTCCTGGCAGTGCAGCTCTTCCTCTTTTTGGTTTGGTGTACAGACCCTTGTGATATATCCGTATGGCACCCATGGGTGGGGGCACAACTATGTACCCCTAATGTACGTTTTTGGGCACCTCTGTGTGGCCCATAGAGCAGGGTGTGGGCTGGTGGCAGCTCCATGCTGAATTTGGCAGGTGTTCTGAGTATCCTCCATTTTGGGATTCCCAGGCCTTGCCATTGGAATCAGTTGATTCCTGATAGGAGACAAGATGGCCCCTGTGGTCTCCTGCTCTCTATTGCCTGTTACCTTGTTTTTCCCAAAGTCTTGGGAAGCCCTGACTCTGTCCCTTCCCCCTGACTGGCTGTTGGGTGGAAGTTCCATATATGGTATTGTGGGGAAGTCCAGTCCAGACTGGCTGGAGCCTTCCAAGTGAATGCACGTTGTTGGTACACCCTTGGGGTGGGACCTGGGTGAATGGAGTGTGTGACCAATACACACTTCTTGTTATGGGTGTCTGGTTTCTGGTATGTGACACAAAAGGCCTCATTACGAGGTTGGAGGTAGCCATGGAGCTTTTAGCTCCATGGCTGCCTCCAAAACCCTTCCAACTCCGTCCTGGTGAATGGAGCAATTACCGGTCCATTCCGAGGTTGGAGGGACCGGTAATTCCCCATTCACCACGGCCATTCCCCATTCCCATTTGAGCCCCCATAGGGCTCAATGGGAATGGGGAAGGTGCTAATAACGGTACGCAAATTGCGGTACCGTTATTAGCTCTAGAGTCCCTTTGCGGGTCCTGTCCTTAACGCCTGCAAAAACCAGGCGTTAAGGAAGGACCCGCAAAGGGAACTCGTAGTAGGAAGGTAAGGGATTACCGGCACCGGTGCCCTTACCGGTGCCGGTAATCCCTTACCTCCCACTTCGTAATGAGGCCCAAAGACTGAGACAGCCCTGCCCGAAACTGGCATGAATGCAGTGTGGAGTGCTGAATGGCTGGGTACTTGTCCCAATACACATTCCTTGCTGTGAGTGTCTGGAGGGAGGAGAATGGCCTGAATGCAATGTGAGCCTGATTGGTTGCCTGCCTGCCTGAATGCCCTTCTGAATTATTAGTTGTCTGAGTGTGACCCAGCAGAGTGAATGAGAGACCAAACAGTATATCTGGAGACCTCTCACTGATGGAAATCGTTCAGAAGCTGAAGTTGATACTTGATGCTTAACCTTGAAGCCCACTGGAAAAAGAAGTATTGCTGCTGCTGTCCTTCGCCAAACTAAAAGCTGCTGAACTGATCCAAGAGAGGAACTGGCTAGGAGAACTCTCCCCGATTGACGAGGGACCATCGTGCACCAGCTGACCTTCGCTGAAGCGCCCTGGATGTCAGACCCTCGAAAGGCTGCCGACTGTAGACGGGGACCGCTGCGGAATCATGAAGCGAAGCGCCTGGACATTGAACTCCATCACCATCGACGACCGCCGTCGCTGACCAGAGCCGTTACGCTCCATTGCCTAAGAACACTTTGAACAAAGGACTCCCTCGCTCATCACCGCCGACCACTTTGTCCTGCAGGAGAAAGTCAAGGCCGTCGACGCGCTGAGGAGAATCTGCCTGCGGGTTGCCGTCCACCCAAAGACCACAGAGATGCCGATGACTCAACGCCCTTGTTGGGCCAAAGTTCTTCAGTAACTCTTTGTGGCAACGAACGTTCATCGTCGAGGTGTACCGCATGTCTCATCTTTGGAGGACGTCCAAGACCGGTCGCCGACAAGCACCGCCAGGACCGAAGCTGCTGCCTCGACACCGTTGTTCATCGTTCTCTTTGTGGGATCTCGACGATCCGTGGTGCCTGCCTTAAAGGGAGCCACTCAAGAAAGATCCATTGATGACCCGACATCGAAGTCTGCTATTCCAGATATGTTGGGGTGGTAGAACGGTTATAGAAGGAACTAAGACTCTTATAAGCAATGTACGGACTGGGCTTGTATTATATCTTTATGTACAGGTTACCCAGGTGGGGAGATCCTCACACGGGACTGTGCCCAATGGTAGGGGCCCAGTATTCTGCCAATTGTTTAACCAACCTGCTTTCGTCCTATGTCTATGGTTGGTTCACATTATTAACTGATTTATATGACATTTGAACTGAATACAGTTGATGCATTTTAATTCAATCAAAGAGTAATTGTGGTACCACATAGAAACTGTACATATTTACCATTTTAGATTAACTTTAGCATAAAGTGTGTTATTGTGATTGTGTATACAACATGAACCTTATTTATACAAACACTGTGTTTTTACTAACATAGTGTGTGGACATTCCTTTGTGGGTGCTTGAGAAGTACACTGCACTTAAGAGCCAGCCCGCATCACCTCCCGAGAGCTTAAGCCTTGATAGCTTGTCCATGATACCAAATAGAGAATCTTTGCTGGGGAGCTCTCTGCCTCTACTCTGCCATATAGAGAGCAGGAGTACAGATACCGCCGTCCAATCTTTACAGGGTGTGAACCATCTTGTCAGTACTTTCTTTTGAGATGGGATGAAGGATTATTCCGGGGAGATGCTTTCTATTGTATCCACAATCCATTTCTGGATTAGGACAAAAAAGGTAGCAGGCGCCCCTCTCTCGAAAGAATACGGCATGCTAACCTGTTCAGTGGTGTTTAAGCCATCTGCTTTTTGCTCACTGTACCTTTCACAGATGGGAAATATCCATTTACATATCAGTCTTTGTCCCGCCCACATGGGCAGTCCAGCACCAAAATGCTATGGCAATTCTCTTCTGAACAAGAGCACCACCAGCAACCCCATACATGTGTTTCAGCCTTGTTGGGCCTAATCAGTGAGGTGAAGCTGTGCCTCTCTGACCACAGTGAGCAGGGAGTCCACATCTGATTGCCCCCAGGTAACCTAGGGTGACCAACCCCAAGTTCCCTCCAAAAATACTAAAAAGGTAGCAGGTGCCCATCTCTAGAAAGAACACAGCATAATAACCTGTTCAGTGGTTTTTAACCACTTTGAGAGTTTGCAGCCATCTGCATTTCTGGATTAGGTCTGCTCTTTCATCTAGGTTGGTTCCGTCCGGTCTTGTGGTTGATGGTGTCAAGGATTCCAGTTGTTCTTTTAAGTTAATACTTTTGATAGTATTCCAGTTTCTTTTCCAGATCGGGGGGAGCTTTTGGGGCTGTTTGAGTGCTTTAGCTTGTTGATAGATCACAAATGGTATTATGAGGTGATTGCTCCATAGTATTTGTATTGGTGCAGTAGAGATCAGGTTTTTGTTGGCGAAGATTGCGTCAAGAGTGTGTCCTGATGCGTGTGTTGCTCCTTTTACCATCAGGGGTAGTTTCAGTGTGTCAAGTTTCTTGATTAGTGATTTTTGAGAATTTGCATTCTCTTCTTCAAATCATGTGTTGAAGTCCCCAAAGATTATCAAGTGGTCGTGTTTTGATGGCTACATCTGTGATGGCTTCTATGGAGGTGTCTACAAAGGTTGCGTCGCAAGTCAGCGGTCAATAGATGAGTATGAATGTGAGGTTTGTTTTTGAGTTAGCTTTCAGGTGAAGGACGAGGGATTTGCAGTTTCTGATGTTCTGGGGGGCATCTGTTTTTATTTTCAGGTGTTCTTAACAACTAGATACCCAAGGGTTTTTTGCGCTGTAATAAATGCAAAAATAAATAAATAATAAATACATAATTCTTTGTAGGCTATTGCAAGTCCTCGTCCTCTTTTTCGTTTTCTGTTTACCTCTGTGCATTTTGCTGTTGTGTTGCTACTGAATCATATTCACACACGCCTTGAGAGTATAGCCTTCCCTTGGCCCACATTACCACAAAAGGCAAAGGAGGTATGTCTATTAACTGTGTCTGTCTTTCCTTTATGATTGGGATCACTGTTGGTGTATACAAGTGTAAGGGCTGAGTAGGTGGGTTTGTCACTACTCACCCATATGCTCCTGAAAGGCAGAAGTAATGTTGTCACAACCCTCTTCTACAGAACCCTACAGTACTCTTTTACACTACTGTAACCCACCCCACCTATCCACCCCACCCTACCACTTGCCCTCCTCTACTGCACCCACTGAACCCCTGCTTCTTTCTACTCCACCACACCACTTTACCCCACTCCACCATTCTACCCCACCAACTCTCACTAGTATACCCTCATTTCTTGCCTTCCAGTACTCTACCTCACCCTCATTCCTACTTGGCCACATGACCCCTGTCGACAACTCTAACCATCTCAACACTCTACCCCACTGCAACACTCTTCTTCACTGCCTCACCTCACTACTCTATCCTACCAAACTACTCTATCCCCATGTATCACCCACTCTAGCCCCAACCCCACAACCACTAATCTCTGTATTTATTTGTTTGTTCATAATGCGCTGGAGTCTGCAGGTATCAGGGTGCAGTATCATCCCATTAGTTGTAGCCAGCCTGCCCTTCTCACCTCTGTACCATACCCACTCTATGCCACTTTAACTAGCTCTACCCTACCACACCCGACACTACCCAACCCTACCCAACCCATTTTATCCTCCTACTTTACTCCACTCCACTACTCTAGCCCACCCCACTGCTATGCTCCACCAATATAACCCACCACTTCACCCAACCACACTACTCTATCACACCCTATTAATTTACTCCAGTATCCCATCATGCTACTATACCCCACCTTCTACTCTACCACACTAAACCACTTTACCAACATACCTACTCTGCCCACACCCGCTCTAAATCACTGTACTCAAATCCACAACTCTAACACATCCACTCTACCCCCTCATCCACTCTACCTCTAGACCATTACATACAATCCCATCCCACTCTACCCCACCCGCCACACTTCCCCGCTTTACTTCTACCCTGCCCTCGTCTACCCTCACTCCTCTCTTCTGCCACCCAAATCCACCCCAATAAACCTCAGCCTTGTCTGTTCCCCACACACCCTACCTCTCTGCTCTCCAACCCCATACCAATTCAACCATCACGTATCCCTCTCAACCACCCACCATCACTTTCACACCCTACCCTTCCTCATTCCACTCACCCTTCCTCGATCCCCTTCTACCCTACCCACATTTTTCCCTACATTGCCTCAACACAGTTTACCGCTAGCCAACCAAACCCATCTCACTCAACCCCATCACATTCTACCTCACCCCATTATACACAACCCCCACCATAATCTATCCATACACAGGTCTACCCTACCCCCACCAAACTCTCCCCCTACCCTCACCCAACTCAACCTCTCCCAACTCTCCCCCCACTCTACCTTTCTACCCCAACCTCAACCCATTCTAATCCTTCCATGCCCCACTCTACCCTTACTCCCACCCACAATGCCCCAATGACTGCATCCACTGATCTATCCTACCCCACTACTTCACCCAATCCATTACTCTGCTGCACCTGACCCCTCTTGCCCACTCGACTACTCTACCCCATTACACCTTTGTAACTCATTTACCACTCCACTTTACCACCATGCCACGAAGCCACATGCTGTATACCCAAATCTACATCTACCTCAATCTGCCCCTACCCCTCTGTACACCCACCCAACTACACCAGCATCCACCCAACCTCACTCCTCTCTGCCCCATCCACCTGACTTCACCCCCGTACCCCAGTCACCATTTCTCACCCATCTAACCCCCCACCTACTCTTCATCATCCACTTTACCCCACCTACCAAACCTCCTAACCCATCCCTACCCCATCACACTAATCCTTTCCCTCTCTATCCCAAATGTTCCTCGAAACACATTGTGTATATGCACATTATAAATACCCAATATATAAATAACATTTACCAATTACTCTTTTTACTCATGCTAAGTCACCCCACTATGCTCTCACCTCAGTGTACCCCACACCCACTGCACTCTACCCCACTTAATTGTATCCCACGCATCTCTAGCCCACACCACTATACCCCACCCACCACACTTTATCCCTATACAACTTTACCTCTATTTCCACCCAACTCTATTCCTATGGCCACCCAACTCTACCCTCCCCTCCCCTACGCTGCTACCACCCAACTCTAACCCCACTCCTGACTAACTCGACTCCACTACTCTCACTAATTCCACCAGTGTATGCCACAATGCTACCCCACCCAGTACTTTTCTCCACTCCACTTCTCCGGCCTCAGGTCAGCCCATTCATCTTCCACCTCACTGCACTCTATCCCACTGTACACCACCCTACCCACTCTACCCCCACCCTGAATACCCACAATCACTGTACCCCACTACCCTACCACGTCCTGATATTCTATCCCACCCTAATACTCTATACCACCACATTCCCGACCCCAAAAAAGGGCCCCACAGGCACCCTACCCCATCTACTCTCCCCCACTGTACTAATTAACATTGCAACTCAATTCTGCACCACTCAAACCCACCCATCTATTCTACCATATACCAGCATCTCACTACCCTACCCCCAACCGAATGCCCTACCTCTTTTGTCAACTGTAAGGAAGGCATGGTATCAACAGTAAGGCAGATACAATTGACCACAGTTCAAGGGTGTTTATTGAACTTTAATTGGGTTTGAAAAAACACCTATCTTATCCTAAATCTAAAGATGAGAGCAAGCTACGACCATCAACTAAGAATAACGCGGTACTAGTGGTGTCTTGTCAAAATAAAGGGCCTATACTAATAAACCTTTTGCCAATCCTTAACTCTAAATACAAATAGTGTGTGATACAATGTTATGCAAAAGAAAAGTGTTCAAGAAATGGATTTGTCAGGATATTCAAGCCATTGGCTTCCTTTCCTTGTGTTTTCCAGCATGGGACAAGGCAGCACACTCGAGCTAAGCACAGTCTCTGGATCCACCAGTGTATGCCACAATGCTACCCCACCCAGCATTGTAGCCCTCTGTGCCAAAGACTCTTTGCCATTCAATGTCTCTTCGGTCAGAGGGCCCGATGCAACAAATAAACAATAAAGTTCCTTTGCTTTTTGTATATCACATACACACAATTTTCTTAGGAGATTCACTATTCACCTCAGATCCCCCTCTACGGGCTCAGTTGCAATTAAGCACAATGTTCTCAGGATTTTCATGTATCCAATTTCTCAGGTGATTCACTGTTCACCCTGTATTCCCCTCAGCTGGGCTCAGATCCACTTTGACACAAAATCTTTGATTAGTCTCCCTTTGCCAGGCTTGGATCAATTTATCTATTGTAACACAAAACTTGCTTTAACTCAAAGTTTGCAATTGATCTCCCGCTGCCAGGCTCGGACCACCTTTATCTACTTTGTTATAAACTTTCTTTACTGTATCAACATCGAAGAGTTTTGCTTGACCCGTCACAGGACCAATTCGATTCACAATTCTTTGCCATTCTTTCACTTTTGTTAACTCTCAGCTGGACATCTAACAGAGACCTTTGATTAAGCACACACACAAAGTGCCGGACCACTCTGTCAAAGGTGTTTTATCTTGGTTTCAAAGTTCAATCACTCATCTGCAGTTCAACTTTACTTGTGTCGGTTATCACACGCGCTTCATACAATGTTCATTCCAGCGCTCACCATACAATGTTGCCAATTGCAACCTTGGCTTCAAAACAGACCAGTCTTGTATCGGTCTTTCCAACTCACTGGCTGTGTTGGTTTCACTGATGCTGCTTTGTTGTTGGAGTCAAGGACAGTGCCACAGTAGCTGGCAATTCTCCCCGCCTTGATTATTAATGCGGGAGGTCCCTGGGTACCTCCGACATACAATACAGGACTCGTCAGACTGGTTTCCTGGTCTTACACTTTCTATTCTCAAGGCTTTGTGAATGTAAAGGTTCCTTGTCGAAAAGGTCAAGCTAACTTCCCTCCTTGCGATCCCCTACTCTTTCGCCGTCTTTCTCCTCTTGTTAAACTGCCATCTTGGAACTGCTGTTTCCTCGTGTGCTTTGTCACGCTCAAAGTGTGCTCTCGTGCTCCGCCTTTTATCCGTGTGGGAAAGTGTAATGGAAGTCAGGTGTGTGTGACGGTCAGTAGCTGCCTGACCTTGTCTGACCATTGTATTGGGTACGTCAGGTATATGGCTTGGGTGTTAGTCTGTTTTCTCTCATAGCAGGCTGTTGTGAGAAAGTGCTCATGTTGTAAATGGAAGGTTGAGTTCCTAAATATCCTACCAGGTAGGATGGGGTAAAAGTGTTACTGAGAAGGGGATACCTTGTCTCACCATCCAGTGTCCTACTCCCTGAAGACCTCTGACCCAGGTGATCCTCCTACGCAGGTCCACCCCCAGGAAATGGATCCAAAAGTGATGGCTGTGTCCTGGCAACCTGGATGACAGATCCAGGGGTCTAGTGGGTGAGAATACTTCTGGTTTCTCACACAACCCACACCCCCCACTCATTTTGGCCACTTCCTACCTCCACACCTCTCTACCACCATCTCACCTCTCTAGCCCATCCCACCACTTGTTATCTCACCCATCCACTGCATCTCCCCTCACTTTATGCCAACCTTCCAACCCACTGTAACCTTGCTAATCTCAGTTGAACCCCATCCTCGCTATCCTTACTACTCACACCAATACTTCACCTCACCCACTACTATACAGGCCTAGACTATCCCAACCCACTACTCACCCTACCATCCCATCCTACCCCACTATTTTACTCCCTCTATTCCCACCAAAACTATTCCCATCCATTGTATTCTATCTATTCTCCTGTACTCTATTATCCAACTTCTAGACTGACAACCCACCCACTCTACCTTCAACCCACTCTACCCCACTCCACCCTAATCCATGCCAATGTACTTTGACTCCAGCCCCACCTACTCTATCCCCACTCACTATACAACCACCCTACTTGCCCAACCTCACACTACTCCACTCTTCTACTCTACCCCATCCTACTTCTCTAACTCATCTGACTCTGCTCCACCCCACTCGACAACAACCGACTCTACCCCACCACTCTCTATGCCACCCCCCTCAGCTCCAACCCACCCAATCTCATGTGTATACCATATAACTCCCCAATGACAAACCCTGCCTCGCCCCTCTTCACTCCGACACCCACCCTTCCCCAACCTTATGTTTCCCCACCCACTCTTTCCCATTCCTCTGTACAACACCACCCATCTTTCCTCACCCATCTGTTTCTCAACCCAGTCTTCCTCACCCCTCGCTCCCCTATCAATCACACGCCCTTCCTCACTCCTCTCTTTCCATACCCACTGTAAGGGAATATATAGCATTATACTAAATATAAGGCATGTATGGTGTTTTGTTGCAAAGTGGCATTTTTTGTTGTTGTTGCCAGCAGTAATATGGCACACACATATTTTTGTGTTGCCAATATAACATGTGAATACGTTGCTGGTGGCATGCAAGGTACAGAATTCATAACACAGCAAAAGCCCAATGTAAAACTGCAGAGAATGAAGTGCACCATTTTTTATACCTTATACATAGAAGACTATATTATTTATATAACTGACTAACTTAATTAACATTTACTAAACAATAATTCTAACTCCCTAACATTATAATGTAGTCTCATGTGCAAAATCAGGTGAAAATACATATTTTGGTAGCACTGCTATAATTCGTTTTTAAAAGTGCACTGAAAATGTTTCCTTCTCTTTCTGTGTTAGTTTGCAGAAAGCAGAAAGGAAGAGGCGTAAAGAAATTAAATTGAAACAGTTATTCAGTGAGCAAGAATCCCATTGTTCTAAAAGTGAAGGGTGGTGCTGAAAACATGCTTCTAACCTGATTGGAGGAAAGTGTCTGAAGAGTCCACGTCAAAATGGAAATGATCAGAGTTTTGCTAATGGCAAAAACGGAGGCGGGAAGTTAGTTCATGCTGACTGGGCTGTGAAAACAGAAGTCCAAAGTGTCACAGAGCACTGGCTTGAGAGTTTCTCGCTGTGCTTCCCAGACACACAAGATTACAGGAGCCGTTCATGCTGACTGGGTCTGTCTTTGTGAGGCGAGTGAAACAAGGTTGCGTGGGTGAACTTCAAATAAACACTTTTAGTAAGAAGATATGTACAAGTGAGGTCACTGTGTAAGGTCGCATGGATGACTGAGCTGTAGTGCAGTGTAGACAGGATAGGAAATCCCTGCATTTTTATTTCGTCATGTTCAGAATGTGGGAAAATGAACCCAGGTTTTAAAAGGCTTGTTTGTTCTGTATTCTCTTTCTTTTGTTTTCCAGAGGATGATGCAATGTATTCATGGTACACTAATAATTATTGATTGAATTTGTATATAATATAATGAGACTATATAAAAACAAATGGTTTAGTGTCATCTTTGTATCTGTGAACCTATTCATATACCTATAAAGTATACAATACAGGGGAGGTCCATTTCTCTTCAGTAGTGCATTTGTCAATTTGTCCCTGCAGGTAAAATAACAACCCAGAATAAGCCGATAATATTCGGTAATAAAGCAGGTTTTTGTGTGTGCGCCTTCCTTGCATGTTGTTTGGAAGGAATCTGATATAATAAATAGGTTGCCGGACGTCCGTGAGCCAATGATGCCTAAGGGCACATAGAGCGCTGGAATAGATAAGCCAGTGATACCGGCCACAAACTGTAGATGGCACCCTAAATAAAATTAGTGTGGTATAACTGTGCATAGGTCCAAGGCTCTCTATAGACCACTGGGATATATTATAATATAAGGAAGAAAGCTATACTCATCACTAGATACCCAATGTAAACGCAAAACTAATTTACCACCAAATTACCACCAACATTTTTACAGTAAGAAAATACCACCAGACCCCAAATTTACCCCAATAAGACAAAATATCCTAAAGCTAATGGTGCGTTGGCTGGGAAAGTGGCTGTAGAGCACCTACTGGGTGTGGCAAGTGTGTCTCACACTACCATATGTGCATTAGAGGGAACCCATTTTATGAGAGCAGTGTGACACTAAAAGTGGATTTCAGAATGTCTCCATTGGAGGCCACATTCTCAGAGTTAGTGCAATATCTGGAGGCAAAGCTATGTGCAGATGGGACATGGTCATCAAATAATGCCACAGAGTGGCATGACCGCATCTATGGTGAAGTACAGAAAGAACCATTAGACAGCATTTTTGCAGAAGGCAGCATAATTCAGGTCTGCCTTTTGAGACTATTAAATGCAGCTGATAAACATGCAGAGAAAGATTGTCTGATACGGCTATCTGCCAAGCCATGGTTTATCCTAAATAGGTCTCTGCGAATGCAAGAAAATGATGCCAAGCTAATTAGGAGATTAACAGGCTGATTCATGGAATTAATGTGCGCGGAAAAAACGGCGCACGCGTGCGAAAACGTGCGATTCGCAGTGAAATAGCGAAAATCGCAGTGAAAGTGCAATTATCGCACAGAAAACATCGCACATCTATTCATGGAAGTCCGTGCACGCGCAAAATGTTGGATGTGCGCTGAAAAAGTGCGTGGCGCACGCTGCCGCACAGGTCATCGAACGCCGTGCGATTAGGCCACAGCGAATTCGCACATAGCGCGGCGCACATAACAAAAGTAGGCGTAACACGGTGCGTCACACGCAGAATGGGGAACAACTCGTGAAAATGTGGGCGTCACGGGGGAAGTACAGGAGGCAAGTGCGCAGAATGCCCACACGCTCGCCTACAACACGTATTCATGGAATCGAATAGGGAAAAACAGTGCACGGCCAAAGACGCGCACAGGCCCATACTTGTCTGCCACACGAAAGCAGGCGGTAGCGTCCCTGCGCAGGAAAAAAATGTGCACCAAAGTTCTACACGCGCGAGAAGGCCCACATGCGATCGGGCCTGGGGGAGCGTGTGCGTGTATCTCAGAGGTGCGCGAGAAGTTTCACACGCGATCGGGCCTGGGGGAGCGTGTGCATGTATTTCAGAGGTGCGCGAGAAGTTTCACACGCGATCGGGCCTGGGGGAGCGTGTGCGTGTATTTCAGAGGTGCGCAAGAAATTTCACACGCGATCGGGCCTGGGGGAGCGTGTGCGTGTATTCCAGAGGTGCGTGAGAAGTTTCTCACACGCGATTGGCCTGGGCGCTTATATTTCAGGGGTGCGCGAGAAGTTCCACACGCGATTTTGGCCTGGGCGCGTGTATTTCAGAGGTGCGCGAGAAGTTCCACATGCAATTGGCCTGGGCGCGTGTATTTCAGGGGTGCGCGAGAAGTTCCACACGCAATTGGCCTGGGCGCGTGTATTTCAGAGGTGCGCGAGAAGTTCCACACGCGAATGGGCCTGGGCGCGTGTATTTCAGGGGTGCGCGAGAAGTTCCACACGTGATTGGCCTGGGCGCGTATATTTCAGAGGTGCGCGAGAAGTTCCACAGGCGATTGGCCTGGGCGGGTGTATTTCAGAGGTGCGCGAGAAGTTTCACACGCGATTGGGCCTGGGGGAGCGTGTGCGTGTATTTCAGAGGTGCGCGTGAAGTTCCACACGCGATTGACCTGGGCGCGTGTATTTCAGAGGTGCGCGAGAAGTTTCACACACGATTGGGCCTGTGGGAGAGTGTGCGTGTATTTCAGAGGTGCGCAAGAAGTTTCACACGCGATCGGGCCTGGGGGAGCGTGTGCGTGTATTCCAGAGGTGCGCGAGAAGTTTCTCACACGCGATTGGCCTGGGCGCGTGTATTTCAGGGGTGCGCGAGAAGTTCCACACGCGATTTTGGCCTGGGCGCGTGTATTTCAGAGGTGCGCGAGAAGTTCCACACGCGATTGGCCTGGGCGCGTGTATTTCAGGGGGGCGCGAGAAGTTCCACACGCGATTGGCCTGGGCGCGTGTATTTCAGAGGTGTGCGAGAAGTTCCACACGCGAATGGGCCTGGGCGCGTGTATTTCAGGGGTGCGCGAGAAGTTCCACACGCGATTGGCCTGGGCGCGTGTATTTCAGAGGTGCGCAAAGTTCCACACGCGATTGGGCCTGGGGGAGCGTGTTCGTGTATTTCAGAGGTGCGCGTGAAGTTCCACACGTGATTGGCCTGGGTGCGTGTATTTCAGAGGTGCGCGAGAAGTTCAACACGCGATTGGCCTGGGCGCGTGTATTTCAGGGGTGCGCGAGAAGTTTCTCACACGCGATTGGCCTGGGCGCGTGTATTTCAGGGGCTCGCGGGTGTTTTCACACGCGATCGGGCCTGGGGGAGAGGGTACGTGTATTTCAGGGGCTCGCGGGTGGTTTTACACGCGATCGGGCCTGGGGGAGTGGGGTATGTGTATTTCAGGGGCTTGCGGGTGGTTTTACACGCGATCGGGCCTGGGGGAGGAGGGTACCACTCACCGTCTGCCTTGCGTGTAGAAGAACGCGTAGCCAACACCCACCTGCTGTGAAGTAATAGCGTGTGAACCCCAACGCCTGCAAGACACATGCACCACACCCCACGAAAAGCAACGCCCGTGCGCGATAGGTCACAGACACGCATACGCGCTAAGGGCCTTTGGTCCAATGGAATCGTGTATGCGTGCTGACGCGCTTACACGCTAAGGGCCTTTCCTCGATTCACACGCTGACGTGCAGAATTTTCACGTGCCAAATCACTCCGTATCAAGCTGGCCACGCGTAAGCACACGGAAGACCACGCTCCTGCCCAGAAGGGCGAACTACTGCCCCCCAGAGCCCCGAGCACGCTCCCACCTGCCATCTGCTGCTGCCTGACTGCCTGCTGCCCACGTGCCCTGCCATTTGCTGCCTGCACATCAGCCAGGGGTGCTGTTGCTGTGACCACCCCTGCTGGAACCAAAGACTCCCAACTGGGATTCCATCGCTCCACAGCCCAGCCCCAGGACCCAGTTGCCCACCCACTCCTGCCTCTGGGGTTGTCATGTCGGGCACTGCAACATCTGGCACCACTGACAACCCCCGGCCAGAGAGGCAGAGGGGCACCAGCTTCAGTGCCACCGAAGTTGGTGTCCTGGTGGAGCAATTCGTGGGGCAGTATGATGCCCTCTTCGGAAGTTCCCGCGCCGACAAGGAAGGACGGACTCGGATCTGGACTGACATCGTGACTGCCATCAACGCGGAGGGGGTGGCAGTCCGCGACTTCCAACATGTCAAGAAGCGCTGGGAGGACTTCAGGTCCAGGACCCTGAACAAGGCCCGGCGCCTCTTCAAGGCAGCAGATGCCAAGAGGCGCCGGGGCCACTTGTCAGAAGTTCAGATGAGGGTCCTGGAACGCATATCCCCAGCGCTCCACGTCCAGGTCCTTGAGAGGCAGACCCGTCTGGAGTTGAGCGGTAAGTGTACATGCATCCTGATTGTGAGCTGTGCGTGTGGTGATGTTTCAGTAGTGTGCAGGTTGCACATCTGTTTGTATGGGGTCGAGTATGGGTGGGGGTGTACAGGGCCGTGGGGCTAACACATGCGAGGGCTATAATGTGTGAGACATGGATGGTGCTTGTGTGTGTAGGCTTGCATGCCAGATGCAGTTGTGTGGGCACACATGTTTGGATGAATGTGTATGTAAGTAGACATGTCCGTGATGTCACGCATGTATGTTGTTTTAACCTGCATGTATCAGCACTGTGTACATGTGCATTTGTGTGTATTTGACAAGGGTGCAACAGTGATGCAACATGGATGCATATGACAGCGGGATGTGGAAGCCTGATTGGCAGATGTGACATGGATGCCCATCTGTACACTGTGACACTTGGCAGAGGTGTACACATGCATGCAAGTGTGGTGGTGTGTGTACATGTGTGGTGCACTTCCTGTGTTGCATGTGATGTCTGGCTCAGCTTTGCCTGCTCATGCTGTTGTATGGGTATGGATGGTGCTGGCAGTTGCGATATGGCTGTGGTATGGCTCATGTGTGCGAGTTGAAATTAAATGTGTGTTGGGGATTGTGATGGCATGTCTGAGGTTTGCCAATGCCACTCATGTACAACTGTCATGTGTGTATGTGTCCATTGTACAGTGCCCTGATGCCTGTGTTTTATTTCTCCCTGTCTGCAGCGTCAACTGATGAAGAGGGCGGAGAAGGTGCTGTGGAGCACAGCGGCGGGGATCCCACCGCCAGCCGGAGACGCAAGGCCAGGCTCCCCTCCCATGTTGTCATCTCGTCGGGGAGTGAGGAGTCCGGTGCCGCGTCCCAGGCCGCAGCTGCCGAGGGGAGGTCCAAGAGGCGGAGGTTGGAGTTGGACTCCTCGGCAGCAGAAGGGGCAGCTGGGTCCCCACAGGGCCCAACGGGGGAAGATGGCACGGAGTCATCCAGGTTGGTGGGGGGTTTGGTGGAGGAGGAGGCCGTGCAAGCAACAGAGACGGGGTCTGGAGGTGGGGATCCCACTGGTGCTAGTGGTGCAGGACCAGGGACAGGAGGCAGCACAGGCTGCCGCAGAGGTGCCTGTGTGCAATCCTGTCCCTGATCCTGTCCCTGCATCATCTTGCACCAGCAGGGATGCCTACGTCCAGACCCGTTTTCAGGTAGGGGATGGGCAAACGACAACTGGCCTTCCTCTGCCTGGGGACGTGGCTATCCGGGTCCGGGTTGAGCCTGTCCTGACTGGTGTGGCGTTGCGTCAACGGGCCATGCGAGGTGACCTGCAGTCTTTTCATGAGGAGACTGCACGTCATCTCGAATGGCTCGTTGACCACGTCAGCCTGCTGGGACAGGTCACCCAGGCCGGATTCCTACGTTTGATGGGGCTTGCTACGACCCCCTCCTCAACTGAACCCCCTACACGCCAGTCGTCCTCCGTGCCATCTTCCCACCCATCAGTCACCTGGGTGCCCTGTGGAGCTGCCTCTGAGGGTGCGGCCAGGCTGGTGGAGGAGGCATCCCTGCCACAGTCAGGAGTCGGACGTCCAGCAGGGGTAGCCACATCAACGACTGCACCCCAGCCGGCGGAGGATGTGCAGGCAGCAGGAGGCAGTGCACGGGCAGAGGCACAGCAGCAGCAGCAACGTGGTGGGAGCCATGAAGGCTCGGGGCCTTCAACATCGGAGGGGCAGGCATCGGCCGGAGGGCAGGAGGACCCAGGACAGAGAGTGTCTTCCGTGTGGCAGCGGTTGGGCCACGCCATAGATGCGGAGCGGCAGCGAGCGGAAGAGGCACGGCTCACAATGGTCAGGGCGGAGAACTCCATGCGGAAGGCCCTGAGGCGGGCCGAGTGCCTCGAGGCAATCCACAGGGGGTTGGAGGTGGACACGTCGACGGCCCTGCGGACCCTTGGGGCCATGGAGGAGGACCGCCTCCGGGACATTGAGCAGGAGTTCGATGAAGCCCTGGGCCGGGACATCCAAAAGTGAGCCGTCAGACTAGCCCGCTGCCCTTGTACATAGTTATGTAGGTAGTGTTAGGTTTCCTTTGTTTTTTTATTTATTTTGGACCTTTTGGACATTGGCCACATTTTTGTATATAGTTTATTTTATTAGTTAGTGTTGTTAGATAGGTTTCATTTATTTTGTTGGGATAATGGACCCTGACTTGTTCGTCTGTACATAGTTCATTGTTGGATTTTATTTTTCTTTCACAATTTACCCATGGAGCAATGGCTTTCAATTATTATTTCCCATTGGATTTTCTTTTGTGGACAGTGACTTTGGACACCATTACTTTGGATTATGATTTTTGGTTTTGCTTTCTTTCACGGACATGCTTCTTTTCATTTTTGTACATTCCCATTTCTGTTTCTTTATTTTTGAATCTATTTATGTTTCCTTTAATACATATTTTTTTATCGAACTTCAATGTGTCTCATTCATCTCATTGGTTTCATGCATATCATGATATGGGTTTTGAGATTCACTGACACCCATTGGGTGTATGTGAGGGACATGTGTTTGTTTCGAAACTTGCAATTGGTGTTCTGTCATGTAATTGCCATTTCTGAGTGGGTGGGTGCAATACTCGGGTGGGTATTTTGCATTTGGAGGCTGACCATAGGGACCAGGGATCTAGATTGTGATGACATGTTGGCTGTGGAACATGAGTTGGGGCCTGCTGGCAGGTGCCCCACAGTGCTGGGGGGTGGGGGTGGTGGGGAACATGAGTTGGACATGGGTGGGGGCCTGCTGGCAGGTGCCCCACAGTGCTGGGGGGTGGGGGGGGTGGGGAACATGAGTTGGACAAGGGTGGGGGCCTGCTGGCAGGTGCCCCGCAATGCTGGGGGTGGGGGTGCAAGGGGACATGAGTTGGTGATCATTAGTGCAAAGAGACATGTGCCTTTGCTGGGGGGCATGCCCATGTTGGGTGGGCTGCCTGTGGGACATGACCAGGGATGCAGTGCAGTCCCCTGTGGTGTGGGCTGCCTGCAGGGGCCGTGGAGGGTGTACAGGCAACACCTGGGAGGACCCTCACTGCCAAATCACATGTAGGACTCCCCGGCACCCCTGAAATACACGTACCCTGCTGAAATCGCGTGTGAAACTTCCCGCGCACCTCTGAAATACATGCGCCCAGGCCAATCGCGTGTGGAACTTCTCGCGCACCTCTGAAATACACGCACACGCTCCCCCAGGCCATTCGCGTTTAGAACTTCTCGCGCACCCCTGAAATACACGCGCCCAGGCCAATCGCGTGTGGAACTTCTCGTGAATCCCTGAAATACACGCGCCCAGGGCAATCGCGTGTGGAACTTCTCGCGCACCCCTGAAATACACCCGCCCAGGCCAATCGCGTGTGGAACTTCTCACGCACCCCTGAAATACACGCACCCAGGCCATTCGCGTGTAGAAATTCTCGCGCACCCCTGAAATACACGCACACGCTCCCCCAGGCCAATCGCGTGTGGAACTTCTCACGCACCTCTGAAATACACGCACACGCTCCCCCAGGCCAATCGCATGTGAAACTTCTTGCGCACCTCTGAAATACACGCGCCCAGGCCAATCGCGTGTGGAACTTCTCGCGCACCCCTGAAATACACGCGCCCAGGCCAATCGCGTGTGGAACTTCTCGCGCACCCCTGAAATACACATGCCCAGGCCAAGCGCGTGTGAAACTTCTCGCTCACCTCTGGTATACACGCACACGCTCCCCCAGGCCAGATCGCGTGTGGAACTTCTCGCGCACCCCTGAAATACCCGCACGCAGCCCAATCGCGTGTGAAACTTCTCGTGCACCTCTGAAATACACACGCCCAGGCCAATCGCGTGTGGAACTTCTCGCGCACCCCTGAAATACACACGCCCAGGCCAATCGCATGTGGAACTTCTTGCGCACCCCTGAAATACACGCGCCCAGGCCAAGCGCGTGTGAAACTTCTCGCTCACCTCTGATATACACGCACACGCTCTCCCAGGCCAGATCGCGGGTGGAACTTCTCGCGCACCCCTGAAATACCCGCACGCAGCCCAATCGCGTGTGAAACTTCTCGCGCACCTCTGAAATACATGCGCCCAGGCCAATCGCGTGTGGAGTTTCTCGCGCACCCCTGAAATACACGCGTTCAGGCCAATCGCGTGTGGAACTTCTCGTGCACCCCTGAAATACACACGCCCAGGCCATTCGCGTGTAGAACTTCTTGCGCACCCCTGAAATACACGCGCCCAGGCCAATCGCGTGTGGAACTTCTCGTGAATCCCTGAAATACACGCGCCCAGGGCAATCGCGTGTGGAACTTCTCGCGCACCCCTGAAATACACGCGGCCAGGCCAATCGCGTGTGGAACTTCTCACGCACCCCTGAAATACACGCACCCAGGCCATTCGCGTGTAGAAATTCTCACGCACCCCTGAAATACACGCACACGCTCCCCCGGCCAATCGCGTGTGAAACTTCTCGCGCACCTCTGAAATACATGCGCCCAGGCCAATCGCGTGTGGAACTTCTCGCGCACCTCTGAAATACACGCACACGCTCCCCCAGGCCAATCGCATGTGAAACTTCTTGCGCACCTCTGAAATACACGCGCCCAGGCCAATCACGTGTGGAACTTCTCGCGCACCCCTGAAATACACGCGCCCAGGCCAAGCGCGTGTGAAACTTCTCGCTCACCTCTGGTATACACGCACACGCTCCCCCAGCCCAATCACGTGTGAAACTTCTCGCGCACCTCTGAAATACATGCGCCCAGGCCAATCGCGTGTGGAACTTCTCGCGCACCCCTGAAATACACGCGTCCAGGCCAATCGCGTGTGGAACTTCTCGCGCACCCCTGAAATACACACGCCCAGGCCATTCGCATGTAGAACTTCTCGCGCACCCCTGAAATACACGCGCCCAGGCCAAACGCGTGTGGAACTTCTCGCAAACCCCTGAAATACACGCGCCCAGGGCAATCGCGTGTGGAACTTCTCGCACACCCCTGAAATACACGCGCCCAGGCCAATCGCGTGTGGAACTTCTCGCGCACCCCTGAAATACACGCACCCACGCCATTCGCGTGTAGAAATTCTCGCGCACCCCTGAAATACACGCACACGCTCCCCCAGGCCCGATCGCGTGTGAATCTTCTCGCGCACGCGTGTTCCCGACACCCGTAATACGCGTTCCCCGCTTTGCGTTTGCTGTTTGCCAGTCCGGTAAACTGGTACAGTGTTGGCGCAGCCCTTTGCGATGGTTGTGCGATCTTGATGGCTTTTCCTTGCGCGACGGCGTTCTTGGGGGCGTAACTGGCGCTGCTGCAGGGTCGCTGCGCCACTCTGCGCCACGTCTGCTTTTGGAAGCGAGAATCCATGAATACGCTGTGCGCGGAAATTGGTTTTATCGCACGCGGCTGGCGCAGACATTCGCACGGGCACGCTGTGCGCCAGCCGCGTGCGACACTTTTGTGAGGAATTACATGAATCGGCCTGTAAGAGTTGAACTGGATGGAGCTAGTGAAAACGAGGAAAAGTTAAGAGCAGAATTGGAGGTATGTCAAAAGGACATGCAGTCAAAATGTAAAGATCTCGACACTCAATTGTCTCAAAGAAAGAAACAGTTTGAGGATAGTGAGCAGGAATTAAAATACTTGAAAGCGTTGGTAGATCATATTAGACAAGATATGGATGAAGTTGTTTTGGAGATGCAGATTTTACAAAAAGAACATTTTGAGAAAAAAAGTGACCTTCAAAATGCTGACCAAGAGATAGTTCAAATGTTTCAAGAAGGTGAGAAAAGAAACAAAGAATTCAATGAATGCCAAATGCAAATGAGCGATATGCAAAGTGTGATTAATAAGATGAGTGATGAAAACAATTATTTGCGTAAGGAGGAAGACAGGCTCCTTAAAAAGTGCAAGGATTTGGAACAGCAAATATGCATTTCCAGGACCCAGGATAAACAGCAGGGCACCACATTCAATGGAGTTGAGGTGAATTCTATTTCTGCACAGAGAACTAGTGCCCCAGTGGCTGGGCCGGTCACTGAACTTGGTTGCAGCACCCTTGGGGGATTTGATACACTCATTGGGGGCCGCCACCAATCCCATACGCCTGAAACAAGGGTTGAATCACAGAATAGTGCAATTCCATGCATGGCAACGAGTAGCCCCATTAAAATCATGAAATCAATCAAGGCTCTGATCAAACCATTTAAAAAAGGAGGGCAGTGCTGTATAGAGGACCACTTAGAAAAGGTGCATGACATATTTAAAGCCCTCCAGATACCTAAGGAAGAATACAGACAATACTTTCATTTAACTCTGGACACTCCCACAGCCAGTATCATTAGGGGATTAAATGAACAGCAGAACATGAGTTGGACATGGGTGGGGGCCTGCTGGCAGGTGCCCCACAGTGCTGGGGGGTGAGGGTGGTGGGGAACATGAGTTGGACATGGGTGGGGGCCTGCTGGCAGGTGCCCCGCAATGCTGGGGGTGGGGGTGCAAGGGGACATGAGTTGGTGATCATTAGTGCAAAGAGACATGTGCCTTTGCTGGGGGGCATGCCCATGTTGGGTGGGCTGCCTGCAGGACATGACCAGGGATGCAGTGTAGTCCCCTGTGGTGTGTGCTGCCTGCAGGGGCCGTGGAGGGTGTACAGGCAACACCTGGGAGGACCCACACTGCCAAATCACATGTAGGACTCCCCGGCACCCCTGAAATACACGTACCCTGCTGAAATCGCGTGTGAAACTTCCCGCGCACCCCTGAAATACACATACCCTGCTGAAATTGCGTGTGAAACTTCCCGCGCACCCCTGAAATACACGTACCCTGCTGAAATTGCGTGTGAAACTTCTCGCGCACCTCTGAAATACATGCGCCCAGGCCAATCGCGTGTGGAACTTCTCGTGCACCTCTGAAATACACGCACACGCTCCCCCAGGCCAATCGCGTGTGAAACTTCTCGCGCACCTCTGAAATACATGCGCCCAGGCCAATCGCGTGTGGAACTTCTCGCGCACCATACACGCACACGCTCCCCCAGGCCAATCGCATGTGAAACTTCTTGCGCATCTCTGAAATACACGCGCCCAGGCCAATCGCGTGTGGAACTTCTCGCGCACCCCTGAAATACACACGCCCAGGCCAATCGCGTGTGGAACTTCTCGCGCACCCCTGAAATACACGCGCCCAGGCCAAGCGCGTGTGAAACTTCTCGCTCACCTCTGATATACACGCACACGCTCCCCCAGGCCAGATCACGTGTGGAACTTCTCGCGCACCCCTGAAATACCCGCACGCAGCCCAATCGCGTTTGAAACTTCTCGTGCACCTCTGAAATACATGTGCCCAGGCCAATCGTGTGTGGAACTTCTCGCGTACCCCTGAAATACACGCGTCCAGGCCAATCGCGTGTGGAACTTCTCGCGCACCCCTGAAATACACACGCCCAGGCCATTCGCGTGTAGAACTTCTCGCGCACCCCTGAAATACACGCGCCCAGGCCAATCGCGTGTGGAACTTCTCGTGAATCCCTGAAATACACGCGCCCAGGGCAATCGCGTGTGGAACTTCTCGCGCACCCCTGAAATACACGCACCCAGGCCAATCGTGTGTGGAACTTCTCGCGCACCCCTGATATACACGCACCCAGGCCATTCGCGTGTAGAAATTCTCGCGCACCCCTTAAATACACGCACATGCTCCCCCAGGCCCGATTGCGTGTGAACCTTCTGGCGCACGCGTGCTCCTGACACCTGTAATACGAGTTCCCCGCTTTGCGTTTGCTGTTTGCCAGTTCGGTAAACTGGTACAGACCTTTGCGATGGTTTTGCGATCTTGATGGCTTTTCCTTGCGCGAGGGCGTTCTTGGGGGCGTAACTGGCGCTGCTGCAGGGTCGCTGCACCACTCTGCGCCACGTCTGCTTTTGGAGGCGAGAATCCATGAATACGCTGTGCGCGGAAATTGGTTTTATCGCACGCGAGTGGCGCAGACATTCGCACGGGCACACTGTGCGCCAGCCGTGTGCGACACTTTTGTGAGGAATTACATGAATCGGCCTGTAAGAGTTGAACTGGATGGAGCTAGTGAAAACGAGGAAAAGTTAAGAGCAGAATTGGAGGTATATCAAAAGGACATGCAGTCAAAATGTAAAGATCTCGACACTCAATTGTCTCAAAGAAAGAAACAGTTTGAGGATAGTGAGCAGGAATTAAAATACTTGAAAGCGTTGGTAGATCATATTAGACAAGATATGGATGAAGTTGTTTTGGAGATGCAGATTTTACAAAAAGAACATTTTGAGAAAAAAAGTGACCTTCAAAATGCTGACCAAGAGATAGTTCAAATGTTTCAAGAAGGTGACAAAAGAAACAAAGAATTCAATGAATGCCAAATGCAAATGAGCGATATGCAAAGTGTGATTAATAAGATGAGTGATGAAAACAATTATTTGCGTAAGGAGGAAGACAGGCTCCTTAAAAAGTGCAAGGATTTGGAACAGCAAATATGCATTTCCAGGACCCAGGATAAACAGCAGGGCACCACATTCAATGGAGTTGAGGTGAATTCTATTTCTGCACAGAGAACTAGTGCCCCAGTGGCTGGGCCGGTCACTGAACTTGGTTGCAGCACCGTTAGGGGATTTGATACACTCATTGGGGGCCGCCACCAATCCCATACGCCTGAAACAAGGGTTGAATCACAGAATAGTGCAATTCCATGCATGGCAACGAGTAGCCCCATTAAAATCATGAAATCAATCAAGGCTCTGATCAAACCATTTAAAAAAGGAGGGCAGTGCTGTATAGAGGACCACTTAGAAAAGGTGCATGACATATTTAAAGCCCTCCAGATACCTAAGGAAGAATACAGACAATACTTTCATTTAACTCTGGACACTCCCACAGCCAGTATCATTAGGGGATTAAATGAACAGCAGAACATGACATGGGAAGAGTTTGAAAAAGAGATTAGACGTCATTTTTCTCCATTCCAGTCATTACAGGAGGCGAAGAAAGATGCTTACACAATTACGGCTGGACCTAATACGTCACCTTGCCAATTTTTGCAAGACTTAAAAAGAGCCTTTTCTCGCTTTTATGTATCTTTTGACCTCAATTCCAATGAGTTTAAAACTGCTTACTTCTATGGACTGCAGATATGATCATATCACTGTTAGTCCCTGAATTTGACCGTGACAAGTCCCTTAAATGGATTGTACACCAAAGTACAAAACTATATGAGGTGCCATATTGTCAGGGTAGAGAGAATGATGAAATGAAAGACACTAGACCAAAATCTAAAGAATCCTCAGCAAAAGTGATGGAGATCAGGTCAGCCAAAATGTCCCTTGAGTCTGCTCAAAGTCCAGGTAAAAATAACGTGACACCTGAACAAAGGGGTAATCAAAAGATGTTATCATCCCCTGCACCAATGTTTCAATCACATGATCCTAGTAATAGGGAGAGCTACATTAGCCCTAGGTACTTAGGAGACAGACCTCGAGCAGGATATCGGCCTGATATGTCAGGTATAAACAATAATCAGACCCAAAGTCAGGATCAAAGAAATAATGGTCCATATTAGACATTGGGGACACAAAGCAGATTTGATCCTAACACCATGATATATGGTCATCAGGATAGACCCCGATATGTGGATCGATTTACTGAAAATGGGAATCAGCACAGGGGACAATACTCACAAAATGAGAGACAGGACATGAGGCAGAGTATGAATTATGCCCCACGTCAAAACAATGAATCACCACCACCAGGGGACTACAACCAAAGGATGGGTGCACCCCGCTCCACTCCGCATATCAATCAAGAGTTCAGAAACAACCCCAATAGAAATAATTCTCCTGAGAGATATCAGAATAGATTCAATCAGGGGGAAAACAACCAATATCGACCTAGGCCGCAGAGAGAAGATCCTAGAGAAATGGAAAGATTCCAGTGTCTTGAGGCCCACGTGAAAATGTTGGCTGAACAAATAGGAAAACTATGTACGGTTCAAAAACAGTCATCAAAGGAGGGGGCAGAAGGCAATGACAGGGTGGTTTCCGATAATAAATTACTAAATATTAATGATACCTGCAATGCTAAAAAGACAGATTGCCCTGATTTGGTTTTGCATAGTGATTCTGAGATGCTTAATGATTTAAAAAGGAAAATACTGACAAATGAACATGTGACAGAAATTGCAAATATATCTCAAAAAGAAGTTCGGTTTAACCTGGAGTTAAATCAAACATTGGAGATTTGAACAAATGAAAAAGGAAAACATGAAATTCCAAAAGAACAAAGAGACAGATTTAAGAAAGACAACTCATGCATGGGTAATGAAATTGAACAGGGAGTAAGTGGGGATGTTAGAGCAATTTCCCTAGACAATCAAAACACTAACCAAATGAGGGCAGAAAGAATAAATACTCAAAAGGAGGGTACAAATCAATCACCTGAAGAATTATTTGAGCCACAGATTTTTGAGGAAGTTAAAAAGATTAATTCCATGTTAAATATCCACTAATGCCCAGAATTAGAAAATGACAAATCATCAAGTAATGTTTCTACGCATATTCAGTTGGAGGATTGTAGTGTGAACTCTGATAATCCCCGGACGGAAGGGCGAACAGTGGCCACACTCCAAAGGATCTCTGAATATGGGGAAATGCGTAAGGTTTCTCAAACGGAAATGGACAAAAGGAGGGACAAATGTCCTTTCATTTACCAATGTGCTTAGCCAAAAGTGAAAAAGGTCTGAGAAAGGTGAGTTCTGAAATCAGTAAGAATTCACACTTTTTGTGTGTTTTAGAGGAAGTTGAAGACAGGTATTATGC
The DNA here is from genome assembly GCF_040938575.1 of Ambystoma mexicanum. Taxonomy (NCBI): domain Eukaryota; kingdom Metazoa; phylum Chordata; class Amphibia; order Caudata; family Ambystomatidae; genus Ambystoma; species Ambystoma mexicanum. The sequence continues at coordinate 48,136,483 of NC_090924.1, read as the reverse complement.
TCCCATCACTGTGGAAGAGAAATGCAATATGTTTGCAATGATTGACACAGGTGCACAGGCCACAATTATGTCCAAAGAGTTGATAAAAAGTATCAATGAAGGGAGATCTCCACAGAACCAGATCATTGTGAGGCAGAGTGCATAACTTTAACGGTGAGGAGGTGCCTATTGATGGTGTCACTAAGGTTGACATAAAGATAGGAAAACATAGAATTAAACAAGAAGTGCTGATCACATCTATTTGTGAAATTCCATTTTTGATGGGGACAGATTGCCTTAAAAGATTGTCTCCTCTCATAGATGGGGTGAATGGAGTACTGTGGCCAAAAAACTATTGAGACCTAAGAAAATCAAATCAAAACAGCAGTATAAATGAATGCCACACCATTGCCAAAACGAATGATGCAGTGGAGGTATACCTCCAAAATAGCTGTATACCAAGCGTCACTGTCATTTTGATGTGTCAGGATAAAATGCAAGATGGATGAAAAAGAAAAAAAATCTGTGCAGATTTATTTGGATCCTAGAAAGAAATGGCAAACTAAAATAGATGAGCACACATTGTGCTTCTATTTTTTTAAAAAAAGAAATGCAAACAGAATACTATTCCTATAACAGAACAGAAAAACACATTACCACTCTTGCTGAAATACACATGGAAGGTGAGCAGCCATGGGTTCACATTGGTATAAATGACCATTCTAAAGAGATAAAAGCTACCTTAGCGCTTGAATAGGAAAGGAGCTTTATTAATGAGAAATTACTGCAGAAAATAATGGAGAGGGAGGAGATCCCAAAATTTAGAATTAAAAACCAATATGTCTCTAGTTTGGACAAGCCAGACTTTGAAAACCGAATTGCAGGAAGATGCATGCTAAAGATTAATATTGTACAGAAAACCATCTACCACAATGTGTGGATAGTAAGTGGAACACAAAATGATTTTTACATGGGCAATGATATCATGCACAGAATGTGTATGGTGTTAGATTTCCTTAATCAAAAAATATGGTCCCGGCTAGGTGGGCCTGAACCTGAATTTGAAGACAAGAGAAAGGTTTATCATTGCGCACAACTGGTCCCATATGCAATTGAATTACAGGTGAAGAAGGATGTTACCATTCCTGCATTCACCAAGCAGGCTACTATAACACTAAAGGGCAAGAATGGACAGCAAATGAAAGATTCTGATGCATGTATGTGCTTAAATGAATCCATGAAGCAACAAGGCCTGGATTATGAATACACCCCATTGATAGATGTTGGGGAAGGATCTGCCAAAATTATGATGAACAATAAAGGGTGTCAGGATATTCATTTAGAGGAAATTTTTTCATTAGGAATGGCCATACAAAAATCACATTATACTACAAATTTCATTAACATGGTAATTGGAAATATCCCTGAGATATGTGTAGATACGCAGGGTGTGTTGCCAGAATATCTGGGTTCTCAGCCCAAAGGGATCTTTAAAATTCAATCTGTGTACTCTTATGATTCAAAGTAGACAGTGTGCTGTCACCACGAGAATTATATAGTATTTGACTTAAATGAAAATGAAATGGAAAATCAGCACATTGAAGTGGAGGCTAATATGCCAAAATATTTAAAAGTGGCAGCTTTACAGAGAGACACAGACACACATTTGGAAGAAAGCACAGAGATTCCTCCACTGAAGGATTTCCCAGAATTTTTAAAAATGGTAGAGGAGCAGATTTTGTTAGCAGATGCATGTGATAGAGACGAGGATAACAATGAATTGAGGAAAATATTCATGGAATTTAAAGATGTTTTTGCTAAAGATGCATATGATTGCGGCCTAACTAATTTACATGTTGCCACATTATCAGAGGGGTGTTGTAGAAATCCAGTGTTTGTGCACTAATATAGATTACCACTGGCATGTTTAGAGCCATTGGCAGAAATAATTAAAAACTTGGAGTCTCTGGGAATTATCAGGCCCATTCATAGTACATCCAACACCCCTATTTTGGGTGTTTTAAAGCCACATGGTCAATGGCGCCTGTGTGCAGACTTAAGAGAGTTAAATAAAAGAGTGCCAGTGACCAGATGGCCACTGCCCGGATGGCCACTGCCATTCATTGATCAAAGCCTTGCCGAGGTGCATCGCTCAAAGGTATTTGCTACCTTAGATCTCACATCTGGATATTGGTGTGTGCCACTGGTAGAGGATATTCAGAATTTGTTTTCATTTTCATTTGATAAAACGCAATACACATGGGCTAGAACACCATTCAGGTATGTCAATAGTGGAAGTGAATTTGGCATATTTTTGAGAAAGGCTGTGCCTGATGCAGCGGAAAGAGGAATTATAGTTTATGTGGATGATGTCCTGATAAAAAATGAAAACTTAAAAAACCATTTTGATGAAATTAGACATTTACTTGGCCAATTACAAAAGGCGCGTGCCAAAGTATCTTTACAGGAAGGACAATGGTGCAAGAAAAAGGTGAAGTAACTGAATATGGACTAAACACACAAAAGAAAAAGGTGGAAGCCATACAGAAATTAAAAGACCCTAGAATGTGAAAGGTTTAAAAAGTTTATTTGGAATGACAGGATATAACAGTAAATGTATTGAAAATTATGCTGAAATTACTCAACCATTGACTAAAATATTGAAGCTGAATACACCCTGGAAATTGGAAAAGGAGCAATCTGAGGCAGTTACTAAATTAAAGGAATGTCTCATAAAGGCACCATGTTTAGCATACCCCATAAAAACAGGGATTATTTTTATAGAAATATGTTTCACTAGTGTTATCTCAAAAACATGATTTGAATCACAAAACCATTCCTTATGCAAGTAAAGCATTTTCTCAAGTTGAAATTAAATTCAGTGAATGTGAAAAGGCCCTTTTGACCACTGTGTGGGCGTTGCAGCATTTCCGCTCGATTGTTCTAGGAGAAAAGGTAATTATTGAGACAAATAATCGACCATTGCAGTTTTTACAAAGTAAAAGGATTAGGTCAGGCAATCTAGCACAGTCCAGAAATACTTCATGGACATTGGCATAGCAAGGATTTCCTGTAGAGGTAAGGTATGGCCAAAATAAAAAGAGCCCAGTTGCTCAAGGTTTAGCGGATTTACATGACTGTGCAGCCGAATGTGCATCAAGCGAAATAGAGGTAGAATCTAGTTTGCAGGAGTTTGAACAATCACCACACAAAGCTTTTTATGAAAAGACATGCAAGAATTTACCAACTGTATATGTTGTTGGTTGTGCTTTTCACATTTAAAATGACAGTAATAAAGAGTTGGTATCAGGAATAGGAAATGTCTGGTTGAAATGTGAAGGCATTCCCACTATAGGAATGAGAGTTGGCAGCCATTTATAAAGCAATTACTACTGCAGTTGATAATAAATGCAGTGAAATTGTCCTGGTGACTGATTCTGATTATGCACGAAATAGCTTTGTGGAATATTTGCCTGGCTGGAAAGCAAGAGGCATGCTTACATTCAATAAAAAGCCCCTCAAGCATGGAAAAATGATACAGGCTATAGACAAATTAGTGTCAGAGAATGATTTAACAATATATTGGGGGAAAATTTGTGAACATTTAAAACATTCCAGGAGAAGATAAGGAGGGAAATGATAAAGCAGATCACTTAGCCAAAATTGGGGCTGTGATGGGGGAGTTGCTACCCTTGGAACATTTAATTGGGGAAATACAGATAGATGCATTTACGTGCTCTAAGGCTCCAAAAGACGTAGAACAACCAGTAGTGCAATGGAGTTATGATACGCCAGATCAAGATCTGATTAAGGCACAAAAAGATGATCCAATTTTGTGAATCTATTATAATCATTCAATGGACCCCGAACAAAATCCTTTAACTGAGAATGATTGTACAGGAAAAGAAGAGTTGAGGGTATTGTTAAAGAATAAAAAACGAATTAGACTACAAGATGGACTTATGATCAGGGAATCCATAACAGGACAAATACAGTGGGTGGTACCCCTTTCATTCAGAGGGCTAATGCTACACCATGCACAAGATGCAATAACTGCAGGACACAGAGGTGAACAAAAGAATTTAGAGCTACTGAAAGATTATGCTTACTGGCCACATATGTCCCAAGATGTGGAATTATATACTAGGGTATGTCTAGTATGTGCCCAATTTAAACCCGCTTCACCAATGCATAGAGCTCCGCTGATGAAAAGAGGCTTAACCCTTCCATGGTCAGATTTGCAAATAGACTATGTAGGGCCTGCAAAAAGGTATTTGATGTCAAAATGGATAGAGTGTATTCTGGAACCAGATTGTAGTGCGCAAACCGCAGCTACATTACTGGTAAATCATATAATTTCAAGATTTGCGTTATCACAAAGAATAGAATCAGACAGAGGAAGTAATTTCACAAGTGCTTTAATGAGTAAAGTGTGGCAGATACTGGGGGTGAAAAGAAAACTGCATATTGTATACAGACCCGCCTCTTCTGGGGATATTGAACGTTGCAACAGATCCATTGTGGAGATATTAAAGAAGTTTGTAGCAGAGGCAGGTTCCAGCTGGGATTTACGATTACCCCTGGTTTTGATGGCAATCAGATCGACCCCTGCCAAAGCATCAGGTATCAGCCCTCATGAGGTGTTAACAGGAAGGAAAATGGTGCTGCCACAACATTTATTATATAGGACACATGAACAGACACTTGTAAGCGCATCTACAGTTCACAAATATGTAGAAGAACTGAGGAAGCATTTAAAACATGCATTTGCTTTTGTGCAGCGAAATTTGGAAAGAGCTGCTAACAGTGCAAAATCATATTATGATAGAAAGACATCTATGAAAGAGTATAACGTAGGGGATCAGGTATATAAATTTCATTTTGGAAAAGGTAAACAAAAACATTCTAAATTTGTGGCGGCCTTGCAAGGGCCTTTTCAAATTGTGGATAAGATGTCTCCAGTTGTCTACAAAATATTGAAGACCGAGGATGAAATGGTAACAGAGCAATTTGTTCATATTAATCAAATTAAGCCCTGTCATCCCAAACATGAAATCAGGAGACTTGAGCAGGTAGAAACAGCTTAAGTACCCTGAAGACATGGAAGGGAAGACACAGTGATTGTTTGCATAGTATCCCATATCATAAAAATAATAAAATAATGTTGGTCCTTATTATAGAAATTAGAGAGATAAAAGTAGATGAAAATACCATAGATGGTAAACAGTGACATAAGGGGCTGAAGCAGATGGAATTATTATGATACAATGTTGAAATATATTTTAATGTATAATGGTGTTTTGTTTATATGTTTGTTTTATCTCTAATCTGTACTTAGTTTCAGGATGAAGCGGAAGGTTTTGGACTATTTTTTCATGATAGAAAGGGTGAAATTGATATTGTGCTATGTACTTAATCTGTATCTTTTCTGTTTAATTTAGAATGACTAATTAACACTTTTGGTCGGAGGTCTCAGGACCGGAGGACACGGGAGATGATGGAGTCCTGGAGTCCACAGGATGAAACTCAAGTAATGCCTCCGTACCGAAATAAAGAGGTGAAGACAAAGTAACCGGGACGCCCTAAGAGATGACTTCTTTGGGAATAAAATCTAAGAGCGCCTGGGTGAAAGAGTTTCATGGAATGAACCAAATGATAAAGAATTGATGATCAGGACATCATGGAGGTGTGATCATAAAGATAGCGAATATCATTAATGGATCAATGATGATTTGAACTTAATTCTGCAGTGTTGGGAGTGGAGAAGATTATCCCATATGTGACTGGAAGTATGGGCGATGGAGTACCACAACTTTACTGTTTTATTTAATTCTTTTAATTAGTTATGTTATTTATTTGTTTTATTTATTTATTTTAGTTTATTATTTTGTTATTGTCACTTAAAATATTGATTTTGCAGTTGAACAAAGACATTTGAATACACATGAACACTTAAGTTGGAAAGAAACGTATGCAATATTATATAATGATTTATGAATTCAGATGAGATGAATTTTACTTTTATTAAGATTGAGCAGTGATGTATTATGAAAAATGTCAATGTTCAGTTTATTGAATCACAATGATGGAAAGAAAAAAGGATAACAATTTCCTGCAATTGTGGATTTGGGTAGACATAATTGTCGGAAAAGGAGGGAATATGTAAGGGTATATATAGCATTGTACTAAATATGATGGCATTTATGGTGTTTTGTTGCAAAGGCAGTGGCATTTCTTTTTGTTATTGACAGCAGTAATATGGCACACACATATATTTTTGTGTTGCCAGCATAACATGTGAATATGTTGCTGGTGGCATGCAAGGTACAGAATTCATAACACAGCAAAAGCCCAATGTAAAACTGAATGAAGTGCACCATTTTTTTATACCTCATACATAGAAGACTACATTATTTATATAACTGACTAACTTAATTAACATGTACTAAACACTAATTCTAACTCCCTAACATTATAATGCAGTCTCCTGTGCAAAATGAGGTGAAAATACATATTTTGGTAGCACTGCTATAATTCGTTTTTAAATGTGCACTGGCATTTTTTTCTTCTCTTTCTGTGTTAGTTTGCAGAAAGCAGAAGGGAAGAGGCGGCAGGAAATAAAATTGAAACAGTTGCTCAGTGAGCAAGAATCCCATTGTTCTAAAAGTGAAGGGTGGTGCTGAAAACATGTTTTTAACCTGATTGGAGGAAAGTGTCTGAAGAGTCCATGTCAAAATGGGAATGATCCGAGTTTTGCTAATGGTAAAAACGGAGGAGGGAAGTTAGTTTGTGCTCACTGGGCTGTGAAGACAGAAGTCCAAGGTGTCACAGAGCACTGGCTTGAGAGTTTCTCGCCGTGCTTCCCAGACACACAAGATTACAGGAGCCGTTCGTGCTGACTGGCCCTGTCTGAGACGAGTGAAACAAGGTTGCGTGGGGGAACTTCAAAGAAACAATTTTGGTAAGAAGATATGTACAAGTGAGGTCACTGTGTAAGGTCGCATGGATGACTGAGCTGTAGTGCAGTGTAGACAGGATAGGAAATCCCTGCATTTTTATTTCATCATGTTCAGAATGTGGGAAAATGAACCCAGGTTTTAAAAGGCTTGTTTGTTCTGTATTCTCTTTCTTTTGTTTTCGTGAGGATGATGCAATGTATTCATGGTAAGAACTAATAATTGTGAATTCTATTTGTATATAATATAATGAGTCTATATAAAAACAAATGGTTTAGTGTCATCTTTTGCATCTGTGAACCTAGTCATATACCTATAAAGTATACAATACAGGGGAGGTCCATTTCTCTTCAGTATTGCATTTGTCAATTTATCCCTGCAGGTAAAATAACAACCCAGAATAAGCTGATAATATTCAGTGATAAAGCAAGTTTGTGTGTGTGCGCCTTCCTTGCATGATGTTTGGAAGGAATCTGATATAATATATAGATTGCTGGACGTCCATGAGCCAGTGATGCCTAAGGGCGCATAGATCGCTGGTGTAGATAAGCCAGTGATACCAGCCACAAACTGTAGATGGCGCCCTAAATAAAATTAGTGGGGTATAACTGTGCATAGGCCCAAGGCTCTCTATAGACCACTGGGATATATTATAATATAGGGAAGAAAGCTCTGCTCATCACTAGATACCCAATGTAAACGCAAGGCTAATTCACCACCAAATTACTGCCGACATTTTTACAGTAAGAAAATACCACCAGAGCCCAAATTTACCCCAATAAGACCAATATTCCTACACCACCAACCATTCCCTAATCTTTACTGGCTCACCCACCCTTCCTCACATCACTGTACTCACACACTCTTCCTAATCCCTCTCTGCCCAACCCACCCTTTCTCACCCCTCTGATACCCCAAACTCCACTTACCCACACCATGCTTTTAACCTCCCCCTACACCTCAGCCCTCACTGCCCACTCATTATCACTATCTTATGCCTCTACCCATCCACCCTAGATCACCCTTCTCTAGACCAACCTTACCCCACTCTACCCCTACAAACCCCAGTCTCCCCCACTCTGCTTACATTCACTGCACTCTCCCCTCCCCCACCCACAACACCAAATCACCCCATTCTGCCCCACCCAACACTATGAAAACACTACTCTACCTGTACACTCCCTACACTCACCCTATGACCAACATACAATTACAACTCTATGCCCATCCACCCTAGCACACCACTGTCCATTCACATCAACAATAACTACCCCTAACTCTACCACTCACCCTGGTTCACCTATACCTACCAAGCTCACCCGTCTACTTCCTCCAACCTTTGCACACCCCTTCTCCCTTACACATTAGCTGACCTTTGCAACAACCACTCTAGCACAACCCTAAAATCCCAATCCTCATGCTTATTTTTAAAGTTTCACACACGTCCGCAAGTCAGTGTTTGTTGGCACAGGGCCTCATTTTAAATGGGACAGTGTTTTAAATTCAGATGTAAAAACGATTAATAATTCTTGTATGCCCACTTTTAAGACTCTGCAGCATGTTCCTGCAATGACAAGATGGAGGAGATAAAATGTTCGGCATGCATAGCACCTCCTTGATCTTGTCAGTATCTTTCAATTTAAGCCTCAATTAACTTTTCATTCAAGCATAAAACAAATGGATTCTGGAGGAATATGTGTAATTTGCAGGCGGGGTTTACTTTTTCACAAGACGTAGAGAAAAATGAAAGAGAAACTTTACTCTTTCCTTAACCCATCCTTCTAGTGAATGTTCAAAAGTGAATGCAGTAGACCAACAGTACATAAGTGCTGAAGTTAGTCATCCATTGCATGAAATTTACATTTATTGCAAAACGAGGCTGATTTTAAAAAGGCTTCTGTACACCACAGTGAAGAGATGTTGTTCTACTATCACTAATACTCGTATGTGTCTTCAAACATTAACGTGCAGGCATGCTTATAATTACTGGGTAAGTGTAATCCTAGTGTTTAGTCCATTGTTACCTCTAAATGTAAAATAAAATAAAAACAACAGCAAACACCAATATTGTCTTAGCCAATGCGTGTTACTGCATGTTTGTGGTAACTACCCATTCATCTCAGCCATGCTCAATGCTCCGAGAATACGTACGGTTTAGATCGGCAATCATACCCATAATTGTAACCCTTCATCAATGCAATACCACAGGACTCTGCTTTTCTTTTTTGCCTGACATAGAGCAACCATGTACACATTTGTGGAATTGCCCTGATGTTCTGGGCATTAGGAGACAAACAGTTTTGCATGCAATGCAAAGTCTTTTTTGTATAATGTCGTGGTTGTGATTTAGCATATTTGTTGTGGAAAAATCCCTAATGATATCTATGCTAAATAAAATTACTAAATAAAAGTGCAAAGTGTCTGCAGATGAGCAAAACCACTGCATCCTGCAATGGCCTCAATTCATGCTAAGGGAAAATATTGACTATACCCCATTCTCGATAAGAAGGCTCATTGTGGGCCAATCTGTTATGTTGTTATGTTATGTTAATGGGAATTTGTATAGCACCTTCTCAATGCACTGAAGGTTGAACACCCTTGGGGACTGGAGTACAGGTCAGTGGATATAGTCAGAGTAGTAAATACTGTGTGTGTGCACTCTATATGTGTGCAGCTAAACCACATGTCCATGGTGGGTAGCTGCATTATAATGCTGGAAGTTGTGTGCAGGGTATGTTAAACAGGTAGTATGTTTGCAGCTGTGCCGAAATGTCATGGGGGTAGCTGCATTCTAATGAAAGTGGTGCTAGTCTGTGAGATTATGTGTGCAGCTAGGCCAAATTTATCATCAGGGATAGCTGCATTCTAAAGGTTGTTTCGGTGTGCAATGTGTTATATTATTGTGTATGCAAATAGGCTGAATTTATCGTGGGGGATAGCTGCATTCTAAAGGTTGCTGCAGTGCGCAAGGTGGTGTTAGGCAGAATCACCAGCAGTACCCTTTGGGAACAGTACAGGCAATTAGGACTACAAGTGTAAGCACAATTTCACCTTTGGTACAAGCCTGAACTACACAGTAAAGTGGTAGCGATGGCTGAGCAGCCAGACATATCGCAAGAGTTTAAGTGAGCAGTAGAACAAGTTACACAAAGGACCAATAATACAGTGATTCAAATATACATGTACTCAAGGTTTCTCGGTCCAGTGGTCGACTCTGCTTTCCAAGTCCCAAAGACCTGCTTTTAAACAGTTTTCCCCCATTCATTCAGCCTGGCTGTCACTCACCCAGCAGGGTGGCTGTCCTTGCCGGACAGTCAGCCTGCCAATCACATCAGAGTGCATTCATGTCTCCTAGGAGACTAAGCACAGGGAGTTTCGGGCACCTCCCTCACATCCTGTCTACCCCAGACACTCTGGCACCACAGGAGGGCTTCAGCACAGAAGCCTGCCAAAGGGCATGAACAAAAGGACCAAACCTGGATTGGCGCGCAGAGTTAAACACAAGAAAGACTTTTCCTAAAAGAAATGGCAAAAAAAGTTGACCGGTGTCTGTTTTTACAGATAGGTCTGGGGTGCCATATTGAAAAACATGGCTGCCCTTGATTTTGAGCTACCGTTATTAGCGGTCCCGAAAAATCACGGTAGTTGATCTAAACCACTGAGACCAGCCATTTAAAATAGGAAAAGGTAACATTTTACTGTTACATGAATGTTTTGACTCAGGGGAAACTAAGTAACCCCTCCAGCACTCTATGGAAGATAGTGTGCTCGGTCAGTAAATTTAAAAAGACTAGTAAAGCCAATTTAACTTTACATGCTCTGGGAGACAGTAGTCAGTCCTAGAGAAGGTATTTAAACCTTGGGGGGTCTGGAAGACACCCCTGTGCCACTGCACAGAAGGTGCTGTGTGACACACAGAAAAAGATGATGCCACTGGGGTTCTTTTAAAACTCCATAACCAAAAGAACACAAAAGTAAAACACACACAAAATACATGGAAGAGTGGGAAAAAAAGGCTCACACTGTTCCCAGGTAAAAAATGTAATCCCAGAAATCCAGTAAAGTTGCTGGGGGTCTCAAAAGGTAAGTGAAATTAGCACATTCTTGAAGAATTCTCCCAAACAGGTGGTATACAGTTATGTGTGCAGCTAGGCTGAATTCATCAAGGGGGAAAGCAGAATTTGAGTGTTTTAAGTGTGGAGCGGAGAGTCAGGGTAGTGGGAGGTAAGTGAGAGTATGTGTGGGGTTGGAAGTGGTCTCCCTCTCCCTGATTGCCTTCCTTGTGCCTACCAATTATCTATGGTCACCTTTATAGGTGTCTGGTGCATTAGGAAACTCTAAGTCTAGTATGAACTTGTATCTATTTGCAATACATGGCTTTACCTTCCCGGGACTAATACCTCAAGCAAGGCTGTGTTAGGCCACCTCCCACCTTCTGTATGAGGCTAGTAGCTTCCAGATGCAGAGGAACATAGAATAATATAGGTTTGGGCATGGCTAGGGCTGCTGAGTGCTGTAACAATGCTAACTTGCACAATCAGGTGCAATGCAAAATTAGGATAACCTACTCAATCAGGGGAAAATGCTAAAATTAAACTAACCTACTCAATCAGGCAAAATGAAGTTTTAAGCTAACTACCACGATCAGGTGAAATGCAACAATAGATTAACCAGCACGACCAGGCAAAATACACCCAAGGGACACACAGCAGTGGGGAGAGCACCAAGATTTTAAACACACAACAGTAGAAAAATGCAACAAGATGTGAAACACACACCAGTGAAAAAATGCACCTAGATTTGAAATACACAGCAGTGGAAAAATGCACCTAGATCTGAAACTCACAGCAGTGGGAAAATACACCTAGATTTGAAATACACAGAAGTGGAACAATGCACCTAGATTTAAAACACACAGCAGTGGAAAAATGCACCTAGATTTGAAACACACATATAATCAACAGTGTAATTAAAGCCACTTAGATTCAAACGTTGGCAGTGTAGTGAAATAACAGTTACACAGGCTAGATGAGAGTAGATGTAAGGTTATTAGAGAATAAGAGTGATGGGGTTTTTCTGGAGTGTAGTAATGGCTGTACTCCCTGCTCACACAACACTTACCTTATGCATCGCTGTAGGTTGTCTGCGTCAGGCATCCCATGCAAACATGGGCAAACGCGGAGTGGAGCTGCTTGGTAGAGGAGCTACCCTTTGTCTCTGGGCCTTAGCTGACTGCTGCCTTTGCAGACCGGCCCTGGGCAGGCTTCTGAAATACAGCCGTTCTGGTCACGTGAGGGGAGATGAACCAATGAGAACCAAATGAGTGGTCAAGGGAGTGGGGAGGGAGGGACAGGGATTGTATGGAGGTGGGTGAGTGAAGGCATTCGGGAAGCACTCAGAGAAAGCTGTCAGTACAAAGCCAAAGGAACACCTGACTGACTTTGCCAATTGCCCAGGTGTGGGTGGGGTTGGGGAAAAAAGCCTGAACTAACAAAAGACTACACCACAAAGCCAGGGAACCTACTTGCAGATCAGCTAAATAAAAATGGATTGCAAATTATAGTAAAACACAGAAATATCCCTCTAAAAACAACTAACTAGGCCAAAAAATGGTTAGGAAACTCAAAAATCAACTCAACACTCTGATTAGTTAGTATTTGTATGCTGACTGGTTTATGATCCAAATTCCATCTTGCTTTCTCCTTTACACCTTGTGGTCATCATAGGTTCCACCTACCAGTTTTCCTGCGATGGTCATATTACACCATCACTTTCCTGCTTCATGTTACAGTCAGAAGCAGCACATTTCAGGAACCAGTCTCATTGCATTAGTTTCAGCGTGAGTGGAACAATAATTATTGCCAAACGGAAGGCCTTATTCACAGCCTCTAACCTATAAGAATTAGCAATCAGTGGTAGAATAGCTAACCTTGCATGCACTGTTTGGGTTAGTTATGTTAACAGATATTGCAAAGAACATGTAAGGGTAGTTTTCTAACAGATGCTAATAGCATGCAGGGGGAAAACAATGTTAGCACTTATGTGCTAGTCTAAAATCCATGAAAAAAACGCCTTTACTCTTTCCTTTTACCACTAAATAACAACTGCAAAATATGCTTTGCCGGTGGGCTTTATCAGTGGGTTCCTGTGCACTCAGACAGCTCTTTAGCAGGTGACAAACTGAGGTGGATTCCATAGGAATCCATTGGTTTTATGCCTGCATGAAAATCTAATGCAGGTGTAAGGTGCACAGATAAAACAGAGGAGTTCAGTACGAGAGTGCTCTTATTTCCGCTCTGTACCCCGCCTCCACCTTATCATTGCTGTAAAATCGGGCAGAGCAGGAGATAATGACATAAAAGCATTGCACCTTATTTTACATATGCACTTTCCCCTCCTAATTTAAAATGAGACTGCAAGACCTTGGGAGATGGGATGGAGGTCATTATTGCACAAGTAAATGCCCATATCCAACTTATAGCCTTAGACTTAGTGTGATGCAATAACTTGTGGCAGGAAAAGTCTGTGATAATAGCTCCACACTTGCACAGGTTTTTATATCTAGTACAATGCGAACAACTCTTCAAAGGGAAAGATGAGAAGGTATTAAGGGGTGGCGCAGAAAATGATGGTGTAATAGAATAGTTCAATGCTCGTACCCATTTATTTCCTGCCCCATCCCATTTTTGAATGCATACAATGCAAAAAAGAATCACAAAGGGGAGTTTCCATCTCCATCGAGCTTCTCTCATTCTTGTAAGTGCACTATGTTTTACATCTGCATGTTATTTCCACATAGTCACAAAATTAATGGACTCCTATGCAACCTGCCACCAATTAGCACCTACTAAATTCTGACAGATCCCATAGGAATCCATTAGTAAATGCCTGCAAACCCTAATTAGTAGATAGTATTTATTTATTTGCAAGACAGAGGAAAAATGAAGGGTAATGCTGATTTGTCCTCATTTTGTGCTTCTTCTTGCATTTCAAAACAAAAGAGGCGATGGCTGGAAGGTTTAGAATGAATCTTAACCTCTGACAGTGCTCTTGGCAACCCTCCGGACCATTGTTCTTCACCTGCCAAGCCATTACAAAAGGGGAAAGACCATATGCAAATCAGGTGAGGAATGATAATCTGGAGGCCTTACCAGAGCAATGCCAGAGGTTAATATTAATTCTGTACCTTCCAGCCATCTCTACTTGTGTTTTTCTGTAGTCACCCCGAGAGGGACGGGTACACCCAGATGTGGGTCCGTGCCTGCTGGGCTTAGAGATCTAAGCTAGTCCTCACTGATGAGGCCTTAAGAGGCCAAAACCTGTTTGGGGATGCATGTGGTCTCGTTCAGAAGGGATGTGACCAAGCAGTTTGGGCTGGACTGCCCCTTTTGGGGTGGGACCAAGCCTGCTTTGCATATGGTCTTTCCCCTTTTATAATGGCTTGGCAGGCAAAGAACGATGGTCTGGAGGGTTGCCCAGTGCAATGTCAGAGGTGAAGATTAATTCTAAACCTTCCAGCCATCACCTATTTTGTTTTTCTGTAGTCACCGCCGAGTGGGACGGGTATGCCCAGACGTGGATTCCGTGCCTGCTGGGCCTAAAGACCTAAGATACTCCTTACTGATGAGGGTCCACGAGGCCGAAACATGTGGTGTTTGTGCTGAAGGGATCTGACCAAGCAGCTTGAGCTGCACTGTCCCTTTTGGGTGGGACCAAGCCTGATTTGCATATGGTCTTTCCCCTTTTGTAATGGCTTGGCATGTGAAGAACAATGATCTGGAGGGTTGCCCTGAGCAATGCCAGAGTTTAAGATTAATTGTAAACCTTCCAGCCATCACCTCTTTTGTTTTGCTGTAGTCAATCCGAGTGGGACGGGTATGCTCAGACGTGGGTCCCGTTTCTGTTGTGCATACAGATCATATGGTAATTCCCATTTGTAAAGGCTTTGCAGGCGAAGAATGATGGTCTGGAGCATTGCCCAGAGCAATGCTCGAGTTTAACATTAATTTATTTTGCTGTGGTCACTTTTCCATTTTGTCTTGCAGAAGCTTAAAATTGCAAGCAGGGGACCCAATAGCACATAAATCCTAATAGTGCTAGCGGTCTGCTAGCGGTCTGCTAGCGGTCCGCTGCTTGCAATTTTAACTTTTTAGAAAATTACCTTATAAGTGTAAATGACTTTTAAGGTTAGGTGCTTGATGAACGCATCCCATTGAAAGATGATTCTCACTTGGAGAGCACGCTATCTGTATAATTGACCGTTTCATGGAAAAACAGTCCAGTCACTTTCCGGTAACTTCTTTATCACATCGTTGACATACCTTTGGCTTATTTCTCTTTTGTTGTATGACAGTGCACATGTGAGTGCAATGCATTAATGAGTAAATAAGTGTTGAGCGTAATGTCTTTTCAGGGCATGGACTCAGTTAAATGCCTTGAGGATCCAGAATGCTACTTTATTTCAGGTGTGTTATACACTTTTGGGTTCACTGCATTAGTTGGCCAGATATAACACATCTAAAACATGTTTGCTTATTACAGTGCTTTGTATTCAGATGCTTCAAGGGTACGCTTATGCGCATCAAGCCCATCACACAACCATTACTTGACTCTTTTCAGCACTACTCGTAGAGCACTAGAAACTGCCCACACAGGGGTATATGCTTGTTTGCGCGAACATTAAGAATTCAAACTATCAAACACTCCATCCCTAAAACCCATCCCCTATATCACCTGTATAAGAAATCGTTCATGTATATTTAAACTTGCTCTTCTCTGCGGCCCTTTTCTATTCTCTTGCAGACCGAGGTTGGGATACCCCTTACCAGAGCATGGGAAGCGACCCTCCAGACATGTCACAGCATTGTTAGACACCTATGGTGCTGAGTGGCAGTGTATGTGTAAGGTGTATCTCCCTATGGGGCCCCAAAAGGAGGGGGGGCAGCAACATGTAGGAGTCCTGGGCCAGGGATAGTACACTTTATCGGACAAATGAGCGAATGAGAACCCAGGGGGGAATGGTGGATGGACCCTCATATGAGGACCTATAGCAGATCCCTGAATGTGCAGAAGGCCCCAAGGGGGAGGAGGGTTTAGGCCTTTCCCTTATGGCCAGCCCAGCCCTGGGGGCTAGCTGTCCTTTGGTCGTACCAGGTTACATAAACAGTCACAGCCTCATGTCATTTGGTAAGAGTAAAACTCAGTATTTATATAACAGTATACAGAAAAACAAATCAGCTCCTCTGTATTGCCGAGTAACATGACATTTACATTTCCCCTAATTCAGGTGCTACATAAACATTTGTAAGTGCTCCTTACATTTCCTCCAATAGTTTCAAAATTAATTTGGGGGACAAGACCATTCAAAGTTGATCAACAAATAAATAAATATCAGAGTGGAATCACTGGTGAGCAAGATCAATCACATTTGATAAATAAATCATTACTTCACCTCTGTGGCAGCACTGGTGAGCAAGATCAGTTCCATTTGATAAATAAATAACAGTTTACTCTTCAGTGGGAGCACCTGCGAACAAGATCCTTCACATTTGATAAGTAACTAAGTGTTTCACCTTAGTGGGATCACTTTTGAGCAATATCATTCACATTTGATAAATAAATAACTGTTTTTCCTTCAGTGGGAGCACCTGCGAACAAGATCCTTCACATTTGATAAGCAACTAAGTGTTTCACCTTAGTGCTTTTGAGCAATATCATTCACATTTGATAAATAAATAACTGTTTTCCCTTCAGTGGGAGCACCTGCGAACAAGATCCTTCACATTTGATAAGTAACTAACTTTCACCTGAATGGGGTCACTGGTGAGCAAGATCATTCACATTTGATAAATAAATACTTATCTCACCTCAGGGGAAGCACTTGAGAGCGAGATCATTCACATTTGATAAACAAATACTTATTTCACCTCAGGGCAGCATTTGTGATTGAGATCATTCGCATTTGATAAATAAATACTTATTTCACCTCAGGGGAAGCACTTGTGAGCGATCTCATTAACATTTGATAAGTAAATAACTGTTTCACCTGAGTGGAATCCCATTTATGAGCCAGATCATTCACATTGGATAAATAAATACTTCCTTCTTTGCTTTAGACCCTCCCGCGGGATCTGCCAGCTACCACATTCTGCACAACATACAGCGCAGACACCAAACATGCAGTACCCCGATGTACTGAAGGAAAAAGATATCTAACGAGAGCAACACAGTTCTCTGGGCAGGTACTGGCCGCTACAGTAGTTGCCGCAGAAACCATGCAGAGCGTAACACTGGCTTAGGTGCTCAGCGGGGTTTGATCTTAGTAGTAAGTTCCGGCAGAGTTCCTTGTACTCGCTCTTTCCTGACAAGAAACACCATGCTAATTTCAACTCCCCGCCTAGCGGGGAACGTAGTGAGGCCTACTGAGGCACCCCTACCTATGAGGGTCTCTCTTTCACCCTCTCTACCTGGGTGGCATACTGCCTCCCACACCTCTTCTCTTTGAAGGCATGCCCAATGGCCAAATAGCAAACGAGAACAACCCTGCGGAAGGGCACAGTAATATATACTGAACCCACTACCAGAACACTGTGGCTCTCTGAGGCCGGTTAATCCGAGGATGGTCGACTCAGTGAGTCCCCACGGCATCCCCCTTCTCTGACGCTGGCTGTATTAGGAGCAGTCAAGCCTGCTAACACATTTCCTGATACCCTTCCCTGCGTTTTCTTCCTCACACTGCGAAGAGAAATGACAGTGCAGCCACGGCCGTAAGCGGCCCAACAATATACTTTTCTCCTCCAACAGTACCGCACTATTCGGCCCGCTCCGTAAACTTTTCCACTCCTACCTCAAGTCACGGAGAGGGGAAAGACAATTTGCACCAGCTACTGACTGTTCCTCACGAAAGGCGTGCACACACAGGCACTACCAGCCCATGTTGGGCTGCCTCCCTCACAAGTCTGCTCGCTACCTCAACCCTGGAGAGGGGAGAGCGAGAGCCGGCCCGGTCAAACGGCCCACAGCGGGACTCTCCACATCGGAGTGCCTGGCCGCCTTGTGTGTTCCTGAAGAAAAGCCCCCTTTGTGCTCCTCAAGGCGGCAATATAATATTGCTGGTCCTGTCCACCTGTCACCCAGATGCGTAGAACCGGTGACAGATTTTTCTTGAATTCACCTCATCCACGCTCCCATTCCCCCTGCAGGCGGGCCATACCAAGTCCCCAGGATCTCAGGAAGGAGCATAATCACAGTCATAAAAACAGGATTGAGCAACATGAACATAAGCACATCATCCATACACAGCAATGAAACTCCCACGCTGGAATGTGGGGGTTTATATATGGAAGCATCTCTTAACAGAGCATGTACCAAATAGGTGCATGGACCTGGCCGTAAAATTGCAGAGCATGTTATCTGTGGAAATTATGAAAATGGATAGCGCTTTATACACGTGCTTGCAATCCAAAAGTGAATGCGCAGTAGGATAATATAACGAGGGTAATATGGGCAAACGAAAAACCTGCTTAATGTTGTGCAGTACTCTCCGTATAGCCACACTTGTCCAATGTTAAAGTGAATGAAGTATCTGAAAATATACCAAAGCCAAGATTCTAGTTGTGGGTCTCTTTTCAAAGTATCAGCTTGAGTTGTCGTTCTCCCGGGTCTTACTTGAATACAGCAGATTGCAGGGCACCCGTTGTTGTGTTGACAGCACCTGATAGACGAGTGGAGAGATTCTGGATTTTGGAATCGGTTTAGTTGTTGCTAAGCCAGACGTTTGTGATTATTGAACCGAATAGGAAATGGAGGGAACTGCGTTGTAATTGGTTGGAAGTTTGTGACAGTTTGTGATATTGCTGCGGACCTCGTAGTTTTTACATTAGCTTGAGAAATTGTTTAATTAGCTAAAAAAAAAGACAGTCGCCGTATGACATGTCAAGGACTTTGATGTAAATTAATGAATCCCTCACAATGCTGCGCTAACCCGCAGAGCAAGGAGAGCATCAGGCATTTGGCACTGGCACCTCGTATGAGACCCCTGATAACTCATCCAGGCTCCGCTGTCAGTTTTCAAACCCCAACGCATATATACACATATTGTATCCTATATCTGCATTCGAGGAGGGCTGATGTAAAGAAAGTGAGCAGTGATGAGGCCATCTAGTTTACATATGCTCTAAACAAACATATCTACATACCAAAAGATCTCAAAAGTATATCTGAACATAAGGTTATACGTTTCTGCTCCTCCCACAGCTACCTTTCTGATCTTCTTTTCCCCTGTATTTTATTGCACAGTAATTTCACCACAACAGAGATCTCCTGGCGACCCTGCTCCTACCCGCTGCCCCCCTCCAATCTTTTACCTTTCGGACGTTATTGCTGTGACCATTTCACTTTTAGATTTTTTTGTATTTCTTATGACTAACCCATGCTCCATTTAGTGTTTCTCAGATGTACAAATTAACTAATATTTCATCTGTATCATACTTTAACAGCATAACTTAACATATTTAGTATCTGCGGAACACTGTTCAGCATCTATACTATTTTAACTCAGGGATTCCATTGTATACCTCCTCTTAGCAAATGAAAATGCGTTGAATACAGTCTGTAATCTCTAGTATAGACCTGATGCTAAATGTTCGGACTTGAGCAGCATCCTGCAACAGTCAAGGGGCGTCATTACGACCCAGGCGTTAACCATGACGCTATTAGAGCCATGGTTGACACCGGTATTTTAACGATTGCGCCATGGTGGTTGGCGGAATTACCGCCCCATTCCAAGGTTGGCAGGGCGCTAATTCCCAATTCACCATTGGCCCTTCCCCATTCCTATTTTTGCCCCCATAGGGCACAATGGGAATGGGGAAGGCGGTAATTACGGTACCGCAAATTGTGGTACCGTAATTACCTCCAAGGTCCCTTTGTGGGTCCAATCCTTAACGGCTGGTCAAGACCATCCGTTAAGGTAGGGACCTGCAAAGGGACCTCGTAATTAGGCGGTAAGGAGTTAACGGCACCGCAACCTTTTACGGCACTGTTAACCCCTTACCGCCTGGGTCGTAATGAGGCCCAAGGAAACAATTGTCTTCAGCTGTTTAAAGGCTGGGAGGAGCATGCGCAGTTAATTTATCCAAATTAACAAACAGCAATACAACACAGAGGGCCCGATTCATGGAATTATTTGTGCAGTAATTAGGGACTTTGTGTGCCAAACTGTGTGCAAAATCCTGTTTGTTGATTTATGGGATCGACTGCACTGCACTTTTTCGTACTTTGAGGGGACTTTGTGCAGGCTCGCCACGTCTCTGCAAGGGGCCGAGTGCTTTGCGCGAGACACCACGCAGAGCATGGGCGTGGCCTATGCAGAGGGCAGGGAAGGGGGCGCAACTCCTAAAATGAGGTAGAACAAGGGAAAATGTGGGTGTTACGAGGGATGGCTGCAGGCAGTCCATCACATGGCCACTATTGCGCGGAATGATACATATTCATGGATCCGACCTTGCAACCTCTGGGCAGGGAAATGGCCACCTAAAGCCCTCATTGTATCTGCCACCCGAAGACAGGTGTACAGACACTTGTGCATAGGATTCACTGCACAGAGGTGGGATCGGGTGTCAGATTTAGGGGTGTGTGTACGCAGCCGGGACTCCGATCTTACTTAGAGTTGCACGTACGCAGTGTAGCGGGGTGCAGGAATGGTTTACGGGGTTCTAGATCAAGGTCTATTGGTTTCTTGTTATCACCTGTCCATATAAACTGTGACTCCTAAAACTTGCTGCACTTACCATCTTGTGAAACCCTGCACTAGCAATATTGGGGATACAAACCTTAATACAAGTCATGTTAACATCCTTAAAACATCCATATGCTACAAAATACTTACCAGTCTGTATTTGCCTTGCACAGTTTGAAGCCTTGTTATTTATGGAACACTGTTATCAACCCTCTGCATCAGGGAGGTCATTTGGGGGTAGCCCGGGGTAGCAAAAGCTACCCCTGCCCCCCTCTATGACACCTAGACCTGTCCTTGCTACCCTTGGGCCACTGGACAAAGAGGCAGCACCAAGAGCAGATATCTGTGCTGCACCTGAAAAAGGCAGTTGTAAATGCAGCTAAATATGCCACAGCTTTTTTTCACATGGACTCTCATTCTCGTTAGGTGGAGAAATAACAGGGATGCAGGAAAAACCAAGAAGCCGCCATCACTAACAGGTTGGCAGTCCATTAGTGAAGCATACCTGGGTTCAGAGGTGGGGCTGTCTGTCCAGTTTATACCTAGTACTGTAGAAACAGGAAGGGTATGGGGGCTTGGTCTAGCTAGCTGGGAATAGGTAAGAGCATCCTGCAGTATTCAGTAACAGCACAGCACACATCATGAATGCAAATCTCATCAGTCTTTCTCGTTGTCTGCTTTGCACATCCAGTGAGCCACTGCGCCTGTGATGAGAGGGTTGTGCCCCAGTGGCTTGTGCCACAAATCCGCCTTGGGCACTGTGTGACCTGGCCCAGATCTGCCAGACCTGCATCACAGGCACAGTGCAGATAGATGCAAGGTGAGATAATTAATGTAGATGATTTACATAATTTACCCTCCACCTTTGAAATAAACCATCTCTTGCTTCCTCAAGCCAAATAAATATATTTGGAAGGATAACTCAGGGGCAACGCACTTTCTTTGGGAACAAGAGGATGCAGTGCAACATGGGTTCAGTTCCTGTTCCTGTTCCAGTGCTTTGGAGCTTGAGGAGGCTGGCATTAAGTACGATATAAAGGACCAAAGACAATAATAAAAGCAGCCTTTTCTAGGGTTGATCTCAAGAGCTGTTGTTGCTGTTTACATTTTAAAATAAAGAAAAATGCCATTTCTTTGACCTGCAACACATCGTCCCCTCTATCCCCATCTAACAAAAAAACAAGACTGTGGGTTACTAACCAAATAGGCAAAACAGAAAGGTGATAGCTGGACAATTTCAAATCATTCATAACCACTGGCACAGCTCTGGTAAATCCTCCACACCACTGTTTTTCTGGTTGAACTTGTGTAGTTCAGTTGCTGGCTCCAGTGTGCGGCAAGACACTTGACAGGCGCTGTATGCCTGAGCTTTGGGGTCTAGACCTCTTCAAGATACTCTCTGTTCACAGGTTATCCCGAGTGATGTACAATAGACCATGTTGTTGTTTTGGATGTCTGCTTACATTCACAGTAATTTGGTAATATGGGCCTATATACACCACGTGATGCAGTTTCCAGGTGAAAGGTCGTGTGCCATCACTTCTCATGATCTCTCTTGGGGGTGGGGTCAAATAACATCACTTCATGTGATGTCATTAGAGGTGAAGGGTTGTGCGATGTCACTTCCGCTACCCCTAGCATTTTGGTGAAGTGACGTCGCTGCTCTGCATTGCATGGAATAGGATTAGTTTGGATTCATCTATTGTTGGTTTGCAAATGTGGACAGTGAACATAGTCACTGTGTGGTGCTACAAACATTGTGGCTAGAGAAGAACTGCCCTTCACATCCTTGTAACATTCAGGTGAGGTAAGTGCTAACAGGAGTGGTGAAGGTGTAACGGTAGGAGGGAGCAAGTAGGAACTGAATACAGATATGGTAAATCTTCAACAAGGTAGAGACAACAAGAAGTGCGGTGGCATATAACCGGACACAGCTTAAAATCATAGTAAAATTGTCAGCAATTGCAGTGGAAGTAATCTGACACATCCAGCTACCATTAAGAGGCAAATCACAGGGTACAAATTACAAAGTTTGGGCGGATATTGACCAATGGAAGGAACAGGGTGTGGAAGGGTGGAAACCCATCAGGGCTGCTGACGTCTAAGTGCATAACAGCATCATGGCCCAAGACGAATAGCTAGAGAGCCACAAGGCGAAGCTACCACCTGAGGGTTAAAAAAGTCTTTGAAGAAGAGAGTCTTAAAACCTTTTCTGAAGTGGTGGCTGCTCTTCTCATTCCTGGGATAAGGAAGAAAGGATCCCACAAAGAAGCCCTAACAATGCCACCAAACACTTTCCTCGTGGAATGTGGTCCACAAGGGGCTTGGAAGGAGATGCTTCAGAGGTGTGGAAGTACATCAAGCAGTCACTCTGCTTTGGGTGTAACCAGGACTCACACCCTCATGCACTTGGTGAATAAAAGAGAGGGCTTTTTAAAGAGGACCACGCATCACCCCGGTGCCCGTGTAAGTATTTCAAAGCAGGGGTGAGTAGGCTGCTTTGTTTGGAGGAAATGCAGAAGGTGGAGGGTGGATATAGGGAGGCCCACATAAAGTCTATTGCAAAAGTCCAATCTCGCAATGACTAGAACCCTGGGACCAGATTACAGAAACATTGCGCCAACGCAAGGGGAACGTTGCATGGTATTAGCACTAGGGCACATTTTGCCCTATTTCTAAAAACATTGGCACACACTAGAACACTATTGCACCATAACATGGGCAGTTTGACATATTAAAAGCACCAGGGCAAAAATTGTCCTAATGCAAAAAAGATGCATTTTTGACTGCATTTTTGCACCAAGGCAAGGTTTGTCCCTGTGCTGATACGGAATGGTATTAGCACTAGGGCAAACTTTGCCCTGGTGTAAAAATGCATCAAAAACATATCTTTTTTGCCCTAGGGTAATTTTTGTCCTGATGCTTTTAATATGTCAAACTGCACTTGTCATAGAGCAATAGCTTCCTAATGTGTTCCAGTGTTTTTAAAAATAGGGCAAACTTTGCCCTAGTGCTAATACCGTGCAACTTTGCACTTGCACCGGTGCAAAGTTTCTGAAATCTGTCTTGTTGTCACTTACATGATATAATAGAAGTTCAGAAAAGGAGAGTTATCACAGATGATCCCAAGAATTATGGCAGCAGAAGCAGTGGGTGTTGCGTGGGAACCCATAGAAGGAGGCCAAAGAAAACAAAAGATGCAAGGAATGTTAGAGCCTAGCTAGCTGATGTCACTTCCATGTCTGGACACAGAAAATATAGAAGTAGATGAGGCTGGGCACAAAGGTGGAGGCGCCTTCCAGCTAAAAGGCAATGTGTGTATCATCAGAGTAGGACACAGAAGTCCAGGGGGATGGAGAAATTAGGTCACGTGAGGAGCAAGGAAGCTGTGAGAGAGCCAAGTCCAGATAATAGGTTTTTGTGGAACTCCTCAGTTAGAGGTATGGGGTAGACACAGGAAAAAGACAGACCTGAACTCAGTCTCTCAGTTAAAGAGAATAGACAAGATCCTCTGCAAGGCTTCATCTTTAATACCAACGCATCTATTAATACGTATGAGCAGGGTGGCCTGGTTGACAGCATCTAAGGCAGAATGCACACCCAGGAGGTTCAGGATAGGAGGAAAGTTGGTGTTCGGGATTAAACAGACCGGGTCTCTTGGAACATGTCAATGTTGGCCCAATGCTATTCCAAGTAATGAATTGCTTTTGTAGACTTCACATGATTTTAATTCCCCTCACATGCCGCACACTCACATTTTGATGTATTGCTGCTGTACAGTCCCAGGCTATCTCAGGAACCTGCAGCCTGTGTTTGGGCATCCCTGCACTACAAAGTCCCTACATTCTCCCCCACTAGTGGATTCATGTATTAGTGGTCAAAGGGTCAACGTCAACGTCTTAGGGAGATTGGCCACAAAATCCTCAATAAATCCCACTGCCCACACTGATAATCAACATCCTGCTCCCTTACCCAGGAGATGACATGATACACGCTTGGGGACCAAACCTTAGAGCAGGGAGCTCTCTTTCCCATGTACACCATTGTTCATAACAACCATCCTAATTATCAACACCATTGGGACAGCTTTACTGGTAATATGTGGATAGTGGACCAGGACATTCTAGAAATTATTATGGAACTGTGTTTGCACGCATGCATGCATTCCTCTGCTATAGCTTTGATCCTGTAGTTGGGGTAGCAAGATCTTTCCCGACCAGATCGTACCAAGTACCCAGAGATTATTTACTAGGCATTGAAAGAATTCCATTGTTTCTTGAGTGTGTAAAATTGATTTATCTCTACTATTCCACACTTATTTTTGCCAGACATAACACTGCATATTTTACGTTAGTCCCTCTTAGTATTTCTTTGTTACTTACAGCACACTGATTACAGAATTCGTGCACCAGTGCAGTGCATTCCCCTGCTAGAAAAACACTTTGGGGTTCAGGGCTGCCTTTCCCACCTGAAGCCTCCAGTCCAAATCAGCACTCTGACCAGGGACTTCTCCACCCAGCTAGAGGAGGCCGCTGAAATAGCCAAACCAGAAGTCTTTCCAGGCTTCAGGCAGATGGTGGAAGAGAGAGTCAACCTAGCTGATGCCTGTGTGACTCTGGAACAAAAGCAAAAGTTGAAACAAGTTTTCTTGGATTTCCAAGATCTCTTTGCGGTAGACTCATATGACTGTGGTCGCACTGACATCCACACAACAACAATCCCCACGGACCCTGGCATGACTCCAGTGTTTGTGAAGCAATATCGCTTGCCTCTCGCATCAATGGAGTCCCTCACTGAAATAATTAGGAACCTTGAGTCCCGGGGAATAATCCGTCCAGTCCACAGCACCTTCAATAATCCGGTGCTGGGAATATTGAAGCCAAACGGCCAGTGGAGACTCTGTGCTGACCTCAGGGAGCTCAACAAACGGGTCCATACTTCCCGATGGCCTCTGCCCTACATTGACCAAGGGCTGGCCCAGATCCAGGGGTCACAGGTAT
Source organism: Ambystoma mexicanum (assembly GCF_040938575.1). Classification (NCBI taxonomy): domain Eukaryota; kingdom Metazoa; phylum Chordata; class Amphibia; order Caudata; family Ambystomatidae; genus Ambystoma; species Ambystoma mexicanum. The sequence continues at coordinate 48,110,810 of NC_090924.1, read as the reverse complement.
TCACTGCAATAGACCTGACCAATGGGTACTGGACCGTGCCCGTCAGTAGGGAGGACCAATACAAACTGGCTTTCACCTTTGGGGGCCAGCAGTACACATGGACCCGAACTCCCTTCGGATACCTCAACTCCGGCAATGAATTCAACATTTTTCTACACAAGGCCATGCCCGACCTGGGTGCGAGGGGTAACCTGGCTTATGTAGATGATGTCCTCATCAAAAGTTCATCTGTGGAGGAACAAATATTGGAGATCCGTTATGTTCTGACCCAGTTGAGGGCCGCCGGAGCAAAACTTTCCTTTCAGAAAGCACAGTGGTGTAGAACCCGTGTTAATTTCTTAGGGCATGAGATTACTCCTCAGGGTCTCTGTCCCCAGGAAAAGAAAGTGGAAGCACTTCAGAAACTGAAAGACCCCACAACTCTGCGGGAACTAAGGAGCCTCCTTGGACTGACTAATTACAGCAGAAAGTTCATTGAGGGCTACGCAGAGATCACCAGACCCCTGATTCATCTCCTGAAAGGGGGGGTCAAGTGGGAATGGGGTCCAGAACAAGCCGAGGCGGTAAAACAACTCAAAAGAAGCCTCTCACAAGCGCCTTGCCTAGCTTACCCTGTCAGAAACAAGGAGTTCTTCCTGGAGACAGGGTTCTCTAATACGTGCTTGACGGCAGTATTATACCAAAAGCATGACAAGGTCAATAAAGTAATCTCCTATGCGAGCAAAACTTTATCCTCTGTGGAGGAAAAATTCAACGATTGTGAGAAGGCACTCCTGGCAACGGTGTGGGCATTGAAGAATTACCGCCCGTTTATCCAGGGGGAACACATCATAGTGGAGACTCCACACCAGCCTCTGCAATATCTCCAAAGTGACAGAATCCGGGCCGGAAATGTGAGTAATTCCCGAATTACTTCCTGGATTCTGTCAATGCAAGGCTTTCCTGTGGAGGTCAGATATGGCCAAAACAAGAAGAGTCCACTCGCGCAAGGTCTGGCTGACTTGCATGATTGTGCCAGAGAAAACTGTCTCGAGGACGAGAGTCTAAAAATAAAGGACAACACGGAGGCATACCTTAATTCCCCACACAAAGTCTTTGAAGAGGACAAGTGTGAGGGAATGCCCACTGTCTATGTGGATGGATGCTCTTACCATGTTGACAACAACGGGGAGAAAGAACTGGTGGCCGGCGTAGGGAATGCATGGGTGAATGAGTCCCCAGAACCCTCCGCTGGATACAAAATTGGTCCCCGAAGTAGTCAGGTGGCAGAATTGATGGCTGTGCATCAGGCCATCCTCACTGCTGTCCAGCATCAACTCCACGAACTGGTCATAATCACAGATTCGGATTATGTACGGAACGGGTTCGTGGAGCACCTGGTTAATTGGAAAACCAGAGGCATGTTATGTGCTAGCAACAAACCCTTGAAACATGGGAAGTTGATCCAAAACATTGATGATCTGGTCACCTCGAATGAGATGACCATCTATTGGAAAAAGATCAAGGGTCATTCCAAAGTAGAGGGACCAGACAAAACTGGAAATGACTTAGCTGATCAGCTGGCCAAAACCGGGGCCATCCAAGGGGATCTAATTGAGATTGAGTCCCTGTTGGGGGAAATCCAGGTCGCTGCTATCACTAGGTCCCAGACAAATGCTCACAACGACCTCTCAATTGCACAATGGAGTAAGGAGACCCCTGATGCTGATTTGATTACCGCTCAGAAGGGGGATCCAATAATTGGTAAATTTTACCAGCACCTTGAGGACCCTGAGAACTTTCCCCTGACGGATACCGATTATATTGGGAAAGAGGACCTAAGAGTGTTGATGAAATGTCCAAAAATGTTCCGGATCCAAGACGGTTTGTTGGTAAGGAAATCCAAAGCTGGCCACGATCAGTGGGTGGTTCCTACCTCATTCCGAAGCCTGATGTTAAGTCACGCCCATGATGCGGCCACCGCCGGTCATAGGGGGTTTCACACAACATTGGAAATCTTAAGAGAGGTTGCATACTGGCCACACATGGGGCAGGACCTCGACCAATACTTGAAGGGGTGTCTTGTGTGTGCACAATTTCAGCCATCCTCCCTCACGCACCGTGCGCCTCTCCAAAAGAGGGGGATGACACTGCCATGGTCAGATTTACAAATCGACTTTGTAGGCCCCGTGATTCGCTCTGCTAGGGGGAATAAGTACATGTTGACCGTCACATGCTTGTTTACCAAGTGGGTGGAATGTCTCCCAGCCCCAAATTGCAAGGCAGAAACGGCAGCTGCCTTGATGATTAACCACATCTTTTCCCGTTTTGGTCTACCTCAAAGGATTGAGTCAGACAGGGGTAGCCACTTCACCAGTGAAGTAATGACAAAGATGTGGGAGATACTGGGGGTCAAGAGAAAGCTACACATTGCTTACAGGCCAGCTTCTTCTGGGGCAGTAGAGAGATATAACCGAACCATTGTGAGCATGTTAAAGAAGTTTGTGGCAGATTCTGGGCCAAGTTGGGATATCCGATTACCTCTGGTCCTAATGGCCATCAGATCTACCCCTTCATCTGCAACCAAAATGTCACCATTTGAGTTGATGACTGGGCGCAAGATGGTGCTTCCTCAGCATTTGCTCTACAGGACCCAAGAGCAGACACTGATAAATGCCTCCACTACTCATGAGTATGTGGAGAATTTAAGGAAACACCTTCAACATGCTTTTGCTTACGCTCAGCGGAATCTAGAAAGATCAGCTGATAGCATGAAGACCCACTATGACCTGAAGACTTCCAGGAAGGAATATCAGGTGGGGGAACGGGTCTATCTATACAACTTCCAAAGAAACCAGGCAAAACAGCGGAAATTTTTGCCTACATGGAAGGGACCCTTTGAGATCATCGACAAGATCTCTCCTGTGGCCTACAAAATCCACATCCCCAAAGGTCCTTTGGCAGCGGGGGAAGACAAGTGGGTCCACATAAACCAGTTGAAATGTTGCCATCCCAGGCACACTCTGCAACAACTGGAGGAATCCTCTGGAATCCTAGCGGGTACTGTCTCAGATTAATTCAGTTCCAATCATAAAACATACCACATCTAGTCTCTAAAATATTGTGATTTGCATGAAACTGTCTCTTAGTTATACTGTTTTTTTTTTTTTCAAAATAAGAATGTAATGTTTCGTGATGATGAAATGCATATGCTGCCCCACTATCTCAACAGTGGTGGAAAAACGTCTATGAGTAGGTATTGCCGCTCTTCCTTTGTTGTCCTAGGAGAAAGAAAACCTGGAGACGGGCCAAGGAGGATGATCCAGAGACTGGGAGGATGACGCAAGGGGGCCCGGGGTACCGCCCAATATTCCCATCAGGACCGGCGAGAAGAACCGATCGACCAGTACCGGATGGAGGAAGAGATGCTGAACTGGCCATCCACCGGAAGAAGATGAGAACTACATCCCAGATCTTGCGGTTCCCACCAGTGAAGGATCAGATGGCCACCGCAAGAAGGGGGGCTTGTGGGATGTATTTACCCATGCATCCGAGCCCTACCTCAAAACTGTGCAGTACTGACATGGAAAACATCATGATGGCCAGAGCTTCCCAGAAAATGTACAGGGAAATGCAGGAAGAATAGGCTGCCACTCATTTTTGCCGATGTTATGGGCACAGAAGGACACTGCCTAAAACCACCATTGGACTACCCACACAGTAGTCTGAAACCATTGGGAATGGCAATGCTGATTGCCAAAAGCAAACCCATAACTGTTGGGAATTCATTTTCTTAAATCCCAAAAAGGGGTGCAGTACCAGTACTCACCACTATCCAAAAGCCAGCGTTTTAAAACCACCAGATTTTGTAGAAAACTGAATAAATGAACCCAAAGCAAGCCAAAGAAAGACTCACTGAGAGGTGGATCCAATCTAAAGTTATATTCTGAAGTGACTTGAAGGTTTATAACAAGACTGGCTGAGCTGTGGATTTCATCAGTTTAAGTAAATTTGGACTGAAAGACATTAAAAATCTCAATGTTTAAGAGAAATGAGTGACCTACTTTTGAGTGTCACATAGGTTGCAATTGTTTAAATGTCATAGTTTTAAACTTAGAATCAGCATTCTAGCTGCATATGTGAAATTGTTAGTTTATTTGAATGCAGAAACTGGGGAACAGAAATGACATGTAGCTAAAAAAATGGCTTAAGGAACAGGATTTTGCCTGGCAACCACCCCCATCAGGAGTGAAACTTGAGTCACAGCTGTGTTCCCAGGCCTAGCTGCCCTTTTGCTGCTCCCACCAAAAGGGATATGACACTTCCCTGATTGAATTACCTGGGCTCTGCAGGAAATTGAACAAAGCCCTGTCCTGACTCAGGCAAATGGTTTATGGCGGGAGTCGTAAATGGAGATTTCTCCTGGAAGCACAGGGGAGGGGCACTGCCTGTGAGAGCAAGCTGGCTTGGCAGAACTGGAAAAACCAGAAATTCAACCTTGTGCTGGAGAGAAACCACACCCCTTTGGGGCCAGAACATAACTGTAAAAAGATGAATAACTCATAGAGCGGACATGTGAAAATTTTATAAATGATACCATAATTCTTGTGATTTTTCTGCCCACATTTTAAGACGTGCTAGGACCCGGTGGTATGTTCAGGGGGCTTTTAGCGGAAAAGAGGATATTACTCAAAATGTGTGCATGTGAAAAATCTGACACTTCATCAATTAATGTCCATACTCCTTGCGCACATGTGTGTAAATTTGGGGTAATGTCCGGAATTGCAAACCAGTTAAAAAGTGCAAAATATTGCCATTTCTGAATGCAAGCCCCCAGGAAGAGCAAAGTTTGGACAGGGTATATCTCCTGTGATATGTGATGTGTGCATGTAATTTTAAACCAATGTTTACCTGTGCAAATATGTCTTTTGTTATCAAATCTAGATTTGGGTGCAAGTTGACAGGAGGAGTGGACTCTCTGCAGGCTGTAAAATGACATCACTCTGACACAACTTAGCTCCCCCAATCAAATGAGAAATGGAAGTTTGACCAATTAGAAGCTGAGAGAGAGGTAGGGTCAGTGATGCTAGAACACACCCACATTCTAAACACATAAAAGCAGACAGACAGGACAGATAGGGACTTTCCAATCCATTTGCAGCTGGAAGCTCTGCCGGGAAAATCCATACTTTACATCCATCAATCTCCAGAGAAAGCTGTGCAGAAAGATCCAGACTTTAAATCCCTCAACCTTCAGAATCCAGAGAGAGAGCAGAGCTGACCCAGACCCATGTTAGCAGTTCCAGAGACAAGAATATACTGTGAAGTGCAGAGACCAGAGTCCCGTCTAAAACCTGACCAGATCCATGGCGAGGCCCATTTCACTCAAGAATATAGTGTGAGTACCTAGAAAACTGTGCAGAACCAATCTCTTAGTTAAAATAATATAATTCAATCTATTTTAATCTAAGTAGAACTGCCTCCTAACTGTCACCTGTCATTTGTAAAGCTGTCACTTGTCATTTTCTAGTTGCAAGCTGCACTTGTCTTTTTGAACTTTAAAATTTCAAATCTGAAAAACGACCTTTATTTAATCGCTCATATCTCCGCAACCGTTTGTGCTAGAGACTTGAGAATCGTGGCTTTCCTACGAACCTAGAACCGCATTCCTACCCCCTATAGTTCTGCCGCAATCGTGAAACACGCATTCGCGAATTTTACCGCGATTTGCAAATTTCTCCACGTGTGAAAACAGCAGTTTCATTGCCAGAAATTCGTTTAACCTGCTAGTTACACCCTAGATCCTTGCTAAAGTGAGCCTGGACTAATATTAACTTGATTTCACTCACCCTGAACTTCTAGAGGGAATTAAAAGCAAATTTAGCATATTTTTCACTCCATTGCCAGCACATATAAAAGCATTTTGCCTGTGTTTTAAACTTCTGTAGTCTAAGTTGCTGGGTGAACTGAATTACATTTGAATTGCATTTCTGAGAATTGTGTGCTTTCCTCCCATTTCCTTGCATTGCATAAAGAGGGGGGGAGTGAATAGCCAGAGAAAAGTGATTACATTGTTTGGTTGAAATCATATTGAGTATTTTCTGTACTGCATTCATTGAATATTGCATACACCTGAGCTTACATAAAGCATTCTGTACCACCTTCTTCTTTTGTTCCTGTTCACCTGTGTGCTACCTTATCCATTTCATGTCAACTCCTTATTGATTATAGAGAAGCGTGTTGGTGGCAGATTCTCCGTTGTTAATCTTTATCATATCAGATTAAGTGGGCTATTCAATTATTAATTTATTATAAAGCGTGATATATATATATATATATTGTTTAAATTATCAATTAAACCTTTTAACTTGCAAAACAGAACTACTTCTTGGCTCAGTGGGGGTCAGGAGGATTCCAAGAGAGCGGTGTTATATAGGGGTAGTCATCCAGAACGCATGAACTGGACATAAAGATATATCAATAAGGGTTTTCATTCAGTATTATAGACTAGGCGTTGACTTAGCTGTAGTGTTGAATTGAATCCTCTTACAAGCTCCTCCATCGAAATTGCCTATCCCCTCTCTTCCAAGTGGTCTTGGGCCGCTTGTAATCGATCATGGTGCAGGCTCGAAGGTTGTCACTCGCAGTACTGTACCACCGGAGAAGAAACGTGAGTTAATTGCATGGGCTAAGCATTGTATGGAGAAGGATGATCAGGCTAGTGTTTTTTACACACTTTCTAATACGGATAATTTTCCTGAGAAAAATGTTTTTATTGAAGGTTTGGGGATTCAGTTATGTATAATGTGGGGAAGATTAAATAATACGGATGTTCCGCAAGGGTTAAGGTTTCTAAATACTTTAACACTTTCCAGAGATACTGTGGAGAAGGTAAATGAGCATGTCGAAAGGTTATTTGAATATAGAAAGGAGTTAGATAGGATACGGAATGAGGATGATGAAGAGGAAAGTATGTATGTACAGAAACGGTACCTTCCGTGTTGTAAACCGATGTCGGAGGAAATGCAAATTTGTAAGAAAGATGTGATTAGATGGATTTCAGACATATCGATAACTCCAGTTGAGGTATATGACACATATAGTCAATATACGTTGGAAATGCAGAGAAAAGTGATACAGGTAATGGTAGAGTACCTGCAAGATGAATGTGTAAAGAGGAAGATTAGATGTCCCACAGAGTTATCAAATATTTATAAGAGAGCTTTTTCGTTTGACACTTCTTCGACTGCTTTAGCGCTCGATTTGGCTCTGTTGCTTAGTATGCGTTCGGAGTTGCCTACATCTCAGTTGCCTATGAGAGAGGTTCCTCCGACATTTGTCTCGAAGGTTGAGGTTGCGGCCAATGCTGCACGAGGTATAGTCGCTTTGGACATTCCCGCACATTATGTATCACAGTTTATTCACGTCCCGTTTTCACGACAGGAAGTGAACACCATTAGACGGTCTATTCCTGATATTAGGAAAAATCTGACAGGGTTCTATAAAGAGATGAAATCCGTTTTGCAATCCTCAGTGTTCACCTTGGGTGACATTGATTTGTTGTTTCCAGTACTCCTGCCCGTAGATTTATGGAAACAAGTTAGAACTATTGATTGGGAGATACATGGGCAAATTTAACTAGATTCGATGGGGAAAGGTCAGCTGGTGAAAGACCACAGCAGGTGATAATAACCTTGCCTGATAGAATCATTGCTAAATTAAAAACCATAATTCCCGAAAAAAGAATTATATGGTGCAAGCTTACGGTCTGTGTCCAAGGAAAGTCTGAGGGTGCTACCGAGTTCTTTAATCGGTTCGAACAGGTATTTTCGGATTTCAGTGGACAAGACTTAGGCACAGAGTCTGGGAAAAGGTTATTTGTGGACAAATTTGTACGTGGATTGCTGCCTGACATCCAGTCACAGATTATGTCCTCTGAGAGCGCTTGGCAGGCGAAATCGCAATCAGAAGTACTGCATATGGCTCAGTATTATGAGAATTGTGTCAACAATGAAAAAGATAGGATTGAAAAACGGAAAGGTGATTTAAAAACAAAGGTGCTATTGCAGCAAATTGTTAGAGGCCCCAGAGGGGGTAACTCTCAGGTTAGAGGTCAGTGTGTGCCACAGGGGAATGTGCCCTTGGGTCCTGTGAACATTAATCAATGTGCTTATTGCCGACGAGAGGGTCATTGGCAAGCACAAAGCCCAGTCCTTCAACTGAGGTCGAATAATAATATGGGTAGGCGATCTAGAGGTCGCCCGGGCGTAGGGGGTCCTGGTAGAGGTCGGTTCACACAGGACCCTCAACAACCTTTTTCACAGGACAATCAGACTCTGAGTGTGGATACTAGGAACATATTCGATCATCCTTCCGCTGCATATTTGTCTGAAGAGCTTCCTTTTGACAATATTCTGTTTCGTTAGGATTGCCTGAAGCAGGGTTTGGAACCTACACCTATTCCCGTCAAACAGAAAGGTCCCCACGTTGAAATGATATTGGGAAATAAGAAACATCAGTTTTTGATAGGCACTGGAGCGCAGAAGTGTTCCATTGATCGTTCACGGGTTCCAAACGTTCCACTGTCAGGGCAAACCAATGTTTCTGTAGGGTTTTCCGGTACTCCAGTTATTTGTCCGGTTTCTATGCCCGTACCTATTTCTTTGGGTACTTTTACGGACCAGTGTCCTTTCCTATTGACCGCGGATTGCGGGGAAAACTTGCTGGGATTGAACTTGTTAAAAGAATTAAATGCAGTGGTTTATTGTTCTTCTGATGGAGTACGCTTGACAATTTCACCGCAGCAATCTTCCACCCCGCAATTTCTGACTAGACCTTTGCCTCCAGAATTCATTGATGTACCAGAGAGCTTATGGGCTGTTGACGACAATGATGTCGGTGTTTTGCAGATTGGGCCGGTTAAGATAGTTTTGAAACATGGAATTTAGCTGCCACGCATTCCCCAGTATAAGATTTCGGTTGAGCGCGAGCAAGCTTTGAAATTTATTGTTTCCGATTTTGTGCACCGTGGTGTGATTGAAGAAATCTCAGGAAGTTTGTGTAATAGTCCGTTTTTACCCGTGTACAAGAAAGGCGATAATGTAATTCCATTCTGTTTTATAATTGATTTACGTGCCATTAATAAAGTTGTGGCACCGCAGTTTTCAATTGTGACTGATGTGACAACGATCTTAACCATGATTCCAGCTACAGCTACTTACTTTAGTGTTGTGGACCTAAAGAATGCGTTCTTTAGTATTCCTATACACAAGGATAGTAGATATTTGTTCGCCTTCACCTTAGGGGGACGCTCGTTTACATTTAGTCGTGCACCTCAAGGGTACACAGAGAGTCCTAGTTTATAGTAGGGCTTTGAAAGAACAACTTGATGTCCTTGAATTACCCTCTACTTGTACTTTGTCTCAGTACGTTGACAATTTGCTTCTGGCTGCAGACTCTGAGAGTGCCTGTAAGGAGGGCACCGTGTTACTACTTATTCATCTAGCTAAGCATGGTCACAAAGCTTCGCTTAAGAAATTTCAATATTGTTGCCAGGAGGTCGCCTATTTAGGCTATCTCCTGTCAAAGGAGGGAAGAAGATTGACACCTGTAAGAATAAAACACATTTCTGGTATGTCTGTCCCAAATACGCAGAGGAAGTTAGGGCCTTGATAGGTATGGCTTTGTAGTGTAGGTTGTGGATAGCTAATTTTTCACTAGTGATAAAACCGATGTTGGCCTTGACGAAGAAGGGCATTTCTTCGCCGTTGCCATGGACTTCGGAACACCAGCAATCGTTTGACTTACTTAAGACTGGATTATGCTCTGCACCAGTTTTGGGCACACCAAACTATGAAAAGGCCTTCGTATTGTTTGTGCATGAACGTGATGGATGTGCTTTGGCTGTATTAACGCAGGAGCATGGAGGGAAGAATAGGCCATGCGGTTACTATTCCTCCGCCCTTGCTCCTGTAGCATGCGCTTTGCCAAGATGTTTGCGCGCTGTCGCTGCTGCTGCTGCGTCTGTAAAGCAGAGTGAGGGAATGGTCCTAGGCCATGATTTGACCCTGATGGTGCCTCACTCTGTAGCTGTTCTATTGAACCGAACTCAAACGCAACAACTCACTTCCGCACGGTTGACGAGATACTAATTGATCTTGTTTGCCCCTCACATTCAAATTAGGAGGTGTTGTGTTCTTAATCCAGCTGAACTCCTACCTTTCCCCCAAGATATTACTTGCGGCGATGAAGAATCACATGCTTGTTTGTATACGACCGAGCAAGAAACAAAGGGAAGGATTGATTTGAAAGATACCCCTTTGGATAATCCGCAAGGAGAGCTGTTTTGTGACGGCTCCTGCTTTAAATTTCGGATGGTACATCCACAGCCGCTTCTGCAATCACTATCTTGAGCACGGTTGTGGAAACTAAGAGAATTACACATAATTCTGTGCAGGCCGCAGAGATTATAGCCTTAACCCGAGCTTGTGAACTTTCGGAAGGGCTTGCAGTGAATATATATTCTGATAGTCAGTATGCCTTTGGGGTGGTTCACAACTTTGGGAGACTTTGGTCGAAAAGAGGATTCCTAACCTCGCATGGCACCAAGATCCAATATGGCACCCTAATAGTGCAACTTCTCTCAGAACTTGCGCTCCCTACCCAGTTAGCAGTTGTGAAATGTGCAGCACATCGCACGATTGTAGATAACATTGGAAAATGGAATGCTTTCACTGATCAAATAGCTAGACAAACTGCCACTGATCTCCTTACGGAGATATATGTTTCTAGGAAAACTGAAAATGCTAATGTTATGGATGAGGATGTGGGGTCTGTACGGGAGATCCAAGCTAGTAGAAGAAACCAAGAGGTGGGCTGAGGGCTTGGGAAAACTTGATGTCGATGGGTGCTGGGTGGACACGGTGGATGTGAAATGGTTACTTCCCGATGCATATGTGCTTATGATGGTTGTAATGGCATAAGGTCCTACGCATGTGTGTGCTCAACAGATGACGAAAATGTTAGAAAGAGTGTGGGTAAACGACAAAATTTCAAAAATTGCTCAGCACTATGTCCAGAATTGTATGATTTGCCTACAACATAAGGTGGGAAAGGGGACAGCATTCCTGAGGGGAATTTTTAGGCCACCCTCTGTCCCATTTGAAGTAATTCACTTTGATTTCATTGAAATGGAGCGATGCAATAATTTAAAATATGTATTGGTAGTCATTTGTGCCTTTAGTAAGTGGGTTGAGGCTTTTCCTGTTAAAGATGCCACAGCTATGACCACTGCGAAAACTATGTTAAAGGAGTATTTTCCCCAGTTCGGTTTGCCGAGAGTTATCTGGTCGGACAATGGTCCACACTGGTTCATAGACATAATTTCGAATACAAAATATTCGAAAGTCAAAAAGTCGAAAAAAAAACGTCGAAAAAAAAAATGTCGAATTTTTTTTTTAATGACGTTTTTTTTTCGAAATGGGGGGGTTCCCCCCTAAACCCCCCTTTTTTTAATTTTTACCTATTTTTTTCACAGAAACTAGAGCCCAAAAAAAAATATCGAAAAAAAAAACAATTCAACATTTTTTTTTTCGACATTTTTGATTCGACTTTTTTGACTTTCGAAATTATGTTTTCGAAATTATGACTGGACACCGTCCACACTTTGTCGCCGCTGTAATCCGACATATATGTACAGCGTTAAAAATTGACAACGGTTCCATTCGGCCAGACATCCTCAGAGCGCCGGACTAGTAGAAAGACACAACGGTATCATCAAGAACAAACTCGCTAAGACGTGTGCCGGCACCAAACTAAAATGGCCGGACGCCTTACCGATCGTGTTACTAGCCATGCGTACAACCCCTCAAACTAAGACTTGCCTCTTTCCATTTGAGGTGGTAATGGGGAGACCTGCCAATATCTGGAATTTGCCATATTGTCAAAAGTTAAGAGATATTGAAAAAGTATTACTTTCAGATTATTGTAGCCAATTGACTAAAAACCTGTATTTGATTTACCACCATGTATGAGAGGCATTACCTGTGCAGTACGAAGGCCTGGGCCACGGCATACGACCTGGAACCTGGGTGCTCACTAAGTAATTTGAGCGCACCTCCTGCCTTGCACCTTGCTGGCGTGGGCGGTTCCAGGTCTTGTTGGTCACCCAAACAGCGGTGCCGGTAGCTGGCCGAAAGCATTGGATCTACGCGTCACACATCAAGAAACTTCCTCACCCTGTGCCAAACATTACAGAAGAAGCAGAACCCCTTGCTGATACTGCAACCAATGATCCTAAAACAGTAAACAGCACCAACAGTGTGTTGGAGAATATCTCTAAGCCCTAGAGGCTTGGGGAAGCTGCCCTTTTGTTTCCACACTCTCCACCGATTTTGCACCCGGGAGCGGCTGTTTCAAACGCAGCCCTTCGTTTGTCCCGGATACTTTGCTTCCAACGGGAAGTGACGATACATTGCTTCCGGATCAAGCAGTACCAGGAAAAATCAGATACCACTTGCGTCCAAGAAAATAGACATATGGCACGGTTCGACTGTGCATTTAAGGAAGGAAAAGTATCATTGAGCGCTTACTTTTGCCCAAATTTGAGAAAGGGGATTCTGTTGGCTAGGGTTTTGGAAGGACACAGAAATCACGCGACCGGGGGGTCGCCAGCAACGAACATTGGGGTTTCCGTTTTGAAGACTGCAATGCCTGCTACCACCACCGCTCATATTGGACTTGTAAATAAGGGGGTGACCAACCGGGACAATGGACAAAATGCCTGGGCCCCAAAACCGTACTGCTGTATTTTTGTAATAATATTTGGTTTTATAATAGGCACTGTTGTAGGCCTTTGGTATTTAGAAGAAGCTTGTCCTTTAGAGTTTTCGCTGCCGACTGTAAATGTACCCACTGTTCATACACCTTTTGTGCATTTGCATACTTTGTCCCCTAGAGATTCCCAGCACAGACAAAAGTATCATAACACTTATAATGAACGCTACACATGCCTAATGTACAGTCTCTCACTGAACACACTGAACCACGCTGGAGTTCGTTGTGTTGTACTGAGGGCCGATAGCTATCTGACTTTGCACTGTTTTGTAATTGTATTCGATAGAAAATAAAGTACTTTGTATGTTCCTTTGAAACCTGTGTTTGGTGTATTTCCTTTTGGGGTACTCAGCCTCGATATTTTGTTTCTCTTTTCACACTCAGAGTATTGATGGTGCTGCCAAAGCTACTGAAGGGCACACATCTTTCATCACCTACCTACGATTATCTTTCTTCTACGAAATTGTATTCATTTTATTTAATTGGTTTTTCATAATGCGCCTAATTCGATACCTGAGTTCGGTTTCTAAGTGCGGATCGGGATTCGAACCTCTGTTGCTTTGTGTGGTCTTGCTTCCAAGACCAGGTGTTGTCCCTGCACTATCCTCTGTTCAAAATTATCCAGATGATTCTTGTGCATGACTCCACTACAATTAACAAGTATTTGTTAACTTCTGTCAAGGGACTTATTTTATCCATGTTCATATGTTCAAATGGTATTCCTACCCTGAGTATAGGATCCACTGTTGTCTGCAAACATATTCAGAATAAGCTATGTACCTTTTTACATGTTTTCTCAGCTGTGGCGAAAAATATATGTCCAACGAAAGCTGATTTGTTCTTAACATCTCAAAGTGGACAGTAGCCACTAATGCGTGTGAAACAGATATCAATGTTAAGATGTCCTACTTGTTGGGACATTTCTGTTGGATAAGGGTCCAATCTTTTCAGAAATTGCAACTATTCATGTTACTACCTTGTAGTGAATTTGTTCAGTTTAGGGCTGGTAGGCAGACCTTCATATCCTCAGAAATGTGTGGAGTGGAGCATGTCAAAGATGTCACACAGGTCATGCAGACTGCTGCCTAGCTCACTCATCTACACGTGCTTTGCTTGCACTGTGCACTGAACCTATTCGGTGTGCTTTAGTGTATGTATCCCATACTAGAGGGCTTTCCTCTTTTCTGTTCCAACATTATTGCTATAGCTATTTAAAGGGTATTCATTTCTCTTTAGAATCTTTAAAATCGTTCATCGCTTTTGTACCCACCCTTGCATGTCCAAATGAAATCCTGACTCCATATTCTGAACCAGCTACAATGAGTGTGAGGCTATGTGGGACAACTGAGCCGAAGAACATGTAACTCTGCTGATTGTGCTGATGTGTCTTGTAAATGATTTCTTTTCAGTGTCTTGATATGAACATACATTATTATGGGTTAAATGGCTTTTCAAGGAAGCAAAGGTGGCTGAAAATTTAGAGCATGTTTTAATGGCTTGAAGTGCTGACCCATCAGTTTAATGAATCTCTGCAACCTTCCACAATGTTATGGCAGGCCCTGTTCAAGATCCGACATCTGTTTGAACTCTTTTTGACGACGGGTCTGTACATTAGGCATAGCTTGAGTACCATCCAATTGAATCCATCTAGTTTGTTGTGTTTTAGCATTCAAGATGCTTGAGTGTTTTTCTGCTTGCAACGGTTGTTGTAGAGTGTTTAGGTGCACAGTTTTATTCATTCTGCCTATATTTTAACTTGCCGTGCTAAGATCTTCTCTTCTGGAGTGAACCTCTTTTCTAGTTTGGTATAGGTGCTCTTGGCTTGGTTGCACCAAAACGATTAACAGTTTATGTACATGCATCCTGATCAGGAAGTAAATTCACCACTAACAGACTGATATGCATCATTTGATTGAAAATGTTTTTCAGAATATGTGTACGATCTGCTTGCCAGCCTGACTGATGGATATTCACTATAATTAATGTTTGAAGTGTTTTCACCAATGCTGCATAGTTTACTATATAAGTATTATCACTGAAAAAAATCAAAAATGCCTGAAGCTGTCAGAATGTGTGAGAACTATGGAAGTGTGTACACTTCTCAAGGAATTCTGAGGAGAGAGCCTTCCCTTGTGTTAGGCAGAAACCTGTGCAGTTCCCTCTGGGACCACTGCAAAAGATTTAAGACTACATGTGTTTGGCAGTAAACCCACTTGGTAGCAGTCTGTACCACACAGATTCACTTGGTATCTGTGGCTGAGCAGTCAGACTTCCCTCAAGAAGAGTTAGGCAGTATACTGAGTATTCACAATAGGTCAAGAGGACACAATAGAACAAGTAAACACTGACCAGGGCTTGGTGTAAAAGAGATATAATTATTTATTTAAAACCACATCTAGAAAAACACACAGGCACTAATAGTAAGCAATTCAAAAACACCGTCACTAAAGATATACACTCCCTTAAAAGAATATTAGACAAGTCTTAAGTAAAGCCCCACTTATTTTCAGACAGCGGTGAGCGCTTAACGTAGATGGCACTCTAATAGTTTGTTTTAAAAAGGGAGAGAAAACAGAGAATAAGTGAAACGATCCCAACACTTTTACAAGAACATCACAAGAGAGGAAGGCAAAGTAAAACCGTGAAGTTAGAGTTGAATAGGCCGGATCCACTTTAAGAGGATCAAACGAAATGTGTCCAAGGTCACACGGTTGTAGTGCACAAAAGTCTTGTAACAGTTCAAAAAAGAAGTTGGACCAAAGAAAGGGACCAGTTAGAGGGTCAAGGCGGCCAGCCCAGTCCAGAAGGTTAAGGGGTTATTATTACCTTGTAGCAATCTTTAGAAAGGGAGGCCTGGCGGACACGGTACCTTAAGTGGTGAGAATACTCCAGCGGGGGCAGTTGTTCCTGGCAGCAGATGCAAGTCAGTGCTTCGTCCGGGGGAAGAGAGGATCTCGTCGTGGAGCAAGACAGGCGTCTGTTGCACTGCCAGGGAAGAAACCAGCCGCAGAGTTTCCCAGGTACAAGGAGCGGTCCGTTGATTTGCGGTTCAGTGGTGAGTGGCTATCTGGCCGCCGGGGTGCTTGGCACGGGCAGTTCGACCACAAACCGGTCTGGGGTGCGAAGAAAGAAGGTAAAAATGGTTGTGCCCACCAGTCAGGGGACGAAGCCTCTCCTGCCGGGAGATCTTCTCTGTCGTCGGGAAGTGGTGAGTCGGTTCCGCAGGGCTACACCGGTGGTGTCGTCATGGTAGGTCAGCTCAGCTTCTCCCTCGTCGGATTCTCAGGTCCTGTGGCGACTTCTGAAGTTCCAGTCCCCAAAGCCCTGCTTTTATGTAGCACACCCCCATTCACTCAGCCTAGCTGTCAATCAAACATGCTAAGTGGTGAGCCGGCCGGCTCACCACTTGGGCCAATCACACAAGAGTGCGACTTGAGTTACCAAGGTAACTCAGTCCAGGGTGCCTAAACCCCCTCCCACATCCCCTGTGGTACCCAGACAGAGTGGCATCACTTTTGGAGGCTTCTGTGGAGAAGCCCGCCAAAAAGTGGATCAAAGGGCTCGACTTGGGTTGGAGTCACAGAAGAGAACACAAACGCCATTTTAGAATCGAGTCCTGGCAAAAAATACCAACCGGCAAATTAATATTAATTAAATAAACCGGCGGTATGTTCGAGGCTATGAGAATTAAGGTAGCCTCGAACAATGGGAAAATCCCATAGGAAAATATTCGCGGTCGGATATAAAAAGTAGTTTCCACTGCCACCAGCCAAAACTCGATCAGGGGGGACGGAGACGTGCCCCCTCGACTAACAGACCCAGGGGCAATCGAATTGCCCCGACCAGTATGTCGACAATATGATGGTTTTTACTGGTTTCTGTTAATAATTTGGGACTAGTAAAGCCAATGGTGACTTTACATGCCGTGGGAGACAGTAGTCAGTCCCAGGGTATGGAGTCTATGGTGGGGTGTCACTATGACACCCCTGTGTTACTGCACGGAGGGTGCTGTGTAACACACATAGTAAAAACACATGAGACCCTATGGAGTGAATGACCCCATAGCCCATAAAACACATTACCAGTCAAAGGAACACCATAAATCATGTCCAAGAGTGGGAGAAAAAGAGTCTCACTCTTGGCAGGAGAAAAAAACAAACTCCAGGAATCCAGCAAAGCTGCTGGGGGACTCACTAGGTTAGGAAATTCAGCCAAAAGAGAGAATTCTCCCTAACACTCACCCCCCTTCCCCCAGACTAAGGGACAGGAGGATTTAATCCACTCATGGATGAATCTCATACCTCTAGTCAATGACATACATCCTAGAGAGACCATCAGCATTTTGGTGGTGACACCCTGACCTGTGCTCAATGGTGAAATCAAACCCTTGCAGGCAGATTGACCATCTCAATAGTTTTAGGTTTTCCCCTTTCATTTGCATTTACCATCTCAAGGGTTGGTGGTCAGTCTGAATGACAACAGTAGAACCATATAGGTATGGCCTAAACTTCTTCAGAGCCCACACAATAGCAAAACACTCTTGTTCAATGGTTGCCCACCTTGTTTCAGGATCCTTCAGTTTTCTACTGATGAAGCAAATGGGGTGCTCCCTACCTTTCCCATCCAGTTGACTGAGGACTGCACCTATTCCTACATTTGAAGCATCTGTTTGCACAATGAAAGTTTGGTGATAGTCAGGAGCTCTGAGTACTGGGGCTTGGCAAAGACCCTTTTTCAGGGTTTCAGAGGACTGATTGCATTTCTCATTCCATCTAACCTTTTTAGGGAATATAGGAGAGGAGATGGCATTCAGTGGAGAAGCTATGGACCCATAGTTCTCAATGAAATTCCTGTAATACCCAGTGAGACCTAAGAAGGCTCTCACCTGGGTCTGAGTAGTAGGTGTTGTCCAATTTTGCACAGCTTCAATCTTACTGGGCAAAGGCCGTATTTCTCCACCTCCTACCTCATGTCCAAGGTAGACCACTTTACTCTGTCCAATCTGGCATTTACTTGCCTTTATGGTCAGATTGGCCTTCCCAAGAGCATGAAAAACATATCTCACATGTTCTTCCCAGGGATTGCTGAACACTGCTATGTCATCCAAGTATGCCATGCAGAAGTCCTCCATCCCATTCAGAAACTGGTTTACCATCCTTTGAAATGTAGCAGGTGCATTTTTCAATCCAAAAGGCATAACCTTAAACTGGTATAAGCAAACTGGGGTAGAAAATGCAGTTTTCTCCTTGGCATGGTCTTTCAGGGCTATTTGCCAATAGCCTGACGTCAAGTCAAATGTGCTGAGGAACTTGCCTGCACCAAGTCTATCCACCAACTCATCTGTCCTTGGCAAAGGGTGGGCATCAGTCTTAGTGACTGCATTAAGAGCTCTGTAATCCACACAGAATCTAAGTTCTTTAGATCCTGCCTTTGGTACTAACACAACTGGGCTAGACCATGGACTGGTAGAGGTCTCTATTACCCCGAGATCAAGCATCTTGTTGACCTCACCTTTGATGTGGGTTCTTACATTTTCTGACATTCCGTATCCTCTGCTTTTGACTGGCAGACAGTCACCAGTGAGTATGTCATGCTGTCCCCAAGAGGTCAAGCCTGGTGAAAGTGAGAACAGAGAGGCAAACTGTTTTAACATAGATTTGCACTCTTCCTGTTGCTCAGGTGTCAGATTTGAAGAGAGATTTACTCCTTCAATCTTTTCGTCTAAAGGTAGGCCTCTGAGGAGATCAGGAAGAGCTTCACTCTCTTCTTCTTCCTCTGATGATGCTAGAAGCAAATCTCCAACATCAGGTCTGGAGACATACGCTTTTAGCTTGTTGGTGTGGAAGACTGTCGGAGCCTCCTTGGGGTTGCCCAAGTCAACCAGATAGTTGACCTCTCCAAGTTTACCCACAACTTTGAAGGGTCCCATCCATTTGTCTTGCAAGCCCTCTGCCTTGTTGGAATCCTAACGAGAACTAGCTGGTCCTGAGTAAACTCGACCATGTTAGCCTTTTGGTCATGCCAGTGCCTGACCAATGCTTGTCCAGCTTTCAAGTTATCACTTGCTTCTGCCATCATTGGTGACATTCTCCTCCAGAGACCTATCACTTAGTCACTCACTCTGACTGGCTTGGGGGAAGGAGCACTCTCCAGCCCCCCCTTGATCAGGGTCAATGGACCTCTGACCGGATGACCATAAAGAAGTTCAAAGGGAGAATAACCTACTCCCTCCTGAGGGACTTCTCTATAAGCAAAGAGAAGACATGGCAGTAGAAGGTCACACTTTCTTTTAAGGGGGTCTTCTAAAGCACCTATCATGCTCTTCATGGTTCTGTTGAACCTTTCAACCAATCCATTTGTCTGAGGGTGGTATGCGGTTGAGAACTTGTAAGTAACTCTGCAGGTTTTCCACAAGGCCTTCATGTAGTGGGACATAAAATTTGACCCCCTGTCAGAGATGACTTCCTTAGGAAACCCAACCCTGGTAAAAATACCAAGGAGGGCCTTAGCCACAGCCGGAGCTGTAACAGTCCTCATAGGAATTGCCTCAGGGTATCTAGTAGCATGGTCTACTACAACAAGTATAAACCTGTTGCCTGAGGAAGTTGGAGGATCAAGGGGACCAACAATGTCAATCCCTACTCTCTCAAATGGGACTACCACTACAGGGAGGGGCACTAAAGGTGCCACATTCTTGGAGCCAACCTTACCAGATGTCAGGCAGGTGTGGCAGCTCCGGCAGTATTTATCTACTTCAGCCTCCATCTTTGGCCAATAAAAGTAGAGTGAGAGCCTTTCCTTAGTCTTCTTGAAACTCAAGTGACCAGCCAAAGGAATTTCATGGGCTAACTGTAAGAACTGTGGTCTGTTCTCTTGGGGTAGTACAAGTCGTTTGTTGTCCCCAGGTGCAGACTCGGTTGGTTCACTGTAGAAGAGGCCATCTTCCCAGTTTAACCTATATTTCCCAGGCTCCTGGCCTTCAGCCTGAGCATCTGCCTGGTGGCGAAGACCTTCCAGAGTTGGACTTTCTCTCTGTCCCTTACTGAAGTCTGCCCTGTTGGGTCCACCTTCTGCCAGTAAAGACTGCAGTTCAGGATGGTCAACAGGATCCAGATCTCTAATGAGTTCCTGGCCTTCCACTAGCTCTTCTTCAGAGTCTAGTTCAACCACACAGGGTTGTACCTCCCTCTCAGCTTCAGCTGGAGGGGGAGTTACTGGTGTAACTTTGGACAACCTAGGGGAAATCCTTGTTGGCTGTACTGGAGTGCTGGCTGTGAGGTTCTTTTTTGAAGTTTTAGGTTTCCCTTTTTCTTCTATTTTCTTAGAGACAGCAGCTAACATCTCCAGTGGAGCAGGAGTGATCTCTTTCTTCATCATCTCCTTGGGAGTATCTCTCATGGTTCTCTCCCTTGCAGGTCTGGTGAGCTCCTGCAACCTTTTACTAGGAGGTCTGGGGGTATGTGACACTACTCCAAGAGTTTTTAAGTCATTACCCAGCAGAACCCTTCCTGGCACTTCACTTTGTATGCTGACAGGTATCTTCACAGTCATGCCATTACACTGGATGAGAACTGGTAATTGGGGAAGAATCTGCACAGGCCCTCCAGCTAACTTGGTGAGGCGTTTGGGTGCCTTAGCAACATCCTCAGCCTGAAAAAACGATTTGTCCACCACAGTTATGCTGGCCCCAGTGTCCCTAATGGCAGGAGTCTCCTGACCATTCACCTGGACACTGTCCTTATAATACTCTTTAGTATTATCTGGGATAGAATTATAGACATCTAAGTTCTGTTGTTCCCACAGACCCAGAGACACTAAAGAAACACTGGCTGAGACTCCAATGGGTTCATCAGCCAGTAATAGAAGGTTTCCACTTGCCATTTGTACTTCCTCCTCTGGAGCGAAGGCTAAGGAGACAAGCTGGACCCCTGAAGGTTTACCCTTACATCTGGGATCTCCATTCACATGGTCAGTAGAGCCACAAACAAAGCATTTACCAAATGCTTTCTGGAATGGTGGCTTGTTCTGACCTCCTTCTGGTTTGGCACCAGGAGGTACACTAGCCTGATTTGGTTTCTGTGGTGGCTTACCCTTTTGGTTCTGTTTGGGGCCCTCTTTGGAATTGGAATTATTAGAATTCTCTTTGGACTCCTTTTTCGGCTGTTTTCCCTCATCCTTTTTCTGAGTAGCCCCAGAATCCTTGTGAGTGGCCCTGTTGGCAATCCACAAGTCAGCAGCCTTAGCTAACTTCCTGGAATCTAATTCCTTTGAATCAGCCAAGTGCTGTCTGAGCTCAGGAGAGCAGGCATCATAAATTGACTCCAACATTACAAGATTCTTCATTCCTTCATAAGTGTTAACTCTGTAACCCTTAATCCATCCCTCTAAGTTTTTCAAACTTTCACTCACCCAGGTAGCCCAAGGGGTACCATCATGCTTTTTGAGGGTCCTAAACTTCTTAAGGTACTGGGAAGGGGTCTTCCCAAATCTAGCTATCAAAGCTAGTTTCACACATTCATAATCCTTCGTATCCACCTCCCCCAACTCCATTACCACATCAGTTGCAACAGGGGGAAGCCTAGAGAACAACCAGGGAAGTAACTCATTCCCTGTGATGTCCTGGAGCCCATGATTATACTCAAACATTTTCAACCAATCCAACACATCCAATCTAGGTTCATACATACCCACTAATTCTTTATGCATCCAGGGTCTTTTGGGACTGGAACTCCTAGAAGAACCAGAGGAGAGAGAAGCATTTTCCACAGACAACTTTTTCATTTCTAGTTCATGATTAAGCTCTATTTCTCTGAGTCTTAATTCAGCTTGCTTCTGCTCAGCCTGGGCATTCATTCTTCTGAACTCTAGCTCTTGGTTTCTTTCAGATTGAGCAATAAAACGTTTGTACTCTAATTCAAGCTTCATTTTTTCAAGTTCAAAATTAGCAGGGTTACATGTAGGACCTGGTATAGGCCCAGTAGGTACAGTAGGTAAGGCAGACAGAGGCTCAGAGTGGCTAACTTCATTAGGTTCACTTTCCTCTTCTGACTAATTATCAAGACTTCGATTCAGATCAATACCATCACTGTTTTCTACATTTGCTGGGAGGGTAGATTCCTCTGTACCACCCAGACTTTGGTTTTATAACAATCTTTATATAAGTTCAATTTTCTTGCCCTTCTCAGAGAGATTCTTATGTCTTTGGACAACCTAGGGGAAGTCCTTGTTTCTGTACTGGAGTGCTGGCTGTGAGGTTCTTTTTTGAAGTTTTAGGTTTCCCTTTTTCTTCTATTTTCTTAGAGACAGCAGCTGACCTCTCCAGTGGAGCAGGAGTGATCTCTTTCTTCATCATCTCCTTGGGAGTACCTCTCATGGTCCTCTCCCTTGCAGGTCTGGTGAGCTCCTGCAACCTTTTACTAGGAGGTCTGGGGGTATGTGACACTACTCCAAGAGTTTTCAAGTCATTACCCAGCAGAACCCTTCCTGGCACTTCACTTTGTATGCTGACAGGTATCTTCACAGTCATGCCATTACACTGGATGAGAACTGGTAATTGGGGAAGAATCTGCACAGGCCCTCCAGCTAACTTGGTGAGGCGTTTGGGTGCCTTAGCAACATCCCCAGCCTGAAAAAACGATTTGTCCACCACAGTTATGCTGGCCCCAGTGTCCCTAATGGCAGGAGTCTCCTGACCATTCACCTGGACACTGTCCTTATAATACTCTTTAGTATTATCTGGGATAGAATTATAGACATCTAAGTTCTGTTGTTCCCACAGACCCAGAGACACTAAAGAAACACTGGCTGAGACTCCAATGGGTTCATCAGCCAGTAATAGAGGGTTTCCACTTGCCATTTGTACTTCCTCCTCTGGAGCGAAGGCTAAGGAGACAAGCTGGACCCCTGAAGGTTTACCCTTACATCTGGGATCTCCTTTCACATGGTCAGTAGAGCCACAAACAAAGCATTTACCAAATGCTTTCTGGAATGGTGGCTTGTTCTGACCTCCTTCTGGTTTGGCACCAGGAGGTACACTAGCCTGATTTGGTTTCTGTGGTGGCTTACCCTTTTGGTTCTGTTTGGGGCCCTCTTTGGAATTGGAATTATTAGAATTCTCTTTGGACTCCTTTTTCGGCTGTTTTCCCTCATCCTTTTTCTGAGTAGCCCCAGAATCCTTGTGAGTGGCCCTGTTGGCAATCCACAAGTCAGCAGCCTTAGCTAACTTCCTGGAATCTAATTCCTTTGAATCAGCCAAGTGCTGTCTGAGCTCAGGAGAGCAGGCATCATAAATTGACTCCAACATTACAAGATTCTTCATTCCTTCATAAGTGTTAACTCTGTAACCCTTAATCCATCCCTCTAAGTTTTTCAAACTTTCACTCACCCAGGTAGCCCAAGGGGTACCATCATGCTTTTTGAGGGTCCTAAACTTCTTAAGGTACTGGGAAGGGGTCTTCCCAAATCTAGCTATCAAAGCTAGTTTCACACATTCATAATCCTTCGTATCCACCTCCCCCAACTCCATTACCACATCAGTTGCAACAGGGGGAAGCCTAGAGAACAACCAGGGAAGTAACTCATTCCCTGTGATGTCCTGGAGCCCATGATTATACTCAAACATTTTCAACCAATCCAACACATCCAATCTAGGTTCATACATACCCACTAATTCTTTATGCATCCAGGGTCTTTTGGGACTGGAACTCCTAGAAGAACCAGAGGAGAGAGAAGCATTTTCCACAGACAACTTTTTCATTTCTAGTTCATGATTAAGCTCTATTTCTCTGAGTCTTAATTCAGCTTGCTTCTGCTCAGCCTGGGCATTCATTCTTCTGAACTCTAGCTCTTGGTTTCTTTCAGATTGAGCAATAAAACGTTTGTACTCTAATTCAAGCTTCATTTTTTCAAGTTCAAAATTAGCAGGGTTACATGTAGGACCTGGTATAGGCCCAGTAGGTACAGTAGGTAAGGCAGACAGAGGCTCAGAGTGGCTAACTTCATTAGGTTCACTTTCCTCTTCTGACTAATTATCAAGACTTCGATTCAGATCAATACCATCACTGTTTTCTACATTTGCTGGGAGGGTAGATTCCTCTGTACCACCCAGACTTTGGTTTTATAACATCTTTATATAAGTTCAATTTCCTTGCCCTTCTCAGAGAGATTCTTATGTCTTTGGACAACCTAGGGGAAGTCCTTGTTGCTGTACTGGAGGGCTGGCTGTGAGGTTCTTTTTTGAAGTTTTAGGTTTCCCTTTTTCTTCTATTTTCTTAGAGACAGCAGCTGACATCTCCAGTGGAGCAGGAGTGATCTCTTTCTTCATCATCTCCTTGGGAGTACCTCTCATGGTTCTCTCCCTTGCAGGTCTGGTGAGCTCCTGCAACCTTTTACTAGGAGGTCTGGGGGTATGTGACACTACTCCAAGGGTTTTCAAGTCATTACCCAGCAGAACCCTTCCTGGCACCTCACTTTGTATGCTGACAGGTATCTTCACAGTCATGCCATTACACTGAATGAGAACTGGTAATTGGGGAAGCATCTGCACAGGCCCTCCAGCTAACTTGGTGAGGTGTTTGGGTGCCTTAGCAACATCCTCAGCCTGAAAAAACGATTTGTCCACCACAGTTATGCTGGCCCCAGTGTCTCTAATGGCAGGAGTCTTGCTTTTAAGCAATCAGCAGTTTTGGCAGACAATGATTCTAAGGTATAACTCTCCATAGCAGACATAGTTAGAAAATCAGCTTTTTAGTGCTAACCTCTGTGGTTAGTTGTCCTAAAGTGTTCAACAAGCACTCTAAAGTGTATACTCAATACAAATCCCACCGCTGTACACCAGTGTTAGGCAGAAACCTGTGCAGTTCCCTCTGGGATCACTGCAAAAGATTTAAGACTACAGGTGTTTGGCAGTAAACCCACTTGGTAGCAGTCTGTACCACACAAATTCACTTGGTAGCTGTGGCTGAGCAGTCAGACTTCCCTCAAGAAGAGTTAGGCAGTATACAGAGTATTCACAATAGGTCAAGAGGACACAATAGAACAAGTAAACACAGGGCTTGGTGTAAAAGAGATATAATTATTTATTTAAAACCACATCTAGAAAAACACACAGGCACTAATAGTAAGCAATTGAAAAACACGGTCACTAAAAGATATACACTCCCTTAAAAGAATATTAGACAAGTCTTAAGTAAAGCCCCACTTATTTTCAGACAGCGGTGAGCGCTTAACGTAGATGGCACTCTAATAGTTTGTTTTAAAAAGGGAGAGAAAAACAGAGAATAAGTGAAACAGATCCCAACACTTTTACAAGAACATCACAAGAGAGGAAGGCAAAGTAAAACCGTGAAGGTAGAGTTCAATAGGCCGGGTCCACTTTAAGAGGATCAAACAAAATGTGTCCAAGGTCACACGGTTGTAGTGCACAAAAGTCTTGTAACGGTTCAAAAAAGGAGTTGGACCAAAGAAAGGGACCAGTTAGAGGGTCAAGGCGGCCAGCGCAGTCCAGAAGGTTAAGGGGTTATTATTACCTTGTAGCAATCTTTAGAAAGGGAGGCCTGGCGGACACAGTACCTTAAATGGTGAGAATACTCCAGCGGGGGCAGTTGTTCCTGGCAGCGGATGCAAGTCAGTGATTCGTCCGGGGGAAGAGAGGATCTCGTCGTGGAGGAAGACAGGAGTCTGTTGCACTGCCAGGGAAGAAACCAGCCGCAGAGTTTCCCAGGTACAAGGAGCGGTCAGTTGATTCGCGGTTCAGTGGTGAGTGGCTATCTGGCTGCCGGGGTGCTTGGCACGGGCAGTTCGACCACAAACCGGTCTGGGGTGCGAAGAAAGAAGGTAAAACTGGTTGTGTCCACCAGTCAGGGGAAGAAGCCTCTCCAGCCGGGAGATCTTCTCTGTCGTCGGGAAGTGGTGAGTTGGTTCCGCAGGGCTCCACCGGTGGTGTCGTCGTGGTAGGTCGGCTCAGCTTCTCCTTCGTCGGATTCTCAGGTCCTGTGGCGACTTCTGAAGTTCCAGTCCCCAAAGCCCTGCTTTTATGCAGCACACCCCCATTCACTCAGCCTAGCTGTCAATCAAACATGCTAAGTGGTGAGCCGGCCGGCTCACCACTTGGGCCAATCACACAAGAGTGCGACTTGAGTTACCAAGGTAACTCAGTGCAGGGTGCCTAAACCCCCTCCAACACCCCCTGTCGTACCCAGACAGAGTGGCATCACTTTTGGAGGCTTCTGTGGAGAAGCCCGCCAAAAGGTGGAACAAAGGGCTCGACTTGGGTCGGAGTCACAGAACAGAACACAAACGCCATTTTAGAATCGAGTCATGGCAAAAAATACCAACCGGCAAATTAATATTAATTAAATAAACCGGCGTTATGTTCGAGGCTATGAGAATTAAATAATTAAAGTTGGTAGCCTCGAACAATGGGAAAATCCCATAGGAAAATATTCGCGGTCGAATATAAAAAGTAGTTTCCACTGCCGCCAGCCAAAACTCAATCAGGGGGGACGGAGACGGGCCCCCTCGACTAACAGACCCCGGGGCAATCGAATTGCCCCAACCAGTACATCCACAATATGATGGTTTGTACTGGTTTCTGTTAATAATTTGGGACTAGTAAAGGTGACTTTACATGCCATGGGAGACAGTAGTCAGTCCCAGGGTATGGAGTCTATGGTGGGGTGTCACTATGACACCCCTGTGTTACTGCACGGAGGGTGCTGTGTAACACACATAGTAAAAACACTTGAGACCCTATGGAGTAAAGGACCCCATAGCCCATAAAACACATTAGCAGTCAAAGGAACACCATGAATCATGTCCAAGAGTGGGAGAAAAAGAGTCTCACTCTTAGCAGGAGAAAAAAACAAACTCCAGGAATCCAGCAAAGCTGCTGGGGGACTCACTAGGTTAGGAAATTCAGCCTAAAGAGAGAATTCTCCCTAACACCTTGACCTGACAGTGTTGGCTCTCATTACGAGTCAGGCAGTAACCATGCCGGTAAAATCAGCAGGTAGCCGCCGGACCGCAATGATTTACCAGCGCCTGACTTGCCAGAAACACTGGGGCATTACAACCCCGGCAGTCCGGTAAGTCAGGCACCAGTAATTGTAAATCCCCATTCCCAAGGACTCAATATTAGGCTCGGGCTGCAATGGTTCCAATTCCTGATCCCCCTGCTCCCAATCCTCCTCCTCACCTGGTTTGGATTCCGGGTTTGCTCCGAACCTCTTCCTCCACAGTGTTTTTTCTTTGCTGTGCCGATAAGGCCGGCCGCGAGAGGAAGCCACCCTGAACCCGTTATTAGGAGGTCCAGGAGGGGCCCTCCTTCCGCAGCAGGCCGATCCGGGGAAAAAGCCTTACGGCATAAAAAACCCCTGTCTTGTTGGATGGTAGAGGAGAACTGCAGGAATCCGAGGGTTCCGGTGGAGTAGTTCCTTGGTCGTTCCAGCGGACGTGCATTGGGCGGTATAAGGTACGTTGAAGTCATACAGCATGTGAATGCGGAGATCAGATGGGGGAGCAGACAGAAGAAGAGAGGGGAGCACTAGAGCAGCATTAGCAAGGCGGAAAGCAGGAAGGGTGGAAGGGAAGCAAGAGCTAGAGGAAAAACAGCGTGTTAACCCGAAAGCCTAAACGCGAAGGGTTGCAACGCGTCGGCTTCCGGGTTGAACGCAAAGAAATGGACTTGCAACGGCGTACTCCGAAAAAACTAGACCGTCACAGTACGGTGGATGGGAACGTGGCGGCAATATCAATGGCGGCTCATGCGCCAACGGGGCCACAACCGCCAGCTTCCTCGGTTCGTGACAGTATACCCCCCTCCCAAACCTATACCACCAGGTTTAGCCGGATGGAGTCTATGGAAGCGTCGGGTGAGTATAGGAGCATGAATGTGGGAGACAGGCTCCCAGGAATCCTCAGAACGAGGATAACCTTTCCAAGACACCAAATACTCCAGTCGGCCCTTTCTGTATCTGGAATCTATTATGGCCGATACCTCATACTCTTCTGGGGAGGATGGCACTAAATCCGGTATCCCTTTCTGTGTAATGGAAGGGGTGTCCGGATCTACCGGACGAAGGAGGGAGGAATGAAATACTCGGTGTATGCGATGCATACTTTTGGGAAGCAGCAGTTTAAATGACACGGGGTTAACCCTCTTAGCAATCTTGAAAGGTCCCAAATACCTAGGAGATAATTTGGATGGGTGGAGCCACCGAGGGAGGAACTTAGTAGATAGCCATACTCTATCCCCTTCCTTCCAATCGGGACAGGGGGTACGAGAACGATCCGCCTGTCCCTTGTATCTCCTTCGAGATAGAAGTAAATTCTGTTGAGCCACCTTGTGGGCTAAGGTTATGTCAGCCAAAATGGATTCTATAGTTGGAATGGTGGAAGGGGGATTATGAACAGGAAGTATGCCACGAGGATGTAATCCATAAGTGCAGAAAAAAGGGCTAAGGCCTGTGGCAGTATGTATGGCATTATTATAAGCGAATTCTGCTGTTGATAATAAGGCAACCCAGTTATCCTGCAAGCTATTAGTATAACACCTGAGATATTGTTCCAGAGAGGCATTGAGTCTTTCGGTTTGGCCATTCGTTTGAGGGTGGAAACCAGAGGAGAGGGCCCGCTCAATACCTAATCGCTGACATAAGGCCCCCCAGAAACGAGAAGTAAACTGGCTCCCCCGATCAGATATTATCTTGTCTGGCAGCCCGTGTAACCTAAATATCTCCTTGAGAAACACTTCTGCCATCACCGATGCAGATGGGACTCCTGGAAGCGGAGTGAAGTGAGCCAGTTTCGAGAAAGAATCCACCGTAACCATCAAACAAGAGAACCCCTGGGACGAAGGTAAGTCGACTATGAAGTCTGTTGAAACCTGAGACCATGGACGAACAGACGCCTCTGATTGCACTAGCAAGCCGTAAGGTTTGTGAGTGGAATATTTACTCTTGGCACAAACCTGACAGGTACGGCAATATTTCTTAACGTCTTGAGTGAGAGAGGGCCAAAAGAAAGAACGGGATATCAGGTCAATGGTACCTCGTATGCCTCTGTGCCCAGAAATAGCATGGTCATGACCCCATTTCAGGATCTTTTGTTGGAAAGGCT
The DNA here is from genome assembly GCF_040938575.1 of Ambystoma mexicanum. NCBI lineage: Eukaryota > Metazoa > Chordata > Amphibia > Caudata > Ambystomatidae > Ambystoma > Ambystoma mexicanum. The sequence continues at coordinate 48,081,881 of NC_090924.1, read as the reverse complement.
TTGAAGGGATGCATAACCTTCGGTCAATGAATAAAAGACCCTCAGACCATCTAGCAAGCCTCCGCAGGTTGAGAGGCACCCTATTTTCCAGCTCCGGGGTAGTAATCGCTTTGACATCCTGGAGGAAGGAGGTAATGATTCCCACCAACCGGTTACGGGGAAACATGTACTCCAACGGTGGAGCCAACTGAGTGGCAGGTGAGTCTCTTCTGGACAGGGCGTCTGCTAGACTGTTTTGGGTGCCAGGAATACATGTGATGGAGAAGTCATATTGGCATAAAAGTCGGCCCAGCGTGCCTGTCTGGAATTGACACATTCCATGTTCCTGAGCACCTGTAAATTCTTATGGTCGGTGCGCAGTATAACCCGATGGGCACTTCCTTGTAACAGATGTCTCCATTCTTCACACGCTGTCTTAAGGGCCAACAATTCCTTTTCTATTACTGAGTAATTTCTTTGGCTTGCTGACAGGGTCTTTGAGAGATAGGCCACAGGGTGTTCTTCTCCATCCTTGGATTGTAAAAGTACGGCTCCCAAAGCATTTGCAGAGGCATCAGCTTCTACTATAAAAGGTTGAGTCTGGTCTGGCTGAAGCAAGACAGGGGCAGTACAGAACATCTTCTTCAATCTCTGGAAAGCTAGGTTGGCTTGGTCGGTCCATGCAAAGTTTCTGGCCTCTTTCTTGAGCAGAGCTGTGATTGGTAGAACAACTTGGGAAAATTTACCGATAAACTTCCTGTAAAAATTTGCCAGACCCAAAAACCTTTGTACATCCTTCTGGGAGGATGGAGCGGGCCATTCTAATATGGCCGTCACCTTCCTGGGATCCATCGATATGCCTTCTTGGGAGAGGATGTAACCTAAGTAAGGGACAGAGGAGGTCTTGAATACACACTTCTCGGGTTTGACCAGGAGGTGTTGGGATTGAAGACGTAGAAGGACCATCTTCAAATGCTGGGCATGTTCTTGGGGAGACGGTGAAAATACCAAGATGTCATCGAGGTAAACTATTGTGTTCACATACAACAGATCGGAAAACAGGCGGTCCATAAACCGTTGAAAAATTGCCGGGGCATTGACCAACCCAAAAGGCATGACCTTGTACTCGAATAAACCAAAGGGTGTTCTGAAAGCGGTCTTCCATTCATCCCCTGTTCTTATGCGTAGAAGATGGTAGGCACTCCGTAGATCTAATTTAGAAAAGATGGTGGCTCCTTGAACGGCCTCCAAAATATCGGAAATTAAGGGCATGGGATAGCGGTCACGAACGGTGACCCTATTAAGGCCCCTATAGTCTATACAAGGCCGTAGCTCAGCTGAATCCCTTTTCGGTATGAAAAAAAGAGGGGCACCGGCTGGGGATTTCGAAGGCTGGATGAGCCCATTGGTAAGATGAGAATCCAGGTAGGTGCGTAGGACCTTCTTTTCTGTGATGGATAAAGAAAACATGCGGCCGAAGGGCACCAATGCATCTGGTACCAACTCTATGGCACAATCCTCCGGACGATGTGGGGGTAATTCCAAAACCGGATTGTTACTGAATACTTCCCGGAATTCAGCCAACTCAGTGGGTACAGTACAAATGTCACATACTTCCTTGCGTTCGGAAGTCAAAATCTGCACCGTCTCTTTTGGAATACGTGACAAACAACTCTGTCTACAGTATTCCGACTCAAAGGCCATGGTGTTTCGGGTCCAATCGATGGCTGGATTGTGTTTCCTAAGCCAGGGGATCCCCAGGATGATGGGGAAATGGGCGGCCCGAATGAGATCGAACTGTAATTGTTCCATGTGTTGGAGTATAAGTACCTTGAGAAGTTCAGTAGAGTGGGTTATGGGACCAGAAGACAAGGGTGATCCGTCCACACCTTCCACTTTTTGTATGTCTTCACGTTTCTGTAGGGTGAGTCCTTGTTGGTGTGCCCACTGGGTGTCCATGAACATGCCTGCGGCACCGCTATCCAAAAGGGCCATGGTATGAAGTACTGAGGTGGGAGTTTCCAGTCGGATGGCCACTATCATGAGACGCGAGTCCATGGTGTCTGGGGGTGAAGAGATGGTTACCGTGACATAGGGACTTGGGGTTAGACCTCGGAGACTCGTCCCCATTAGTTCCGAGGTAGGTCGTTTCCCGTCTTCCTAGGGGGTACATCCGGACAGCTACGAAGCAGGTGTGTATTTGAACCACAATACATACAGAGGCCCGACTCTCTTCGTCTTCTTCTCTCATCTGAAGTTAAGGGCGCTCGAGCCGCCCCTATCTGCATTGGTTCTTCCCTTTGACTTCGGGATGGCAACATAGGCAGGGAGGAGGCACCAGGAGTGTGGGGCACGGGAGGCTTATGCTTTCTTCGTTCCACCCTTCGTTCATTCAGCCTGTAATCGATCTGGAGCACAAGAGACATCAGATCCGACAGGGTGGTAGGTCGGACTATGCGGGCTAGTTCGTCCTTGATCTCCTCCTTGAGACCACGACGAAATATGGTATATTGAGCCCGTTCTGGCCAACCTGCTTCAGTAGCAAGTCTCTTGAAAGTTGAAATGTACGTAAGTAGATCACTAGAGCCTTGTTGAACGTCTAGGAGTTCTTCTGCGGCTACATGCGTGATCTCGGTCTGCTCAAAGGTTTGTCTAAGCCGATTCAAGAAAGCCCCATAATCATGTGTGACGGGATCATTGTTTAAGACTTGCGGGGTTGCCCAGGCTAGGGCATTTCCAGTCATGTTGGATACCATAAATCCGACTTTGGTATGATCTGAAGAAAAGGTCTGGGGGCGGAATGCAAAATAAATGGAGCATGCTTCCATAAATTCTTTTAACTTCTTGGGGTTCCCGTCATATTTGCCTGAAGACAGGATCATAGGGGATAAGTCCATCTCACGCGTCTCTCGTGTAGCGATCATCTGTCTTAAGGCAGTGTTGTCAGCTTTAACATTCTGTAGTTCAACATTCATAGCCTGAACCGCATTAATGAGTTCTTGGATCTGTATGGGAGTGGCCATTGCTACACTTGGGCGTTGCAAACTATCTTGCTCGGGCTGCAATGGTTCCAATTCCTGATCCCCCTGCTCCCAATCCTCCTCCTCACCTGGTTTGGATTCCGGGTTTGCTCCGAACCTCTTCCTCCACAGTGTTTTTTCTTTGCTGTGCCGATAAGGCCGGCCGCGAGAGGAAGCCACCCTGAACCCGTTATTAGGAGGTCCAGGAGGGGCCCTCCTTCCGCAGCAGGCCGATCCGGGGAAAAAGCCTTACGGCATAAAAAACCCCTGTCTTGTTGGATGGTAGAGGAGAACTGCAGGAATCCGAGGGTTCCGGTGGAGTAGTTCCTTGGTCGTTCCAGCGGACGTGCATTGGGCGGTATAAGGTACGTTGAAGTCATACAGCATGTGAATGCGGAGATCAGATGGGGGAGCAGACAGAAGAAGAGAGGGGAGCACTAGAGCAGCATTAGCAAGGCGGAAAGCAGGAAGGGTGGAAGGGAAGCAAGAGCTAGAGGAAAAACAGCGTGTTAACCCGAAAGCCTAAACGCGAAGGGTTGCAACGCGTCGGCTTCCGGGTTGAACGCAAAGAAATGGACTTGCAACGGCGTACTCCGAAAAAACTAGACCGTCACAGTACGGTGGATGGGAACGTGGCGGCAATATCAATGGCGGCTCATGCGCCAACGGGGCCACAACCGCCAGCTTCCTCGGTTCGTGACACTCAATGCGAATGGGGACCACTGGAGCACAGGCACCGTTAATAATGGTGCCTGTGCTTCCATGAAAGTCTGCGGCCGGGTGCCATTCTGCCCTCCAGGTCTGCCCTGGCGGGCAGTACAGCAACCGGCCGCAGACTCGAAGTTTGCCGGTCAGGAAACAACAGTGCCGATAAGCTTACTGACACTGTTGTTTCTGGACCGGCAAGCTTGTAATGAGGGCCAATGACAATTATTAAAGAAATATGATGTCTCTTCGTGCAACTTTGTTTTCCTTTTTTAATTGAGTAGTTATCCCTTTGGAGTTCTTGTTTTTATAATTAGACCAGCACTCCCCTTGTTTTTTGCATATTTTAAGTAACTTTGGGTCTCACCTTAAGTTACTAGGGGAATCCAGACGTGGACCCCTTGCTCACTAATCTTAGAGAGGCACAGCTCCACCCTATTGATGAGGTCCAACCAGACCGAAACACGTGTCTGAGGTTGCTGTCGGTACTCTTGTTCAGAGGAGAATTACCTAGCATTTCAGTGCTCGACTGCCCCAGGGCAGGACAAAGACTGATATGCTTTGGATATTTCTCCTCTGTGAAAGATAGTGAGTGAAAGAATCTGGGTAAGGCCCTTGTAACCAGGACTATTGTCTGGCAGAGGGACTCCCAGAAACCCCCTTGTTTTTTGCATATTTTAAGTAAGTTTGGATCTCACCCTAAGTTACCAGGGGAATCCAGACGTGCACCCATTTCTCACTATTCTCTGAGAGGCACAGCTCCACCCTACTGATGAGGTCCAACCAGGCCGAAACACATGTCTGGTGTTGTTGTTGGTACTGTTGTTCAGAGGAGAATTGCCTAGCATTTCGGTGCTGGACTTCCCCAGGGCAGGACAAAGACTGATATGCTTTGGATATTTCTCCTCTGTGAAAGATAGGAGCTAAAGAATCTGGGTAAGGCCCTTGTAAGCAGGACAAATGTCAGGCAGAGGGACTCCCAGGACACCCCTTGTTTTTTGCATATTTTAAGTAACTTTGGGTCTCACCCTAATTTACTAGGGGAATCTAGACATGGATCACTTGCTCACTATTCTTAGAGAGGCACAGCTGCACCCTGCCGATGAGGTACAAACAGACCAAAACACGTGTCTGGGGTTGCTGTTGCTCCTAGGACCCCTTATTGATTTTTTTTTATAATTAGACCAACCTTGTTTAACCTTTGTTTTTAGTTTATTATCATTCAAATAGAAAAATAGATGGTCATTTGCACACTGCCAACAATGTGTAATAACTTCTAATAGGCTCTTTATTTGACTGGAATGTTCATGGGTTGGTCTAATAGCCCTTGGGATTTCTTACAAAGCAATTAGGTTTTCATTTGAAGGTGAATGCAGTGTATTTAAAGCTCTATGGATATAATGGCTATGGACAAAAAACATTGCATAGGTGTATAACGCTTGTGTATTACACCTCTGCATGTTATTCAACAGACAGGAACTCTGTAGATTTCCAACTGTCTCAACATGAGTGTGTGCATTGAGTTTTCTGTAGTGAAGAGATGGACTGTATGTATCATCTTGTTTACTTACAGGAAATATAGGTTTGTGGTAAGGACTGGGTTGTTGTATTATGACTTCTGGGGGCAGGAATTGTTCAACTATAACTTTTTTGTTTGGAATAGTCTGTGTTTAAATTGCATATTCTTTCTGCGGAATTGGTACCAAGTCAACTAATATTTACATGGTGGACATGCTCTGTCATGGCAAACATGGTTTTTGAATAGTTAAACTGCTCCAACAACAGCAGAAGATTCAACATATGTATTTATGATGTGTTACTCAACTTCTGTTGGAAAAGCTGGCTTAAAAACAGCTTCTCCCCTAAGACTTCCTCTAACTTACAGTGGGGTTCAAGCGATAGCTGTCAAAATACCATCCAATTTTACATATAATATGGGACAAAACAGTGCCAAATTTCTTTCGTGTTTTCCACTTCTACTTGATTTGTCACAGGATGTACTCCATTGGTTGCTGCCATGTGTCCTTTGGGAGTAATTATTTCTACCTGCTTGTCTGTTCGAATGTAAATTGAATGTTGTTTATCTTTTTTCTCAAATATGGAAATATGGGAACCCAAATCTGAAAGGGCCTCAATCTACTCAACGGCATTCTTAGGTTATCACAGTATTCCATAGATGGACTGAACCCACCAGAATGATCATAGCCAAATATCTATGTTTCTGCCATAGTACGAAATGCTGCCTAAAGTTGACTAGAAATTTTGTGGAAAACCATTCACATATTTCCTCTTTCTTTGTTGAGCATGTTCCGAGCAGAACTTTGAGGGTGCTAAACCGTGATGTGGTACTGAGGCATCTCCTAGAGATGGCATATCTATAGCACATGCTCTGACTGTGTCAAAGTGTTTCCTTATGAATTCATAATTTTACAAATTGTAGTTATGAACCAATCACAGAAACCACAGGCCTTACTCCAAGATCTACTCCTGACTATTCAATGCTCCCTGAAATACTCACACTGCGCACACAATTGTGAATGACTTACAATGTATTTATGATAAATCTAAATATTATCCTACACATCTGAATGTGGAAGAGAGGATAGTGCTGAAAGACCTTTAAAATAATAGAAACATAACAAATAAACCTGTCTATAGGAGTGGTAAAATAGTCCAGAGAAAAGTACTAGAGTGAGATGATAATAGAAAGGCACCTACCCAGAATAGGATTTGGCACACTGGAATAAAACTGGGATTGAAAATAGTGGTCAAATATGAACCCCTAATGAAATGCAGAAAATCAGGAAAGATCAAGAAGAACTCGGACATAAATGAGACTTGCAGCCCGATTCATGGAAAAGTGTGCAGAAATCCTGCAACGCCTGCGTGCCGAGAACATTACTGCGAGAGAGCCTACATGCAATAAGTACTCCTGTGCATTTTGCTTATTCATGGAATTGTCAGCGCAAAGTAACCACATATGCAAGTCACGGCAGGAACGCCCCTGACACGCTCCATGCAAATCAAAAGCAGCCAGAAACAGGCACCTTTACATGCTCCCCAGGCGCAAATATATGCACTCTCAAAACAGCACGTGTGGTCCCCTGCAAGCAGGCTTGCATCATCTGGGACCGTGCACAGGGTCCCCCTTAACTGTTGCAGGCACTCCAACAACATGTATTCAATTTATCGTAACTCGGGTAAAACTTGGAAAATCTGCATGCAAACCCCTTTAACTCTTCCTGCACCCCGCTACACTGCATACAAGCAACCCTAAGTTAGATCAGAACCCCAGCTGCGTACACGCATCGCGAAATCCGACACCCAATCTTACCACTGTGCCGAGGATCCTATGCGCAAGTGTCTGTACGCCTGCCTTCGGGGGCGGATACTATGGGGGCTTTGAATGGCCATTTCCCTGCTGGGAGGTTGCGCAGTCGGATCCCTGATTACATATTGTTGCGCGCAATAGTGGGCTTGGGATGGACTGTCTGTGGGCCATCCCTGGTAAAGCCCACTTTTTTTTTCTGCATGTTCGTCTCCATTTTCTGTGTTCCGCCACCTTGCTCCCCCTCTGTGCAAGCCACGTCCATGCTCTGCGTGGTGTCTCGTACAATCCACTCACAGGGGCGTGCCTGGTTGCCGCAAATTCCAGGCAAATCCACGGAATATCCTGAGGATTTGATTCCATGAATCAACGGACAGGGTTACACATGCAGATTGCCGCGCAAGTTCCCTATTTTTCACGCATATGATTCCATGAATCGGGCCTGTAATCTTTTGTGGTATAGATATTGCACTTGTGCAAAACGACATGCAGGGAACTACCCAAAGAGGATCCAAGATTGAGAAAGCCTGGGGAATGTGCTGGATATGGCGAGATTAAAATGCAAAGCCATCTATTATCTTTTTTCTGAATATTCCAGTGACTGAAACACTGATAGGTGATTGGTGGAAAGGTGCTGGACCCACATCTCAACATACACACTCCAGTTATGGTGACCAATACAACATTGATGCATGGAAGATATGGACTCAATCAAACTGAAGGCTTAACTCTAATGTTGTTTTTCAGCCTACCATGCCTTTACAGAAAGGGAAAGACAATATGCAAATCAGGCATAGCCCTGCCCAGGGGAGTTGCTAGGTCTGGGAAAGACCCGGGGCTACGCTGATGTCGGAACTGTTGGGACTGGGGGCTAGCTAGTCTTTTGGCTGTAGCTCCTGAGATTCTATCCGGCGCTACAACCAAAAGATCAGGGGCTATAGCCCCTTTAGCCCCCCCTAGCAATGCCCCTGGCCCCGCCCCAAAAGAGGCAGTCCATGGAGAAGTACAAGGTCTCACCCCTTCTACCCCAGACCACAAGCAACCCTAGACGTGCTTTGACCTCTGTGTTTGCAGTTGATTAATTAACGTTTTTTAAATAAACGCTGTATGGATGTATGTCCCATCCTTGAAAGGTACAGTGAGCAAAAAGCGTGTGCTGCAAACTCTTATCACAGAACAGGTTATCATGCCATGTTCTTTCTGGAGAGGAGCGCCTGCTACCTTTTTAAAAATATTTGCAAGGAACTTGGGGTTGGTCACCCTGAGTTACCTGGCGGCAACCAGACGTGGACTCCCTGTTCACTGTACTTAGAGAGGCACAGCTTCACCTCACTGATGAGGACCAACAAGCCTGAAACACGTGTATGGGGTTGTTGGTGGTACTCTTGTTCAGAGAGGAATTGCAATAGCATTTCGGTGCTGGACTGCCCATGTGGGCGGGACAAAGACTGATATGCAAATGGATATTTCCCATCTGTGAAAGGTACAGTGAGCAAAAAGCTGTGCGGCAAACTCTCATCACAGAACAGGTTATCATGCCATGTTCTTTCTGGAGAGGAGCGTCAGCTACCTTTTTTTAAAATATTTGCAAGGAACTTGGGGTTGGTCACCCTGAGTTACCTGGGGCAACCAGACGTGCACTCCCTGCTCACTGTGCTCAGAGAGGCACAGCTTCACCTCATTGATGAGGCCCAACAAGGCTGAAACACATGTATGGGGTTGCTGGTGGTATTGTTGTTCAGAGAGGAATTGCCATAGCATTTCGGTGCTGGACTGCCCATGTGGGCGGGACAAAGACTGATATGCAAATGGATATTTCCCATCTGTGAAAGGTACAGTGAGCAAAAAGCATGTGCTGCAAACTCTCATCACAGAACAGGTTATCATGCCATGTTCTTTCTGGAGAGGAGAGCCTGCTACCTTTTTTAAAATATTTGCAAGGAACTTGGGGTTGGTCACCCTGAGTTACCTGGGGGCACCCAGACGTGGACTCCCTGCTCACTGTGCTCAGATAGGCACAGCTTTACCTCACTGATGAGGCCTAACAAGGCTGAAACACGTGTATGGGGTTGCTGGTGGTACTCTTGTTCAGAGAAGAATTGCCATAGCATTTCAGTGCTGGACTGCCCATGTGGGTGGGACAAAGACTGATATGCAAATGGATATTTCCCATCTGTGAAAGGTACAGTGAGCAAAAAGCCTGTGCTGCAAACTCTCATCACAGAACAGGTTATCATGCCATGTTCTTTCTGGAGAGGAGCGCCTGCTACCTTTTTTAAAATATTTGCAAGGAACTTGGGGTTGGTCACCCTGAGTTACCTGGGGGCAACCAGACGTGGACTCCCTGCTCACTGTGCTCAGAGAGGCACAGCTTCACCTCACTGATGAGGCCCAAGAAGGCTGAAACACGTGCATGGGTTGCTATTGGTACTCTTGTTCAGAGAGGAATTGCCATAGCATTTCGGTGCTGGACTGCCCATGTGGGCGGGACAAAGACTGATATGCAAAGGGATATTTCCCATCTGTGAAAGGTACAGTGAGCAAAAAGCGTGTGCTGCAAACTCTCGATCACAGAACAGGTTATCATGCCATGTTCTTTTTGGAGAGGAGCGCCTGCTACCTTTTTTAAAATATGTACAGTTGGTGGTTTGTGGAACTGCACCCTGTTGAACGGCAGTTGAAACAATAGCGCAAGCCCTGGTTGTTATTTTATGGCATTAGAGATGCAATGTAGACCTGCAGTTTAGGGATTCGTGATGGGCTGGCCGAGTTGGTGGAACATGAAGGACTCCGAGTTCCCAGCGGTGTTTTTACACGGTGTTCGTTCCTTCCCATGCATTGGTAATGAATGATGTGTTGTTCTTTTTGTTCAGATGGTTAAAAAAAACAAAAAAACAAAAAAAAACATAGGATTGTTGTTGCATTGAGCGAAGACAGTGTCAAAAAACTTGCGGCCGGGGAAAAATGATGCCAATACAATACACAGCTCACTGTGCAAGGAACTGAAACCGTGGCTTAGTGAACGGTTCTATGCGAGTGAATCTTGTTATCCATTACAATAGAACAGACGATAGTATCGTATTACAGTGTCTGCTTTTATGGTGCACCCCAGGCTTAACCCGTCGCACTTCCCTTGGCTGCATATTTTAAATATAACCTATTGTGTGTGTGTTTTTTTTTTTTTTAATGTACGGCAAGATGGTAGCTAATGTTCGAATAATAAACAATATAATCAATCAATCAGGCAGGCATTTGTCTTCATCGCGGATCTGCCACGCAATTTGCCACAATTGGCAGAATGTCCTCAAGCAAGACCTGCCACTGAGTAGCAAAGGTAATTACAGTGAGTTAAGGCTGAGCTGCAGAGCCTGGCGGCGGCAGAGAGAATCTGCGCGCGCAGCCCGCAGCCTCAGACCCACTTCTGTCTTATGAGAAGATTACTAGGTAGGCTTGAAGAGCCACATGCATCCTGTTATTTTACTAACACACAGCTACATAGCTATTTTAGATCAAGCATGCCATGGAAGGTAAGCTTACCAGGGGGTAGCTATGACACTGTTCTCAGTGCCTTGAAGCAGGCTTCTTTCTTGGTATATGTCAGCATACTAAATAAATATGCACGGCGGTATAATATCTTTCAAGAGCTCCGTGTTTACTCTAGATTGTTATTAAATTAAGTAAACTCAGCTCTTGAAAGATATTATACTGCAGTGCACCCGTGACCCCGGTCTGCAGTGATAGCTTGACCAAAAGATGTGTTCCATGGCAAAACCCTTCACCATAGATTGCCTCACTATGTGAATGTGCAGGTCATTGCATTCCCATGACAGGACGAGCCGGGAGGAAAGCGGTTATCTTATTAATTAATGGCTATTATTTGGCTTTTCGCCAGTGTCTGGGCATTAGCCTGTAACTTTGGAAATTCGAATTCCCTTGTATCTACTGCCAAGACATCGTCTTCCGCAGTCTTGTTTATTAGTGTTTCTGTTTCAACATGTCACCCTGCTGCACTGTGCTGTTGGCTGGTTGCTGTGGACTCAGGGACGTCATTTGGGGGTCGCCAGAGGTCGCAATTGCGACCTCTGAGGTCTCCCTTGCGACCTCTGTGGTCTCCCTTGCGACCTCTGTTAAAAAAAAAGAAATAAAAAAAAAACATTTCGTTTTTTTTAATTTTTTTATTTTTCGTTTTTTGTAATGCAAGGTCCTGGAGTGGCTGGCTCTCATGTTCAGGCCCTTTAAAAAAAAATAATAAGACAAATAAGAACAGGAGTGCCACAAGTCTAACACTTTCAGCACTGACCCTAAATAAGAAAGAATAGGAAACAAAATAATGTGTCTTTCTGGAATTATGTACAATAATTGCTAAACTCATTAAAGGTTTATTTCAGCCACACTTCTGGGGGTGAGTCACTGATTTAGTCTGTTCTTAAACGCCTCAACTCAGCCTTTAATCCTTCTGAGGTCGATAAATGAGTACCAAGACAGGTTGGGTGATATTGGGTGTATATTTTTTCTATATAAAGCGCTTAAGTGTAAGTGCTATATAGTAACACATCATTATCATTTGGTCATGGACGTCTGCTTGCATTCACAGTAATTTGGTAATATGGGCCTATACACACTGACCTTAACGCTACATATGGCAATCCATTCTTGCATGAAATGTACATCACATTATAGTGATATCGTAACCATATTTTTCGTACTGTACAATGCTGTGATGTCACTTCCTGTTTTGGCAACGGGTGAAAGGTGCGCGTTCCATCGCTTCCCGCGATATCACTTCGGGGTGGGGTCAAATGATATCAGTTCCTGTGATGTCATCAGGGGTCAAGGGTCGTGTGATGTCACTTCCGCTACCCCTGGCATTTTGGTGAAATGACGTCCCTGTGTGGACTCACGGCGCTGTGTCCCAAATCGTGGTAACCATCCTGCAGGTGTGCGTGGACAGGGCCACAGCGTGCATCAGTGCTGATGAGAAGTCATTTTCTCTCATTTATCCGATCACCCATGGGCCAGGGTTTGCCGCGTCTTGGAGGATGGCATTTCTCAGCGAGCATGCTGTTCAGGGAACTCTTTCCAACTTGGATTCCCTTTATGTGAACGTTGAAAAACAATTTGCAGATTCCTTTGGGTGTATTTTGCCTCTTCCGGTTAAACATGTTGTAGCATAAATTAAGTAACTGTATTTGCACTTGGGGCCTTATAAAACACCAATAAACAAATAGCATAAAATAACACATCACAGCAGGAGATGAGTTAACAGGCCAGTAAACTCTGGCATATTGGTTTTACAGAAAGTTATCTCTTTTTGCATGGGTAATAAAATGTGCCCTTAGGGCCATTTACCACAAGGTTGTGATAAAATGCTGGCAGAAGGGTTCATGTATTGACTCCCCTTCAGTGAACTGAGCTGGGACCTCAGCCCACCCTATGGTCCCTCCCCACACATACAGAGGATAAGGATGGGTGATTTCAGAAATGTCTGCAAGCACTGCTCCGAAACCTAGCCTAGAATGTGACCAGAGCAAGCCTGATCCTATTCTATGTGGTGTTTCCTCTTCCTCTACACAGCATTCTAACATGGACATTGCACAGGTCAGGTGGTCAGCAGACTTTGCATAGGGCAATTGTGATCGTCATTGCCAGGAGGAATGGCATGCTGTTCCCCGAAGGCAGCAATTGACTAAAATGTCCAGGAGACCTGCCTATCATAGCCAATGGTGAGAGAGCACAGGAGATAAAGTCCAAAACATCTGGAGAGCTATATGTTGCAGACCATTGCACTTACCCATCCATAATATCCATAATTGCATAATAGGCGGTAGATGAAGTTGTGCAAGTGACTTTGTCTATTTCTGATCATGATGAAGCAAGCCACTGCAAAGAAAGAGATCGTTTCTTGATATTCATGTCTTAAAATGAGGGTTTGCCTCTAAACTTGTCTATAGAAATCCTCAAAGTTACCCCAGTTGCGAATTTTTGAGAAAGCAACAATTAATTTTGTGGTGTGTGCTACATAAGCAAATAGATACATACATACGTGAATAAAATCAACACAAATCTCCCATGGGCTGATGAGTTTACAATGCTCTTGCAACCACATTTGATTTCCGACAGTGGTTTCTTATGGTCCTCTCCCTATCCTTTTATACAATGTTTAATCACTCAAACAATATATTCACAATTGACATAGTACCTCAAAGGTGCAATTTCCTCAGACCATAGATCTGTGGGCTGCAGCATCATGGCAAGGCGTCAATCATTTCGCACAGACACCTTGGGTTATGGTCTGAAGGCAAATTATATAAAATGGTTAAAATTGAGTTAATAGTTACATTAGAACACAGGCAGGACGGTCTATCTAACCACTCATACTTCTTTGCTGACCAATGTCCCAGTGAGGGGCTGCAAAGTGAGTAGAACAGTGCTGAGGGAAGGATTATAATTCTAATTGTTATTCAGCGGAAGCTGAGTTTAGGAAGCCCTGGGGGTCCATTGAAGGGTTGCAATACTACATGGTGGGCATCACATTCTCACAAGGTGTACCTTGTGTTGCATACTTGCCTAGGTTACATCTCAACAAAGTAGCCAACTCGCCGGGCGGAGGGATCTTTCAAAATGCCAGATGTAGAAGTACAGCTTAACCATCAGCATACACTGGGCAGATTCCTTTTGCAACTACTTGCTTTGTAAGCACATCTTTAAAGCATGTAATGGGCATTTAGGCAAGATATTTTTAAGGTTGAATTGGCACAAACATAAGATCTGTGGGCTACAATTCTATGTCAAGGTTCTAGACATGTTGCAGACAAATAATGGGTTAATGGTTTATATTTTGAAGGTAAATGATATGGAATCTTTAAATATTAGCTAATAATTACAGTAGAACACAGGCAGGAATTTCCATGTAGCAACATGTTCTTCTGTGCTGACTCCTGCCTGGGTGAGGGGCTACACATTTAGCAAAACAGTGCTGGGGGAGGGTGGGAGGTCGTATCTCCCAAATAAATGGAATTTCATGTTAAGGGAAGCCTTGGAGTGCATTAAGAGGTTGCACTACAACTTGTGCAGTCTCACATCCTCACAGGCTACACTTTATGCTACTATTTAAGAGTTGTATGTGGATATTAATTCTACTCAGCAGCCACATTAACCCTAGGTAGATAGAATCTGAAGTAGAGTTTTGCAGAAATAGGTTTATGCATATCGTTTGAAATACGAACATAGGTTCCCAGTCACAGGCGCATAATATTACAGGGTAGTTGTAATTCAACCTGCATTGAAACACAAGCAGCAGTTTTAGGAAACAACGCATAGAAGTTGTTATAGTGTAGCCTGACAGAATGGAGAACAACTGGGCATTTTAGAATTGCTCATGCAAAGGGCAAGCTTTCAAAGGGCAAGAGGCATTTCTTCACAAGATAATGCTGCTTTCTTCTGAACGAAATCTGCAGGTGTAGCTGAGGAAAAACACATCAGAATGTATCTGGGGGTTTATAGTGATAAAATCGAAAAATAAAATCTCGAAAAAAAAGGTCGAAAAAAAAGGTAAAAAAAAGTCGCTTTTTTTTAATGCCGTTTTTTATTCGAAATGGGGGGGTTCCCCCCCCCAACTCCCCCTTTTTTTAACCCTTTTTTTAAATCCCGGACCCCAAAATAAATATATAATTAAAAAAAGAGTAATTAGACTTTTTTTTTCGAGAATTTTTTTCGACCTTATTGTCATTCGAGATTTTATTTTCGAGATTTTGGCCGACCTCCATATCTGGGCTTTCAACATTAGTTGTCCATAGTATTTGTTTGAAAGGCAGTACAGGATTTGAGGGAGAGGGATAATTACAAAAATGTCACATGATGATTGGGGCAGGTGGTGCAAGCCCTATGATCAGAAGCAGTGAGAGCAATAATATGGAGACATGTATGGGGGCAAGACAAGAGAACACTTGTTAAATGTGACTTGGAATTAGGCTGCTGAAATAATGTGGAAGGGAATATTGAGGCCTGCCCTCCTAAAAGATTTCTTCTAGTAGCAGGTCTTGTTGGCTATTCTTGTGATATTGTGAACATTTGAGTGCAGAGCTGGGGGCGAAAGTGAATCTGCATTATTGCATGGGCCTTGGGAACGTGCCATTGTTTCCTGGGGGAAAGCAAAGGAGGAGGTTATCCATGGTCAATTGCTATGACAAAGAACAGAAAAGCATTCAGGCTTATTGTGAATTGTAAACTGCTTTTGCAAGTTATAGTTAGCCGCATAACATAAATGATTGGTAAATTATGTCACTTAGGCATTAATACTTAATTTTCTTGAGCTTCCTCAGACTGTTGGCTGGTAAACTTTCGGTGTAAAATTTAATTAAAATATAGGATTTCCTTTTTAATTACAAGGCACGCAAATGACCCACCATTAATAAATCTGGCTATGAATAGGGATGCATGGCGAGCTAACTGTGCCAAGAATAATGTTGAAAATGTTTCTTTTATTTTAATTTGAAATAGTCCTGTGTCTTTCCCACAATATGAGCAACCAATGCTGTGTAATTGAATATTGCTTCATATCGCTGTGTCTTGAGAAGTGAGAATATTAGTCTACTGTAACAAACACCGTCAGGATGGGGACACGGCGCAGCGATCTGGCAGCGCTTTACCGGTCTCCTTCCTGTAACATGGTGGATTTCAGTACTGCAGGCGGCGGTCTAGTGTTGCAAGCAGTGACCTACCTATCCATGGCCATGCCTCCCTACGCACGCAACGCTTATCATGAGATGACGACGGCAGTTCAGTGCGTTGCTACTCTCCACAGAGCCCAGCTACGCTTCGTGAGTTCGTTTACTAACTACTTACTACTTCTCCTTGCCATACCTAGAATTAGCTCTCTAGCTCATCTGTCCTGATAGGCACTTTAACCCTTGTTCTGGCTTTCGTCCCAATCTTTTCGCCTATCTATCTGCAGAGGAATCCCTTCATCGCTCCAGAATTCTTCCGCCTGCACGACATGGCGGAGACGTCTCCTTTGACAACAAACGCTCGCTGAGCAGGTACGTCTCTTCGTATTCTTCCCATCTGCTCTCTCATTATGTAGCGGTGAAAGATCTTGTGGCTTCATACGTAGATCTCATTCCTTGTTTTCCTTCAGGCAAAAGCTTAAATTCGTCTCTCGTAGCTATTTTCACCGACCCACGTTTGGAGCGGAGCTCTTCTCACCATCTTTCTCCGAGGGTAAGATTCCTCAAGAGTATCTTTAGGAAGTCAGTTCAGTTCCCTCTTCTACCTGGTTCATACTTCTCTGCTTTTTTCACAGCCTTCTGGTCTGTTCCTACTAACATCCCGGGTCTAATATCGGGGGCCACACCTTTCCTCTTTCAGTGCTTATCTTTTGCTAGTTTTGGGTAAGCCTCCCAATTCCTCTTTCTTATACTCCATTTATTAGTTAATGAATGTGTTGTGGGTTAAACTTTAATGTCCTCTTATATTGTTACCCGTTTCCAGTAGTTTATTACATTGAGAAGTATCATCCATATCATCCGGATCTTCCCTGGGGAGCAGCTATCTGGACACCTCGAACCCCAGCAGCTCTTCTCGGCACAGGGTTTTTTCCCCTACGGGGGTTTTCCCTGGAGTGCTCACTCCTGGCCTGGACTTTTTCGTTGCGGTCAGCGGAGGGACTTCTAGGTATTTCCTCATTCTCGTCATAGTCTCAGGGAAAGGATTCAGGTAGGTGTTTCCTATGTTTGTTCTAGCCGTGCTAAAATATTTGTGTGATAGTTCTTACATCTACATAACCTGGCATGTGTTTGGAAATAAGAAATGTCTTATTATTTCAGTCCTGAGGAACAGGTTGGGTGACATTTTTCTGTATGTTAAATGTTTATATCATAGTGATTGGTTAACATTGGTGTGAGTTTTCTGCATTGATAATTGTAAAAACATTACATTATATGAAGCGAGTTAGTGTGTTCTTTTCTTGCCCATGCTTTTATGAGTACATTGGTCTGTAATATGTGCAGACTAAACCTGCAAGGAAGACAGTATTAGGTCTTAATATTAGTAGCCCAAATTCGCGGAGTCACGTGTACGCATGTGTGCAGGTGTTCTACGGACAGTGTTCATGCCCCCGAACTAATTAAAGGTGCAACACACATGCAGCGGACAGTTACAGACAGGCACGATGTTCGTAGGACTCAAGGGTGTGATATGCATGCGTGCAGGTGTTCTACAGACAGTGTTCAGGTCACCGAACAAATTAAATGTGCACCACAACTTTGCCGACAGGCGGACGGTCTATGAGTTCGACGGACATATTCATTCTGGTTGCGGACAATGCGAACAGGGGGTATGTTCTTAGGACACCTCATTTTGAATAGTTGCAGACATGCGGATGGATTTAGTGTCCTGCGGACACCTCCATTTTGATTGCGGACAGTGCGGACAGGTAAAATGTCCTTAGGACACCCCCATTTTGGTTAATTGCGGATATTCCAGACACCCACGCCGTCCGCAGACACCCTAACAGCCTTTTAAAAAAAAATAAGACACAGAGGAATATAATAACAGCACACATACTATTTTATTATTGTATAACAATATAAAAATTATGAAAGAGAGGGGGATGCAGAAATTGATACACATACAGGCGACAGGGGAACAAGGGGCTTGTACATGTTGGATGGTAGGGGAGGAATGGATTGAAGTGTCATCCCCATACGCCCAATCAATAATTGATTACTTTTGGGTATCAAAAAGTTTCTTTGAAAGTGACATAAGACTATCAATAAGCTCAATGTCAAGTAGTGATCACAATCTGCTTCGGTTGGCCTGTATGGTAGAATGGACGATTGAGCAAAGAAAATACGATCTCGTAATTTCCGTAAACAGTGGCGGAAACCGGCTGAAGATGGATAGACCAACGATAGAGAAAATAAGCCAGAAATTACGGCGGACCTCTGAACAGTCTGTAAACTACGCACCGTTACTATTTGATTTCATCACAGTCAAATCCGCTGATCGTACAATGGGCTCCAAACATAAACACCTCTCATCTTCAATCCTGACACAAGCAAAACAAGTTATGACACGAGATATAAGAACCCTAAAGAAGTCCCACAAATCGGACAGCGACACAAATGCAATCAACAACACCATACGCATACGTCGCCAAAAATACCGTAACTGGCTAAAATCGCAAAAATCGATAATTGAGCAAGATCAAGCTGAGTACCTGATGAGGCATTTAGTCCAAAAGAATTCCCGAGAAATCTGGGCAATTTTGAACGCAGGAAACTCGAAGCACCAGTCACTACCATCGAACGAGATTGATGCCGACTCATGGGAACAGCATTATGGCAACATCTTTTGTAAAACAGCTAATGAGGACGCTAGAAAACCTGCACAAGAGACAATATCTTGGGAACCTCGAATAACAGGACCAGACATAAGACTCGCCATACGATCCCTGAAAAATTCCCACGCAGCAGGCCCAGATTTAATATCAAACATGATGTTGAAAAAGAACGAGGAGCAATGGGCAATCTTCATCGAACTATTATTCGCCCGTGTGCTTACATCAGCAACGATACCTGACTCCTGGCGGGACGCAATCATAGTGCCAATCTACAAAAAGGGCAATTGGGCAGATCCAATCAACTATCGCCCGATTGCCCTGCTGGACACTATAGGTAAAATCTTTGCATCTTTTTTACGTCAAAGGCTGGCTGCGTGGTCTATGTCAGAACAAATCCCTGATATCCGGCAAACAGGTTTTACCAAAGGCGTGGGGGTGGAGGTGAACCTGTTGCTCCTAAACATTCTCAAATTAGAAAGCCAAAAGGCAAAGACGAGACTATTTCTCGCCTTCATAGATCTGAGGGGTGCTTTCGACAGTGTAAACCGAAACAAACTGTGGCAAAAACTGGCAAATTGGAACTGTCCAAGAAACCTCATCGAGCTAATTAGAGCACTATATACGCAAACCACCGTCAGCATAAGACTAAACAACGAAGGCACCCTATCCAAGCGGATACCAACCAGCATAGGTGTGAAACAGGGATGCCCATTAGCTACTGAACTCTTTAAATTGTTTATTTCTGACATCCCTGCTCATCGCAAAGATGTGCGATGTTTTCCACCAAAACTGAATAACATCGAAGTAGGATGCATAATATATGCTGATGATGTGGTTTTACTGGACAGAACCGAGATAGGCTTGCAACACCAATTAACAAACCTTCATGACTACCTGCACAAAAATGACTTGGAGCTAAATATTGAAAAAACTAAGATCATTATTATTAGCCAAAATCGTCCGAAAAGACAAAAAATCTTCAAGTGGAAAATCGATGACATCTGTCTTGAAACAGTCAATTCAATCAGATATTTGGGAATCATATTTAACAACTCAGTCCATGAACATCACTGGAAAGTTGACATGGTCAATCGTATGACTCAATTTGGCATTCAGGGACAGTTGCTGAACAAAACGTTTGGCAAGTTCACTTTAACACCGGTCTTGATTTTCTATACCCAAAAGGTAGTTCCAGCAATCACCTTTGGATCAGAATCCGGTTGGAACATAGATGTCTCGTTTTGGCAAAAATTGGAAGGAATCTTCTGGCGGCCTGTTCTGAAGCTTCCAACCTACATATCAATGACCCAAATCAGATACGAACTTTCACTGAATTCTCTACATTCGCATGTAATGTGGAAGTCCTTAACAGTAATGCGAAAGATGAATTTGTCTCCGACAGCCCCTGCATTCCAAATTTTCTCTGCGACAAGTAACACAGGGAATTCGAAACTTCTCGATGAGTGGAAGCAAATCATGCTGAGAATCTTAGCCACTGCTGATCTCAACCTGAACGATCTACTAGAGAGACCACAACTAGCAAAAAAAAAGTTCGAACAATGGTGCTGGATTTCGAACAATGATTCACGTCTCTTGAAACCGACCACCTTAGACGCTGGAGTTGGGGCACTTAAGCTAAATGTTACAAGCAACTACCTAAAACACTGCCCGTCTCGACATCATCGTGAGCAGTTTCTAAGGTTTCGTTTAAATGCCATAAAAACGAAAGAAATGATGTGGAGTCGTCACTTTAAAGAAGTGAGTAACAATATATGTCGTTTCTGTCACTGTGAAACCGAAACTTCTGAACATCTCCTCACTAGATGCAAAGATGCCACCGCCAAACGGATGACGCATCTGGGAGACTTCATTCCTGTGGACTGTATTAGTCGAGATTGGTGGTCATATGCGGCAGCCGGACACTGTATAAAATTAAGCTGTGCCGTAGTTGACTACTTGAACTCTCTACGTCTCGACACAAACTTTATTTGAAACAACGTTTCATCCAGGATTTTCAGAAGTGGCTCGAGCGGACGGTAATAGTCTGATGGACCTTTGCTTGTTTTGGAGAAGTCCTCTTCTCTTTTTCTTCTTCTTCCTTCTTTTTGGATACATAGGACCACATTGTAATAAAAGTCTGATGTCACAATGCTTGCATTGAGACATGTCAGACTGGTGTTTCAATAAAAAAAAAAAAAGAAAATAATGTTTTTCGTGAAGTTGACTTTTTGGGGATGGTTGGCTGAGATATGGAGAAGGGGTACAGGTACATGTGGGACAGTGATATTTTATTTTTTTCCTTTATATGGTTCTCTACAAAGTTTTTAAAAATAATGAAATTGGTCATTAATTGATCAATTTTTTGCTCTAAACGCTGCAGATGATTTTCAAAGGTGTCTGTTTCAGTATTATTCTTATTGTCTGTATGTTCTGTTTAAAAAATGTTTTAAGTACACATAAAATAATGTGTATTAATTGGCTTATTTAGAGAACTGTAGTGTCTACCATTAGTATCACTGTTTTCACTCATTTTGTCCTGAGGAACATTTTCTTCTAGCCATTCCAAAGTACTAGACATTTCTGTGTAAAAAAAAGAAAATTATTTTTCAGTGTACCCTACTACAGAAAGTTTATAAACATATTAATTAAATGTTAAATGTTAAATGTTAAATGTTAAAGGTATTTGTACCGCGCACCGTCACCAACGAAATTGGTCACCATGCGCTCAGGCGGATCTGTAAATGATAAAGATGGGATGGGTTAGTAAGGTGAAGAAGGGAATAGGATAGTGAGAGGAGTGGTGTTCTGTTGGCAGCTTCAACTCAGTATACACCGGGTGCTGAGCTTTGGTGCGGGTATCGGATCGGAGTCAGTCCGCGTGTGCTGTTGTTCCGGCTTATGTGTTGTTGCAGTGTTGTGAAGTGCGTGCGGCTTGTTGTGCGAGAGATGGTTGTGTGAGTTTATTGAGTGAGATAAGTATGCAGAGTTTGAGCTTATATTGGTTAGTGGGTTACCTGACCTTTACCAGTGTACTTACCATTTTGTGTTTTAGTTTTGCTGTTACTGCTTTGTAGGTGTGCTGTTGATATTTGCTGTGCGGTTTCTGTGAGGTAATTCTGCTGGAAGCATGTTATTTTCTTTTGGTATGTTCCATTATGTTCCATATGCTATGTAATTGGACTGTTGGTGTCTTACATATACAGCTTGCACTTCTTATTTATTTTTTAATGTAATGTATTTATATGCTGCTCTTTGAACATGTTCAGTGTTTTATTGCATGACAGAACAATGTAAGATACCCCCTGAGGTTTTGGATAGTGTTGATGTTGACCGAGTCCGTCTGCAGACATGCGCACAATCCGCGGACATCAGAACCACTATCGTGGGACGGTGTTCAGTATGTTCTATGTTACATGTACATAAATTAAGGGAATCCTACTAAAAACCTAATAAATGCATGCTATATATATCTATATTCAGTGAACAAATCTTTTTTAAGAGGATGTTATGGTTAAGTTGCGCTACAAAAAAACCTATGAAATTCAGTGAAAAAAATGTATTAAAGGGATGTTATGAGCAAGTTGCACTACTAAAAACATATGAAATTCAGTGAAAAATCTTTGTTAAATGGATGTTATGGTTTTAAGTAAAGCCGAAAAACCCTAGAAATTCGTAATATGTTGTTACCAACACTGTACATACCAACTTTTCATCAGAATTAATTTGATATGTGATGTCATCAGTGAGGTCATCAATGACATTTGTCATGTCATCTTTGATGTAATGGGTGTTAGTTTTAGCAGTGCATTGTGGTGGCGCAAGTTATAGTTGGTTAGCTTACCATAACTGGCAAATTTCAATGGTTTTTCTCTTTTACTTGTAAACTTAATGTCCCTTTAACAATGTAACAAGGCTTATTACAAACTGTTCTGTCTAGCTATTTCATGCAGCTGTGAGGATCCACCAAAAACATGGGTCAAACGCTGGAATATATAGACCTAACAGGGATAAAACGAGATGTATGGAACAAGTGTAAGTAACTGTGCAGACCACGATGCCGATCAGGTTCTGGAGTAACTCTTAGGGAAAAATAAAAGCAGGGCTGTACCTTCACAGCAAGTCCAAGAGAGCTACCCACTAGTACAAACCAACTAAATAGACCACATAACCAAGCTACAGCATGGTCAAGTGGAGAACACGCAATGTAATATGCACGTTCTGCCAAGAGGTACGGAAAACAAGTCACAACCTGCGAAGGAACTACGATCCATTGATTCACAAAACGGGCATTCATCACCTCATTATCAACTGTGTATAATGGATGCCTAATTAATGTGGATATCTAGGGAATTACTTGAGCATCAATATGTGGGCACACCAATCCAATATCATGGGTCTGCTTAATAGTAGAACCCAATCCAGAAACTATTCAAATCTTCATTCGTGGCTATCGCTTTACTGAGATAAACATGGCTCTACGATCTACATGGTAATATAGTGCCTTGCTAAATGGTCCAGTAACCCAATGGTACAAAATGCCCAATTACAGAAACATCAGTAGTTGTATGGTCAAACAAACAGTTTACATATTATACACAGCGATACAATATAATTCATTATATAAAGGTACATCATTGTGGTAATACTATTCACAAAATTGTCCTAGATGGTATACAGTAAAGTCTGGTCAAATATTCATACACAGGATTAAAATGTGCAGTCATGGTCTAGCCACAGGTATAGCCCACCCATATGGGCTATGATCAATTTTCCTAAAATACATGAACATTTGCTGTGCAATCAAAAAGGCCCAATCGTGACTTGTGCATCCATAGTTGAGTGGTACCCCAAACAAATAGCGTAATGTGCAAATCAATGCATAATACAAGGTGCACCATTATAGTGATACAATGACAATACTCTCCAAGATGGTAGACAGCAGATAAGTTAGAATTTCAATATACAAGCTGAGGCTGCACAGTCATATTCTAGACAAAAATGAAGCCCACATGAATGAGCTCAAATGAAGTAATTGAGGCTAAAATCCTCATTGAGACCTCTACGGTGTAAAGTATCTAATTTGTGTATCTAATACATCTCCCTCTGTAATAGGAGGGAGTTGTAATCACCTCCCCTTGGCAGGTGTTTAACAACCTCTAACACCAGAAATGTCACTTGTGCTACTATGTGGTCGTGAAGATTGAAGTGTCTGGCCTCAGGTGACTTTTGTTGTTTGCATCTAACGTTAGATTTATGCTCGGTCCATGTTGTTTGCATCTAACGTTAGATTTATGCTCGGTCCACCTGTCTTTCACTGGTCTTGAGGTGTGGCTGATATACAGGAGTCCACAAGGGCACTTGATTACATATATGACACCTAATGTTAATGTTAAAGGACATTTGTACCGCGCACTATCACCACCGTAGTGGTCCCTTGGCGCTCTGGCAGCTCTGAAAGAGGAGGAGAGGTTGAGTTAGTGGGAGGAAGCAGGAAAAGTGCAAGAGAGCAGTGATGTGCTTTTGGTGGCCTCAGCCCGGTGGGTCCGTTGGCTGGGCCTGGGGTGTTTGCGGCCGGTAGTCGTCGTGTACTGTTGAGCAAGGCTATGTGTATTTTTGTTTTGTTGTTGCAATGTAGTGAAGTTTGTGCGGTTTGTTGTGCTGTAGGTTTTGGTTGTGTTTGGTTTGGAATTTGAGAGGTGTATGCAGAAAGGGAAATTGTTAGTAGTGTTGGTTAGTTTGTGTCTCTATCCTGAATTGAAGCGCTCGGCTTGCGTAGTCTCCCCTGTTGCGGCTCTGTCCTGATCTGGGTCTGACTGGCATACAGGTTCCATACTCCTCTAGTTCCCGCGTTTAACATGCTCTCTCATAGCTCCCCTTATCCTCCATTTAGACTCTAGTGGCCAGTGCATCTGCTAATGACAACCTCTCCGGTAGTGGGTAGATTGCCAATGTCTCGATAATTCCACACCAACGTGGTACCTGGCGGTAGTTAAGTTACAGGGCGGGCGAGAGTGTTGGTGGGATTGTCTGGGTTAGTTGACTCAGTCTCCGTGCGTGCCGCCTGTGTTCCTGTCTATCCGATGTCACTCGTCCAGCTGCCGTGGGCTTTACTCTACCCGGTCAGGGATGTCCGTGTCTTTCCGGTTTAGTTATCCTTTTTACCAGTTTCATTTTTCCGGTTTAGTCTGCTGTGTTGTAGAGCCAGGTTTTTAGTGATTTCCTGAATTTTAGGTGATCTTCAGTGTTTCTTATTTCCTTTGGGAAGTTGTTCCAGGTTTTTGCGGCTAAGTGGTAGAAGGAGGTACCTCCAAGTTTTTTCTTGAGGTATGGTTTGAGTTCCAGGCGGATTTCGATGCTCGAACGGAGGGGTCTCGTTGGTTTGTAGACTGTTATTTTCTTTTGTAGGAATTCTGCTCCTTGTCCGCTGATTGCCCTGTGCGTTATGCACATTGTTTTGAAGGTGATGCGATGTTTAACTGGGAGCCAGCGTAGGGTTTTTAGGGCAGGAGTGATGCGATCTCTTCTGGATAGTTTGAGGAGTAGTCTTTCTGCTGCATTTTGGATCTGTTGCAGTTTCTTCAGGAGGTATTCAGGTATTCCGAGGTAGAGGCTGTTTGCATAGTCTATTTTAGACATG
Source organism: Ambystoma mexicanum (assembly GCF_040938575.1). NCBI lineage: Eukaryota > Metazoa > Chordata > Amphibia > Caudata > Ambystomatidae > Ambystoma > Ambystoma mexicanum. The sequence goes on along the minus strand of NC_090924.1, from coordinate 48,056,871 downwards.
ATTAGGGCGACGATAGTGAGTGTTTTGTGTGCGAAGGAGAGGAAAGGTAGAACTCTTCTTGCCGTCCGGAGGAGGAAAAAGCATTTCTTCACTGTTGCATTTATCTGTGGCTCCAGGGTTAGGTTGTTGTCTATTAGGACGCCCAGATTTTTTACTACCTTCGATGGTGTTGGTGCGTTTCCCATTTCCGTAGGCCATGGGATGGTGGTTTCGTTCTCTTGGTCTTTGGATACGATCATGATTTCTGTCTTTCCTGGGTTGATTTTCAGGTTGTTGGCATCCATCCAGTCGAAGACTTCTTTTAGACAGTCGGTAAGGGTTGAATGGTCGGCATCGGTGTCTTTGATTTTGTAGATGATCTGAGTGTCATCTGCGTAGTTGTAACATGTAACATTGTATTTTTTGAAGATTCTGATGACCGGGGTCTGGTAGATGTTGAAATATAGTGGAGATAGTGAGGATCCTTAACTTGTGGAGTGGATTTGAAAACCTGCCTCTCTAATGAGAGGCAGGTTGCAAAATCTCTCAGACTGCTCTTTTGGACTTTGTGTGGGTGTGAGATAGACTTCTCGTTTATGATATTATTACAATTATTGCCTGCTATGCAAGGGAAAGTGCCTTTATTGTGGGTGCTCAGAACCAATTGCCTTTCCTTAATGGCTCTCTACGCATGTAACGACTTATCTCTAACATTTTGGCCCCTATTGAAGTTCATCATAGAGGGTCTTGGAAAATGTTCATGTAGTGTGTGGCGTTGCTGTAGCATTGCCCTATTCTTTCTAATGATATTACTGATCTGAAAACTTTGTCTGGTAAACTTTGACACACATAGCAATGGGATCTCTCTCTTCTGGTGTTTCAGATTAAGTAAGGTATCTTTAGGTACTGAATCAGCTGTAGCCTTAGCCTCCAAGAGTACTTCCTCCGGATAACCCCAGTCTTTGAACTCAATTGTGTATCAGTTCTATACATGATTTATGATTATATACATGGGTTTATGATTCACTGACGTGTAGATTCTGTGGTCCTTCAGACAAAGCTTCACATCAAGAAAATGTAAAAATGGTTGTCCAATGTCAAGGGTAAATTTAATCGGGTTGTGGTTTAATTGAAATACTCAAAAAATGCAAGTAGTTCTTGATGCGATCCACAACATTTACCAAAAATATCATCTACGTATTGTTTGCAGAGGAGGATCTTGTTGGCCCATTCTTCTTCTTATCGAATGTGCTTTCTCTTGAATTGGTACATAAAAATATTAGCATAGGATGAGGCCATGGCTGACCCCATCAGGTACCTGAAGCCTGAGCGTAAAACATGCCCTCAAATTTAAAGTAATTATTACATAAGATAATATTTAATAACTCTATGATGAACTGACTGTTGCCCTTCGCGGGGACCGTGTTGAGTAAAAGCCATTCTACTGCTTCCAGACCCTCATTATGTGGGATTGACATGTACAGACTATAGATATCTAAAGAGAACAAGAGACAATCTGAAGATAATACTGTAATTTCTCCAAGTGTGTTGAGAAAATCTGAAGTATCTCTGAGGTAGGGTGGGGCTTTTTGGACAAGTGGTTGCAATAACTAGTCCACATAAATAGCCAGTGGATCAAGGACGCTGTCCGCCCCTGCCACTATAGGACTAAATGGAGGATTAGTCTGGATTTTACAAATCTTGGGCAACCCGTAGAAGACCGGAGTAATGGGAAACCTGTTTATGAGATCGTTTTTTGGTCTTGAATGAAATCCATTCATTTTCAAAGGCTTTATTAACACATACAGCAATGAGTGTCTTAATCTCATTGATAGGGTTGTGATCAAGTCGTATGTATGTTGATTCGTCATTCGATAATGTTAGATAACTCTCCTTATAGAAGGAGGTGTCCATCACAATAATGGCACCCCCTTAATCAGCTGGTTTTATTGTAAGATCTTCATCTATTGCTAAGACTTCTACTTGTTCCAACTGCACATTCTTGGCATTATAAGGAGTGGCCATCTGGTAATTGATCTTTGATAGTAACTTTTTTCTCAAACATATTCAACAGGGAGTTCTGTACCTGAGGATCAAAATGGCTCTTAGGCTCCAGTTTCTCATCCTCCTCTTGTTGAAATTCTATCGGGGTTGTGTGGCAAAAATATTTTAAGACAAATTTTATGGAAGAGTTTGTGTAAATTCACCTCCTCCTCAAAGAGAGTGGTGTTGCATGTAGGGACAAAGGACAAGCCTATCTTCAGAATGTCCAATTGCAAGTTATGTTTTACGGTTTGTTTTTTGTTGGACTGGTCTTTTTGCCTCGACAGGTTTTCCTCTTGTCACTAAAAAAAGGCCCTGAGTCTGCTCTGTGTGTACCACTATCTACTGCTGCACTTACTTTTGATTTGGCCCCTCCACGTGGGAAATTCAATGCAGTGCAAATAGTGGGCCCTTGTCTGTCAGTATCAAGCACTATGGGGTCCCCCGCACTAACAGTGCTACTGCTATCAGATCCCTGCTGCCCCAGGTGTCTTGGATGTTGAAAACGTCCCCTATTTTGGTTCTTATGGGCATAAAACTGTTGCCATGTGTAAACAATATCATTAAGGTAGTCAAAGGTATCCCTTTTGAATTTACAGAGTTTCTTCTGTACAATGTCACTCTTGTTTACTGACAGTTTAGAGTTTATATTCTCTGAAATGGAATCTAATTCCTGTTCTGATTTTAGAGTCAGTAATCGTATTTCAAGGGTAGAAATCTAAGACTCAATCAAATTAAGAGACTTTGATGTTCCTCGATGGTCAGAAGGATTAAGTCGAGGAAGCATTTTTTTTTAAATCTGGTCCCACCTCTTGATGAATTCCTTACTGTCTTTACATAAGGCCAGTCTTAAATAGATCTGCAAGCCTCTTCGGATTTTCTGAGCCTTATAATATTCGACTAAGGTCGTTGCATGTAACTTCTGTGATATCTCATGTCTAATGATTTTCTCTAATTTGTAAATCAGTTTGCTGGCATGATCATTATTCTCTAAACAATTTCCAGTATTGCCAATCAGTGAAAGTATTTGTATCGCCTCCTCTGTTGTAAATGCTAAAGTGGTGGTGTGTTTGTCAGTCAATGGTGAAGGAAAAGGTGGGCGCCACTGGTTGGCTCAAATCAAGATTATGTTCTGAAGTAATATCAACGTTCCAAGTTAGTTAACATATGTTCTGAGGAGCAGAGGGTAAAGAAGATCCAGGGACAACAGGATCCATCTATAATGTTAGCAAAACTCTGTGCTTACCACATAGTAAGCCAGTCGCTCTCACTCTGCTCTCATTAGTGGAGCTGCTTGTAAATTCCAGTGTGTTTCAAAACAAGTAATGTTTCCAGAGGATTTTCAATGAGTTCGATATGCTCTCAAATAGGAACTTCAATAATCAATTTCAGGATCCTCATGTTTGTCAGCCAAATCATTTATTTTCTAAAATGACATTATAGAAGGGTGTTACACAACAGTTGTGTCACACTGAAAAGCAGGTGAACATTACAACATAAAAGGACCTGTTGGTGCACGCCAATATATTCCATCAATATATATATATATATATATAGATTTAGATATGCTTAAGTGCAGGGGAGGAATAATGACCCTGACACGAGGTCGAAATACAAACAGTGAAGGAAAAGAAGTACAAGATATGAACTCTGCCATCCCCTGCACACTAAATTCTGAAAATCAGTTGTAAGTTATAATAGCAATTAAGTTAACAAATTCAAAGGTACAAAGTATCACTTAATCAAAGTGGTTTAATACATTTAAAAAATAACAACAGAACTTCAGTGCGCAGATCTGTGTAGAGGCCAAACACAAATCCAATTAAGCTCGACACGTTTCGGGGTGGCAATCCCTTCTTCAAGAGCAATACATACTGTAATTTAAAGCCAAATTAACTGATTATAACTCAGCAAAAATTGAACATGATTCATAATATTCATCAAAAGACCACTTAATGAGCCCAAGTCTGGCAAGGACTGCTACCAGACTGCTATATATCACCAGAAGTACCTTTGTGAACCAACCACCAGTGTCTCCATGGTAGTCTACCAAAAGGGGAACATGCTTTATCAATGATATAGACACTCTAAGAGTGTGTAGTGACACCCATGCATCTAGTGTGAAAGCTGTGACTACAGACAGAAAAGCCTACCTGGCCTTCCTCTGCTGATGCTCGCAGTGTTCTCAAAAACAGTAACTGGAAAAAAGTGCATGGAAAACTACATGTACAGGGTAATTCATAGAATTTCGCACAAAAGTGGCGCACGCGGCTGGCGCACAGTGTCCCCGTATTCATGGATTTTAGCCCCCAAAACCAGCTGTGGCGCAGAGTGGCGCAGCGACCCTGCAGCAGCGCCAGTTACACCCCCAAGAACGCCCTCGCGCAAGGAAAATCCATCAAAATCCCCAATTCATCGCAAATGTCTGCGCTAACCCTGGACCAGTTTACAGGGCTGCCAAACAGCAAACGCCAAGCGGGGTCCGTGTATTACTGGGCTGCGCGGGAAGTTTCACACGCGATTGGCCCTGTGCGAGCGGGGTACGTGTATAACTGGGGAGCATGGGAAGTTTCACACGCGATTTCAGCAGGGTACGTGCATTACTGGGGTGCACAGGAAGTTTTACATGCAATTGGCCCTGTGCGAGCGGGGTACGTGTATTACTGGGGTGCGCGGGAAGTTTCACACATGATTGGCCCTGTGCGAGCGGGGCACGTGTATTACTGGGGTGCGCGGGCAGTTTCACACACGATTGGCCCTTGTGCGAGTGGGGTACGTGTATTACTGGGGTGCGCGGGAAGTTTCACACGCGATTGCCCCTGTGCGAGCGGGGCACGTGTATTACTGGGGTGCGCGGGAAGTCTCACACGTGATTGGTCCTGTGCGAGCGGGGTACGTGTATTACTGGGGTGCGCGGGAAGTTTCACACGCGAATTCAGCAGGGTATGTGTCTTTCAGGGGTGCGCGGGAAGTTCCACACGCGATTGTCCTGGGTACGTGTGTTCCAGGGGTGTGCGGGAAGTCTCACACGCGAATTCAGCAGGGTACGTGTATTTCAGGGGTGCGCGGGGAGTACTACACGTGATTTGGCCATGTGGGTCCTCCCAGGTGCTCCCTCTACACCCCCCACGGCCCCTGCAGGCAGCCCACACCACAGGGGACAACCCTGCACCCCTGCTCATGTCCCGCAGGCAGCCCATCCACCATGGGCATGCCCCCAGCCAAGCCACGTGTCACCTTGCACTATTTATCAACAACGCATATCTCCCAGCACCCCCACCCCCAGCACTGTGGGGCACCTGCCAGCAGGCCCCCACTCATGTCCAACTCATGTCCCCCTGCACCCCCACCCCCCAGCAGTCAGGGGCACCATCCACCAGGCCCCACTCATGTCCAACTCATGTCCCCCTGCACCCCCACCCCCCAGCATCCAGGGGCACACTCCACCAGGCCCCCACTCATGTCCAACTCATGTTCCCCTGCACCCCCACACCCCAGCAGTCAGGGGCACCATCCACCAGGCCCCCACTCATGTCTTCCAGCACCCCCACCCCCTAGCAGTGCAGGGCACTTGCCAGCAGGCCCCCACTCATGTCCCCCTGCACCCCCACCCCCGCACTGTGGGGCACTCTCCACCAGGCCCCCACTTATGTCTCCCAGCACCCCCACCCCCAGCACTGTGGGGCAGCCTCCACCAGGCCCCCACTCATGTCTCCCAGCACCCCCACCTCCCAGCAGTGCAGGGCACCTGCCAGTAGGCCCCCACTCATGTCCCCCTGCACCCCCACTCCCCAGCAGTGCAGGGCACCTGCCAGCAGGCCCCCATACATGTCCCCCCAACACCTCATGACGATCCATAATCATGGCCCTCATGCCCACTCAATACACTGCCTATGCCACCCCAGTCCGAACACACCACCAGGTATGACATCCACCCGACAAAGAAATCACCAGCACATGATGCATCCCAAATGGCTAGTCTGCACATCAACACATATCCGTCAAACCCACACAATGACAGCATTTGAATGATAGAACACACATTGTGACATGCATGAAACCAAAGAGAGAATGCCACACATTGAAGTACAAAATGATGATGTATTAAACAGAAAAGCAAGGCAATGAAATGGAACAGAAGAAAATGGAAATAATAAATGAAATCCAGCATGTCCAATAAATGAAAAAGATGCATGAAATCCAAATGAAAGGCAATCCAAAAGCAAGTCTCCAAAGTGTCAGTCTGAGAAAATAAATCCAATGTTCCAAAATAGGAAAAAACCATTGATCCATGTGAAAAAAAAATCAAAAATCCAAATCCATTGTCAAACTATATACAAGGTGAACATCCAGGGTCCATGTGCCCAATCCTTTTAATGAAACCTATAAAATAAAATACTACCTAATGAAGAAATATATACAAGAAGTTGGGGCATTGTCCAAGCGCCCCAAAACAAAACAAAACCGAAAGGAAACTTAACACTAAAAAACTATTTACAAGGGCAGCGGGCTAGTCCGACAGCTTACTTCTGGATGTACCGGGCCAGGGCATCATCGAACTCCTGCTCAATGTCCCGGAGGCGGTCCTCCTCCATGGCCCGAGGGTCCGCAGAGCCGACGACATGTTCTCCTCCAACTCCCTGCGGATTGCCTCGAGGCACTCGGCCCGCCTCAGGGACCTCCGCATGGAGTTCTCCGCCCTGACCATCGTGAGCCGTGCCTCTTCCGCCCGCTGCCGCTCCGCATCTATGGCGTGGCCCAACCGCTGCCACACAGAAGACACTTCCCGTCCTGGGTCCTCCTGCCCTCCGGCCGATGCCTGCCCCTCCGATGTCGAAGGCCCCGAGCCATCATGGCTCTCACCTCGTTGCTGCTGCTGCTGTGCCTGTGCCCGTGCCCTGGCTCCTGCAGGATGCACATCCTGCACCGGCATGGGTGCAGTTGTTGATGTGGCCACCCCTGCTGGACGTCCAACTCCCGACTGTGGCAGGGATGTGTCCTCCACCAGCCTGCCCGCACCGTCAGAGGCAGCTCCACAGGGCACCCAGGTGACAAATGGGTGGAAAGATGGCACGGAGGACAACTGGCACATAGGGTGTTCAGTTGAGGAGGGGGTCGGAACAAGCTCCAGCAAATGGAGGAATCCGGCCTGGGTGACCTCTCCCAGTAGGCCGACGCGGTCAACGAGCCATTCGAGATGATGTGCAGTCTCCTCATGAAAAGACTGCAGGTCACCTCGCATGGCCCGTTGACGCAACGCCACACCAGTCAGGACAGGCTCAACCCGTACCTGGATAGCCACGTCCGCAGGCAGAGGAAGGCCAGTTGTTGTAAGCTCATCCCCTGCCTGAAAACGGGTCTGGACGTAGGCATCCCTGCTGGTGCTGGATGATGCAGTGACAGGATCAGGGACAGGATTGCACACAGGCACCTCCGTGGTGGCCTGTGCTGCCTCCTGTCCCTGGTCCTGCACTGCACCACTAGCACCAGTGCAATCCCCACCTCCGGACCCCATCTCTGTCGCTTGCACGGCCTCCTCCTCCACCAAACCCCCCACCAACCTGGATGACTCTGTGCCATCTTCCCCCGTTGGGCCCTGTGGGGTCCCAGCTGCCCCTTCTGCTGCCGAGGAGTCCAACTCCGACCTCCGCCTCTTGGACCTCTCCCCGGCAGCTGCAGCCTGGGACGCGGCACCGGACTCCTCACTCCCCGACGAGATGACAACCTGGGAGGGGAGCCGGGCCTTGCGTCTCCGGCTGGCGGTGCAATCCCTGCCGCTGTGCTCCACAGCACCTTCTCCGCCCTCTTCATCAGTTGACGCTGCAGACAGGGAGAAATAAAACACAGGCATCAAGGCACTGTTCAATGGACACATATACACATGACAGTTGTACATGAGTGGCATTTGGAAACCTCAGACATGGCATTACATTCGCCAACACACATGTCATTTCAACTCGCACAAATGAGCCATACACAGCCATATTGCAACAGCCAGCACCATCCATACACATACAACAGCATGAGCAGGCAAAGGTGAGCCAGACATCACATGCAACACAGGGAGTGCACTACACATGCACACACACCACCACACTTGCATGCATGTGTACGCCTCTGTCAACTGTTGCTGCCAATCAGGCTTCCACATCCCGCTGTCACATGCATCCATTTTGCATCACTGTTGCCCCCTTGTCAAATACACACACATGCACATGTACACAGTGCTGATACATGCAGCTGAAACCAACATCCAGGTGTGACATCACGAACATGCCTACTTACATACACATTCATCCAAACATGTGTGCCCACACATCTGCATTTGGCATGTAAGCCTACACACACAAGCACCATCCATGCCTCACACATGAGAGCCCTCGCATGTGTTAGCCTCATGGCCCTGTACACCCCCCCATACTTGGTCCCATAAAAACACATGTGCAACCTGCACACTACTGGCACACCACCACACGCACAGCTTACAATTATGATGCATGTACACTTACCGCTCGTCTGTAGATGGGTCTGCCTCTCAAGGACCTGGACGTGGAGCGCTGGGGATATGCGTTCCAGCACCCTCATCTGATCGTCTGACAAGTGGCCCCGGCGCCCCTTAGCATGCGCTGCCTTCAAGAGGCGCCGGGCCTTGTTGAGGGTCCTGGACCTGAAGTCCTCCCAGCGCTTCTTGACCTGATGGAATAGTCGGACTGCCACCCCCTCTGTGTTGATGGCAGTCACGATGTCCGTCCAGATCGGAGTCTGTCCTTCCTTGTCGGCGCAAACTTCCGAAGAGGGCATCATACTGCCCCAGGACTTGCTCCACCAGGACACCAACTTCGGTGGCAGTGAAGCTGGTGGCCCTCTGCCTCTCTGACTGGGGGTTGCCAGTGGTGTCAGATGTTGCATTGCCCGACATGACAACCCCAGAGGCAGGAGTGGGTTGGCAACTGGGTCCTGGGGCTGGTCTGTGGAGCGATGGAATCCCAGTCGGGAGTCTTCGGTTCCAGCAGAGGTGGTCACAGCAACAGCGCCCCTGGCTGATGTGCAGGCAGCAAATGGCAGGGCACGTGGGCAGTAGGCAATCAGGCAGCAGCAGATGGCAGGTGGAAGCGTGCTCGGGGCTCTGGGGGGCAGTAATTCGGCCTTCTGGGCAGGAGCGTGGTCTTCCGTGTGCTTACGCGTGGCCAGCTTGATACGGAGTGATTTGCCACGTGAAAATCAAGCACGTCTGCATGTAATTGGAGGAAAGGGCCTTAGCGCGTAAGCGCGTCAGCAAACGTACGCAAATTCATTGTCCCAAAGGCCCCCTGCGTGTAGGCGCGTCTATGACGTTATGCGCATGTGCGTTTTCCATGGCATGTAGAAAAAATAAGCACGTCAGAGTGTCATAGCGTGCAATTGGTGGAAGGGGCCTCAGTGCGTATGCGCATCTGTGACGTGCGTGCGTGGGCGTTTCCCTATGACTGCACGTCAGAGTGTCAGCTCGTGTAATTGGAGGATGGGGCCTAGCACGTACACGCGGAAGTGACACTGGACGTGTGGGCATGTTTAAAAGGTACGTGTAGAACGCCATTTCCTTGTACGTGCTTTTCGTGGAGAGCGAGTGGGTGAAATCTGTACTTCTTGTCGGTTCACACGCGATTTACTTCACGGCGTTCCAAGTTCGTACTCCCTGTTACCTCTGACAGCTTTTTCTCTTTTTGTCTTTTTCCTGGGCCTGTTTCCTCAAACAGCGTTCACTTCTCCTGTTGTCCTGTCTCCTCAGACAGCGTACAATTCTTCTTTTGGCGGGGGTGTTGCCAACGCGCACACGCGTGTATTTTTCACACGATTTGTTCTGGCAGACGGTGAGTCGCGCACGTATTTAACATCCGTACTTGCCCCGTGTGTTGCCTACCCCTTCAGAGGTCAGTCTAGGCTGCGTGTGACACGCATATGTTCATTTTTGTGTTTCTGGGTGCCACAGCGTAGTGCAGGTTTATTTTTCCACGCATGTGGTCTAGGAGGGGTTGCGTGCACATTATCTCCCTTTTTTGGGGTGCATGTGCGTTGCGTGACCCATCATCTTCCCCCAGGGGTCACATACAGCCTTGCTAGAGCACTAGGGTACGAATTCCAGCTAGTACCCTACCCCTTTGACCCCCAATTGCCCAGGACAATAGTTTACTGCAACTTCCATACGCACAACAACATCAGTGCCATGATTGGGAGGCGAGCACGCGTTAAGGGTGGCAAAGGTGACCGAGCCACAAGAGGTGGCCGTGGTGGGTAGGGTAGGGGACGTGGCCGGGACTTGCAGGGTGCCCCTAGCCCCCCATGTGTGGGTGACCAGTCAGGGACACCCATGCCCCCCCTGATTGAGGGTAACGTGGCTGACACCATCCCTGCTCAGCCCTTGTTGGACCAGCCCATTGTGGCACCAGACCTGGCACAGGGTGACTCCATGGCTGACTTCCAGGTCAGTAGGTCTAGGCCATGTGTGGCGGTGCACGTTGGTGTCACCAGGCCACGTGGATCAGGGGCAGCTATGTCATGTGCTGCCCCGAGTAGGCAGGGTGGGGAGGCTGCAGGGGCAGCTGCGGCTCCATCCACCCCAGCTCTGAGTCTCCCAGCCTAGGACACTGCCAGTCCCAGTCCATCCTGCTGACGTTCCCCCTGACTACATCACACTTCAGCTAATGCCTGCACCAAGTCCCATGGTGAGTGTTCATTCCCACACTCCTAGTCCACAGTACACCGGGGCTCCTGCCCCTAGTGTCCAGAGCGGCGTAGGACACTCAGGATCCCCACCACCTTCCAAGCGGAAGAGGAAGAGTGCTCGTCCAGTACAGGCTGATGCCCCAGACACGGCTACACAGTCCGGCCCACCAAGGAAGCCTAGCTTCAATCATGCTGAACTTGATGCACTTGTTGAGTATGTGTCCACACATGACAGCGAAATGGTGATTACTGCAGGATGCAAGACCACACCTGCACAACGTCAGGCACACTGGCAGACCATTGCGGACCTCATGAGTGCCCTTGGATTCGTGAGGCGCACAGCTAATGATTGCTACAAGCGCTGGAATGACCTGAAGCGCAGGGCAAAGAAAAAGCTGGCCTCAAGTCATGCCGCAACTCTAGTGACTGGAGGTGGGTCTCCAGCAGAGGACATAGAACTCACTCCACATGAGTATGTTGCTGGGACCTACGTCACGGAGGAACAGATCCAAGGCGTGGGAGACCTGCCAGATTACGAGGCATTGTCCGGTGAGTGCATGGTGTGTGTGTGAGGGCTTCTGACTGAGTGCCAGGTGAGGGTGTGTGTGCCTGAGTGGTTTGGGTCACCCATGTGCTTCATCCAATACATTCTGCGCACCAGGATTTGGGTATTGCAGTATCCCTTCTGGCAACAGTAGACATTTAGCCCAACCTCACGCCAGTTGGCTTTGAAGTGTCATCTTGCCATAACATTGTTGTGTATTATTCTGTGTTCACTCAGGCTGATTGTTTGCATTCCACCACTTTCACTAGGCATTTCTCAGTCCTATTGTCACATGTGTAACATGGCTATGGTACATGCCATCTGTGTGTTGGCATGTGTCATGTATGTGTATTGGACATGCCAATCACAGGCCAAAGTGTGATGGCACTGCTAGCCAGCATGCAGCAAATGTGTTGGTCTTCCATCTTGGTGTCATCAATGTGTGCCATTTGCCTCCCCTTCATACGCAGTGACGGTGCATGCATGGGAGGGTTATAGTCATGTGGGACATGTGTCAATGAAGTACTGTTTCTGTTGCTTCTCAGCCCTAATTGTGTGCCATGGTGCTAATGCCTGTTCCCATTTCTTTTCTTTCATGTCTTTCATGTCTTTGCAGGGGATGGCGCACTTGATACTGCTGGGGTTGTGGAGATGGTGCAGACCCAGGAGGGGTCTCAGGCCCGACCGGGCACCAGTGAGGGACGTGGTGTAGTGGTGGGTGAGAACCCACACTTGCTGCAGACCATCATCTCAAGGGGTGTCTCTGGGTGCACCTCCCCTGAGCTCTATACAGGTGTCAATTCGGATGATGAGACCTATGTGCCGTCACAGGTAAGTGTTTCTGGGAGGGATTCTGTACTGTCCAACCCACCTGCACCAGGGGTAGAACCCTCAATGGGGATGTCAGTGTTGGTATGTCCGCCTTTGGTGGTTACGGATGCAGGGTCACACTCCGCAACATCTGATCATGTTCCTGGGCCAGAAGATCAGAGGGGGAATGCAGTCCTGCAGCCTCAGGCAGTGCCGGCACAGCAAGGCACAGTTCGCCTTGCCCCAGACACGTGTGGTGCCCGCCGACGCGGTGGCCATACGCCACCTGGCAATAACGCATGGGAGCAATCCATATATACGGTATGGCAAACCAACAGGCAGCATCATCTGAGATGATGGCTCAGGCCATGGATAGGGTGGCCACTTCCATTGTCCCCCAAGAAAGGCTGATTGAACAACTACAGCAGGCAACAGACTCCATTTGCCAGTCACACAGGGAGGACATGTTGGCGTCCAACAGGGACAGGCGGGCGGCACTGGAGACTCTGCAGGAAGCCATTTCTATTGAGTCCCAGGGCCACAGGGAAGCCCTGAGTGTGGAACTCTGTCAGCTCAGGGTAACTCTTGTTGAGCTTGAGGCTTCAACTAACACAAGGACAGAACAGCAGCTGGAGCGGCTCACACGTATGCTCTCAGCTGAGATGCAGGCAACTAGGGAGGAGGTCCGGGCATCCCGTGAGTTGTTGCATGGGGACCTCCGCACGATTATCCTCCAGAACCAGACCTTCCACACCCGCATGCTTGCTGCCATGGAGGACCAGACTAGGGCTTTGCGTGGCTGCCTCCCATAGTGCCACCACCTCCTGATGCAGCTGGAGAGGGTGAGGAGAGCGACAGCAGCGAATCTCTCACAATCGGGTAGCCGTGCAGGCCATGAGCCCATGGAGGTGTTTTTTTTCCGCAAGATCCACACAGGTGGGTTTTGGTGTGCACCCTGTCCTCGGACCTCCTGGGTGGCCTCCCCCACCCCCCCTGGCCCATTCATGGCCATTTTTGATTTTTGATTTTTGATTTTTGAATTTTGATTTTGATTTTTTGGACAGTGTGTTGCCTTGTGTGGCTCCCGTGGTCATACACTGTATTGTGGCTGGGCACATGCAGGCTTGTCCTGAATTTGGGTCAGATGCTTGGGTTTGTGTGACACACACCCCTCCTGCTTCCCGTTTCCATGGGCTTGCAAAGGGTGTGCCCAAGTGACATTGACTTACACGGTGACGTTGGACTCCCATTTGATGTGTGGGCAGTCTGTAGTCAATACTGTGTATACATTCCTAGTGCATATTGTTGTTGTATTGTACACTGCATGGTGTATTGATATGTGCCTCTGCATCCATCTCATCCTCCTAATTTGCAGATCCATTTGTCATGTCTTCACAAGGCGGTCTACTTTGGAAATGGAGTCCATGTTGTAAGCAGTGCACCTACACTTTTGCGTGGCGCTAACACTGTACAGTTGGAAGTGTTAGAAGTGCTGGCATTATCAGGTAGTGATGCTACCAATTTTTTAAGTCCGCACTGTCATGTTTATGGTAGGTTGGAGGTTGTGTAGGTGATTAGTATTATTGGTAAGTATTTGGTAATGTGTGTTGTTGGCCCTGCATTACTGTGAGCCTTTCATGTCTGACCAGTTTCAGTTAGGACACTGTCGTTTGTGACACTTGTGTCATGTTGTGGGGATTAATTTGTTTGCTCTCACATAGCATGACATGCCATGGTGTGTTGTGTGGTGGTGCCGGGGAGGGGTTGGGTGACATGGCACTGTTCTCATGTTGTATTTTGCTGCATGGAAGTGTGTCTTTTGATGACACTGCATTGGTGGTGTTTGTGTAGGTAGGGATGCACACATTGTGACACTTCCAGATGAACAATCTCAGGCTGCTATGGTTCTGACAGTTGACTGTCCCTTAATTCATCATAATTGTCAGATTGAGTCATCATTGATTGTCAGATGGTATGTGCTAGGGCTGTGTGCACTCCACAGGGGTGTGATTTCTATGTGAAGTAATTAGCCACCAGCTGCGTACGGGCTGCCTCCCCCGTGCCCTTTCCCCTCCCATGCGCAGCAGGCGTGCATGTGGTTGGGGATGTGGGGGCACCACCATGTCCACAGCCAGGCCCCGGCGTGTTGCAACATTGTGCAGGACACATGCTGCCACTATGATCCTGCACACTACTGGGGGAGCGTATAACAGCTGCCCGCCAGAACGGTCAAGGGAGCGAAAGCATGACTTGAGCACTCCGAATGTGCGCTCCACTATGCCCCGTGTTGCAATATGGGCTGTGTTGTATCTTACCTCGGGAGGCGTGATGGGGTTCCGAATTGGCGTCATCATGTGGGTGCTCAGAGGGTAGGCACTGTCCCCTGGGGAGGTGGTGATGGGGATCATTAGTGGGGTAGTGACATTACTCTGTATCTGTCATGCATGCGTGTGCTGTGGCATTTATACTCACCAAGCAGCCATGCATCGCCATGCCGCCCAGCTTCCATGTCCTGGTTTAGGGTTGACATCCTGTAAATGAAGCTGTCGTGGGTGGACCCTGGATAGTTGGAATATACTGAGGTGATGATTCCCTTGGCATCACATACTACCTGGACGTTGATGGAATGCCAGTGCTTGCGGTTTCTATAGATGTGCTCAGATGCCCTGTGGGGAAGTAGAGCCACATGGGTGCAATCAATGGCACCTAGCACTTTGGGGAATTGTGCCACCCTGTAGAAATCCTGGCTGCCAGCCTGCCTTTCTGCAGGTGTTCTGGGCAGGTATATGTGCCTGCAGACTGATGGGCATGCAGTGATGATGGCCAACACCTGGTGTAGGTACCGTGACTCCGTGGCCTGTGACACCCACCCCACTATGGCACTTGCCCGCTGAAATGATCCGGTAGCCAAGAAGTGCAGTACATTGAGGACCTTCTCCAGGGGGCTGAGTGCTTGGGAGCACAGGGTGGGTGATGTGAGGTCATCCTCCAACTCACTGACCAGGTCGAGTATTATGTGTGGTGGAAACCTGTACCTCCCATACACCTGGTCAACAGGCATACCAAATAGGCTGGTTCTGGGTGTGAAGATTCTGGCCCTGACTATCCTTCTCCTCCTCCTGCGGTGTCCCACGGCCACTGCTGCTAGGAACGGTATATTCATCCTGGCATCTGAGCTTGTTTGTTGTTTCCGCACTCTTTTATGCTGCGCGGGATGTGCGCCTGCTTCATGCTGGCGTACGTGTTTCCGGATTGGATCTTTTTTTTTGGCGCGTTGTAGGCGACCGTGTAAATCTTCCCGCCCACCCCAGGAATACATGTAACACGCTCTACCAGGCCCAGTCGCGAGTAATATTCCCGCCCACCCCTGGAATACACGTACCCCACTCTCACAGGTCTAGTCGTGTGTGGAACTTCACGCGCACACCGAAATACACATACCCTGCAAATTCGCGTGTGAAACTTCCCGCGCATCCCGAAATACACGTACCCAGGGCAATCGCGTGTGGAACTTCCCGCGAACCCCGTAATACACGTACCCTGCTGATATTGCGTGTGGAAGTTCATGCGGTCCCATAATACACGTACCCTGATGAAATTGCGTGTAAGACTACCCGCGCACCCCTGAAATACACGTACCCAGGCAAATCGCACTGCTGGGGGTTGGGGGGTTGGGAGACATGAGTGGGGGCCTGGTGGAGGGTGCCCCACAGTGCTGGGGGTGGGTTTGCAGGGAGACAGGAGTGGGGCCTGGTGGAGGGTGCCCTACAGTGCTGGGGGTTAGGGGTGCAGGGGGACATGAGTTAGGCATGAGTGGGGGCCTGGTGGAGGGTGCCCCTGGATGCAGGGGGGTGGGGGTGCAGGGAGACAGGAGTGGGGGCCTGGTGGAGGGTGCCCTACAGTGCTGGGGGGTGGGGGTGCAGGGAGACAGGAGTGGGGGCCTGGTGGAGGGTGCCCCTGGATGCAGGGGGGTGGGGGTGCAGGGAGACAGGAGTGGGGGCCTGGTGGAGGGTGCCCCTGGATGCAGGGGGGTGGGGGTGCAGGGAGACAGGAGTGGGGGCCTGGTGGAGGGTGCCCCTGGATGCAGGGAGGTGGGGGTGCAGGGAGACAGGAGTGGGGGCCTGGTAGAGGGTGCCCTACAGTGCTGGGGGGTGGGGGTGCAGGGAGACAGGAGTGGGGGCCTGGTGGAGGGTGCCCCTGGATGCAGGGGGGTGGGGGTGCAGGGGGACATGAGTTGGAAATGAGTGGGGGCCTGGTGGAGGGTGCCCTACAGTGCTGGGGGGTGGGGGTGCAGGGAGACAGGAGTGGGGGCCCGGTGGAGGGTGCCCCTGGATGCTGGGGGGTGGGGGTGCAGGGGGACATGAGTGGGGGCCTGGTGGAGGGTGCCCCTGGATGCTGGGGGGTGGGGGTGCTGGGAGACATGCGTTGGTGGGCAGTAGTGCAAGGTGACATGTGGGTTGGCTGGGGGGCATGGCCATGGTGGATGGGCTGCCTGCGGGACATGTGCAGGGGTGCAGGGTAGTCCCCTGTGGTGTGGGCCGCCTGCAGGGGCTGTGGAGGGTGTAGAGGGAACAGCTGGGAGGACCCACACGGCCAATTCACGTGTGGGACTCCCCGGCACCCCCGAAATACACGTAGGCTGCTGGATTCGAGTGTGGAATTTCCTGCGCACCCGGAGTACACGTACCCTGCGGAAATTGCGTGTGGAACTTCACGCGCACACCGAAATACACGTACCCTGCAAATTCACGTGTGAGACTTCCCGCGCACCCCGAAATACACGTTCCCAGGGCAATCAGGTGTGGAACTTCCCGCGAACCCCGTAATACACGTACCCTGCTGATATCGCATGTGGAAGTTCACGCGGACCCATAATACACGTACCCTGATGAAATCGCGTGTAAGACTACCCGCGCACCCCTGAAATACATGTACCCAGGCAAATCGCACTGCTGGGGGGTGGGGGCGTGGGAGACATGAGTGGGGGCCTGGTGGAGGGTGCCCCAAAGTGCTGGGGGTGGGGGTGCAGGGAGACAGGAGTGGGGGCCTGGTGGAGGGTGCCCTACAGTGCTGGGGGGTGGGGGTGCAGGGAGACAGGAGTGGGGGCCTGGTGGAGGGTGCCCCTGGATGCAGGGGGGTGGAGGTGCAGGGGGACATGAGTTGGACATGAGTGGGGGCCTGGTGGAGGGTGCCCCACAGTGCTGGGGGGTGGGGGTGCAGGGAGACAGGAGTGGGGGTCTGGTGGAGGGTGCCCCTGGATGCTCAGGGGTGGGGGCGCAGGGGGACATGAGAGGGGGCCTGGTGGAGGGTGCCCCTGGATGCTGGGGGGTGGGGGTGCTGGGAGACATGCGTTGGTGGGCAGTAGTGCAAGGTGACATGTGGTTTGGCTGGTGGGCATGGCCATGGTGGATGGGCTGCCTGCGGGACATGTGCAGGGGTGCAGGGTAGTCCCCTGTGGTGTGGGCCGCCTGCAGGGGCTGTGGAGGGTGTAGAGGGAACAGCTGGGAGGACCCACATGGCCAATTCACATGTGGGACTCCCCGGCATCCCCGAAATACACGTAGGCTGCTGGATTCGCGTGTGGAATTTCCCACGCACCCGGAGTACACGTACCCTGCTGAAATTGTGTGTGCAACTTCATGCGCACAGCGAAATACACGTACCCTGCAAATTCAAGTGTGAGACTTCCCGCGCACCCCGAAATACACGTACCCAGGGCAATCGTGTGTGGAACTTCGCGCGAACCCCGTAATACACGTACCCTGCTGATATTGCGTGTGGAAGTTCACGCGGACCCATAATACACGTACCCTGATGAAATCGCGTGTAAGACTACCCGCGCACCCCTGAAATACACATACCCAGGCAAATCGCACTGCTGGGGGGTGGGGGCGTGGGAGACATGAGTGGGGGCCTGGTGGAGGGTGCCCCACAGTGCTGGGGGTGCAGGGAGACAGGAGTGGGGGCCTGGTGGAGGGTGCCCTACAGTGCTGGGGGGTGGGGGTGCAGGGGGACATGAGGTGGACATGAGTGGGGGCCTGGTGGAGGGTGCCCCACAGTGCTGGGGGATGGGGGTGCAGGGAGACAGGAGTGGGGGTCTGGTGGAGGGTGCCCCTGGATGCTGGGGGGTGGGGGTGCAGGGGGACATGAGTTGGGGCCTGGTGGAGGGTGCCCCTGGATGCTGGGGGGTGGGGGTGCTGGGAGACATGCGTTGGTGGGCAATAGTGTAAGGTGACGTGTGGGTTGGCTGGGGTGCATGGCCATGGTGGATGGGCTGCCTGCGGGATATGTGCAGGGGTGCAGGGTAGTCCCCTGTGGTGTGGGCCGCCTGCAGGGGCCGTGGAGGGTGTAGAGGGAACAGCTGGGAGGACCCACACGGCCAATTCACGTGTGGGACTCCCCCGAAATACACGTAGGCTGCTAGATTCGCCTGTGGAATTTCCTGCGCACCCGGACTACACGTACCCTGCTGAAATTGCGTGTGGAACTTCACGTGCACAACGAAATACACGTACCCTGCAAATTCGCGTGTGAGACTTCCCGCACACCCCGAAATACACGTACCCAGGGCAATCGCGTGTGGAACTTCCTGCGAACCCCGTAATACACGTTCCCTGCTGATATCGCATGTGGATGTTCACGCGGACCCCGGAATACACGTACCCTGCTGAAATCGCGTGTGGAACTTCCCGTGCACCCCGGAATACACGTGCCAGGCCAATCGCGTGTGGAACTTCCCGCGCACCCCGTAACACACGCACACGCTATTTTTCACACAGCGGGTGTCCGTGTTTGTCGGTACCCCTTTGCACCTCATTTGTCCTAGAGGGCCACAGTATGGATCATTCATCATAGCTGTACATGGGTGCTTTTTGTTAGCGCACATTTTGGCGCACATTTATTTCAGGTGCAGGGACGCTACCGCCTGCTTTCTTGTGGCGTACTTGTTTGGCCCTGTGCGCATCTTTGACCGTGCGCTGGTTTGCCCTATTCGATTCCATGAATATAAGTTGTAGACGAGCGTGTGGGCGTTCCGCGCACTTGACTCCTGTACTTCCCCTGTGACGCCCATATTTTCACGCGTTGTTCCCCATTCCGAGTGTTACGCCCCGTGCTCCGCCTACTTTTGTAATTTGCACTGCGCTATGTGCGTTTTCGCAGTGGCCGTGGCGCATGCCGTTGGATGACCTGTGCGCCGCGCACTTTTTCAGCGCACATCCAATATTTTTCTCGCGCACGGACTTCCATGAATCAATGTGCGCTGGTTTCCCTGCGATTTTCACAGTTGCACTGCGATTTTCGCACTTTTACTGCGAATCGCACGTTTTGGCACCTCTGCGCCGGAATTTTCGGCGCACATTAATTCCATGAATCGTAATCTCTTGTAAATATAAAAGGATTCTCCTAGAGAGAGGAATGAAGGGCAGAGTAGACGTACCCTTTCCTTTGGAGGGCTTTGAATCTGAATGTTAAAGCGGGTGTAAACGTGTCAGGTTTCCTTCCCCTATTCAGGCTATTTTCCCTTATTCAAGTTTCTTTCCCATTATTTCTCTTTTATTATCCTTTTTAGATTAGCCTGGTGTGGGTGGGAAGTTTTCTATTGTAGTTGGTTTGGCCTTAACTTGCTGATTCAGAATCATGGTTCTGACCCAAGGCAAAATGGAGTTTCACAGTGACAGCTCTGATTGGTTAGAAAACACTGCTGAACAACAATGAACATTCTAAACTGTAACTCTTTGCCTTTTATCATCTAAACCCCAGCTGAGAGGACGTGTTTAGTGGCTGCTCCTGCTTTAGACTTGGGCCTGGTGGATTTTATCCTTCAGGCGTTAGCAGTTGAACGGCTACTTTCTTGGGGGTTTCAGGAGAAGCTATCAGCTGTCAGGAATTCATTTTGAAGACAGGAAACTAGATCTTTAAGAAATCGTTCTGGAGATAAGTGACTTTGTTTTAACTGCAGCTCTGTTTATCTTAATGACATTTAAGTGAGAACTCGTCAAAATGTTACCTTTGAATTTATATTTTTGAACATTCTGAGTGCGCTTGAACGCTATTTGTAAAACGCGTACTACGTGTAATCTGAAACTAACCGTTGAACCTTTGCGCGTGCGAGAGTATTCAACTGCGCGTGTGTTTTCCAGCGTGTGTGCTTCCTAGCACATGAATCTGTTCGTCGCGTGAGAACTCTATAGTGCGTGTGTTTTCCAGCGAGTGTGATTCCTAGCGCGAGAATCTGTTCGTCGCGTGAGAACTCTATAGCGCGTGTGTTTTCCAGCGCGTGTGATTCCTAGCGCGAGAATCGGCTCGCCGCGTGAGAACTCTATAGCGCGTGTGTTTTCCAACGCGGGTGCTTCTTAGCGCGAGAATCGTTCTTCGCGTGACAACTCTATAGCGTGTGTGTTTCCAGCGCGTGTGCTTCCTGGCGCGATAATCTGTTTGCCGCGTGAGAACTCTATTGCGCGTGTGTTTTCAAGCGCGTGTGCTTCAGCGCGAGAACTCAATTGCGCGTGTGGTTACCTGCGCATGTGCTTTTTAACGCATGTACTCGACCGCGTGTGAACTCTTTTGCGCGTCGGTTATAAGGCGCGTGTGAATAGGCACGGAAATTCATCAGCGCAGGAGTTTACTAGCGCGTGTATTATCTGCGCGTGATTCCATTTGCGCGTGAATTCTGCTTTGCGTGTTTTTACAAGCGCGTGTGTTTTCAGCGCGTGGACTTTTCTTACAGTGCGCGTGTTCTTCAACGCAGGAAGTTTTCAACGTGCAAATCTTCTGTATTGAGATTATCCGCGTGTGTGTTTAGCACGTGTTTCTTCAAGAATTCACAAACTTTATTGAATTGTAAAAAGTTTGAAAACAAAAGAAAAGTTTGAAAGAAAAAGAAAGAAAAAATAAAGACTATTTAACTGGACAACTAGTGAATTTTGGAAAAAAGGCAAAGAACAAAACTTTCCAGGTTTGCCCAAATTAAGAAGTTGCTGTGAATTTCAAGAGTCTCAAGTAAGAGAGATTTTTAGCTTCTTTACAAGCTTCTCTAAGAAATTTCAAGAGAAGAACCAGGTATGATTCTTAATTATTAGTTAAGGATTTAAAGTCTTTCCCACTCTTAAGGTTAAGTAAGTAATAAAAGGATTTGTATCTGCTTTTCTTATATCCTCTGCAGGTTCAGCTTTGGTTAGCCTTGACGCAGTCAGCCTGGTGTTGTATTGTTATCGACTTCCCCCTTTCCCTTTGGGGTGTAGTTTGCAGAGCTGAATTGAAATCTAGTTCTGGGAATTACATTTCAGGGGGATTGTCGGGGGTTCAGCAGCTTCCGCGGACACAGGACCTCTCAGCCTGACAGAATGAAAGGCCAATAATTTTGTCCGCCCGAGCTGTCATGAACCCTGACGAATCCATGGAGGCGTTAGGATCTTTGATCAGGGAGTTACGGGAGGAGTTGAAAATATCTCGGGATGAAAATGCCTTACTTAGTCAAAAGGTGGATGACTTGAGTGTTAAAGTAACACAAATTCAACAGAGGGGAGAAAGGAGAGAGGATGAGGTTTCAGGGGGTGCTGGTTCTCCACCTGAGTTAGAAAGGGAAGGTGGAGATCAATTACCACAAATACAACAGGCGCCTCCAGTGGCAGAAGGGGTAAGGAGTTTAATTATGCCAGTTCCTTTGGCGCCTCCAGAACGTTATCATGGGGATCCCAAGAGGTTTAGGGTGTTTTTGACGCAATGTGAATTACATTTTATGAGTAGACCAGAATTATTTCCCTCGGATGCATCTAAGATAACTTTTATGTTGTCCTATCTTTCTGGGGAGGCATCTGCTTGGGCTGGGTTGTTGGTGAGTCAAAAGACTACGGTTTTAGGAAATTACACCAGTTTTTTAGAGATATTCCAAAAGATGTTTGATAGAAGACAGTTATCTCTGGAAGTGGATGGTGAACTTCTAGAACTCAAACAAGGTAATATAGACTTGATTGCTTATATAACACAATTTAAGTCCCTTGTGTTAGAAAGCAAGTGGCCCGAGGATAAACAGGCCTCGTTGTTTTATCGGGGCCTTAGAGATGAGTTAAAGGATGCATTGTCTGGAGTGGTTGAACGCCCTTCTACTTGTGAAGGTCTTATTGATTTGGTTATTCAATTGGACTTTCGTTTGAGTGAAAGGAAGGCAGAGAGGCGTCATTGTCAGAGTGACGTAAAGTCTCTAGTTAGAGTGGATAGATCTAAAGTAGAGAGTAGATCCAAAGGGAATAATCCACCTCCCAGGGTCCGAGGTCCTTTAACTGTGGAAGAAAAGGCTAGGAGGAGAGATAACAATCTGTGTTTATATTGTGGAAGAGGTGGGCACTTTTTAGGGAACTGTCCTTACACTCCCAAGAAGACTTCTACTTCAGCGGTCAAGGTACAACAGATCGCCAATACTGTGCAGACAGCGGTTCCCCATATAACCGTAAATGTATCCTTGTTCTTTGAGTTGGAGTGTAAGGGAAATGGTCCAGTTATGCTTGACTCAGGTGCCACCGGGAATTTTATGGATTGGGGTCTGGCAAAATCTTTGGGTATTCCAATTCTTCAGAAAGAGGTTGTAGAGCAAGCTAGGGCTGTTGATGGTACGTCACTATCTTCTGGTCCTATTACTCACAGAACTGGTTATTTAACTTTGGAGTTATCAGGAGGTCACAGAGAGATAATTTCGTTCGAGTTAATTGATGCTCCTTTGTTAAAGATTATTTTGGGTATGCCTTGGCTTACTCTCCATAATCCTCTGATTGATTGGAGTGCTAGGACGATTGACATGCAGTCAGATTTCTGTAAAGAGAATTGCTTTTCAGGAAGTCTCTTTGAGGAAGATGTCAAACAAAGTAATTCAGTGTCTAGTTTTCTGGCTGAGACTGGAATTGGATGTCATGATGTGGGAGCTGTAGTGGGTCAACTTCCCCAGTGTTACAAAGATTTTTGGGATGTATTTGATGAGAAAGTGGCAGGAGAATTACCACCCCATAGGCCCTTTGATTGTAAAATTGAGCTGGAGCCAGGAACAATTTTGCCTAGTAGTAGAGTATATGCTCGTACAGAGAAAGAGAATGATTATTTAAAAGAATATTTGACGGAAAACTTGGCCAAAGGGTTTATTCGTCACTCTAAGTCAACGGCGGCCTCTCCTTTATTTTTGTACCAAAACCGGATGGAACGCTTCGAACTTGCATAGATTATCGAGCAGTTAACAAAGTCACTGTTAAGAACCGGTATCCTCTTGCTCTCATCTCGGAAATGCTTAATCAAATACAAGGAGCAAATATTTTCTCTAAATTAGATTTGAGAGGAGCTTACCATCTTGTGCGTGTGCAGGAAGGGGACGAATGGAAGACAGCGTTTAAGAGCAGGTTTGGGCTGTTTGAATACCAAGTTATGCCATTCGGTTTATGTAATGCTCCAGCGGCTTTCCAATTTTTTATTGATGAGGTTTTTAGAGAATACCTGGATATTTTTGTTGTCGTGTATATCGATGATATTTTGATTTTCTCTTCTGACCTGGATCAACATCAGAAACATGTTTGCTTAGTCTTACAAAAGCTGCGAGAAAACCATTTGTTTGCCAAATTGGAAAAAAGTCAATTCCATACAGATTCTGTGGAGTTTTTAGGTTTTATAATTTCACCTAAGGGTTTAGAAATGAATCCTAAAAAAGTTCAAGCAGTTCTTGAATGGCCCTCTCCTACTAAGGTTAAGGAAATACAAAGTTTCTTAGGGTTTGCCAATTTTTATAGGAGATTTATCGAAGGTTTTTCTCGGCTGGTTGCTCCTATAACGAGGCTTTTGAAAAAAGGAGTGAAATTTGACTGGGACCTTGAAGCAGAAAAAGCTTTTCAAGAGTTAAAACAAAAATTTACTTCTAGTCCGATTCTAATTCATCCTGATCTCTCTAAACCTTTTTTTGTGGAGGCGGACGCTTCAAATTTAGCGTTGGGGGCGGTGCTTTCTCAAAGGAATGAAACTACTGGTCAACTACATCCAGTTGCATTCTTTTCTAGGAAGTTTTCTGCTGCTGAAGTGAACTATACAATTGCAGATCGTGAACTATTAGTAATTAAGTCCGCTTTTGAAGAATGGAGGCATTTTCTGAAAGGGGCAAGGCATACGGTAACGGTTCTTACTGATCATCGAAATTTATTGTTTTTAAAATCTGCAAGAACCTTGTCTCCAAGACAACTTCGTTGGTCCTTATTCTTTGCCGATTATGATTTCGTTGTGACTTTTGAACCTGGAAGTCAGAACAAAAAAGCTGATGCCTTATCCCGCCAATTTCCTGGTAGTGAGGAGAGAGAGATTCTGGAGCCAGAACCTCTAATTGCTCCAGAACGTTTTTTGTTAGCCGGAGCCATTAAAGAAATGGATTTTTTGAACGAAGTTCGCCAGAATATGTCCTTGCAGAAGATGGAGGAGTGGGTGAGACTGGATCCAGCCAGAAGTTTGAAAGACGATCTTCCATTTTTTGATAACAAGCTTTATTTACCTACTGAAGAGTTAAGAGAAAAGGTTTTGAGAAATTGTCATGAATCCATTTTATCAGGACATCCTGGTTTCAGAAAAACTCTCGAATTGGTTCGAAGGAACTTTTGGTGGGAAAAAATTTGCCAAGACACATTGAACTTTGTTAAAAATTGTGTAGTCTGTGCACAAGCAAAAAGTCAAGTTGGGAAGCCGCATGGTTTATTGGAGCCGTTACCTGTTCCTCCTCGTCCTTGGCACACTATTTCTATGGATTTCATTGTTGATCTCCCTCAAGATAAGGGTTGTACTACCATTCTTGTTGTGGTGGATCTTCTTACTAAAGAAGCGCATTTTTTACCAATGGAGGGAGAGGTTACCGCGGAAAAACTGGCTCATAGTTTTTTGCAAGGTGTGGTTCGACTACATGGACTCCCAAGTCTAGTTATCTCTGATAGGGGATCTCAATTTATTTCAAAATTTTGGAGGGCCTTCTGTAGGAAACTTGGGGTAGACGTTAGTTTGACTTCTGGGTATCATCCGGAGAGTAATGGACAAGTGGAGAGAGTAAATCAGGAATTGGAGAAGTTTTTAAGGTGTTATTTACAAGCTGGAGAGGAATGGGTGGATTTGGTATGGTTGGCAGAATTCTCTTACAACAATTGTGGTAAAGATGCTACTTCTATGTCCCCTTTCTTTTTGGGTCGTGAGTTTCATCCTCGCTTTCTGAGTTTTGAGGTGTTGGAGGATTCCGGGAATCCTAGAGTGGAAGATCGTTTGTTGGTAACGAAGAATAACTTGGATAGAGCAAAAAAGGTGCTGGGAGAAAACAAGTTGAAATATAAAAGGTGTGCTGATTTGAGAAGGAAGGCTGGTCCTGAATATAAGGTGGGAGACTTAGTTTGGCTTTCTACCCGGTACCTAAAAATTAAGGGGAAGAATAAATTCAGTCCACGATTTGTAGGCCCATTCGAGGTAGAGAGAATCATCAACCCTGTGGCAGTACGATTGAAATTACCCAAGCATTTGAAGGTACATCCTACTTTCCATGTTAGCCTTTTAAAACCAGTTTGTTCAGGAACTAGATTTAGAACACCACCTTCCCCTGTGATTTTGGAGGATTCATCTGAGGAATTTGTGGTTAAACAAATTTTGGATTCCAGGAAAGTGAGGGGAAGGTTGCAGTATTTAATTGATTGGGAGGGATATGGACCTGAAGAACGATCATGGGAAGATTCAGTTGATGTACATTCCCCCGTTTATTTGCTAAGTTTCATGCTAAAAATCCACATAAGGTAGGCCCAGAGACTGGGCATTAGGAGGGGGGTACTGTCAGGTTTCCTTCCCCTATTCAGGCTATTTTCCCTTATTCAAGTTTCTTTCCCATTATTTCTCTTGTATTATCCTTTTTAGATTAGCCTTGTGTGGGTGGGAAGTTTTCTATTGTAGTTGGTTTGGCCTTAACTTGCTGATTCAGAATCCTGGTTCTGACCCAAGGCAAAATGGAGTTTCACAGTGACAGCTCTGATTGGTTAGAAAACACTGCTGAACAACAATGAACATTCTAAACTGTCACTCTTTGCCTTTCATCATCTAAACCCCAGCTGAGAGGACGTGTTTAGTAGCTGCTCCTGCTTTAGACTTGGGCCTGGTGGATTTTATCCTTCAGGCGTTAGCAGTTGAGCGGCTACTTTCTTGGGGGTTTCAGGAGAAGCTATCAGCTGTCAGGAATTCGTTTTGAAGACAGGAAACTATGAAGATCTTTAAGAAATCGTTCTGGAGATAAGTGACTTTGTTTTAACTGCAGTTCTGTTTATCTTAATGACATTTAAGTGAGAACTCGTCAAAATGTTACCTTTGAATTTATATTTTTGAACTTTCTGAGTGCGCTTGAACGCTATTTGTAAAACGCGTACTACGTGTAATCTGAAACTAACAGTTGAACCTTTGCGCGTGCGAGAGTATTCAACTGCGCGTGTGTTTTCCAGCACGTGTGCTTCCTAGCGCGTGAATCTGTTCGTCGCGTGAGAACTCTAAAGCGCGTGTGTTTTCCAGCGCGTGTGATTCCTAGCGCGAGAATCTGTTCGTTGCGTGAGAACTCTATAGCGCATGTGTTTTCCAGCACGTGTGATTCCTAGCGTGTGAATCGGCTCGCCGCGTGAGAACTCTATAGCGTGTGTGTTTTCCAGCGCGGGTGCTTCTTAGCGCGAGAATCGTTCGTCGCGTGAGAACTCTATAGCATGTGTGTTTCAAGCGCGTGTGCTTCCTGGCGCAATAATCTGTTTGCCGCGTGAGAACTCTATTGCGCGTGTGTTTTCAAGCGCGTGTGCTTCAGCACGAGAACTCAATTGCACGTGTGGTTACCTGCGCATGTGCTTTTTAACGCGTGTACTCGACCGCGTGTGAACTCTTTTGCGCGTGGGTTATAAGGCGCGTGTGAATAGGCGCGGAAATTCATCAGCGCGGGAGTTTACTAGCGCGTGTGTTATCTGCGCGTGATTCAGTTTGCGCGTGAATTCTGCTTTGCGTGTTTTTACAAGCGCGTGTGTTTTCTGCGCGTGGAATTTTCTTACAGTGCGCGTGTTCTTCAACGCAAGAAGTTTTCAACGTGCAAATCTTCTGTATTGAGATTATCCGCGTGTGTGTTTAGCACGTGTTTCTTCAAGAATTCACAAACTTTATTGAATTGTAAAAAGTTTGAAAACAAAAGAAAAGTTTGAAAGAAAAAGAAAGAAAAAATAAAGACTATTTAACTGGACAACTAGTGAATTTTGGAAAAAAGGCAAAGAACAAAACTTTCCAGGTTTGCCCAAATTAAGAAGTTGCTGTGAATTTCAAGAGTCTCAAGTAAGAGAGATTTTCAGCTTCTTTACAAGCTTCTCTAAGAAATTTCAAGAGAAGAACCAGGTATGATTCTTAATTATTAGTTAAGGATTTAAAGTCTTTCCCACTCTTAAGGTTAAGTAAGTAATAAAAGGATTTGTATCTGCTTTTCTTATATCCTCTGCAGGTTCAGCTTTGGTTAGCCTTAACGCAGTCAGCTTGGTGTTGTTTTGTTATCCACTTCCCCCTTTCCCTTTGGGGTGTAGTTTGCAGAGCTGAATTGAAATCTAGTTCTGGGAATTACATTTCAGGGGGATTGTCGGGGGTTCAGCAGCTTCCGCGGACACAGGACCTCTCAGACTGATAGAACGACAGAGGCTAATTACAAACTCTTGTGTCCAACAATTTTATGCAGCTGTGAGGATCAACCAAAAACATGGGCCACACGCTGGAATATATAGACCTAACTGGGATAAAAAAGAGATGTATGGAAGGAGTGTAAGTAACTGGCAATCTGGCACAAGGTCCACTCGTGGTGTCAGACTGTTGTGTAGACCACGATGCTGACCAAGTTCTGGAGTAACTCTTAGGGAAAATCAAAAGTGGGCTGTACCTGCACGGCAAGGTGCCACACCGGTAATGCAAACATTACGAGCAGCGCAAGTCCAAGAGAGGTACCCGCTAGTACAAACCAACTAAATAGACCATATGACCAAGCTACAGTGTGGTCACGTGGATAATGCGAGACCTAATATGCACGTTCTGCCAAGAGGTATGGAAAGCAAGCTATAACCTGTGATCCATTGATGCACAAAACAGACATCCATCTTGAAGTAGACAATACAAATATCAATGCTATACCGTGTTGTGTTTATGCATACACCCTGTAGGGTAAAGGGCGACAAAAAAAGCACAACACTGGGGATTGTTTCATTGTGTACCATATGGTGCAATCGCTCAGCAAGCTACGCCTCATTACTAACTGTGTATAAAGGATGTCTTATTAATGTGGCTATCTAGGGTATTTCTTTAGCATCAGTACGTAGGCACACCAATCCAATATCATGGGTCTGCTCAATAGTAGAACACTATTATGAATCTATTCAAATAGCCATTCGTGGTTATTCTGCAATAAAAGTACCCCTCCACTCGGAGACGTGAAGCACTTCTTTTGGAAAAAGGAATATCAATCTAGAGGTGCACCATACATCCACATGCTTGTGTGGATAAATGATGCTCCCAAATGTGGCCATAACAGTGATTCCACTGTTTTACAGTTTATTCAAAAATACATAACGTGCAACATCCATTCAGAAACCACACATAGTGACCTAAGTACACACATCTTACCATTCCAAAAACATAAGTGTTGCATATACTGCCAATGTAGATGTAAAAACAAAAGTAAATACTATACCAAATGTCACTTTGGCTTCCCTCAACCAGTTTCAGCAAAAGTACAAGTAAATAGCTTGATGTATTCTGTTAGATACAGTGTAAAAGGCAAAGCACCTAAAAAGACATACACCTTTAAAAGGGACGAAGCATCCAAGTACATCAGTGATTACAATGCAATCATTGGCCCTCATTAGGACCTTGGCGGAGGACCATGGCGCTATTAGCACCATGGTCCATGGCGCTAAGCTGCCAACTCCGCCATGGTGGTTGGCGGACTTACCGCCCCATTCCGACCTTGGCGGGGCGGTAAGTCCCCAATCCCCATTTACCCTTCCCCATTCCCATTTTTGCCCCATAGGGCATAATGGGAGTGGGGAAGGCGTTAATTACGCCACCGTAAATTACGGTGGCGTAATTAACAACAAGGTCCCTTAGCGCCATGGATTTTAACGCCTGCTAAAAGCAAGTGTTAGATCCGCCATGGCGCTAAGGGAACTCGTACTCAGGCGGTAAGGGTCGGCTATGTTTACGCCGGCGTAAACCCCTTACCGCCTGGGTCCTAATGAGGCCCATTGCCTTTTGTGGAATACAAATATAGACATACAATATATTGCAGACAATTCCACTGCTGTTGCAAGATACATCACAGCCTATCTCATCAAAGCTGGGAAAACAAAGCTAAAAGACCTCTGGGATAACATATCCCCTGACAAAACACTGTCACAAAAATTGTACAGCTTTGGTATAAAAAAGTTCTCCCATAGAGAAAACACATTAACCCTCACCACTCCTCCCCTGCACTTGCATGTTCTGACCACTCACAAGGCATAGTTGGTTTGTCTACCCTTCCTTCTAGTCTCATTAATTGTTTGTACTATATAATGTAATTTATTTATCCTTACTGTAATTCATAGTCTACCTTCCCTTGTCCCAACCCTGTTTGCCATGCGGTCACTTTGAAACAGTATTGCTAATTGTATAAGCATCTAATTATTGACCAATAAACAAATAAAATAAAATAAACAAACCAAAGTACTGCTTTAGAAAACATGTGCCTGTACCACATAGCCCAAAACTCCTCCTACAAATAGTGTCACACCAGATGAGACAACTGGCAAACATTTAGTCTCAACTTGTGAGTAAAGGAACCCTAGTCAAACCTAGCAAACCCAGCCTAATTAATCGTATAACATTATCATTTAAATATCCACAACATAGGGAACTTTATTGCATCTTTTCAAACCATGGAGAAAGGAAGAAGAATTATTAGGTAACCATCACACAATTGAAGCTGCATTCAATACAAATAAAATCAATATAAAAAATGTCAATTTCAAGCAATACAAATAATTGTTAGACAATTAACACCAACTAGAGAAAGAAGTTGAAGCTCAACTAGATAAAGACACTCCTGAGGGCAGTCAACCTTCCCTTACAGGAAGCCAAGAACCACTTAGAGAACCACTCATTCTAAATAAAGCAGAACTGGCCATGATTGAAGTAGAAAATACCATGTATCAATATAAACAATTGGAAGAAGTCTTGTCAGTACTATGATCACAGCTAAATGATGAACAACTAACCATTTATCTAGAAGTCACTGAAGAAATTGAACATGGTTTTAAACATGAAACTATAACTTGTACCTGTACAAATTCTAAACCTCCTGGATGTAAGTGGTGAAGTATAAAATTCTTAATACAAATAATCAGCACATTTCCTCAAAACTTAACAAACAACAATGTTTTGGCTGCTGTAACATCCCCCACATGTTTAGCTGCCTACAACATAGGAGGTGTAACTTTACACTAACTACTGCTGCTTCCAGGAGAACACCAAAACAAGTTAGAATGCAACACATTATCAGCAGAAGCTACTACTGAAGTACGCAGAATTTTGAAACAAATGAAGGTGGCCTAATAGATGAAATCAGCATGGTCTCCAACCTCATGTTGGCTTTAATTCACCTTAGAATGTAAGAAGTCCTAAAATGGACTATGAAGCGCAGGTTGGAGGAAAACAAGTTATTGTTTTCGGAGACCTTCTACAGTTAACACCACTAAAAGGTGAACCTATTTTCAAAACATTACGACATAAACAATGCCACACAATACTGGGCAGCATAGGAAATGCAAACATTTTAAGTACAAAGAACTGAGTCAAAACATGCATCAGTCTGCAGACCTCATCTATGCTAACATTTTAAACAGCATTAGAACTGGTCTGCTTACTAAAGATGCTAAATCCATCTTAAATAGTAGACTAATCCTTGAGCTATATGGGCAAAACACATCTGCTCCTGATGTAAAGGAACAATGAACTCAACAAACATTAAATACATGTCCTTTATGCCAACCCTAGTAAGCTATAAGCTATATTCAATTTAATGAGACCATGTTACAAAAAGAAATGCAACATATAATGCATATCTGCTCCACAGACAAACTAGAAGTGCACGGCATGACACTCCCATCGTGTCAACAAGCATTAGCATGACTAAATAGCGTAGAAAAATCTATCTCCAAAACAGCTGGATTGGAGAAAATGTTAACATTGTGACTAAACTGCAGTAATTCTGAAACATAACCTTGACGTAGAACAAGGTTTAGTTTATGGAGCAATTGGGACAGTTGTTGGCTTCCAAACATATCCACATGACAACAACATTCAGTTCGTCAACATCCACTTTGACAAACTTGCAGAAGTTAAGAAAATAGGCTGCACAATAGCACAATCCCTTCTTTTCAAAGCCATGTACATATATAAAGAACAATTCTCTCTGTCTCTTGCATATGCTGTCACTATTCACAAATCGCAAGGTGTAACGTTAGATCACACATTGATTGAAATTGGCAGAAAAGTCTTTAAAGAAGGTATGAGTTACGTAGCACTTTCACATCTACATACACTCAAAGGTCTATTCCTAGTCAACTTTGATGCAAACAAAGTCAACGCTGACATACTTTGCATTCTAGAATACGACAGGCTACTTGCACTGTACACCCCCATCTACATATGTTCCCCGTACCTCAAACCGTTAAACCTTTAGAAAGAATAGTAATACAAAGTGAACCTATGAGAGATCACCCAAAAATACCACCAAACAAACAAAAATCAACTGCTACTCCATCAAGCAATACAACCACAAAACCTTCTAGTGCAAACACAAGTACACCTCCATCAGAAGACAGAAAAACACATATTTCTTCTAAATAAAAACAAAAACAAGTGCAGGCCCATCAAATGATAAAGAGACACAACTCTCTGGTCCATTAAAATTTAGCAACATAACTGGAGTAAATTGCTATGCAAATGTCACAATCAATCTTCTATTCCAGTTCTCACCAACTGTTCAAAACATCTACTTAAATGGCTCAGACCATTCATGTTTAGAGATGCTCACCCTTGATAGAAATGCCAGAAATAATCCTGACAACACTTACAGTGTCTCAGGTAAGAGGCAAGAATTGGACTATGGTATAGGAATGGTAATATTCACCATAGACACACAGGAATATCCACATGAATTTCTAATGTACTTACTACAAGTACTAGATATCATAAATATACCTATAAATGAAATCTTCCAGATTTCATACACATGGAAACATACATACAGTCTCTGCTTAGGAATGATTGATCAAAATAAGCATGTAAAGACTCTACACTCAGACATGGTTCAAGATCTTTTTTATAGTAAACAACCTGACCAATGAATAGGTCACAGATTCTTAATATCATTACAGGTTATTTAAATGAGGGGTAATAAACTGGTAATCAGTTCAAAAAATGTGAACACATATAGGACAGCAAAAGTGTTGATTCTTTCCCCTCGTATTGTGCAATATATATTAGAGTTTCATGATGATTTTAGATTATTGGAAATGTATATACTTATATCTATTGATAGAGAAGAAGATTTCATACAAATGCAAGGTAGACCCATTTTTCTTGGTATCCATCTTTATGAAATTCCACAGATGATAATCTCTGTGATATATGTGTATGTGTGAGTGTGCGTGTATCTGTGCATGTTTTTAGTGCAGCTATGGAGTGGACGGGGAGGGGCAGGGTTGAGGGAGGGGGACAAGGGTGTCTGGGGAGGGGGCAGAGTTGTGTGTGGGCCCCCCAATAAACAAAGTGAAAAAAAGACCCTCAGGAGTAGACCAAGATTTGGTTGAGTTTAAATGCGCTTGCTGAAACCACATTAATCCACAAAAGATACACTGGGTAATACAATATACGCGTCTAGTAGAAATTACTAACAAGGTAATCAAATACTTATTGCATCCTACAATGAATCATGGGAAGTTACATAATTTTTAGATCAGGATAATGGCATTCTTTTCTATCTACTATTCAATTCACTAATGTTAAACATGATCATGTGAAATGCATCTAATGCAGATTTAAAGTTGTCCTAACACAGCTGGCCTATAAAACACCTTGAATGACTGGGGCATGATTATCTTTTCTGTATTCATGAATCTTATATGGTAGATGAATTTAGTTAAAGTAATTTTAAATATACTTCTGCTTAAAAAGATGTCAAAGCCTGTCCTAATGAGGAAAGGGAAATCTACCTGAGCACAAACCTTCTCTTTTCAAAAAGAGTATTGGATCTAAGCAATGTGAACATTGATTTCGATCAAATCGAACATGAAAAAGTGTTTTCTAAATCCATCACTTTACTAAATATGTACATTCGCATATTCCAATGTTGATAAGAATTTCAACACAGTAGAATGTAACTCTGCTGTTCCAGAAATAATGTTAGTACACCACAAAAGAGGAAGGTTATAGATGGAAATTATGTATTGTACTATGATCTATGTATTTTAAAAGAAAGACTTTATGGATATATCCTGTCTACATCTATTTGCCTAACTCTGAAATCCTACTTGATAATTTATCACTGGATGGTAATGATTGAAGATTTTTCAGTCACAGTAAGGTGGTTGATGCCATAATTACAGGTCATGACCGCCATTCTCTTGTTTTCGCATTAAGAATTATAAATGTGAAAGACACAATCTGTCCTTATCAGATAATCGGAGTACAGGAAGGCAATAGAATAATTTTATCATGAAGGGTATTTTGTTGTTTAAAGGATTCCTGAAATTATTTATCTTCCGAAATGGTATCTACCGGTATATTTGCTTTTTGTTTAAGATTGTACATTATTTTATAAGTTACATCACTTGAGGCATAAGGCTGTATTTCAAAAGCTGAACTATGATAAAGAAAGTGGTTATGGTATTACAATAAGATGTCAAGAAGTTAACACTGTTATAAGAGAAGGTAGTAGCAGTAGTAAAAGTTTATTTCAGGAATACAAAACATACCCATAAAAAATAGCATGAACAACATAATTACAGATCATAAAATAAGATGGACAGTATTAAAACCATAAAAGAATTGCAAAAATACAAAAAAATGTTCAAGCAGATTTCTATAAAAAATGTTCTCACAGATAATGCATTCTTTAAGAATGACAATAAAGCCCAGCCCACACAAACTGAATCCGCCCATAAATGGTAACACAGAGCAGGTTCATAACAGCAAAATCCCTGTTCCTGCAAAACTGGTTTCAGCGTGTGTTCCCTAATGGACGAAAAAACTGGCCAAAACAATGAAAAATTTGCCAAAATGTGGCAAGTTTTCTCTGTGCAAAATCACAAAAAAATACATGATTGGTTCTCATCCATATTACCCTGGTGATAACAATATGCTACGAAGGATTCTGGACTGATCTCAGATGACTCCCTTTTTCCTGGATATATTGGAGTACTCTAGCTTTCACAGTCTTAAAATCCCTAAAAGGCAAGACATGCGTTATATATAAACACTGAGCCTCATCCACTTCCCCCACTGTAGCGTTTACATGCCTAAACCAGGGGATCTTCAAATGGTAGCCTGTAGGGTATTTTATGAGGTTTCCTAGCTTGCCACAAAACACAGGGCTAGATTAGGATCATTTGCTGAAAGCAAAAGCAGGGCTTAGTGCTACACTATAGGCACAATTGCTCTACCTTATTTATATTGGATTGCTATGTAATTACCCAGGGTGAGTTACCAGGTCACCTGAAACATGATGTGTTTATTACATCGGGAATCATCTTGCAAGTACCCTCACTTTATCCGGGGCATTTTAGAGAGAGACTCAGGTTCTGACAACCGCTGGATATGTAACATCTTATCATGGAAATATACTCACAATGAACAATGAACAGCCACACATTCCTTTTCAAACCGTGCCCTTCAGTGTTTATATATATTTTCTCAAAACATGGACAATGTAAAATTGTAATTTATCAGTGTTGTTAGAAATACAGAGAGAAAGCACATTTAGCAGGAAACCAAACTCTATTCATATTACGCACATTGTCATCCTCATTCCACAGAGCTCAATAAATGCGAAACTGTTCTTAAACCCTTTTTTATTTTACAAATCCTTCAACAAGAAGTTGGCCGGTGAGCACAGAATCTATGGAACTTTAAACCTACTTTCAAATGCTTTTTGCCAGCTTGCCATTGATTACTCCATGCACAACTCACCACAGCTAAATTCTATCGCACACAAACATAATGTAATTTCCTCACTTGGTTACAGACATGCTTACCAAGGTGCCCGAAGGATTTGCGCTTGCAGAACCAGCAAAGGACAGACTCTGTGCCTTTGTTCTCAACACAGCCTCAAATGTCCCCTTTCCCTCCCTCCTATTCTCTTCTGCAGGAAAGGCCTCTTTAGCAGGGTCAGCCCTTGTGTGTCTGCCTCCTCTTTCTGCAGCCAAAAGCCAACAAAGACCAAAAGCATCTTTTTCACTCCGGGCCTCAATACAAGGTCGGCGGTAACCCGCCGGTGTTACCAGCCTGTTTCCACTGACCTCGTAACACTGTTCCAATGCCACTGGGATATTAAAAGTCCCGGTGGCCAGGATGTCAGGCACCGTAAAGTGTAAGTCCCAATTCCCGTGAAATCCGATAGGACTCCATGGAACGGGGACACGGAAGCACTGGCTTCCATGAAGACTATACCAGCCCCTGCAGGCATTCTCATAGTCTGGCGGTCCTGAAAGGCTGCTGGTACGTTGCTATCGGCACACTTATTTCTGACTGCCAGACTTAGAATGAGGCCCTTTGTCTTATTTTAAAGCCTCCTTTTCCACCTGCCCACTTAATGTATGTTTGCCTACACAAAGTTTTAGGCTGCCTGCCCCTGACTGTGATGTCAGATGTTTATCAGCCACCTCCTCTCGATAGCCAAACCTCCTGGAAACTTCCAGAATGCCACCACATGTTTCAACCCTGTCACCTTTGAGCAGAGTTTGGTTCGGTGGGCATTTTGTGATGAAAGGACATGTAACATTTTCTATTCTGGCTTCCTGCGCTAACTGTTCAACACACATGGATCGTTTTGAACAACATGACTTTTCACATTCCTCAGCTCAAGTCCCCATTGCAAAAGCAGTTTATATTCTTGCATTTATTTTGTGAGCAGCACTTCAGAGCCTGTGTCTGTAGTCCCATTTACAACCTGTTTGCAACCAATGTTTGGAACACTGATTTGCACATAGTGCTATGGACTCCGCTGTCCCATTCTACACACTAATTGTATTAGTGGGTTACAGATTAAAATGAGCAATTAGTAGATGCATATTTTGTAAAGTTAGGCGTTCATCTCTACACTCCCTGAAAATGTGCACCTCCCTGGCAGGGTAAATCCAAGTTACCCCTCCACTCTGATTTGTATGAATTCTCAATGCTATCTGACACCAGTGTCTTGCATAACCATTATCAGCCTTACTTCTGTAGGAGTCTAAATTATGATTCCTCTCCTAGTTGAAATGTCACCAATCAACAATTTGCACCACCCACATGTCCTACACGTCCCTGGGCACAAGATATCTGATTAGCTCACAAGTTGACTTTGATCCAGTGGCTTACATGCCGGGCTGCAATAAGATCACTAACAAACCTGCAGCCCAGTTTATGGTACACTGCAAAGTTTGGTTCTGATTGAGGAAGCCCCAACATTCTTTAAAAAAAATGTTTTCTCTGCCAACTGGATGGGTTCAATCTTACCATGTTCCCACAGCTTCATACCACACCTAGCAATAGAGGTAGCTTTGCCATTGTAAACTTTGAGCAGCAGCTCAACCAGTTTTGATTTAAACATGGCCATAGCTCTGACCACTCCTCCAGTAGCCTGTTTGAATCTCGCAGTGTGCTTATTGATATGGGCTTCAGCCCAATAGTTCGATGAAACGATGACCTCCAGGTAATAAAAGCTATACACTCTGCGGATTAGAACACCCTTGCTTAACATGGCCTGAAAGTTGGGTGGATGCTTATCCCTGCTACAGGCCATTTTTGGGCATCAACCTTTAGGTCCAGTGAGTCCATAAATAAATAATAGTCATCAAAAAGATGCTGCAAGGCTCTTGGGGGGCGGGCCAGCAAGACCCTCCCTATCATCTGCATATACCAGTAATGGCAGACACCTGTTGCCCAACCACGAGTATCCGGAGTAGATTTAAGTAAATGGTCATGTAGACCATTTATATAAAGACAAACAAGCAGGAGGGCCAGCACACAGCCCTTGATCACCCTACGCTGCACCAGAAAAAATTGGCTGTGTACCATCTATATGACCCGCTCCTCACACAGGCTACCATTGACAGATGCAGTCTCTCAAGAAAATCTACCAAAGTGCCTTGGCAGTTCATGGATTGGAGCACACAGCAAAGCGTATGACGAGCGACCTTGTCAAATACGTGTTCAGGTTCATGAAGGCAAGAAAAACAGGTGCCACCTGAATGTACAAAGAATGGGCTACCACCAGATAGAGATTTGAGGCCTGCTCTGTGGTTCCAAGGCCTGGTCTGCAACCAACCTGAATAGGGGAAAGAATGTTACTGCAATCCACCCAAGACTCCAATCTCTCCAAAATGGCCCTCCCCAAGGTCTTAAACATGGAGTCTAAAAGGGAAATTGGTATATACAATGCTGTCAGCATCTTTGTGCCATTTTTATAAATTGGATGAATTACTTCATGAGATCAAGAATGGGGTACATACCCCCTGCACAGATAGCATTAAGCTCCATGGTCAAGATGGGGGCCCTGAGGTCTGGTTCCGACAAAAACAGGTCTGATGGAACATTATACAAGCCTTATTTGCAACTTGACATTTTATTGCTGACAAAATGTCTGCTACTGTCAAAACAATTGTTCCTTCTGTTGAGGGTAATGATTGCAAGGGTTACATGACTCATCGCTGTTCAGTAACCACACCTAGATGACCAGTACAATATACAAAGGAATAATGTGATACTCATGACTGGTCAGGAACCGTAACAAACGTCCCACTTTTCTTACATGTATAGAATGGCCCATTGTTCACTATATCCCAAAAAAGTTTGACATAATTTGTGGCAGAAAAATTCACCCTCTCCTCCCATGACTCTGCCTCCATTTTGTGTTTTTCTGTAGGCAATAGACTTTGTGTAAATGACCAGGGCAGTACTTATGTCCTTCTTAGTAGACAGGGGATTCCTCAAGGTTTCCATCAAATTAGACTTAAATTTCGTACAGTCTGAATTAAACCAACCTGGCTGCATCTTCACCTTACTTTTTCCAGCCTTCATCGTCAATACGCCGATAAATTGGACAAAAGTGATGAGAAGACATGCAGGGAGGTACTCTGATCTGAACAACCAGAAAAGAGATTTTCAAGCTCGCACCAGTTATTTATAACAATTTCCCTCTGCAAGCTCTCTCGATCAACTAACTGCCATTTTAGTCTGTGCCTTTGACCATCAAGAAACACCTGCGGCTGATAAAAAAAATCGGACAGTACATGCTTGCCCTGCAATCTGACTTCAAGACTAGCGGGAAATAATCACTACATATATTGAACAGCACCTTAAACCCAACTACACAGTCCCAACATTTTACTGGGATGCATATGTAGACAATCGTGGAATTCCCTGATGCTGAAGGTGAATTGGCCGAAACATCACCAAAACATCATATCCCGGCCACCATCATCAACCACCAAAAAATCATATCCCGCCCAGCCTACGAATTCTAACCACTTGCAGAATAGAACAAGAACCCTCTAAAGGGAATAAGGGAATGATATAACTCAAATAATCACATGTGTCATACTGTGTTGAAGGCTAAACTGGAATATAGGCTTTCTATTAAGAAATAAATCTGTAGAATAAAAATCACAATTGGACTATATTGTTTACTGCGATGTAAAGTCGGCAGTATATATTTTCAGAACTACGTAGCAGACCGAACTGGAACTGTAAAATTAATACAAGGAAGTAGGTTTTCGGAGCTGAAATAGGTTTCACACAATTCACTATTATGTTTTCAGCGATTGAACGTATAGTTTGAATCCTTTTGGACATCCCATGGACTAGCCTACGCTTATTAGTATGGAAGAATTAATATGCTTAATTATGTTAATGGACCAAACATGAATTCAAACGTCCATTGAAAGGACATTGAGAGCTGTACCCAATGCGATTTCCTGACAGGGTAAGACTCTTATACTAAATACAATTGACACTCCATATAGCATCTGTCTAGAGCATGTATGGGGTTGTGTAGCTTTACTAGCAACACTGTGTTCTTTTATTACCCATAATCAGGAGATTTTGGATCACGCCGTGGCAAATCTACCACACGGTAAGATCAGTGACCTATTTCCAGTGTGAGATAGGGCTTTTCATTGTTCAAATAATTAGCATTAGATGCATCTTAAATTAAAATAATCAATCACTGAACCAGTATACACTCTAAACCACACATCTCTTGTCTTTCTCAGACAGAGAACAGTAGGACACCACCTGATGAAGGCCAACCACTTACAAGCTTTACAGATCAGCTGATGAATGGCCGAAACAGTACTGTCAACTCCCCCTGTTTCCCCAGTTTATAGTGTCAACATTGTAAATGATATACTGTTATGTATTATGTTCACATGTTATTTGTTCACCAAGATCGCTAGGTTCTGTCAGGGATTATACATGTTCTCCTGTACTTAGATCCAGTTAATTCGACTGGAAAGAACATCAATGCATTGTCTACAGAAATTGTTATGTTGTTAATTCATGTCCTGCTCTAAACAACTTGAAAAATGACGTTTTATGCATTAAAATTATTGGGCAAGAAGCCAAATTGTTTACACTTCAATCTAGAGCAATGTTTTTCTTTATGTAGGGTCACATTTATGAGTGTATAGAAGTTCAGTCATGCTGATCATTTTTCTGTATAGTATTAAACCCACCTGGGTAGGTCAGGGCAAATCCAGGAGCCCTTTGTTTTTCTATGATCTGGGTGAGAAGCAGTTCTTTTAATACTTTAAACTCGGGCAATTTTCTGATTTTTGCTGCAGATAGAGCATCAAATATTATACACTGTGTTAATAGAATCGTTGTGCTGTGTCATTTAACTGTAAATGACATATGCCATGGTGTCTCTGGATGTCCAGAAGTGTTAGAGGAATTGTTATCTACGTGGAAGACCTTATTATGTATAGTCTTGTGAAATAATGTAAGGACTGATGATTGATTCATATCATAAAATCCAACAGAAAATATGATTTGCTACAAGTTGGAGCCATTTGTTCTAAGACCGAATTATTATATGAACTGTATTATGTGACTAGAATGTTGTTATTTTATACTTACGTATGTGTTATATTTGTTGGACAGACATTTAAATGAATGAATAAAAAAACCAAGGCTCATCATATCGTAGATGTCAGTGTCCTGGTCTGAGCTAGGGTGTCTTTTTTTAAAGAAGTGTTTGAAGCAGACTTTTCCCACAGTTCACTGCTTGAAATCAGATAGTTATAGGCCGGGAGGCATTTCTTCGTGTTTATGTACTTCCTGATTGAGAGCAAATAACAAGCACGTAAAAAATAGAATATTCTGGGAAGAAAAATACAATATGTAAGCTAGTTTCAACCATGTCAATGCAAAAAGGAAATTCCGCTGTCTGCTGAACATGCTTGATTGTTCCACATGGCAAACCATGTGGTAAGCGGCAACAGATTGAAGTATAGCCTAGTCAAAGCCCAAAGTTCATTGTGAAATTAAGTTAGGCATTAATACAAATAGTCAAAATGGACTGATCTCTATTCATTTTTCGTTGTCGATTGGATTGGAGAGGACATAACTGAAAGACCAAAGATTATGCACCCGTAGGGCAGCTAAACATTTTAAAACATGGCTTAACCACAGGATCATTTTGGCATCAGGATGTGGCATGATAACATGGTTAGTCAACACAGTGTGGTGCATTCAACCATGGGTAATAAATCAGTTGAATACCTAATTTCTACATCATTTTAAAACCCAGGGAACATTTTTAAAATCCTAATATTTAAGGACAAAATTGATTTTCAACCTTTTGCAATTTATGTGGGTCTTTGAAACCCAAGACCCTGCACCAGATAATCCAATAACATTGGGGCGGGCCACATAGATTCTTATTATAATCGACATAGGCTTTTCTCTTAAAACAGAACCAAACTTACTAAGAGTGCTTAAATAGATATATACTTTGAGACATCTTGCGTTTGGCCCCTTTTTTTCGCAAAGGTAATCCCTAGGTATATAACATAGTCTTTCTCTGGGATCTTCTCGTCTGCCACAACCACTGATTTAGTATCATTAACCTTTAAGTCCAGAGTGCCCATGTAGTTCACAAATCTAGTGATTCATTTTTGGAGCGACCATGGTGTCCAATTTAAAAAATAATACGAGCCATGTCCTCTGCATGCACCAGAACAGGTATTTTTTATTAAACCAAAGTGTGTAACGTCCACCTTATATGTTATTAGTATGTAAGAAGCACAACAAGAGTGCCAAACGTGCCCCTGAAGTACACCTCTATCAACCTTTAAACCAT
Source organism: Ambystoma mexicanum (assembly GCF_040938575.1). Taxonomy (NCBI): domain Eukaryota; kingdom Metazoa; phylum Chordata; class Amphibia; order Caudata; family Ambystomatidae; genus Ambystoma; species Ambystoma mexicanum. The sequence goes on along the minus strand of NC_090924.1, from coordinate 48,015,154 downwards.
GTGGTATGGTGCCCCGGTTGTCCAACTCTTACTGCGGCTCTGTTATTACTATGAAATTTAACCAGAACCCTAACCATGTTTGTCTGGTATGCCGTGTTCACGAAGGACCCACCACAGCTTTGCCCTATTGACAGAATACACAGCTGTAGAAAGATTCATAAAGACAACATATATGGGTTCTTGTTTAATATGCAGTGTGATTTTAAACATACTATTCAATAAGGATATAGGGCGATATGATGACGGTAATGTGCGTTCACCTCTCTTATAGTTTGAACACAGAATCACATCTTTCTAAGGATTTGGGAAGTCATTTGTCACTAACATATAAAACAAGATACCGGACCAGAAGTAAGGATCATGTTTAAACAGATCTGCAGGTACCCTGCCAGCCCTTTGACCTTTAATTGACTTCAGAGCAAAATCCCAGCAGAAAATCATTCTATAGTTAGTAAGCCCCACTTCCGAGGAGATAGGAATGAGATTACTCTCATGGGGTAATGCTTCCTGATTGAAGGAATTCAACATTGTCAAATGCCTGTCTGTGTGAAGTTCAGAAAAAGGGGCCACCCAGGCTCCTGCTGGAACAGCCCCAGGTAGTGACTGTCCTGCTGCAAAGATAGGTGGGCCTAAGTTCAATATTCCCCAAAATGTCACATCACATCAACTCATTATTTGTTTTTCTTGTTGATCGCTTGTTTATATCATGAATTTCTCTTTCCTATATCCGTAGAATCAAAGGCAATTTACAGCTTATTTTTTGCTATCTTGCAATGGGTGTCAACCAGCCTTTTTTGGGCACAGCTCTGAAAGCCCTTATTATGGCCCCAAAGTATCCAGTCAAAGAAACAAAAATGCTTCTGTCACCGCATATGATACCTTCATGCTACTAACATTTAGCAGATCAGAATGTATGACTTTCTTTATAAAACCTATATATTATTACTTTCTCAAATATAAGAAAAGCATTATGAAGGTGCCAGCGTAATGTGCGATGGTTGACGCTTACACAACATTCCGGCATATCCGTCATTTCATTGTGAGTATGGGGAGCACACTTAAGGGGTGATTCGAAAGCAACTGTGAGTGGAAGATGATCACTGCCTGGCCGATTTTCAATACGAAAATGTGCAACATTATACCAGCAAGACACCGAAATAAACAATATTCATATTAAGTCAGTATTCCAGTGTGTTTTTCCCGTATAACTGAAGAGTTCGGTGACTCTGTTTTTAATAAAGGCTACTATCTGCTTGTATTTCTTTAATGTTGATGACTGAAACAACTCTGAACCAAGTTTGGGAAAAGTTTTAACATGATGCATATAGAGCATTTGCTCCATCTTGTACTTTATTTAGCCAAATAAGTATTTTATTGCACTGATGTAACGTTCTACCTTGTCTTCTGACTCCCAAGGGCTCTATAGACATGGCTTATGAGCTGCTGTACCCAACCTCCACAATAAATCCTCACTACTCAGGATAAAGGGTACAGATACTGAGTGCCCGAATGGGGTTGAGGGTGGTTTGTGGAGTGCTTCTTCTTATTTATAATTTGTGTAGGGGTAGTCGGTGATGCCGATCCCGAACTCTGCCTGTTCCCCAGCAATCAAAGAAATGTGTTCAACCTCCCCTCCCTGTCTGGTTGTCGAATCTCTGCTCTCTTTGAAACCCACCTATCTCCTGCATACCTGTGGTGTCTCTTTGCTGATGTTCATCCACAAAGAGCACCTCGACCAGAAACAGCCTATCTTTAATGTCTCAAGAAGGCAGAGGGTTTTCTTCACCTTCGTGGTTGACAGTCAGTGCAGTAGTGGCTAAATGCTCCTGCCTACTCTTCCCTGGTTATTACAGTCACCCCAGAGGTTACAATGTTTTTGGATCTTCCTTGCAAGCATTCTACCGTCTTTCTTTCTCAAGGTTTGGAAGCGCAGCGTGAAAGGGGTGCAGCAGTGTCCTAATCCCCTTTCTCTCTTGTTCTTCAGGGTGGAGCAGAATACGAGACGTAGCCTAAGCGTTTGAGGACTGTGGAGCAGGGAGGACTTTGTCCTGAGTGAGGTGTGGTAATTTCCGTGGCAATGATAGGCACCTCAGTACAAAGAAGCAAAAGAGAATCCAGAGCGTGGCGGGGGACTCCGAAACAGGTAATCTAACCTTCCCATCATTGTCTTCACGGTCTTGGGGGAGTGATGGAGGAAAACAGCATGGATGGGCACAGGCAACGGAGGACCATGGACCCATGATCAGGATGAACAGGTTGTGGGTAAGTGAAACAGATCCTTACAGCCAGGCTTCCTGGAATAACCAGCAGGGCATGCCATGGGTGTGGCCTTAAATAGGATCCAGATCATAACATTGTGAGACCTTGAAATCTCATGATCTCCCAAAGGTGTTTAGTCTTCATGTGCCTGGCCTGCCTGACCCTCCAACTAGGTGTTAATTCTGCAGGCCCATGTGTAGTGTTTAACCCCTAGTTCCCAATTCATGTGTGCAACAGGCTGATACAGTGTAGCCATTACAACTGTTGCCAGTGAGAGTGATTCTGTACTTACTTCTCCTATGGTCCAGTCGGCTAGAATAAACATGGTTTGCAGATAAAGCAAGAGCAGTAGCACTGGCCTTTATTTATTGAAGGAAATGAGAACCTTGGAATGTTTAAAGAAGTTAAGCAAGAAGAAAAGTCTTCTCAATAGCGGGAAGATTAAGAGGCCTGAGCTAGTGAGGCCACTTATACTTTAGGCCAGCTAGACCTGTATCAGAGACCTAGGGGATAGTGAATGTTACCACCCACTGAAGACAGACATTGTAGCTACTGGCAAATCAAGTTAGAGTGGTGATATGGGGACACAGGTGGAATGCTTCACACCCCTATATCAGCACACACATTTCCTTAGGTTAGCCAATTATTTGGAAGGAAGTTGTTGGGTGGTGTCTGGGCATGAGGATAATTTCAGGGCATAGTGCATTTCTGAATGCTATTGTGGGTCCAAGCTCTGAAGCAAGTTATCTACATGGAGCTTAGATGCTCTGGTATATTTAAGGCCCCATCAGAGGTACATGTATATGTACATAAGCAGTATTCTCGTTGATTGCTTCTGTGTTCTCGCATTTTCAGGTCGGAAAAGGATGGGACCTTACTTCAAATTCTCATTTTTCACAGAAAGAAAGTTTAAAGAGAAATGGTGGCAAGAACGCAGTACCTTGGACATAGAGCTGGAATGCAAGGCACAATACCTTAAATTAATCAGACCAACACAAAGCCTGACAGGACACACACCAATTTAGAATCCATGCAATCCAAAGCTGGCTCACACATCACACCATCCTGAAAGTTGTCTGAGACCATTGAAGGGAATGTGTGTTGCCGTCACGAAAACACAATCTTGACAGGGAAACAACCTGAAGAATGTGATCCACATGATCTGGGAAAGGCATAGATCTTCTCCCTAAGGGGTAATTCATAGAATTTAGCGCACAAGTGGAGCACGGGGCTTGCGCACAGTGTGCGCGTGCGAATCTCTGCGCCAGCCGCGTGCGCTAAAATCCATTTCCGCGCACAGCGTATTCATGGATTTTAGCTACCAAAACCAGCCGTGGCGCACAGTGGCGCAGCGACCCTGAAGCAGCGCCAGTTACACCCCCAAGAACGCCCCTCGCGCAAGGAAATGCCATCAAAATCCCCAATCCAGCGCAAAGGGCTGCGCTAACCCTGTACCAGTATACTTGGCCGCCACACAGCACACAGCAAGCGGGGAATGTGTATTACTGGGGTTCGCGGGAAGTTTCACACGCAATTGGCCCTGTGCGAGTGGGGTATGTGTATTACTGGGGTTCGCGGGAAGTTTCACATGCGATAGGCCCTGTGCGAGTGGTGTACGTGTATTACTGGGGTTCGCGGGAAGTTTCACATGCGAAAGGGCCTGTGCGAGTGGGGTACGTGTATTACTGGGATTCACAGGAAGTTTCACATGTGATTGGCCCTGTGCAAGTGGGGTACGTGTATTACTGGGGTTCGCAGGAAGTTTCACACGTGATAGGCCCTGTGCGAGTGGGGTACGTGTATTACTGGGGTTTGCGGGAAGTTTCACACGTGATAGGCCCTGTGTGAGTGGTGTACGTGTATTACTGGGGTTCGCGGGAAGTTTCACACGCGAAAGGGCCTGTGCGAGTGGGGTACGTGTATTACTGGGATTCATGGGAAGTTTCACACGCAATTGGCCCTGTGCGAGTGGGGTACGTGTATTACTGGGGTTCGTGGGAAGTTTCACACGGGAAAGGGCATGTGCGAGTGGGGTACATGTATTACTGGGATTCGCGGGAAGTTTCACACGCGATTGGCCCTGTGCGAGTGGGGTACATGTATTACTGGGGTTTGCGGGAAGTTTCACACGCGACTGGCCCTGTGCAAGTGGGGTACGTGTATTACTGGGATTCGCGGGAAGTTTCACACGCGATTGGCCCTGTGCGAGTGGGGTACGTGTATTACTGGGGTTCACAGGAAGTTTCACACGCAAATTTGCTGTCAGAGCGGGTACGTGTATCTAGTGGGGTGCACGGGGAGTCCCACATGTGAATTGGCAGTGTGGGTCCTGCCAGGTGTGCCCTCCACCCCATCCACGGCCCCTGCAGCCAACCCACAACACAGGGGACTACCCTGCACCCCTGGGCATGCCCCCCAGACAGCACACATGTCACCTTCCACTAGTGATCACCAACTCATGTCCCCCTGCACCCCCACCCCCCAGCAGTGACAGGCACCTGCCAGCAGGCCCCCACTCATGTCCCCCTGCACCCCCACCCCCAGCAGTGAGGGGCACCTGCCAGCAGGCCCCCACTCATGTCCCACTCATGTCCCCCTACACCCCTCCCCCAGCAGTGAGGGGCACCTGCCAGCAGGCCCTCACTCATGTCCCACTCATGTCCCCTGCTCCCCCACCCCCCAGCAGTGAGGGGCACCTGCCAGCAGGCCCCCACTCATGTCCCACTGATGTCCCCCTGCACCCCCACCCCCTAGCAGGGATTGGCACCTGCCAGCAGGCCCCCACTCATGTCCCCTGCACTCCCACCCCCCAGCAGTGAGGGGCACCTGCCAGCAGGCCCCCACTCATGTCCCCCTGTACCCCCACCCCCCAGCAGTGAGGGGCACCTGCCAGCAGGCCCCCACTCATGTCCCCCTGCACCCCCACCCCCCAGCAGTGAGGGGCACCTGCCAGCAGGCCCCCACTCATGTCCCCCCTACACAAAATAAAGAAGCACAATCATGGGCCACTTCTACACCAAAAAACCACATCACGCCACCCCATTCTTGAGACGCAATGATTTCCCAATCCACCCCACACTGACATGCCTATCTCAAGACACAAACCAAAAGTCAACTATGTACATCAACACATGTCCGTCACACAGATACACTGGTTGGCATTGATAATGTAAACCCACATTTTCACATGCATCAACCCAATGAGCGAATTCCACACATGGAAATAAAATATGAATATGTAGTATGTACAAAAATAAATAAATGAAATGAAATCATACAAAAATAGCAAACATGAAATAAAAAGCATGTGCAAAAGATGAGTGAATGAAAATTATAACCAATCCAAAAAAATTTGAAAGAAAAACAGTCCAAACTCTCCCTCCACCAACGCAAATCCAAAGGAAAGGTAAAAAAAAAAATCCATTGCTTCATGTTCATAATGAAAAAAAAAATGCAAATTATTCCATAGTCCAACTATTTACAATACATTGTCCCAAAAAAAATCCATTACTCCATGACCATAATGAAAAAACAATATTCTAATGAATCCATGATTCAAACTATTCACAATCCATTGTCCAAAAGAAAAATCCATGAATCCATGTGCAAAATCCAAAAAATAAATCAAATCAATCCATTGTCCAACTATGTAAAGGGTCCATGAGCCCAAACAAACAAATGAAACCTACCTAAGAAACTACATAAAAATAAAACTATATACAAATGTGTGTGGCATTGTCCATTGACCACAAATAAAAGGAAAAGGAAAAGGAAACCTAACCTTAAAAACTATTTACTATCGCAGCGGGCTAGTCCGACCGCTCACTTCCCGATTTCCCAGGCCAGGGCATCATCGAACTCCTGCTCGATGTCCCGGAGGCAGTCCTCTTCCATGGCCCCGAGGGTTCGCAGGGACGATGACATGTGGACCTCCAGTTCCCTGCGAATTGCCTCGAGGCAGTCGGCCCGCCTCAGAGCCCTACGCATGGAGTTCTCCGCCCTGACCATTCTGAGCCGTGCCTCTTCTGCCCGCTGCCGCTCCGCATCTATAGCATGGCCTAACCACTGCCACACGGAAGACACTTCCAGTCCTGGGTCCTCCTGCCCTCTGGCCGATGCCTGCCCCCCCGATGTTGAAGGCCCCGAGCCATCATGGCTCCCACATTGTTGCTGCTGTGCCTCTGCCTGTGCCCTGGCTCTTGCTGCCTGCACATCCTCCTCCGGCTAGGGTGCAGTTGTTGAGGTGGCCACCCCTGCTGGACGTCCGACTCCCGACTGTGGCAGGGATGTGTCCTCCACCAGCCTGGCCGCAGGGTCAGAGGCAGCTCCACAGTGTACCCAGGTGATACATGGGTGGGAAGATGGCATGGAGGACGACTGGCACATAGGGGGTTCAGGTGAGGAGGGGGTCGGAACAAGGTCCAGCAAATGGAAGAATCCACCCTGGTGACCTGTCCCAGTAGGTCCACGCGGTCAACGAGCCATTCGAGATGACATGCAGTCTCCTCATGAAAAGACTGCAGGTCACCTCGCATGGCCCATTGACGCAACGCCACACCACCCAGGACAGGCTCAACCCGGTCCCGGATAGCCACGTCCGCAGGGAGAGGAAGGCCAGTTGTTGTAAGCGGATCCCCTCCCTGCAAACGGGTCTGGATGTAGGAATCCCTGCTGGTGCGGGATGATGCAGTCACAGGATCGGGGACAGGATTACACACAGGCACCTCCGCGGTGGCCTGTACTGCCTCCTGTCCCTGCCCCTGCACTGCACCACTAGCACCAGTGGAATCCCCACCTCCAGACCCTGTGTCTGTCCCTTGCATGGCCTCCTCCTCCACCAAACCCCCCACCAACCTGGATGACTCCATGCCATCTTCCTCCGTCGGACCCTGTGGGGTCTCAGCTGCCCCGTCTGCTTGCAAGGAGGCCAACTCCAACCTCCGTCTCTTGGACCTACCCTCGGCAGCTGCGACCTGGGACGCGGCACCGGACTCCTCACTCCCTGACGAGATGACAACCTGGGATGTGAAAAGAGGAAAATAATATGAGGCCGGGGAACCCAAAGGAAACACACCAAACACTGATTACAAAGGAACATACAAAGTACTTTATTTTAAGGTCAAGCAATAACAAAGTCAAATGACAGGTCAGATAGCTATCGGCCCTCAGTGTAACACAACAAACTTCAACAGGGTTCGATGTATTCAGTGAGAGACTGTACATTGGGACATTCAGGCTTTTATATATTTCTCCAGCCTGTTGTCCAACCCCTTCATGGGTTAACCATTCCATGAATGTGTAACAGGTCAAGGGTCTCTGCCAGGTCAACTCTAATTTATTCATTTGTATGTGCATAGATCAGTTCCGTTGATACAGGTAATCCATTTACATGCAGGTCAACAGAAGGACAAGGTCTCAGTTCAAGACCCTAACAAGTGGCCTGCAGGCGAGTTATACATTAGCTGAACGGAGGTCATGCCGACCAGATTTTGTTCGAAATGGCATCGTCCACCATTTTGATGATCAGGGTGACTCTTAAACAGCAAGAGAACCTAAAATGGCGGTTTGATTCAAGATGGCGACTTACATCAATTTCTAAGGTCAAGACCTTGCCGTAGAGAGTTATTCGCGTACAGTTTTATGCGACTTGGCGTAGGCCAATATACATACAATCGTTTACACTAGGAGGCATAATTTAATATCCAGTTTGACAGGGAGGGGAGCCGGGCCTTGTGTCTCCAGCTGGCGGTGCGATCCCTGCCGCTGTGCTCCACAGCACCTTCTCCGCCCTCTTCATCAGTTGACGCTGCAGGCAGGGAGAGATAGGACACAGGCATCAGAGCACTGTACAATGGACTGATACACACATGACAGTTGCACATGAGTGGCAGTGTCAAACTTCAGACATGGCATCACAATCCCCAACACACATGTCATTTCAACTCACACACATGAGCAATTCCACAGCCATATCACAACAGCCAGCACCATCCATACACATACAACAGCATGAGCATCCAAAGGTGAGCCAGACATTACATGAAACACAGGGAGTGCAGTAGACATGCACACACGCCACCACACTTACATGCATGTCTACATCCAGACGTATCTGCCTCTCAAGGATCTGGACATAGAGCGCTGGGCATATGCGTTCCAGGACCCTCATTTGGTGGTCCGACAGCTGGCCCCGGCGCCCCTTGGCATCCGCTGCCTTCGCGAGGCGCCGGGCCTTGTTGAGGGTCCTGGACCTGAATTCCTCCCAGCGCTTCTTGACATGATGTAAGTCGCAGACTGCCACCCCCTCCATGTTGATGGCAGTCACGATGTCCATCCAGATCCTGGTCCATTCTTCATTGTCGGCGCGTGAACAAGAGGGCATCATACTGCCCCAGGACTTGCTCCACCAGGACACCAACTTCCCTGGCACTGAAGCTGGTGGCCCTCTGCCTCTCTGGCTGGGGGTTGCCAGTGCTGCCAGATGGTGTTGTGCTGGACATGGTGTTAGGCGGAAACCTGTGCAGTTCCCTCTGGGACCACTGCAAAAGATTTAGGACTACAGGTGTTTGGCGGTGAACCCACTTGGTAGCAGTCTGTACCACACAGATTCACTTGGTAGCTGTGGCTGAGCAGTCAGATTTCCCTCAAGAAGAGTTGAGCAGTATGTGGAGTATACAAAATAGGGAAATTCTTCACAGTAAGACAAGCAAACACGCAACGAGGCTCAGTGTAAAGATATTAAGGTATTTATTTATAGTGAAACATCTATCAAAAACACTATGGCACTATCACGGCAAACAAATCAATCACAATCACTCTACGAAGAAGAAACGATCAAACCCCCTAACAATATTTCGACAAGTCTAGGTTCTACCGGCACCACTTATTTACAGACAGAGGTGTATGCCTCAACCTAGATGGCACTCTAATATTAGTTAGGACGGGAGAGAAGAAATAGGCAGGTTACGAAATCAACACAGTTCAATACTTCACAGGTAAAATGCAAGGCAAGAAGGCAAGAACCACAATAGATCATAAAGTTCAGAGGCCAGGCCCACTCGGAGAGAGGCAAGGCGATATGTCCCAAAAAGTCTCTAGTGGAAATGCATTTGAGTCTTTGTAGCAAATTGTTATCGGCAGATTGAACCAGTTCAGAACAATAAGTGAGAAAGCTTAGAGGCGACCCAACGGAAAGGAGAGACACCTCACTCGAACCGATCGAAAGGGAAGCCAGGCGGACACGGTACCTTGCTGTGGAGGGGAGCTCCGGCGGGGGCAGTTGTTCCTGGTGGTGGATGCACGTCGGGTCTTTGCCAAGAGTAGAGATGTTCTCGTCGTCGAAAAAAAGTGAAGTCCGGTGCAGCACCAGGGAAGAGACCAGCCGCGGAGTGCTCCGTCACAAGGCACCACCTTTTGGTCGCGGTACAGGGGTAGTGGCTATCCGGTTGCCGGGGTACTCTGCACGGGGAATTCGACCACTGCATCCTGAGGCGAAGAAAAAGCAAAAGGGGACTGGTTGTTCCCACCAGTCAGGGGAAGAGACTCTCCGGCAGGGAGATCTCCTCTGTCGTTGGGAAGTGGTGAGTCGGCTCAGCAGGGCTTCACCGGAGGTGTCGTCGTTGCAGGTCGGCTCAGAGTTACCCTCGTTGGATTCTTAGGTCATGTGGCGACTTCTGAAGATCCAGTCCCAAAAGCCCTGCTTTTATGCAGAAAAATTCATTCAGCCTAGCTGTAAATCAACACATGCTAAGTGGTGAGCGGGGAGGCTCACCACTTGGGCCAATCACTCCAGAGTGCGACCGGAGTTGGCAAGGCAACTCGGTCCAGGGTGCCTAAACCCCCTCCCACACCCCTGTGGTAACCCAGACAGAATGGCACCACTTTGGAGGGTCTCTGTACAGAGGCCCGCCAAAAGTGGAAAAAAGGCTCAACCTTTGGTTTAGGAGTCACAGAGACGAACGCAGATGCCATTTTACAAACCGAGTTCTGGCAGAAAATACCATCCGATAAACTTATTTAAGATAAGTAGACCGGTAGTACGTTAGAGATTAACCAGAAAAAGTATCAATCTCCAACAACGGGACGAATCCCATAGGGTTATGTTCGGGGTCGAACATAACAAGTAGTTTCCACTGCCACCAGCCAAAACTCGACGAGGGGGGACGGGACAGTGCCCCCTCGAGTAACAGACACAGGAGTAATCGAATTACCCCTACTAGCACGTCCACAATAAGATGGTTTGTACTAGTTCTGTTAGTAAATTTAGGTCTAGTAAAGCCAATGGTGACTTTACATGCCCGGGGAGACAGTAGTCAGTCCCCGGGTATGGAGTCTATGGTGGAGGTCCGCTAGGACGCCCCAGTGTTACGGCACGTAGGGTGCGGTGTAACACACATAGAAAAACATATGAGACCCTATGGAGTAAAAGACCCCATAGCCCATAGAACACATTGACATTCAAAGGAATTACACACATTCATGTCCAAGAGTGGGAGGAAAAGAGTCTCACTCTTGGCAGGATGGAAAAAAACAAACTCCCGAAATCCAGCAAAGCTGCTGGGGGACTCACTAGGTTAGGAAATTCAGCCTAAACAGAGAATTCTCCCTAACACATGGCAACCCAAGAGGCAGGAGTGGGTGGGCAACTGGGTCGTGGGGCTGGGCTGTGGAGCGATGGAATCCCAGTCGGGAGTCTTCGGTTCCAGCAGGGGTGGTCACAGCAACTGCACCCCTGGCTGACGTGCAGGCAGCAAATGGCAGGGCACGTGGGCAGCAGGGAGTCAGGCAGCAGCAGATTGCAGGTGGGAGCGTGCTCGGGGCTCTGGGGGGCAGTAGTTCGGCCTTCTGGGCAGGAGAGTGGTCTTCCGTGTGTTTTCGCATGGCCAGCTTGATACGGAGTGATTTGGCACGTGAAAATATTGCACAGCAGCGTGTAATTGGAGGAAAGGCCCTTAGCGCGTAAGCGTGTCAGCACACGTATGCGTTTTCATTGGACCAAACGCCCCTAGCGCGTAAGCGCTTCTCTGACGTTATGGGCGCGGGTGTTTCACTCGTGACATGGGCATAGTGGTTCAGCGCACGTGAAAAAACTGCATGTCCGCATGTGAATGCGTGTAATCCGAGGAAAGGGCCTACACGCGTAAGTGATGGGACGCGCGTGGGCATTTCCCTCACCACGGGTTTAAGGTGAGCGGGGCCAGCAGTTCGCTGTATATGCCTTTCGTGGAGACCGACGTGTGTAGCTGCTTTGTGTTGTTTCGCACTCCATCACATCTTGACAGCGATCGAGGACATATCTCTTCTTTTGGTGAGGGTATTGGCTACGCGTGCTTTTCATTATCCCGCTAGTTAGACGGTGAGTCGCGCACACTATTTTTCCCACTGCGGGTGCCCCTGTGTATCGCACCTGTTTTTGAGGTCATAGTAGCCTGCGTGTTCCACGCGTATGCATTTTTCGTGTTACTGGGTGCCACCGCGTACTGCGAGAGGTTGATTCCAGGCACGTAGGCTGCAGGGGTGCGTGCACGGTTTTACTGCAGTTTTGGGGTGCCTGAGCATAGCGTGACCTGTAACTACATCACCGGGGTCACATACAGCCTTGCAGGTGCAGGGGGGCTGTTAACATCTTGCATCCCACCCCTTCACCCCAATTGCCCAGGTCAATTGTGGTGTACACCTCCCATTGGCACTACTCCATCTGTGCTGGCACTACTCCATCTGTGCCATGGTTGGGAGGCCACCAAAGGTGAGGGGCGCCTCAGCTGGGCATACTCCTCATGGTGGGCGTGGTCAGGGACATGGCCGGGGTGACCAGGGAGTCGGGGGACTCCAGGGTGGCCACAGAGGGGGAAGAGGCAGGGGTGCGCCACTTGAGCACGATGTTGTGCCATTTGTCGATGCAGTCATGCCACCACCCCGTGTGATTCTGGGAGATGCAGCTTCTGCATCTGGCACTGGCACCCGTGTGACCCGGCAGTCCGTTTCATCGACTGCCACGGGCCCAAGGGTAGTGGTAGCTGCGGGTGCAGCTGTGGACACCACCACCCAGGCTCAGGGTCTGCCAGCGCAGGCTGCATTGGCAATTGAAGAGCCCTTGGAAGATTTCCAACAGGACCGGAGGGAAACCGTAGTGGCACGCAGGGCTGCCCTGACCAAGACACGTGTCCCTGGGGCAGTAATGTCATCTGCTGCCCCGAACAGCCGGGTGTTGGCAAGTGCAGGGGCAGATGCAGCCAACAACACCCCGGTTGTGAGTCTGCCAACCAGGACAGTTGCGGTCAATGACTCTACCACAGCGGATGTTGATGCGCAGGGTCCATTAAAGGGCACCCAGCTGCCACTGACACAAGTCAGCCCTTTGGTCGTCCCTCCACCTGCCACTCCCTTGGCTCAATCCACCAGCCCCACTGGCCATACTGATCAGGGTGGCATCAGCCAGCCAGGGTCTGCGCCACAATCCAAGAGGAGGAAGGTTGCACCTGCAGCACAGGCTGGGACCCCACACACAGCCACGACCTCCTGCATGTCGAGCAAGAAGCCTTTCTGCAACCAGGAACTGGACATCCTCGTGGGCTACATGCGGAACCACAGCTGTGACATGCTAGTGGGTGCTAATTGTCAGACTACGGCTGCCCACCGTGATACCCACTGGAAGCAAGTTGCGGAACATGTGAGTGCATTCGGCCATGAGGTGCGCACGGCGCAAGAGTGCAAAAAGTGTTGGACTGACCTCAAACGCAGCGCTAAGGCTAAGCGTGCCTCAAATTACAACTTGACTGTGGTGACTGGCGGTGGGCCTGCACCGGAGGAGGAAGACCTCACTCCGCATGAGTCACTCGTTGCGGAGTTCATATCATCTGAATCGGTCGAAGGAGTGGGAGAGATGCCGGGCTTTGATGCCCAGTCCAGTGAGTGTTGATGCGTGTTTGTCGAGGACATGTGTGTTTTACTTGTGTGATGTGTTGTGCATGACTGCCACTACATGTCACATGTACATGGTTATGATATGTGAGTAATGCAATGCTTCCCCGATGCATGTCTACTCTGCTGGATGGAGGACATGAGGAGCAGATGGGGACTGTCCACATCACCACTTTTGCACCGTAGTCACATGCTGGTTACCAGTATGCCCCTCCGGTCCATGTTCAAGCTCACTGACACTTCTGCATGTAGCGTGGGTTGAGCTTCCTCTCAGCCCAGGAACTATGCATAGCATGACTGACGTGCATGTGTACTCTGCCTGCAAGGGGGTAGCCAATGTAGGCATGCTCCCTTGCCCCTCAACCCCCTGCTCTGCACCCCAATTCCATTTTAGCACTGGTCTGCTACAATATTGCCGTTGGTTACTTCCCTGGTCATGCCTCCTGTGTACATTCTAACATCCAGCGGCCAATCTGCCAGACATATCCATTGTTGTACATCCTTAGTACCTGATGCAGGGTGTCTCACTTGGACTGTGCAGAGGTCAGATGACCCAAATTGCATGGCATTTCATCTGCCTTCCCATGTCAACTGTGGCTCAGTACTGCGTTGCACACGTTTAGGGTCTGACAATCTGTGAGGGTCACAGGCCTCAGCCTGTTTAATGGCCAATGACTCTGTCCAACTGGTGTAGTGTCTTCTTCACACGTGGGTGGATTCCAGAGGTTTCATCATGTGTCCTGCTTACTGTCCCATCATCATTTGCAGTGTTGTCACTTGACTCACATGAAGCTGTTGATGCTAGTCAACACTGTCTGTCAATAGCCTTTTGATACCATGCTAGGCATCCCTGCTTTTGCACTTGGGTGGAGGGGTGCTTTGCTTGTAGATATGCTACACATTGAATGCACATTGCACGTGATGCCTGAAGTTGACCTTTCATTGCCTTCACATTTTCTGACACACACCATGAAGTCCTTGTACATGTAGGTAGTGAGTAACATACATATTTGCTGCACTGCATAGACCCACTTCAATGCAGACTGCCACCTTTCAACAGGTCTGATCACAGAAGCAATTCCAAGTTGACCCAGCATGCATGCCAGGTTCTATTTTGTGTATCACATGTCTGCCTGATGTGTTTGTTGTCGGTGTGTGTGTGTGTTGTGTGCTTCTAACATGTGTGGTGACATTTTTTCTCTCTATTTTTCAGATGATGATGCAATGGAGCCGGAGGATGGTGTTGTCATGCCAGGCACAGGATTGTCATCACTACATCAACCCAGCACAAGTGGGGGTAGTTGGGTGGTAGGCCACGAAAACCCCCAAGTGCTACAGTCCATCTTGTCTCTGGCTGCCTATGAGTTCAGCCCTGATGAACACTCTGACGACCATGTCGAGTTGGATGAGCATCAGGTCCAAATGTCAGGGGTGAGTGATTCTGATGTGGACACTCCTCTGTACGCGATACCTGCACTGAGGGGTCAGATAGTCTTGCAACCTCCGCCCCTGGTGGATCGGGACACAGGGTCACCCTCCACACCAGTCATTGATGTGCCTGGGACATCACGTCGACGGGGGCATGTAGTCGTGCAGCCGCGGGCGGTGCCAACACAACGAGGACACACGGTCCTTGGGTCCCGCAGGGGTCAAGACCAGCAACGTGGTCGCCACGCGCAACCACAGTATACTGAGTGGGAGCAAGACATGACTGTCAATTTTGAACGGCAGGGGGCAGCAATGGAGAACATCGCTGAGAGCATTGAGCGTGTGGCCCAATCTGTGCTCCCCCCTGCTAGGCCGACAAGAGGCAAGCTGTGGCTAGGCGTGGTCATGCTCCTGTGCCACGTCTTGCTTGCCAGGAAGAGCCAGACTCGGACGACAATCTATCTCCCACATAGGTCAGGCTGTGCAGGCGTTGAGCCCATGGAGGTTTTTTTTTTCCTCAGCATCATCGCATGTGGGTGTTGAGCAGCACCCTGTACCTCCCCCCTCCTGGGTACCTCTCCCCCCGGGTTGTATGTGGCCATTTTTGACTTTTCTTTTAGTTTAGTTAGTTAAGTTTCTGTTTGATAGTTAGTTTAAATAGGTAAAGTAGGTTTTTCATAGTTAGTGTGATTAGTTAATATAGTTTAAAATTGCTAGTCTATTGTGCTTTCATGTGACGGTGTGGTGCTTTGTGGCTTTTGAAAGCATCCACTGTCTGTTTCAGCTGGGCGCTTCAAGCTTGTCTTGTGTATGTGTTTGCTGCTTTGGGTCCTTGACTCACATATGCCACTCCTGCTTCCCTTATCCATGGGCTCGCAAGGATGGTTCAGTGTAACAGCCTATTACACAAGGGCAATGGACTGTCATATCTGTGGCATGTCTGCTGCTGTGGAACTTGTGTTAACACCCCTAGTGGGGATGATTGGGTGTAATTGACCACTGTTCTTCTTTTGCTACATGAGGTGTTTAATGATTCATGTGTACATTCATTGCTATGCATTGTGTAGTATGCTTCTTATCTTTAATGAACATGTGCTTGTTGAAAATCATGCCGTAGATAGTGTGTTCACACTGTTGCTGTGAAAGACGGACTGATGGTGTGATTTCTGATGTACGTCTCTGACATGGTCCACTCATGTAATGCCTGAAGAGACACACACAGATGAATATTAAGCATTAATCATGTGTTCCATGGACTTTCTGCAGGGGGATGAGCCTCAAGACCACCATTGCCAGCAGACAGGGGCCATTGCACGTCTGGAATCTGGACACGTTTGGTGGTGCCGACATGCGCATATGTGCGCAAGCAGAGGCACAGGGATTGTGATCATACATCCAATAAATGATGATGTGTTTCAAGGGACTCCAGGCAAGGTGAGCAGCACAGGGGGGGGTCACAACACAGCAAACCTTCCTCCTGGCCAGTTGAACATGCATGCTTAGTAGCAGCACTGACAGTGAGCTTCGACAAATATTGGTGTTGAAGCGCACAATACAGCTCAGATGTGTTGGTGGACTGATGGCTAGTTGATGGGAAGGTTGTCTGGGGCACCTGCATGGGCAGTGGGCACATACCCTCCGTTCCACTATGGTCCATTGAGGCACTTGCATTAGCCATGTAGTGTTGCAAAACATGGAATGAAGCAGCTCACAGGGACAGACAGCAAGGGACAGACTCGGGTGCAGTGCATTTCATTTCCAAGTAGAATTTGATACATGCACTGGCTACTTTATTTTGTTCATGGTGGTACAGGACTTGTTCTGAAGTCAGACCTTGCTATATGCGTTTGTCTGCTTACCCAGGAAACATTGCATGTTGTGTGAATCGTGTGAATCATGACACATTAGTGTTCCATTTGCCACACACTCACCGGTGCCTGACTTAATGCATTGACTGTGTATGAACCATCACAGGGGTAATGTTACGTATGGGTATGAAGCATCCACACAAGATAGTCTGTTTGTAGAGCATTTTGTTACTTTGGGGCATATTTGGTGGTGTGTTTGTGTGTTTTGGGCATGCACAGATTATTAACTGTGGCTCTCTTTGCAGCATTGAACTGCTCCTGTTACCAGACCGGAGAGTGCGCAGGCAGGAGGCCAGCACTCACCCCAGAGATAAGTTTCTCTTTGACTTCCATTTGAGTAATTTGCTGCTATGTGCATGTGAACAAGTTTGGTCTATTTGTGTATGTGTTAATGTGTGTACTACATTTTGGTGCATTCCCTACTTTCCTGTGTCAATCCTACTCCCCTCTCCTGCCCCTCATTCCAGTTATCCAGTATGCCAATGCCTGTGCCGACTGCATATCCCTGACCCTCCTTCCCCACCAGGGTCTCAGAGGCCTGTGTGAGTTAGACCTTGCAGGCACCCAGACCACGGTGGGGGTGGTTGTTTTGTGCCACTCCTGCGACTGTACATGGGAGCTGTGACAGTAGACATCCGTTCGTGTTGCATCATTCTATGTTATGTACCACACATGGTTCAGATCCTGTTGTGACATTGTTTTACTGTGCTACTTTGGTTGTTAACATCATTGTGGTAGTACTTGGCCTTTGTGGTGTACTGCTACTTGAAGTCATCTACTGGAGGCTGTTCTGGTTTGTTTTACTGCCTGCAGGGTATTTGCTTGGCTTCTGTGTTGTCCTGCTTTCAGATCTCTTGGAGTTTGTGCTTTTGCAAATCTAGGTGGACTCTGAGGGTGCTGGCAACTTTTTACACACAAGGTGGGAGATGGTGACAAAGGGGAAGGGTGATCCTGTGGCCAGGTGGAATTCAAGGATGTCGGATGAATAACCCAGATGCAGTTGTTCAGTGGGTCGCGGTGATTTGTGAGGGAGGGGGGGTGTTTTGTTGTTGATAGATGCCTTGCCCTGCAGTGTGATGGGCACTCTGAAATTGTAATTGTGCTTTCCTATGTACATGATGTATTCTGCTCATCAATGCCTGTTCATGTCTTGTGTTTACCTTTCAGGTCTGAGGGGATAGTTGTGGTTTGACATGCTGGGGTATACCTATGGTGAATGTTCACATGTGATGTGTAGAGGACAGTGATGGTCACTTGATTTCACATGCATATGTTGAGTGCATGTCCCTACTGACCCACACACTTGCACTATGATCCACTACATGTACAACCACCCTTACATGTCCACGTGTACACTCTGTTTGCCTTTTGGTGCCCACTGTGTCCCTGCAGCGAATGTTCTATGACCATTTGTGGATCCTGTACATGCCTAATTTTGTTATTTTATGTAGTTTGTCGCTTAGATGTGATGCTCAGGATGTGCATCACACACAATGGCTGTTCACTGTGCTGTGCGCTGAGCAGTGTGTTGCAGGAGGTGGACACGGCGCACAGTAGCTGTAGTGTTGATTATGCAATGCACATTGTGCATGTGGAAAGGCATTAATTGTTATGTTTCAAATACAACTTTTGGAATGCATTTGGATATGACTTATT
Organism: Ambystoma mexicanum; assembly: GCF_040938575.1. Taxonomy (NCBI): domain Eukaryota; kingdom Metazoa; phylum Chordata; class Amphibia; order Caudata; family Ambystomatidae; genus Ambystoma; species Ambystoma mexicanum. The sequence continues at coordinate 47,997,023 of NC_090924.1, read as the reverse complement.
TTGGGTGGGAGGTTGTTGGTCAGTCATTCCATCTGATTCCATGTCAGGCATCATTGTCTGATGCCCATTTACATTTTTCACATGGCAATGTGTACCTTATTGGTACTGTGTTGGTGTATGGCTATTGCTTGCCATGTCATGTTGTAGTTTGGGAGGGTTTGAGTGACATACCAGTGATAGTCATGGCCTGTTTTGCAGGTCTGTGTGATTCACACCTTGCATGTGTGCCTTTTGGTCACACAGGATTACTTGTGTTTAAGTAGCTAGGGATGCACACAATGGGCCTCATTACGACCCAGGCGGTAAGTTACCGTCTGGGCCGTGACTTTACCACCATGGCGTAAACTACGTTTACGCCATGGTGGTTGGCGGACTTACCGCCCCATTCCGACCTAGGCGGGGCGGTAAGTCCCCAATCCCCATTTACCCTTCCCCATTCCCATTTTTGCCCCATAGGGCATAATGGGAGTGGGGAAGGCGTTAATTACGCCACCGTAAATTACGGTGGCGTAATTAACTCCATGGTCCCTTAGCGCCATGGATTTTAACACCTGCTAAAAGCACCATGGTGCTAGGGGACCTCGTAATTGGCGGTAAGGGGTCGGCGCAGCTAACGCTGGCGTTAACCCCTTACCGCCAGGGTCGTAATGAGGCCCAATGTGGCAATTCCATGGCAACAATCTCGGGGTGGTAAGGTTGTGACAGTTGACTGTCTCTTTGTCATCATCGATTGTCACCTGGTATGTGCCAGACCTGTGTGCACTCCGCATGGTTGGGAGTTTAGGTGAAAAATCTGGCCACAAGCTGGGACCGGGCTTCCTCGCCACATGACCTATTCCCTCCCATGGGTAGCGCCTGTGCCTGTGGTTGGGGATGTGGGGGCACCACCATGTCCACCGGTACGCCCTGCCGTGTTGCAACATTGTGCAGGACACATGCTGCCACAATGATCCTGCACACTACTGGGGGTGCATAGAGTAGCTGCCCGCCAGAGCGGTCAAGGGAGCGGAAGCGTGACTTGAGCACTCTGAATGTGCGCTCCACTATGGCCCTGGTTGCAATATGGGCCACGTTGTATCTTACCTGGGGTGGTGTGGTGGGGTTCCGGATTGGCGTCATGTGGTTGCTCAGAGGGTAGGCACTGTCCCCTGGAGAGGTGATAATGGTTGTGATTATTGGGGTTTGTGTATTTGTATGTGTGTGTGACATGCATGCATGTGCACGGGCATTTGTACTCACCTAGGAGCCATGTGTCGCCATGCTGCCCAGCTTCCAGGGCCCGGCTCAGGGCAGACATTCTGTATATGAAACTGTCATGGGTGGAGCCAGGGTAGTTTGCATAGACAGAGGTGATGATTCCCTTTGCATCGCATACCACCTGTACATTGATGGAATGTAAGTGGTTGTAGTTTTGGTAGATGTGCTCAGTGGCCCTAGGTGGACGTAGGGCCATATGGGTGCAATCTATGGCATCAAGCACTTTGGGGAAGTGTGCCACCCTGTAAAAGTCCTGGACAACGGCCTGCCTTTCTGCGGGTGTTCTGGGCATGTATATGTGCCTGCGGACTGATGGGCGCGCTGTCATGATTGCCAATACCTGGTGTAAGCAGCATGACTGCGTGGCCTGTGAGACCCCACCCAATATGGCAGTAGTCCGCTGAAAAGACCCAGCGGCCAAAAAATGCAGGACATTGAGCACCTTCTCCAAGGGGCTCACTGCTTGAGAGCAGAGGGTGGGGGATGTTAGGTCATCTTCCCACTCCCTGACCAGGTCTAGGATGATATGGGGTGGAAACCTATACCTGCCATAGACCTGGTCGTCAGGCATCCCAAAAAGGTTTATCTGTGGTGAAAAAATGTGTGCCCTGGCTATTCTCCTCCTCCTGCGGTGTCCCACGATCAGTGCTGCGACAAATGGGGCATTCATCGTAGCTGTATATACGTGTTTGTTGTTTGCGCGCACTTTTATGCTGTGTGTGGGGACGCTTCCGCCTGCCTTTGTGTGGCGGACGTGTTGACGCCTGTGTGCGTCTTTTGCCATGCACGGGTTTCCTGTATTCGAATCCAAGAATATGGGTTGTTTGCGTGCGTGTGGGCGTTCTGTGTAGTTCCCTGCAGTACTTCCCCAGTTATGCCTTCTTTTTCATGTGTTATTCCCCATTCCGCGTGTTACACCCACTGTTCCGCCCACTTTTGTTGTGTGCGCTGCGCTATGTGTGCTTTTGCTGTGCGCGAAGCACACACCGTTTGATGACGTGTGTGCCCGCGTGCGCCATGCATGGATTTGGCGCACAACCAGTGGGAAAGTAGCGCAGCGCCTTCCTTGAATCGCATGCGTGCGCATGCGCTTGCTTTCTCACGCTTGCGCCTCCTTGCACCTGCTTGCACAGGGATTTTCGGCGCACGTCTGTTCCATGAATCGGCCCCCAAATGTCTTCAATGGTTACAAAATCATCTGAAACATTGGAGAATTCACAGGAAGCATCGGCAGATCCCTAAAACTTTCAGCCAGAGGAGGCTGTCCCTTCCACTAGATCACTTCCCCATCAGGGAGCCAAAGGGTGGGGGGGGAGTTCTGGGAGATATCCCATTCTATGACTGATAGAGCCCACAAAGCTTCTGTCCCGGAGAATGTAACTTTCTCAGACATCCTTAAAAGAGAGCTCCAGGGGAAACAGAAAGGGTTGGGCCATACATTTATCACCATGTAAAGTCAGTGTCAAGCCTGAAGTAGCTGCTGGAATGGTGGTGAAGTTTGGTTGCCACACAGAATGCAACTATGCATCTGTCTTTCTCTGAGAAGTGCATTGCCAGTTCCTGAGTCAGTGATTTGTGAATAACAGGTGACGGAGGACCTATAATAAAATAGCTCAAATAAGAGTGTGTTAAGTGTTGTTTGCCAAGGCTTAAAATGCACCTTGAACCTTGGTTTTACCTTGAGCCCTTGGGACTGGTTCATTCCCTATCTTGGTAACATGCATCTAAGTGACTGTCGTTTGCATTTCATCCTTTTCCCCATTCACCTAATTTTGATATCCCTCCTGAAATACAACCCCCATTTACCAACATGACTATAAGTATTCAGGTCTTTTTAATGTGTGTTTTCCCTTGCTGGGCTCTGTGATTAGTTTTTGAGCTGTTTGCCCCGTACTTTTGAATATTAGAATCTCTAGGATGTTGTCTATAGTGCAGTTGTGTCCAATATCTACTGTTTGATTTTAACATATTGAATCTGGATTTTATTATTATATTGTTGACTGAGTGTTTTTATTATACTGTTTTGTGAAATTATGTTTCAAAATAAACATAATACATAACTATCTGCTTCCTTTAGACTGTTTTTAGGGCACCCTTGCTTGGCATTCCTTTAGCTAATACTTTGATATTTCAAATGTTTAGTGGTTCCAGTGCTGATCCATAACTGTGTTTAACCTCTCCTCAGCCAACAGTAACAAAGGATACAGAGGAATATTATCTACTTGTGTCTGTTGAACCTGTGGTATTGAATGACCTCTGGGCCAAGCTGTAGTATAAATAATAGCCTAACCTGTCAAAGCTTTTGCTCTTTGCCTTTGTGCTTCTTCAGGCCAGAACAGGATTTCATCACATTAGACTACTCAATATATTAAAGTTCCCATTGATGTGTCAGTCAATTGCACATTTTCACAATATTAAGCTACTTTCAACGTTCCCCAATTATAAACATGTATCAATGCCATGGAAATTTAAACAGTAAAAGGCATGCAGGTATTATTGTGAAAATCACATTATCATGGAGGCACATGCATTGTCCTCAGGAAATGGTGATGGCAGTCTAACCAAAAGCAATACCAGTATTGCCCAGTGAAGCACATTATCTTCCAACCATGATACAGGAGTGTGCTCTGACACTTGTTTCTGATCAGTGTATCTTTGTGGTATTTTCTATCCGCTCTTGAAATGCTGAGGTCACCTTTGAGAATAAGGGGATCTGAGCATTTCAGCAAGTAGCAGAAATTAAATGAGTGCCTTGTCTGCACTTCTTTCAAGAACACTCATTTTTGAGAATCTGGCCCTAGGTGTCAGCTGGGCAAGGCAAGGAAATAAATGTACACAAAAACAAAAGAATGGACCATCCAGTATCTGCCTTTATGCAGTATAACTACCTCAAGAGACCGCTGTTTACAGCAGCACTTGCTAATTGAACTGACCAGTACATCCCAGTGCAGTGACTGACCACTGGGGTGTGGTACATGGCTTTCAAGTCAGCACATCACCCCTTCTTCTACCATCTTATCCTGATCCGTTCATTTAACATTTTCATGCCATTGAGCCCTTGACTCAATTTTTTTAATTAAAAGTTATAAGAGCGTCAAAGACATTCCACAATCCACCTGCACACAACCCTAGACATCTATATATATGGTGTGCCTGGGGGGGAAATTGTTCATTGAGTAGCATAACCACATCAAGAGCACAGGGTATAAAATAGCAATTGACTCAAAATATCTCTCATTACTCCAGATTGAATTGGGCACACACTGCTAGCCATGCCAGTATCTTTCCACGACACAAAGCAGTAGACAAAAGCAACTATTTGGCTAATTTATTCATTTTTGAAAACTGAGTTCATGCACTAAGACTCCTCCTCATCCATCCTTGTTGTAAAGTCATAAACTTTCCAAACAAATCAATTTCACTTGTGGAGTCAATTGTATTTAAATGATGATGCTCCTCATGGGGACTTTGCAAAAAACTTGAATACTACTTCCATTTCTACATTACATGGTTTATTTTGGGAATTGCATGTATTCTAAAATATGACATTTTTTATATATTCCATATTGTGCTTAATATATTTCCATCTTGCACTGACATCGGATGTGTCAACATAACACATAGCAAGATGCATGGCACAATAATACACATTTCCCCCACAAATATTCTGCTGATTCAACAGTGGCTGCTAAATCGTGACATTCAACCAGATGATATACCATGATGCGCCCACCATTGGCCCATCAAGGCAGGGTGCATGTGGACACAACAAATAACGTGGCACACGGGATGGGTGGGGCATTTCCATGCTTCAGCCCTGCCTCTCTACACAGCTAATCACCTCTTCTGGTTCCCAATGTATCGGCCATGAGTGTATGCCTGCTTGAGATTGAGGAGCGCTAGATTTCCATCAACAATCTGGTGGGCCAGCAACTACAGGAGATGCGGGCCATTTGTGAGTGCATGTAGGACTGATGCCAAAGGATGGGCCAGTCACTTGGCTATGCCACCTTCGCAAATAACTGCAATGGGACAGAGAGTGTGGGAGCATACAGAGGCTACCGCTGCCTCCACTGAGACCCTGCACCAGGGGCGTTGCTAGGGGGGGGGGCTAAGGGGGCTATAGCCCCTGATCTTTTGGTTGTAGCCCCGGATAGAATCTCAGGAGCTACAGCCAAAAGACTAGCTAGCCCCCAGTCCCAACAGTTCTGACATCAGCTTAGCCCCGGGTCTTTTCCAGACCTAGCAACTCCCCTGCCCTGCACCAATGCATGCAGGTTACTCTGCAGTTCATGCAGGCCCAGGGGTTCAGAGGGCTCCTCCTCGGTGACAACCACAGAGGGCTCCCTACCTGGCACCCCAAGGTGCTGCTTACAGTGCCTCCTCACTGGCGAAGAGCCCCATGCCCAAGAGATACAGAAAGTGACAATTGGACAATTCTGGTGTGTTATGAGCATTTGTGTTTGTGGAGGGTGTTATGAAAGTGGGTTTTTGGAGAGGGGGATGCTGTTCTGGTGAAGGTCATTACACGCTCCACATTGCTAAATAAAACATGTTTTCACTTGAAGTAATGACAGGGCATTCCTTAGTGTGTACAAGTGTATCATGGGAGAGAAACATATTTACAAAGGTGCAAGGAGAGTCCACAGTGATGGTTTTTTCTCAAACATATTTAGATCAGTTCCTGGAAAGCCAGGCACCCATCCATGGTCTCTACCCACTCAGTGCATACATAAATGGCACCAGTAGGCACTATGTCATTCTCCTCAGGGAGTGGCATGTCCAAACCCGCAGGCAGGGGAATGTTCAGCCAAATGTTTTGCAACATTGAACATGCAAGCACAATCTGTCACACCATGTCGGGTCTATACATGAGAGCACCCCAAGACGGGTGTAAAGATTGGAAGCAAGCATTCCACCAACCAAAGGTGCGTGCAGCAGACACCCTAGTCCAAATATGTGCCAAGTTGTATTCCTCCTCCTGTGGTGTCTGGGGATTCTTCAGATGAGTTATTAGCCGGTATCCAGAGTCACCTACAAGGGGAAGAGACATAGGTGGAGATCCTGATAATCTGCAGATGTGTTGCCTGTAACAGCAGCATCTTGATAGAGAGTCTGTGCATGCATGTCTCATGTGTTGTCGCACAACGATATTCACATTCCAGCCCTTGCATGTGGATTCAACTATTCAGGGGGTTGTTCAGTCTGTCATGATACATCTTGCACACAGCTAAGAGCTAACACTCATTGTCATGGTCGATGATTGACAGGGCAGGATGCCTTGGTGGGTGGTTTCGGCCTGTGTATTGCTCCCTTGGTTCCTGATGGGAAACTGGGTTACACGTGCATCTGTCTGGATTCCATGATGGATTCATATGCACAGTGACCTCAGTACAAGCCATGTCAAATGCCAGTGTCATGTCCCTCAGACGCAGTTTAGCAGATGTCATTCCATGTATTGCAGTGTTCTTCAGACCTTTACATAATGCACACCCCAGGAGCTCCATTGATGTTTGTGAGCCCTAAACCTAGTCATTCCCCACACCCTCAGCTCACACCCAGGGTGTCCGGGGGTGGGCAGGCTATTTAGATTTTCAGAGTGTTGTTGGAGCAACTAATCTCCTTGTGTATTGTATCACTGTGTGGTTATACTTTGAATGGACGATAACTTTGGTCATTGGTCATGGTGCAAACTGTCATCTTTACCCTTTTCCCCAAGCTATTGGGGCACCCCATAACATACGTAGGACCAACCCTAGTTGGGCCAGCCCCCCATTACATGTTGTGGGATGTGTGATATTGCATTCTGGTACATGTAGGCCTGTTGGGGAAGCATGGTTTACTGATGCTGCATCATGAGTCATGTCCTACTCCTGTGAGTTTCAGCCTGTCGTGTGGGGGGTCTGTGGGTGGATCCTGGCTGTGCTGAGCCCTGTCAGGGCATTTAATCCTTATTTGTGCCCCCCCCCATTGCATGTCACTTGTACAGCAGGAGTAGAGTGATGGAACATGTCCACACCCAATATTCAGGTTCGTTGGATTCTGTGCTCCTCCATGTATGCCGACAGCGTGCTGTTCCACAGGACATGGGCATCATGGGTTGATCCTGGGAAGTGGGCACAGCAGTGGGTGATGTGAGGTCTACTGTGGTATGGCTGTCTTGATGACAATCCAGCTCCCAATGTTGTCCTGGATCTGGATCAGCAGATCTGCAATAGTCTCCCTGTTGAGGCGGTACAGGGTGAGGATCTGGCTGTCAGTGAGGGTCCATGGTGAGGCACTTACCTGGGGTACGGGGCACATGGCCTGCGGGACATCTCCTCATTTCCATAATCCACCTCTCGTCTGACTCATGTTCCCTGTGTTGGTCCTCCAGCCACCACAGCTCTATGCTGGCCTGGAGCAGCTGCATGTCAATGCTAACAGAGACTAGTGGCAGCATGGTGGTGTAGGGAAGTGTGTTTTGGCAGTGTGTGGTTCTTTTGTTCTCTTTTTGTGTGCATTGGGTTCACCTGGTTGCATTGGGTGCACCTGTGGTCTAATTTCCTTAATCTTTATGCATTTACTGGCAGTGTTTATGTGTGGGTATCTCTGCCTTGCTTTTGCTGCCATTACCAGCAAAAAACAGCAGTGGTACCACCATTTCGCTGCTTGTAATCTTCCGGAAATACCACTGTGCCTGTAATACTGGCACTGGTTGTTCTACCACCGGATATATCCTTGCTGGTATTACCAGCACTGGTATTTCCAGAGTTGGAAATACCAGCACCAGAAATCCAGGCAATGGTATTGCTGCTAACTCGCAATTCGCTGGAATGGTAAAAGGGCTGGCAACCGGATTTGCCACCGCGTTTACTGTCAAACTCGTAATAAGGCCTAATATATCTATATCTATATCTTTCACAAAGAAATCTCTGGGAGGGGCGAAAGAAGCAAAGTGAACAGGGAGAGTAGACATGGAAGGATGTTCATCTTAACTGCTGTCGTTCTATCTGACAGGAGAAGAGTCAGATCGGACCACCTTTTTATTTCTCTTTTCAAAACTCTATGGGGTCGTAGTTAAGTCTTTAAAGGGTGTGCACATTATTTGGTACCTTATAACGCAAGTACATTATAGCTTGTTCGTCTACGTCCATCCCATACAAATTCTGTCTCATCCCAGATATCACACTGCTGTTATTTATTGAGCATATGCACAGCTTGGCATGGTTTATCTTAAGACCTGCTAAGGCCCCATAAGTAGCCCAGAATGTCTTCCGCAAACAGGGAGACTTCAAAATCGACCCCCTTCATTCAATGCTCCTTATTGAGGGGTTCCCTCTGTTGGCTGCTGCTAGGGGCTCTATTATCAGTGCAAAAAGAAGAGGGGACAGGGGACATCCCAGTTTGGTGCCTCTGGATAAGTACAAACCCCCAGACACAACCCCATTGACTATCACTCTGCTTGTCAGATCGTCATAGAGAGATGCCACCCATATTCTAAATCTCCTCCCAAAACTGAACGTCTCCAGGATTATGCTCATAAAGTCCACCTCCATTTGCTCAAACACTTTCTCAGCATCTAGAGAGACAAGACAAGCATCCACCTTTTGCTTCTGGGCAGGGTATATAAATTTAAGTGTTTTCCCAATAATGTCTGAGCTTTGTCACCCACTAATAAATCCTAACTGATCCCTGTGTATGAGTTGGGATGATGTTATCAAGTCTCTTTCATAGGTCCTTATCCAGGACCATAACATCTGTATTTAGTAGTTAAATAGGTCTATATGCTGAACACTTTGTTGGGTCCTCCCTTCCTTGGGAATTACAGTAATTATCATCCCAAGACTTGATCTTGGTAAGGGATCTACCTGCAGTACTTTATTGAATAACTTGGGCAACGAGTGGCCATAGGGGAGCAGTAGATCTTACAAAACCTAATGGTGAACCCATCTTCACCAGGGGATTTACCACTCATAATTTCTTATGGTTGTAATGACCTCTTCCACCAGAATGGGTGAGTCCAGTAAGGTGTCATTTTCTGTGGTCACTTTGGGACGATGTAACTCCACAATAAATGCATGCATCTGCCCAGTTTCCCCCTTCCTCGTGGAGGTATACAGGAGTGCAAGCTATTCCCTGAATTAATCTCTTATGCCCTGGCTATCTCCCCTAATAGAAGTAACTGAATTTTGTATGATATGCCAAGTCCTGGATTTTTGCTGGTCCTTTTTTTCCTAACTGTATCAATTATTTGTCTATTTTTCTGTGATAATGGGACACATGTGTGTAAAGCTTTACTATCTTGCTTCACTCTATTGCGTTGCTCTCAATAGTGTAACACAAAACGGGTTAAATACAGGCCCCCTGGCCCAGGTTGAGTCCTTGAAACCTACAGAATATCTTTACATGGCTCACGCTGTCAGGGTCACAGTTCCCAGCTGATCCTCCTGTCCTCCTATAGTCCTTTTGCTTACTCCTAGATAATCCATCATGCTCGACTGGAGGTGTCAGCATTGCTGAGTATTTCCTAAAGTCACTTGTTGGCAGTTCTGTTAGTGTTCATCTTTCCTCCTTTAATCTGCACTTTCTTTCTTTTCACTGCTTTTCCAAGTCCATGTTCTGCGTGGGACTGCAGTTCAGGAATGACTTGGGGTCTACATACAGAACAGGAACAATGCATAAGCCAGGAAGTTCCCAATACCACTGCCGACTGTTTTACCCATTTGTTACTGCTTTTTTTTGTATCCTAACATTCTTGGAAATGATTATCCATTGTTATTTACCATCACCTGTTGGCTGTTCTGCCTATTGCTTCATGGCTAGGTATTTTTAGTGCTTATTTTTTCGTACCTCTACCCGCAACCTAGACAGACTTTTGCTTCATGCCTCAGAATGGTCATTGCTTAATGTTGCTGACCTCTGCTTGCTATCTGGACTTGCTTTTGCGTCTTTCCTAGGTATTTCTTTTCATGCTCTTGCTGATCTCTTCCTGCTGACTAGACTGCCTTTTTACTCATCCACAGATATTGATTGTTGCTCCCTTTTCCCGATCTCTACCATCTTTAAGAACTGTTTTGGATTCTGTTTTTGTGACTAACAGACTTACCTTCATCATGCCCTGATCTTCTGTTGACTCCATTCTTTTTCCCTCTGCATTTTCTTCGCATCCTTATTCTCAGAGATGTGGATTTCCGTTTGGTTAATTTTATTCAGTTCAGGATTTGTGTACTCCTGCTTCTACAAGTTTGCATTGGAGAGGGGACTTCCTCTTTCTTCAATCATGTTTTGACACATTATTTGAATCTCCTACTCCAGCACTTTTACACTGAGTGGGACATAGTGCATGCCTTATGTGCTATTCACAACATGCCTCTGCCTCTAGCAATCACATGGAGTCTCTATCCTCCTTATTACCCATTTAGGTATACTGCTACTTTCCCTCCATTTAGGTACTTGCGTGGACTAGTATTAATTTAAATATGAATATATGTATAACTGTCTGTAACCATATCCATATCAGGTTTTGCCTACAACAATAAAGCAGAAGGTAGACCAGTGTTAATAGACATCCATGATACATGTATGTATCATGCAGAAAATGAACAATACAGTCAATGCTGTGTACCCCTTTTTAACTCAGCACTGAACTAAATGGTTATTTATTAATTCATCGGAACAAAAACCAGATTATGTAATATGATATTGTCCTTCAGCGATAGGAGACAACAGAGAATAGAACAGCATGAGTTGCTACAAAGTTGCTACAAAGTGGGAGATCACAGGTTTATTTCAGATTGCATGGTAGGACATTTTGTTTAGTGATAGTTGTTGTTTTATGCATTGAAAAATCTTGGCTTTGTAAATAATTATAATTGTTTTCTAAGCGCAGACCCACTGAGGGACACATTTTTGTTTAACAAAGACATTTTTCAGTCCAATGAAATATTCTGACAAAGCAAGTTTATGAACAAGCTGTACTAGAAGGTTGACACAAATCGTGCATCACTGCCAAAAATGACATTATTTGCCAATGAAATATGGTGGAAGGCTAAAGATGCCTTGAAAAAGTAAATTACCATTCTACAGTGGATTGGTCACTTCACGGTTTCACTTTTCAACGGTCTCGGACCAGAACAGCCTCTCCCTCTGCTTATTGTCACGTGTCTGGACTCTTACAAGATCATGAATGTCTAGTTCTCCACCCTGTATGGCAATGCTGATTCTATTTCACTCCTAGAGCTGAACTCTGACACCCGAAAATACCACAAGCAAATGGCTCAGGATCGGGGATTGGAAATCGACATTGCAGAAAGGCAATCTACAGCAATAGGCCCCGACATTCCATTTGACAAGTGTCCCAGTTAATAAGTCTACCAAGTAAAAAACTCTGCTCCAAAAATAAGGCTGGAGTCCACCTCTAGCTTGTCTGCAGCTGCATTTAATCTGTCTCCTCTTGCCACAACCTCTATACACTTCTCCATCAGTTGGTCCCTGTTATATATATGCTCTGCATTTCATGTATAATGTGAGTATAAACATTCCTTTTGACATTTCCCTGAACCCCATCCTTCTGGACTGGTTTACGACTCAGCTGACTTCCTCCACCCTTGCCCTGGTTAGGTTCATACCGCCTTGCAGGTCTAGGCTTCTGTTTCTTTTTGTCTCTCATGTTGTCTTTCTTTTTATCACCCACTCTCAGCACCTCATTGGACTGAGATACCTTAGTCTCTTTAATAGACAATTTGGCCACACACTGTAAGGTATGCTCAATTCTCTTGGCTATCCCGACAACCTCATCCAAACTAGGGTCATCCTTTAGCCACACTTCCTCACGTATCTTGTCGTTTGCACAATGTAGCATGAATTGATCCCTTATGTGTTCATCCAATGTTCCGCCAAATTTGCAATTTATCGATAGATGTCTCAAAGCTGTTGTATAATCATCCACAGACTCCCCTTCATGTTGGAACCTCATGCCAAAATGGTACCGCTCAAGTACTGTGCTTATTTTGGACTCAAAATGTTTATCTAACTTTGCTAGTGCCTCATCAAAGTCATTTGCTCCAGCTTCCATATCTAGTTCCGCCGTGGCTGGGAGGGTATCATCAATTCTTTGGCCTTCATAGCCTAGAAAATGCATTAACATTGATACTTTTTGCTCAACCGACATTCCATTACCACATGTAGCTTTGACGTAATGCAGAAACCCTTTCTTCCAGGGAGCCCACTTAATCCTAGGAGGGCCTGGTGTGGGCATAAACATTTGAGGGCCAGGAACACCTGACAAAGCCATTTCTTGTCGGGCTCTTAAATCTCAATAACTTGCTGCTTTCTACTCAAACCACACACACTTGCAGATTAGATTTCTAAGTTATCAGTTCTCAAGGAAGAGGTAACATTTTACCCAGTAAGCTAACAAATGTAAGGCAGTATTATCTTAGTTCAATTTATCATATGGCTCTCATTAGAATGGGGAGCCTATGATAGCGTGTTGCTTCATTCGCCTTCACCTGTGTGCTATAAAAAAAAAAGCGCATAGCCTCGGGGAAGAAATTGCGCGTTGTCTCCAGTGAACACACAATACCTGTGCCGGCACCGCCTTCCCAATCGGGCCCTGGGCGGGTCATCAAACTCAGCTGATTCTTTTCCGCTCTCCTGATGCAGGAGCACTTCCTAGTTGCAGCCTCAGGCATCCGTGGTCACGTGACCGAAGCTGGTCGTGACGCGCGATCGCGTGTGTGGGTGGGGATTCCTTAATCCCCACCAATGAGCTGTCTCACCATCCACAATATCCGAGCAGCAAGACCCTGCAATACCCGGCACCAATGTTCAGCTCCCAATCGATCGAACTCTCCCTCGGCTGGGAAAGCGGGGGTTGCGATCACCTACTCCGGGAATGCGTGCAGATGCGCAGCTACAAATCGGGGCTCCTATTTCGGCTGGACATTGCGGGGGGTCGATCATCCACGCCTACACCCCATGCAGATCCACAGCCTCCTCGCTGAACTCCCCTCTTGCCTGGTGGAGAAAGGCAGTCACCCTCGTAGGGGCAACCTCCCCAACGGCAAGACAACTGGTCATCGGCGTTGGACAACGCAAGACGTGATGCTGCTCCACAGATCGGTGGGCTTCCAGTCTCTTCTCTGATCCGGCATACAGCGTGGAACAGGGCAGGAGGACGGCGGGCGCTCCTTGCTTCAAGGTTGGGGGTCTTCAGGTCGCAATCTGGTCCCTGATGGATGCCAGTTGCTTCAGAATCCCATCCTCGTTGCCATTGTTGGGCCACAAACCACACCAGGTGAGTTATATGAAAGATTTAGTGAATATCTAGGTATAATATAAGACACATAGGTAAAGACCCCCAACCAGCTCTGCAGCTATCTACCAACTGCTGTTGCTCAAGCAATAACAATATTGAGAATTCCATGCTCTGGAATCATCTGACCTCACAACTGACAGCAGAAGGAGATTCACACAAAGGAATGTTTATACTCACATTATACATGAAATGCAGAGCATATAAATAACACACCCTCTTAGCTCATGATGCGTGAATCACTTTCCAGCAACGCCACAAGACATTTGTGTCAATTGCCCACTTCCCCCATAACTTCTGTCCTCTCCTTTGACCCAATACCTCAGATTTTAACAAAGGGTCTTTTGAAATTCACACATGGACAGGCCTGGATACCTGCAATATCCTTCCTCTCCTAAATTAATACTGCACTTTTCATTCAGAATAATATAGCATTCTTCCTGCATGGAAATTACTCCTTCCAATTGAAGTTTTCAGTTTGGAGAAAAAATATTAATACTCGTAGGTAGCACCAAGTTTAAAATATATGTTCTTTGCTTTCACCCTTTATGATTTCAATATTTCTAATAGTTTATCTCTAAAAAGTGGCTTGCACCTCAATACAAACTTGAATTAAAACAAATCTCAGTTACATGTTTATGCAGCTGCAGTGGATAACCCCTGTTAGTATTTCAAACAACATGCCTACCCCTATTTTATATTCTGATTGTCACTGTAGTGTCAACATAGTGTAGAATATGTATTTACATAGAATTCTGTAGCAATATCCCAAATGCACTCCTCTACATCCTGCTTGTAGCATCTCATGACGGTTTATAGTCATAATCTCGAATACAAATATGTCGAAAGTCATAATGTCGAAAAAATAAAGTCGAAAACAAAAATGTCGAATTTCTTTTTTTTGTTGATTTTTATTCGAAATGGGGGGGTTCCCCCCCCCCCCAAACCCCTTTTTAAATTTTTTTTTTGATGTTTTACCCCTTTTTTTTACCACCGGAACCCCAAAAAAACATGTAAATTAAAAAAAAAACAATTCGACATTTTTGTTTTCGACATTATTGTTTCGACATTATTGTAATTCGACATTTTGTTTTCGAGATAATGACTGGACACCTCTCATGACTGCATTGAGAAGAAGGCACTTCAGTACAGAGACTTGCATGGCAGATGAAAAAAGGTTCTCAGCTCTTGTGTATCAGTTCCGCGGATGATAATATGTTAATTGACTGTACCAGGATTGAGTTTCAATGGTTAATGAATGCATTTGAACATTACACAACAAATGATCTAAACATAACCATGTAGTAAGGCGGGTTCCACGCTCACCTAGGTTACTTCTGGTAAGTTTATTGCCAGTTCTTAAGTTACAGTTAATACAGGAGAAAAGACTGATAGCCAACAACCGGCTCCCATCACCCAGGCAGGGAGGCACCAACTGTCTCCAGATGGAACACTCGCCATAAGCATTCTCTCACTCACACATCAACATTCCACATGACATCACAAGCCACATCACAAGCCACTTCAGACTCAGACAGGCACTATCCAACAAAACCTTACCAAGACTAAGGTTCCAGTACAAACTGTAGGGACTGGAAAAAAAAATTCTAATTGATAGATTTCTGGGAACAAATTGGAAGTAGTAAAGGAATGCAAACATTTGGGTTTTAAAATGAACGCTCATTATAGAAATAAGCTGGATCTAATTGTTTTTTTAAAAGCAAAAGCTCAATACTTCCTATCACAAATGGAACACTTTCAAAGGCGGTTAGGAAAGGTCTGATCGGTCCCGGTACTCAAGGTATATGAGGGGAAACATTTTCTAGCGATCCCTCATGGATTGGAAATCTACCACCAGATATCAGAACTAGATTTAGATTTTTTAGAAGCACAGTTTTGGAGGGGCATTCTAGCCTTGCCAAAGTCGATTCCAATGACTGCAATACGTTATGAGTTGCTTCACTTAATGTAAAAGTCTTGTGGAGGCGTTTATGGGTGTGCAAATACATTCATTATCCACCCCCCAATCGCTGAATGGGTGGTTGAAGGCAGAAAAGGCTTGGTTGGAAAACTCTTATGTGAATGAAGCCTACAGGAAAGGGCTCAGGTTTGTTCCTGCTTTGCCTCCCCATCTTAGCAGGAGCATGATGCCCAGAGCCTGAACCAGAGCCTGGAGGCTTGCCGTAATGCTGCCGATCATGGCCACACACCCCACTTCAATGTCTGCAGGGGAGACCGGCAGGAACGTGTTTGGGTATTTGCCTCCTCTACCTGCCCACATGAGCCAGAGCCTGCAGGCTCACCGTACCGCTAGTGATCCTGGCAATGCCCCACACTTCAAAATCTGCAGGGGAAGCCCACAGCCTGAAGCTCGAGGGAAAGGGGTGGGTATTTGGCACCCTAAAGGTGTTTGGTGCCCTTGTGGAGGTGCCCCAGCCCTAGTTCCCGCATTGTGTGCTTGTGTACAACTAACAACAGTCAACAAACAAGGGAGACAAGGGAGACAGACAAGAGGGATGCTGAGGTTGCATAAGCAAGAAGAGCGCCCAAGCAGATGAGAAGTTGGATTGGGGGGGCTACTGTAATATTGTCCTGGTTTCTGCCTCTTAGCCACATCAGCAGTTTACTGTGTACTGTGACAGACGTAAGGAGAATTCAGGCATCTCCCGGCTCACCCATCATGCCAAAATGTATCCCCACAGCCACCTACCAATTGGTACTGTCAAGAACAGAGGCCTGAGCCTGTTAAGATCTGTGGGCAAGGATAACATTTTGATAAATGAGATCAGCCAATTCCTTGAATCATTAACTGTCGCCCTCAACTTGGACCTCAGGGGAGACAAAGTAGAAATGGAAATCCACAAGATAAGTAAGGATGATTGTTAGGCAGAATCCTGTGCAGTTCCCTTGGGGTCCACTGCAAATAGATTAAGACTACAGGAGTAAGCAGTAAACCCAATTGGTAGCAGTCTGTACCACCCAGATTTACCTGGTAGCTGTGGCTGAGCAGTCAGACCTCTCTCAAGAAGAGTAAGGCAGTATATAGAGTGTACACAATAGGGCTACAAACACAGTGGAACAAGCAAACACTGACCATAGCTTTGTATCAAAAGTATATAATTATTTATTTATTTATTTATTTAACACACACTTTAGAAAACACACTAGCACTAAAAGTCAAAGCAAGTTCAAAACACATTCAGAAAAGTATTTACACCTCCCCTAGCAATTACAAGACAAGTCTAAGTTAAAACACCACTTTTTGTCAAAACAGAGGTGAGCGCATAACTTAGATAGCACTAGAATAATTAGGTTAAAGGGGGAGAAAAAGGCAGAGCATACAAATAAAACAGTTCCCAACACTTTTCAAAGTCCAAAGCAAGTCAGTG